>NC_142779.1:28207308-29407308 GCF_988280905.1 Pimephales promelas
AAAACGCGGTTTACATTCGTTTCCTCATTTCGTATGCATAACTGCGTAAAGAAACGCGAATGTAAACCGCGCATTGAGTCGCGTTTTGTGTGCGAGATGCTGCTCTTAGACACTGATTAATCACAAGGCACCAATTTTGAATTATTCTTAAATTAAACAATGGGGCATGTAATCGAGTGAGCCTCGCATCCCACGCCATGCATTCTGTATTAAGATTTTGACTTTTAATGACTTATTGACTTTTGTTCATTTTATTTTACTGATAACAGTGCCTTATTATTATAATAACTGAGTAGTTTATCGATTAATATTAAGAACTTGACATATATGATGATGTAGCTATAAGCCTACCTATTTAATAAGGTTTGGGGAGATATAATATCAATTATATGGGGAAATATCACCAGGACCATGGGCATGACCGGTGCTGTTTGAATGGGCATATGATTCTTCTGTGCTCCATGGCGTGAGATGTAGCTCACTGCGTTTACATGAGCCCCTTTTGTTTGATTTAAGAATAATTCAAAATTGATGACTTTATCAGTAGATCAGTAGCTATCTAAGAGCAGCATCCATGTTATATGGGTTGCGTTTTAAACATTTGAATTGTCACCTGTTATGCATGCAAAAGGAAACGCCACTGTAAACCACTGAGTCGCGTTTCAAACTGATCATATAGGAGTCAGTGAAATGTGCGCTGGTTTCTCTCCGCGTTCTGCGCTGGTGTGCAAGTCTTATCGACAATAAACGCAAGCTATCAGCTATCCACCGCATGTTATTAATAGTGGATATACTTTCACGCACTTTCATGTCCATTGTCCAACTATCAGACCCGTTGAAGGGTCAGGGGATCTCTGGATAATCCGTAATTCGTTTGTAATTATAAAACGAAAATACCGTTTTTCTGTTTTTTGTTTCAAATAGAAAAACCAAATAACCGTTTTTGGTGTCAGAATCAAAAAACGAAAAACAAATTAAAAACTGCCCGATTTTCGTTTTTTGGCGATCATTTTATCGTTATTCATTTTTGAACAAAGAATGAAGTGAGTCTTTGAACTTCTGTCAATTCGTTTTTCGTTTATAAACCAAAAACGTAAGTCACGTGGTCCATTCCTTATTTGGAAGCGAATGTAACCGGAAACACTTTCAAAATAAAAGTAACTACAGGTGATGGTAGACTAAAACTGAACTAATATAACATTTTTTAGTACAACTAAAGTAGCACAGGGTGTGAGTAAGACTTTAGTTAACTGAAATAAAAATTCAAACAAATAAAATAATAACTCTGGCTGTTAGGGAGAATTAAACATTTGTAAAACCATTGGTGAATAGGGCCTACAGCTATGTATGCTATGAGCAGGGCTCTGGATTGCAACTCTTTCACTAGCATATATGGCCTAAAATGTTTTACAAGCATAGTGGGTGAGTGAAGACTAAAACCTACTGTAAATGTTATATTATACTTTTATACATTTATAGTTCCTCCTCCAGGTTGTGGTTATTAGCCTCTGCAGTGGACAGATGTAGATTTATCCAGAGCCAGGATGTTACTGTGCAAAAACACAATTTATAAAATATATATTTCATAAATCATATTTTTTTTAAATAAAAAACTGAACTTCACCTGCCTTCCAGCTCCCCTTTCTATCGCTATAATAGCATAGCTGCTAAAAACTCTCTTTATTTTTCCTTTGCATTTTTCTCCAGTGTAATATTATTATGTTAGTTAAGTAGATTAAATATTTTAACCCTTGTGCATCAATTATATAGAGGACAAAAATGTCCGTGTCAAAAAATTGTCATAGAAATGTGAAGCTTGGAGCACAGGCTTAAGTTGGTATCATTTTAAAGAAGACCCATGGCAGATTATTGCTGAAGTAAACTAAAGCTAAATTAAAATAATAAGTAGTAAATCCAAAAAAAAAAAGTTATATAGGTATAAGTTTATGAAAATTATTTATAAAAAAACATGATTTATAAAATATATATTTTATAAATCAGGTTGAACTCAAAAACTGCAAGAAAATCAAAGCCATGAATCTGAATAGGTTGTGTTCCAAATTTGAGTTGGATAGGCCTATCTCAAAAAAAATGAGCTTTCAGTAAGAGTTTGTTTGGGTGCAGTAACAGATTTCCCCCACTGGGTGCCAGCAAAACTCCACTGGTGCACAAAGTGATTGGATTTTAGATTTGCAAATTAGTTTTTCTCTCTCAAATATTACAAGCACACAAACACATATACACACACAAAAAAATGTATTACACACATACAAACAAACCACACTCTGACATCCACCCACACAATTATCGTTAATAAGCAGAAAACAATAGCAGAATAAAGCAATATTTGTTTTATAGGCCAAACCTGGACAACTGGCACCATCTGATAAAAAAAAATAGTAAAAATTAAACTTTTGGAGCCTTGCCAACAGAATAAAAGCCTCTTAACAAAGATTGCATCATTTTATAGTTAAATGACCCTGGGATTAAAAATTGCGGTTTCAATGGGAACATTTTTGTCCAAAGGGCGCAGATAGGGAGTATTTTGTGTACCTAATGCAAAATCATTATTATTTTTTTTAAGAAAATGGCGGTAAAATAGTAAAATTCCATGAAAATACACACCTGTGCCAAATTAGCATTAACACAGGTTAAGTGATAAAAAAAACTGAAAAGGACAAAAATGTCCATAAGGATGCACAAGGGTTAATGCAGCTTGTAGTTCTCATTAGTTATGTAGACCTACTTGTGTGTGAAACCCAGCATTACTCGGTCAAAAATGAACTGGGACTTTCAGATCTTTTAGCACTTTTGGGGGGTTTAATTCTGTTTGATGAACCACCAGGTAAAGGCAGTGCTCTGTACTTTTGGTACTTGTGTAAAGTAAAATAAAAGTGTTTAGTTTTTTACTTTTAGTTTTTTGACATTTATTTTTTCTCCCTGGTACTCGTGTCAGGGCCTCCCAGAGTTTCCCCAATACCTGTCCTGGAGGATGTGAGCCTGTGCACTGTGTGCAGGGTTTAAGGACTGATGATAGTAGCAGGACTGGCCCCTTCACCTACCATCACTCTCTCTTCAAATAAATGCTGGACAGGACAAAGCAGAACACCACTCCTTCCTCTGGCACCATAAAAGGGCCTTAATTGTTGTCACTTTCAGATATGTATGGTTTATGTTAAGCCACATCTTTGTGGATTTTGTGGCACTGCTTTTGTGGAATTGGATGATGTCAGCTTATGACTTTAATTACAAATGTACATCATATTGTACAACGGTACAGTGAAGCATGGCTCTGCATTGCAACTCTTTCACTTCCACACACAACCAACACCACACTTTATGTAAAAAAAGATTGGAGAGCATTATTTATTATCTTTAACTTCAGTAGATGTAAAACACTACAAAGGGAATGTGTTGCTCTCAGGAGGAGGCTGTATTTGTACAATGACATCCTGGCTCTGGCTAAATCTACATCTGTCCACTGCAGAGGCTAATAACCACAACCTGGAAGAGGAACTATATAAATGTATCAAAGTATAATATAACCTTATAACATTTACAGTATTTGAGTCTTCACTCACCCACTATGCTTGTAAAACATGTTAGGCCATATATGCTATTGAAAGAGTTGCAATGCAGAGCCCTGCTCATAGCATACATAGCTGTAGGCCCTATTCACCAATGCTCTTACAAATGTTTAATTCTCCCTAACAACCAGAGCTATTATTTTATTAATTTTTATTTTAGTTAACTAAAGTGTTTTTCATAGACAGTGCTACTTTAGTTGTACTAAAAAAGTTATATTAGTTCAGTTATTAGTCAGTTTTTAATTGGTTTTTCGTTTTTTGATTCTGACACCAAAAACGGTTATTTGGTTTTTCTATTTGAAACAAAAAACAAAAAACGGTATTTTCGTTTCATAATTACAAACGAACTACGGTTTATCCAGAGATCCCCTGACCGTTTTCATTTCACTGCACAGAGGTTAGTTATTGCGTGCATATGCATAACGAGGAACAAGTTATATATGTCATGCAATGCACTGAAACACATCTTAGGTGTTTTCTTTTCATTGCAAAAAGGTTAGTTATTGCGTGGATAGATATAACGAGTCTGTAGACATGTACACGACACATCTAACTTGTTCCTCGTTATAACTATCCATGCAATAACTAACCTTTGTGCAATGAAAAGAAAACACCAAAGATGTGTTTCAGTGCATTGAACGACACATCTAACTTGTTCCTCGTTATAACTATCCATACAAATAACTAATCTTTGTGCAATGAAAAGAAAACACCTAAGATGTGTTTCAGTGCTTTGCATGACATATCTAACTTGTTCCTCGTTATGCTTATACACGCAATAACTAACCTCTGTGCAATGCAATGAAACACCTAAAATGTGTTTCAGTGCATTGCATGACATATCTAACTTGTTCCTCGTTATAACTATGCACGCAATAACTAAACACTGTGCAATGAAAAGAAAACACCTAAGATGTGTTTCATTGCATTGCACGACATATCTAACTTGTTCCTCGTTATGCATAAGCACGCAATAACTAACCTCTGTGCAATGAAAAGAAAACAACTAAGATGCATTTCATTGCATTGCATGACATATCTAACTTGTTCCTTGTTATAACTATCCACGCAATAACTAACCTCTGTGCAATGAAAAGAAAACACCTAAGATGTGTTTCATTGCATTGCACGACATATCTAACTTGTTCCTCGTTATGCATATGCACGCAATAACTAACTTCTGTGCATTGAAAAGAAAACACCGAAGATGTGTTTCAGTGCATTGCATGACATATCTAACTTGTTCCTCGTTACGCATATACACGCAATAACTAGCCTCTGTGCAATGCAATGAAACACCTAAGATGTGTTTCAGTGCATTGCATGACATATCTAACTTGTTCCTCGTTATAACTATCCACCCAATAACTAAACTCTGTGCAATGAAAAGTAAACACCTAAGATGTGTTTCATTGCATTGCAAGACATATCTAACTTTTTCCTCGTTATGCATAAGCAGGCAATAACTAACCTCTGTGCAATGAAAAGAAAACACCTAGATGTGTTTCATTGCATTGCATGACATATCTAACTTGTTCCTCGTTATAACTATCCACGCAATAACTAACCTCTGTGCAATGAAAAGAAAACACCTAAGATGTGTTTCATTGCATTGCACGACATATCTAACTTGTTCCTCGTTATGCATATGCACGCAATAACTAACTTCTGTGCAATGAAAAGAAAACACCTAAGATGTGTTTCATTGCATTGCATGACATATCTAGCTTGTTCCTCGTTATGCATATGCACGCAATAAATGACCTCTGTGCAATGAAAAGAAAACACCTAAGATGTGTTTCAGTGCATTGCATGACATATCTAACTTGTTCCTCGTTATGCATATGCACGCAATAACTAACTTCTGTGCAATGCAATGAAACACCTAAGATGTGTTTCAGTGCATTGCATGACATATCTAACTTGTTCCTCGTTATAACTATGCACCCAACAACTAAACTCTGTGCAATGAAAAGTAAACACCTACGATGTGCTTCATTGCATTGCAAGACATATCTAACTTGTTCCTCGTTACGCATATACACGCAATAACTAGCCTCTGTGCAATGCAATGAAACACCTAAGATGTGTTTCAGTGCATTGCATGACATATCTAACTTGTTCCTCGTTATAACTATGCACCCAATAACTAAACTCTGTGCAATGAAAAGTAAACACCTAAGATGTGTTTCATTGCATTGCAAGACATATCTAACTTGTTCCTCGTTATGCATAAGCAGGCAATAACTAACCTCTGTGCAATGAAAAGAAAACACCTAGATGTGTTTCATTGCATTGCATGACATATCTAACTTGTTCCTCGTTATAACTATCCACGCAATAACTAACCTCTGTGCAATGAAAAGAAAACACCTAAGATGTGTTTCATTGCATTGCACGACATATCTAACTTGTTCCTCGTTATGCATATGCACGCAATAACTAACTTCTGTGCAATGAAAAGAAAACACCTAAGATGTGTTTCATTGCATTGCATGACATATCTAGCTTGTTCCTCGTTATGCATATGCACGCAATAAATGACCTCTGTGCAATGAAAAGAAAACACCTAAGATGTGTTTCAGTGCATTGCATGACATATCTAACTTGTTCCTCGTTATGCATATGCACGCAATAACTAACTTCTGTGCAATGCAATGAAACACCTAAGATGTGTTTCAGTGCATTGCATGACATATCTAACTTGTTCCTCGTTATAACTATGCACCCAACAACTAAACTCTGTGCAATGAAAAGTAAACACCTACGATGTGCTTCATTGCATTGCAAGACATATCTAACTTGTTCCTCGTTATGCATAAGCAGGCAATAACTAACCTCTGTGCAATGAAAAGAAAACACCTAAGATGTGTTTCAGTGCATTGCATGACATATCTAACTTGTTCCTCGTTATGCATATGCACGCAATAACTAACTTCTGTGCAATGCAATGAAACACCTAAGATGTGTTTCAGTGCATTGCATGACATATCTAACTTGTTCCTCGTTATAACTATGCACCCAACAACTAAACTCTGTGCAATGAAAAGTAAACACCTAAGATGTGCTTCATTGCATTGCAAGACATATCTAACTTGTTCCTCGTTATGCATAAGCAGGCAATAACTAACCTCTGTGCAATGAAAAGAAAACACCTAAGATGTGTTTCCATTGCATTGCATGACATATCTAACTTGTTCCTCGTTATAACTATCCACGCAATAACTAACCTCTGTGCAATGAAAAGAAAACACCTAAGATGTGTTTCATTGCATTGCACGACATATCTAACTTGTTCCTCGTTATGCATATGCACGCAATAACTAACTTCTGTGCAATGAAAAGAAAACACCTAAGATGTGTTTCAGTGCATTGCATGACATATCTAACTTGTTCCTCGTTATGCATATACACGCAATAACTAACTTACTATCATATCTAACATATCTAACTTGTTCCTCGTTATGCATATGCACGCAATAACTAACTTCTGTGCAATGAAAAGAAAACACCTAAGATGTGTTTCAGTGCATTGCATGACATATCTAACTTGTTCCTCGTTATGCATATACACGCAATAACTAACTTCTGTGCAATGAAAAGAAAACACCTAAGATGTGTTTCATTGCATTGCACGACATATCTAACTTGTTCCTCGTTATGCATTTGCACGCAATAACTAACTTCTGTGCAATGAAAAGAAAACACCTAGGATGTGTTTCAGTGCATTGCATGACATATCTAACTTGTTCCTCGTTATGCATATACACGCAATAACAAACTTACTATCATATCTAACATATCTAACTTGTTCCTCGTTATGCATATGCACGCAATAACTAACTTCTGTGCAATGAAAAGAAAACACCTAAGATGTGTTTCAGTGCATTGCATGACATATCTAACTTGTTCCTCGTTATGCATATACACGCAATAACTAACTTCTGTGCAATGAAAAGAAAACACCTAAGATGTGTTTCATTGCATTGCACGACATATCTAGCTTGTTCCTCGTTATGCATATGCACGCAATAACTAACCTCTGTGCAATGAAAAGAAAACACCTAAGATGTGTTTAATTGCATTGCACGACATAACTAACTTGTTCCTCGTTATGCATATGCACGCAATAACTGACCTCTGTGCAGTGAAAAGAAAACACCTAAGATGTGTTTCATTGCATTGCATGACATATCTAGCTTGTTCCTCGTTATGCATATGCACGCAATAAATGACCTCTGTGCAATGAAAAGAAAACACCTAAGATGTGTTTCAGTGCATTGCACGACATATCTAACTTGTTCCTCGTTATGCATTTACACACAATAACTAACCTCTGTGCAATGAAAAGAAAACACCTAAGATGTGTTTCATTGCATTGCACGACATATCTAACTTGTTCCTCGTTATGCATAAGCAGTAAGCACGCAATAACTAACTTCTGTGCATAGAAAAGAAAACACCTAAGATGTGTTCCAGTGCATTGCACAACATATCTAACTTGTTCTTCGTTATGCATAAGCACGCAATAACTAACCTCTGTGCAATGAAAAGAAAACACCTAAGATGTGTTCCAGTGCATTGCATGATAGATATAACTTGTTCCTCGTTATGCATATACACGCAATATCTAACCTCTGTGCAATGAAAAGAAAACCCCTAAGATGTGTTTCAGTGCATTGCATGACATATCTAACTTGGTCCTCGTTAAGCATAAGCACACAACAAATAACCTCTGTGCAATGAAAAGAAAACACCTAATATGTGTTTCAGTGCATTGAATGACATATCTTACTTGTTCCTCGTTATTCATAAGCACGCAATAACTAACATCTGTGCAATGAAAAGAAAACAGCTAAGATGTGTTTTCTTTTCATTGCACAGAAGTTAGTTATTGCGTGCTTATGCATAACGAGGAACAAGTTAGATGTTCCTGTTCAATGCACTGAAACACATCTTAGGTGTTTTCTTTTCATTGTACAGAGGTTATTTGTTGTGTGCTTATGCTTAACGAGGACCAAGTTAGATATGTCATGCAATGCACTGAAACACATCTTAGGTGTTTTCTTTTCATTGCACAGAGGTTAGTTATTGCGTACATATGCATAACGAGGAACAAGTTAGATATGTCATGCAATGCACTGAAACACATCTTAGGTGTTTTCTTTTCACTGCAGAGAGGTTTTTGCGTGCATATGCATAACGAGAAACAAGTTATATCTATCATGCAATGCAATGAAACACATCTTAGGTGTTTTCTTTTTATTGCACAGAGGTTAGTTATTACGTGCATATGCATAACGATGAACAAGTTAGATATGTCATGCAATGCACTGAAACCCATGTTAGGTGTTTTCTTTTCACTGCAGATAAGTTAGTTATTTGCGTGCATACGCATAACGAGAAACAAGTTGTATCTATCATGCAATGCAATGAAACACATATTAGGTGTTTTCTTTTCATTGCATAGAGGTTAGATATTACGTGGATATGCATAACGAGGAACAAGTTAGATAGGTCATGCAATGCGATGAAACACATCTTAGGTGCTTTCTTTTCATTGCACAGAGGTTAATTATTGCGTGCATATTCATAACAAGGAAAAAGTTAGATATGTCATGCAGTGCGAGAAAACACATCTTAGGTGTTTTCTTTTCATTGCACAGAGGTTAGTTATTGCGTGCATATGCATAACGAGGAACAAGTTAGATATGTCATGCAATGCACTGAAACCCATGTTAGGTGTTTTCTTTTCACTGCAGAGAGGTTACTTATTTGCGTGCATATGAATAACGAGAAACAAGTTAAATCTATCAAGTAATGCAATGAAACACATCTTAGGTGTTTTCTTTTTATTACACAGAGGTTAGTTATTATGTGCATATGCATTACGAGGAACAAATTAGTTATGTCATGCAATGCACTAAAACCCATGTTAGGTGTTTTCTTTTCACTGCAGAGAGGTTTTTGCGTGCATATGCATAACGAGAAACAAGTTATATCTATCATGCAATGCAATGAAACACATCTTAGGTGTTTTCTTTTTATTGCACAGAGGTTAGTTATTACGTGCATATGCATAACGATGAACAAGTTAGATATGTCATGCAATGCACTGAAACCCATGTTAGGTGTTTTCTTTTCACTGCAGAGAAGTTAGTTATTTGCGTGCATACGCATAACGAGAAACAAGTTGTATATCATAACGAGGAGCAAGTTAGATATGTCATGCAATGCAATGAAATACATCTTAGGTGTTTTCTTTTCATTGCATAGAGGTTAGTTATTCCGTGCATATGAATAACGAGTAACAAGTTAGATATGTCATGTAATGCACTGAAACACATCTTAGGTGTTTTCTTTTCACTGCACAGAGCGAGTTATTGCATAACGAGAAACAAGTTAGATCTGTCATGCAATGCACTGAAACACATCTTAGGTGTTTTCTTTTCACTGCACAGAGCGAGTTAGGTGTTTTCTTTTCACTGCACAGAGCGAGTTATTGCGTGTATATGCATAACGAGAAACAAGTTAGATCTGTCATGCAAAGCACTGAAACACATCTTAGGTGTTTTCTTTTCACTGCACAGAGGTTAGTTATTGCGTGCATATGCATAACGAGAAACAAGTTAGATAGGTCATGCAATGCAATGAAACACATCTTAAGTGTTTTCTTTTCATTGCACAGAGGATAGTTATTGCATGCATACATAACGAGGAACAAGTTAGATAGGTCATGCAATGCATTGAAACACATCTTAGTTGTTTTCTTTTCATTGCACAGAGGTTATTGCGTGCACATGCATAACGAGGAACAAGTTAGATATGTCATGCAATGCAATGAAACACATCTTAGGGGTTTTCTTTTCATTGCACAGAGGTTAGTTATTCCGTGCATATGCATAACGAGTAACAAGTTAGATCTGTCATGCAATGCACTGAAACACATCTTATGTGTTTTCTTTTCACTGCACAGAGGTTAGTTATTGCGTGCATATGCATAACGAGGAACAAGTTAGATAGGTCATGCAATGCGATGAAACACATCTTAGGTGTTTTCTTTTCATTGCACAGAGGATAGTTATTGCATGCATACATAACGAGGAACAAGTTAGATAGGTCATGCAATGCATTGAAACACATCTTAGTTGTTTTCTTTTGCAGAGAGGTTATTGCGTGCACATGCATATCGAGGAACAAGTTAGATATGTCATGCAATGCAATGAAACACATCTTAGGTGTTTTCTTTTCATTGCACAGAGGTTAGTTATTCCGTGCATATGCATAACGAGTAACAAGTTAGATATGTCATGTAATACACTGAAACACATCTTAGGTGTTTTCTTTTCACTGCACAGAGCGAGTTATTGCGTGCATATGCATAACGAGAAACAAGTTAGATCTGTCATGCAATGCACTGAAACACATCTTAGGTGTTTTCTTTTCACTGCACAGAGCGAGTTATTGCGTGTATATGTATAACGAGAAACAAGTTAGATCTGTCATGCAATGCACTGAAACACATCTTAGGTGTTTTCTTTTCACTGCACAGAGGTTAGTTATTGCGTGCACAGCATAACGAGGAACAAGTTAGATAGGTCATGCAATGCAATGAAACACATCTTAGGTGTTTTCTTTTCATTGCACAGAGGTTAGTTATTCCGTGCATATGCATAATGAGTAACAAGTTAGATATGTCATGCAATGCAATAAAACACATCTTAGGTGTTTTCTTTTCATTGCACAGAGTTTAGTTATTCCTTGCATATGCATAACGAGTAACAAGTTAGATCTGTCATGCAATGCACTGAAACACATCTTAGGTGTTTTCTTTTCATTGGACAGAGGTTAGTTATCGTGTGCATGTGCAATGCACAAGCACAAGCATTGCAAATCTCTTCGTTGCACAAGGAACAAGTTAGTGTGTGCATTGTAAAGCGATCGCTCTTTTGATGTATTCTCGTCAAAACAGAAATTAATAAGTTGTAGAATGGAAATGCATGGAACAGCACGCGTGTTTTATCTTTTCTTTTCATTGCAAAGAAAAATAAGTTAGAAAATGTAAGAATTGCAATGAAACAACACACGTTATCCAGTCAAAGCATAAGGAAGGGTTTAGTTCTTGAATGCAATAAAGTGCATATTGCATCAATATGGTATTTTTGATGCACAACGTTCTTCATGCACAATCCACATCTCTTCATTGCACAAAGCAACGGGTTTTGTTTTATTGCAATGCATAAAATATCGAACTTGTTCCTCATTGCAATGAAAAGAAAATATATGCATGTGCTTTCGCATGCATTTCTATTTTACAAACTAGATTGTTTGTGCATTGACGAGAAAACATCACGTTATGCCTTTTCATTGCGACGAAGAACAAGTTAGATTGTCATGCAATCCAATGAAACTAGATATAAGGTGTTTTCTTTTCATTGCACAGAGAAACATGTTAGTTATTGCGTGCATATTCTTTAATGCACAACGTTAGACGTTAGATGCATGCGTTCCTCTGTTGCACAAAGGAACGAGTAAGTTATTGCATTGCACGACCGCTCAAGTGATGTTTTTTCGTCAGCGGCCATGGAAAAGTCCATATCTGACCTTTTGAACTAATTTCTGGTCAAAGGTTCCTCAAAAACTTTAAAACGATAAAACTCCTTCTGATGTTATATTACATAGGTCAATTTTTGACCTCCAGGAACACTTTTATGGCCCACGGGTCCTTGGTATGTGGGTTATTATACCGAGAGATTTACTTCTCATGATGTCATTTCACCCAGACAAAAATTTGACCTACTGAACATGTTTCTGGCCCAAAATACTTGATCTTGAACTTTCCAAACATACTCATAGACTCCAACAGATGCTTCCTAAGCCATAGAGAAGTCTATATCTGACCTATTGAACTCATTTCTGGTCAAAGTCTCCTCAAATGGTTTTAAACAATATAAACTTATAGACTCCTGATGTTACATTAGCTATACATAGGTCAATTTTTGACCTTCAGAAACACATTTATGGTCCACGGGTATTTGATGTTTGGGTTAATGTACCGAGAGCTTTGCTTCTCATGATGTAATTTCAGCCATAAATATATTTGACCTACTGAGCCCAAAAGTACTTGACCTTGTACTTTCCATTCATACTCAGAGACTCCAACAGATGCTTCCTAAGCCATAGAGAAGTCCATATCTGACATATTGAACTAATTTCATGTCAAAGATTTCTCAAAAAGTTTAAAACAATATAAAATTTAAGACTCCTTCTGATGTTATATTAGATATACAAAGGTCCATTTTGACCTGCATGAACACATTTATGGCACATTTCCAGAAGAAAATGTGAAGTGGAGCTTGAAGCGGCAAATCTCAGCACCCGGTTGCTGGGGTGTTCTGGTTTGTTTCTAGGGTGTTCTGGATGGTTGCTAGGCTGTTGCTTGGTGGTTGCTAGGTTGTTCTGGTTGGTTGGAGATTTACTTCTCATGATGTCATTTCAGCCAGAAAAATATTTTACCTACTGAACATGTTTCTGGTCCAAAAATACTTGATCTGGAACTTTCCACACATACTCATAGACCATTCAATATAACATTCTGATGTTATATTACACAGGTCAATTTTTGACCTCCATGAACACTTTTATGGCCCATGGGTACTTGATCTGTGGGTTAATATACCGAGAGATTTACATCTCATGATGTCATTTCAGCCAGACAAATATTTGACCTACTGAACATGTTTCTGGCCCAAAAGTACTTGATCTTGAACTTTCAAAACATACTCCAACAGATGCTTCCTAAGCCACAGAGAAGTCCAACAGATGCTTCCTAAGCCACAGAGAAGTCCATATCTGATATATTGAACTCATATCTGGTCAAAGGTTTCTCAAAAAGTTTAAAAAAATATAGACTTTTAGACTCCTTCTGATGTTATATTAGATATACATAGGTCAATTTTGACCTCCATGAACACATTTATGGCACATTTCCTGAAGAAGATGTGAAGTGGAGCTTGAAGCGGCAAATCTCAGCACCCGGTTGCTAGGGTGTTCTGGGAGGTTGCTACGGTGTTCTGGGTGGTTGGTAGGTTTTTTTTAGGGTATTCTGGGTGGTTGCTATGGTTTTGCTATGCGGTTGCTAGGGTATTCTGGGTGGTTGCGAAGGTGTTCTGGGTGGTTGCTAGGGTGTTGCTATGTGGTTGCTAGGGTATTCTGGGTGGTTGTGAAGCTGTTCTGGGTGGTTGCTAGGGTGTTGCTAGGCGGTTGCTAGGGTATTCTGGGTGGTTGCGAAGGTGTTCTGGGTGGTTGCTGGGTTGTTCTGGTTTGTTTCTAGGGTGTTCTGGGTGGTTGCTATGCTGTTGCTTGGTGGTTGCTAGGGTGTTCTGGTTGGTTGGAGATTTATTTCTCATGATGTCATTTCAGCCAGAAAAATATTTTACCTACTAAACATGTTTCTGGCCCAAAAGTACTAGCTCTTGAACTTTCCATACATATTCATAGACTATGTAATATAACATTCTGATGTTATATGACATAGGTCAATTTTTGACCTAAATGAATACTTTTATGGCCCACGGGTACTTGATCTGTGGGTTAATATACCGAGAGATTTACATCTCATGATGTCATTTCAGCCAGACAAATATTTGACCTACTGAACATGTTTCTAGCCCAAAAGTTCTTGATCTTGAACTTTCCATACAGACTCATAGACTCCAATAGATGCTTAAGAAGCCATAGAGAAGTCCATATCTGACCTATTGAACTCATTTCTGGTGAAAAGTTTCTCAAAATAGTTTAAAACAATATAAACTTATAGATTCCTTCTGATGTTATATTAGCTATACATAGGTAAATTTTTGACCTCCAGGACCACAAATGTATAAATATGGCCCACGGGTTCTTGATCTATGGGTGAGTATACCGAGAGATTTACTTCTCATGATGTAATTTCAGCCAGACAAATATTTGACCTCCTTCTGATGTTATATAAGATATACATTGGTCAATTATATTAGATATGCATAGGTCAATTTTTGACCTCCAGGAACACATTTATGTCCCACGGGTACTTGATCTGTGGGTTAATATACCGATAGATTTACTTCATGTCATTGAACTCATTTCTGGTCAAAGGTTCCTCAAAAAGTTTAAAACAATGTAAACTTTTAGACTTCTTCTGATGTTATATTAGATATACATAGATCAATTTTTGACCACCAGGAACACTATATGGCACATTTCCAGAAGAAAATGTGAAGTGGAGCCTGAAGTGGCAAATCTCACCACCCGGTTGCTAGGGTGTTTTTCTTGTTTAAAAACTTTTGAGGACCCTTTGACCAGACATGAGTTAAATACTTAAGATATGGACATTCTATATGCCTTAAGAAGCATCAAAAGGAGTCTATGAGAATTTATACAAAAAGTTCGAGACCTAGTACTCGTCGGCAAGGACTATGTTTGTGGGTCAATGAAGAACCTCTAGGCCTAGGAAGTAGTCTAAGAAGCAGCATAAGAAGTAGTCTATTTAGTATGTATAGAAAGTTCAATATCAGGTACTCGTGGTATATGTTCAGTATATGTTCAAATATCTTCCTGATCATAAAACATCATAAGTAGTAAATATCAATGTATAGTAACCTAATGATATAGTAACCTATATTCAGTAGGTCAAATAGGAACCTTTTTATAGCTTATATATCATCAAAAGGTGTCTAATAAGCTTATATTGTTTAAAAACTTTTGAGGTCCCTTTTACCAGAAATGAGTTCAATAAATAAACTATGCACTGTAAAGCTCATGTGTTGTTTTCTCGTCTGTGCACAAATAAATTAGTTTGTAAAATTGAAATGCATGCAAAATCACGTTATATCTTTTCATTGCAACGAGGAACAAGTTAAATATGTCATGCAATGCGACGAAACACATTTCAGGTGTTTTCTTTTCATTACACAGAGGTTAGTTATTGCGTGCATAATCATAACAAGGAACAAGTTAGATATGTCATGCAGTGCGATAAAACACATCTTAGGTGTTTTCTTTTCATTGCACAGAGGTTAGTTATTACGTGCATATGCATAACGAGGAACAAGTTAGATATGTCATGCAATGCACTGAAACCCATGTTAGGTGTTTTCTTTTCACTGCAGAGAAGTTAGTTATTTGCGTGCATTTGCATAACGAGAAACAAGTTGTATCTATCATGCAATGCAATGAAACACATATTAGGTGTTTTCTTTTCATTGCACAGAGGTTAGATATTACGTGGATATGCATAACGAGGAACAAGTTAGATAGGTCATGCAATGCGATGAAACACATCTTAGGTGCTTTCTTTTCATTGCACAGAGGTTACTTATTGCGTGCATATTCATAACAAGGAAAAAGTTAGATATGTCATGGAGTGCGAGAAAACCATCTAGGGTGTTTTCTTTTCATTGCACAGAGGTTAGTTATTGCGTGCATATGCATAACGAGGAACAAGTTAGATATGTCAGGCAATGCACTGAAACCCATGTTAGGTGTTTTCTTTTCACTTATTTGCGTGCATATGCATAACGAGAAACAAGTTATATCTATCATGCAATGCAATGAAACACATCTTAGGTGTTTTCTTTTTATTACACAGAGGTTAGTTATTGTGTGCATATGCATTACGAGGAACAAATTAGATATGTCATGCAATGCACTGAAACCCATGTTAGGTGTTTTCTTTTCACTGCAGAGAAGTTAGCTATTTGCGTGCATACGCATAACGAGAAACAAGTTATATCTATCTTGCAATGCAATGAAACACATCTTAGGTGTTTTCTTTTCATTGCACAGAGGATAGTTATTGCATGCATACATAACGAGGAACAAGTTAGATAGGTCATGCAATGCATTGAAACACATCTTAGTTGTTTTCTTTTCATTGCACAGAGGTTTTTGCGTTAATGTCATAACGAGGAACAAGTTAGATATGTCATGCAATGCAAAGAAACACATCTTAGGTGTTTTCTTTTCATTGCACAGAGGTTAGTTATTCCGTGCATATGCATAACGAGGAACAAGTTAGATATGTCATGCAATGCAATGAAACACATCTTAGTTGTTTTCTTTTCATTGCACAGAGGTTAGTTATTCCGTGCATATGCATAACGAGTAACAAGTTAGATATGTCATGTTATGCACTGAAACACATCTTAGGTGTTTTCTTTTCACTCCACAGAGCGAGTTATTGCGTGCATATGCATAACGAGAAACAAGTTAGATCTGTCATCTAATGCACTGAAACACATCTTAGGTGTTTTCTTTTCACTGCACAGAGCGAGTTATTGCGTGCATATGCATAACGAGAAACAAGTTAGATCTGTCATGCAATGCACTGAAACACATCTTAGGTGTTTTCTTTTCACTGCACTGAGCGAGTTATTGCGTGTATATGCATAACGAGAAACAAGTTAGATCTGTCATGCAATGCACTGAAACACATCTTAGGTGTTTTCTTTTCATTGCACAGAGGATAGTTATTGCATGCATATGCATAACGAGAAACAAGTTAGATCTGTCATGCAATTCGATGAAACACATCTTAGGTGTTTTCTTTTCACTGCACAGAGGATAGTTATTGCGTGCATATGCATAACGAGGAACAAGTTAGATATGTCATGCAATGCAATGAAACACATCTTAGGTGTTTTCTTTTCATTGCACAGAGGATAGTTATTGCATGCATATGCATAACGAGAAACAAGTTAGATATGTCATGGAGTGCGAGAAAACACATCTTAGGTGTTTTCTTTTCATTGCACAGAGGTTAGTTATTGCGTGCATATGCATAACGAGGAACAAGTTAGATATGTCAGGCAATGCACTGAAACCCATGTTAGGTGTTTTCTTTTCACTTATTTGCGTGCATATGCATAACGAGAAACAAGTTATATCTATCATGCAATGCAATGAAACACATCTTAGGTGTTTTCTTTTTATTACACAGAGGTTAGTTATTGTGTGCATATGCATTACGAGGAACAAATTAGATATGTCATGCAATGCACTGAAACCCATGTTAGGTGTTTTCTTTTCACTGCAGAGAAGTTAGCTATTTGCGTGCATACGCATAACGAGAAACAAGTTATATCTATCTTGCAATGCAATGAAACACATCTTAGGTGTTTTCTTTTCATTGCACAGAGGATAGTTATTGCATGCATACATAACGAGGAACAAGTTAGATAGGTCATGCAATGCATTGAAACACATCTTAGTTGTTTTCTTTTCATTGCACAGAGGTTTTTGCGTTAATGTCATAACGAGGAACAAGTTAGATATGTCATGCAATGCAAAGAAACACATCTTAGGTGTTTTCTTTTCATTGCACAGAGGATAGTTATTGCATGCATATGCATAACGAGAAACAAGTTAGATCTGTCATGCAATGCACTGAAACACATCTTAGGTGTTTTCTTTTCACTGCACTGAGCGAGTTATTGCGTGTATATGCATAACGAGAAACAAGTTAGATCTGTCATGCAATGCACTGAAACACATCTTAGGTGTTTTCTTTTCATTGCACAGAGGATAGTTATTGCATGCATATGCATAACGAGAAACAAGTTAGATCTGTCATGCAATTCGATGAAACACATCTTAGGTGTTTTCTTTTCACTGCACAGAGGATAGTTATTGCGTGCATATGCATAACGAGGAACAAGTTAGATATGTCATGCAATGCAATGAAACACATCTTAGGTGTTCTCTTTTCATTGGAGAGAGGTTAGTTATCGTGTGCATGTGCAATGCAATCCTAAAGCACAAGCATTGCAAATCTCTTCGTTGCACAAGGAACAAGTTAGTGTGTGCATTGTAAAGCGATCGCTCTTTTGATGTTTTCTCGTCAAAACAGAAATTAATTAGTTGTAGAATGGAAATGCATGGAAAAGCACGCGTGTTTTATCTTTTCTTTTCATTGCAAAGAAAAATAAGTTAGAAAATGTAAGAATTGCAATGAAACAACACACGTTATCCAGTCAAAGCAGAAGGAAGGGTTTAGTTCTTGAATGCAATCAAGTGCATATTACATATACGGTATTTTTGATGCACAACGTTCTTCATGCACAATCCACATCTCTTCATTGCACAAAGCAACGGGTGTTGTTTTATTGCAATACATAAAATATCGATTTTGTTCCTCATTGCAATGAAAAGAAAATGTATGCATGTGCTTTCGCATGCATTTCTATTTTACAAACTAGATTGTTTGTGAACAGACGAGAAAACATCACTTTATGCCTTTTCATTGCAACGAAGAACAAGTTATATTGTTATGCAATCCAATGAAACTAGATATTAGGTGTTTTCTTTTCATTGCACAGAGAAACACATCTTAGGTGTTTTCTTTTCATTGCACAGAGGATAGTTATTGCATGCATACATATCGAGGAACAAGTTAGATTAGGTCATGCAATGCATTGAAACACATCTTAGTTGTTTTCTTTTCATTGCACAGAGGTTATTGCGTGCATATGCATAACGAGGAACAAGTTAGATATGTCATGCAATGCAATGAAACACATTTTAGGTGTTTTCTTTTCATTGCACAGAGGTTAGTTATTGCGTGCATATGCATAACGAGTAACAAGTTAGATATGTCATGTAATGCACTGAAACACATCTTAGTTGTTTTCTTTTCACTGCACATAGCGAGTTATTGCGTGCATATGCATAACGAGAAACAAGTTAGATCTGTCATGTAATGCACTGAAACACATCTTAGGTGTTTTCTTTTCACTGCACAGAGCGAGTTATTGCGTGCATATGCATAACGAAAAACAAGTTAGATCTGTCTTGCAATGCACTGAAACACATCTTAGGTGTTTTCTTTTCACTGCACAAAGCGAGTTATTGCTTGCATATGCATAACGAGGAACAAGTTAGATAGGTCATGCAATGCGATGAAACACATCTTAGGTGTTTTCGTTTGATTGCACAGAGGATAGTTATTGCATGCATAACGAGGAACAAGTTAGATAGGTCATGCAATGCATTGAAACACATCTTAGTTGTTTTCTTTTCACTGCACAGAGCGAGTTATTGCGTGCATATGCATAACGAGGAACAAGTTAGATATGTCATGCAATGCAATGAAACACATCTTAGGTGTTTTCTTTTCATTGGACAGAGGTTAGTTATCGTGTGTGCATGTGCAATGCAATCCTAAAGCACAAGCATTGCAAATCTCTTCGTTGCACAAGGAACAAGTTAGTGTGTGCATTGTAAAGCGATCGCTCTTTTGATGTTTTCTCGTCAAAACAGAAATTAATTAGTTGTAGAATGGAAATGCATGGAAAAGCACGCGTGTTTTATCTTTTCTTTTCATTGCAAAGAAAAATAAGTTAGAAAATGTAAGAATTGCAATGAAACAACACACGTTATCCAGTCAAAGCAGAAGGAAGGGTTTAGTTCTTGAATGCAATCAAGTGCATATTACATATACGGTATTTTTGATGCACAACGTTCTTCATGCACAATCCACATCTCTTCATTGCACAAAGCAACGGGTGTTGTTTTATTGCAATACATAAAATATCGATTTTGTTCCTCATTGCAATGAAAAGAAAATGTATGCATGTGCTTTCGCATGCATTTCTATTTTACAAACTAGATTGTTTGTGAACAGACGAGAAAACATCACTTTATGCCTTTTCATTGCAACGAAGAACAAGTTATATTGTTATGCAATCCAATGAAACTAGATATTAGGTGTTTTCTTTTCATTGCACAGAGAAACACATCTTAGGTGTTTTCTTTTCATTGCACAGAGGATAGTTATTGCATGCATACATATCGAGGAACAAGTTAGATTAGGTCATGCAATGCATTGAAACACATCTTTAGTTGTTTTCTTTTCATTGCACAGAGGTTATTGCGTGCATATGCATAACGAGGAACAAGTTAGATATGTCATGCAATGCAATGAAACACATTTTAGGTGTTTTCTTTTCATTGCACAGAGGTTAGTTATTGCGTGCATATGCATAACGAGTAACAAGTTAGATATGTCATGTAATGCACTGAAACACATCTTAGTTGTTTTCTTTTCACTGCACATAGCGAGTTATTGCGTGCATATGCATAACGAGAAACAAGTTAGATCTGTCATGTAATGCACTGAAACACATCTTAGGTGTTTTCTTTTCACTGCACAGAGCGAGTTATTGCGTGCATATGCATAACGAAAAACAAGTTAGATCTGTCTTGCAATGCACTGAAACACATCTTAGGTGTTTTCTTTTCACTGCACAAAGCGAGTTATTGCTTGCATATGCATAACGAGGAACAAGTTAGATAGGTCATGCAATGCGATGAAACACATCTTAGGTGTTTTCGTTTGATTGCACAGAGGATAGTTATTGCATGCATAACGAGGAACAAGTTAGATAGGTCATGCAATGCATTGAAACACATCTTAGTTGTTTTCTTTTCACTGCACAGAGCGAGTTATTGCGTGCATATGCATAACGAGGAACAAGTTAGATATGTCATGCAATGCAATGAAACACATCTTAGGTGTTTTCTTTTCATTGGACAGAGGTTAGTTATCGTGTGTGCATGTGCAATGCAATCCTAAAGCACAAGCATTGCAAATCTCTTCGTTGCACAAGGAACAAGTTAGTGTGTGCATTGTAAAGCGATCGCTCTTTTGATGTTTTCTCGTCAAAACAGAAATTAATTAGTTGTAGAATGGAAATGCATGGAAAAGCACGCGTGTTTTATCTTTTCTTTTCATTGCAAAGAAAAATAAGTTAGAAAATGTAAGAATTGCAATGAAACAACACACGTTATCCAGTCAAAGCAGAAGGAAGGGTTTAGTTCTTGAATGCAATAAAGTGCATATTACATATATGGTATTTTTGATGCACAACGTTCTTCATGCACAATCCACATCTCTTCATTGCACAAAGCAACGAGTGTTGTTTTATTGCAATGCATAAAATATCGAACTTGTTCCTCATTGCAATGAAAAGAAAATTTATGCATGTGCTTTCGCATGCATTTCTATTTTACAAACTAGATTGTTTGTGCACAGACAAGAAAACATCACATTATGCCTTTTCATTGCAACGAAGAACAAGTTAGATTGTTATGCAATTCCAATGAAACTAGATATTAGGTGTTTTCTTTTCATTGCACAGAGAAACATGTTAGTTATTGCGTGCATATTCTTTAATGCACAACGTTAGACGTTAGATGTGTTTTCGTTGAACAACGGAATGAGTTAGATATTGAATGCGTTCCTCTGTTGCACAAAGGAACGAGTAAGTTATTGCATTGCACGACCGCTCAAGTGATGTTTTTTCGTCAGTGCACAAAAGAATTAGTAGTAGAATCCATGCGAAAGAGTCAAAGGGTCCTCAAAGGTTTTAATAAATATTAACTTATTGACTTTTGATGATTTGTAAGCTATAGATAGGTTCCTTTTTGTCCTAGTGAACATATTTCTGGCTCACGGGTACTTGATTCTAAGCCATAGAGAAGTCCATATCTGACCTATTGTACTAATTTCTGGTCTATGTTTCCTCAAATGTTTTTAAATAATATCAACTGATAGACTCAATCTGATGTTATATACATAGGTTCCTTTTTGACCTACTGAACATGTTTCTAGCCTATGGGTAATTAATTGATCCTTCTCATGATGTTATTTCAGCCAGAAAGATATTTGACCTACTGAACATATTTCTGGCAAAAAGTACTTGATCTTGAACTTTCCATACATACTCATAGACTCCAATAAATGCTTCCTAAGCCATGGACAAGTCCATATCTGACCTTTTGAACTAATTTCTGGTCAAAGGTTCCTCAAAAACTTTAAAACGATATAAACTTATAGACTCCTTCTGATGTTATATTACATAGGTCAATTTTTGACCTCCAGGAACACTTTTATGGCCCACGGGTCCTTGGTATGTGGGTTATTATACCGAGAGATTTACTTCTCATGATGTCATTTCAGCCAGACAAAAATTTGACCTACTGAACATGTTTCTGGCCCAAAAGTACTTGATCTTGAACTTTCCAAACATACTCATAGACTCCAACAGATGCTTTCTAAGCCATAGAGAAGTCCATATCTGACCTATTGAACTCATTTCTGGTCAAAGGATCCTCAAAAGGTTTTAAACAATATAAACTTATAGACTCCTGATGTTACATTAGCTATACATAGGTCAATTTTTGGTCTTCAGAAACACATTTATGGTCCACGGGTATTTGATGTTTGAATTAATGTACCAAGAGCTTTGCTTCTCATGATGTAATTTCAGCCATAAATATATTTGACCTACTGAACATATATCTGGCCCAAAAGTACTTGACCTTGTACTTTCCATTTATACTCATAGACTCCAACAGATGCTTCCTAAGCCAGAGAGAAGTCCATATCTGACATATTGAACTAATTTCTGGTCAAAGATTTCTCAAAAAGTTTAAAACAATATAAACTTTTAGACTCCTTCTGATGTTATATTAGATATACATAGGTCAATTTTGACCTCCATGAACACATTTATGGCACATTTCCAGAAGAAAATGTGAAGTGCTTGAAGCGGCAAATCTCAGCACCCGGTTGCTAGGGTGTTCTGGGAGGTTGCTACGGTGTTCTGGGTGGTTGCTAGGTGTTTTTTTAGGGTATTCTTGGTGGTTGCTATGGCGTTGCTATGCGGTTGTTAGGGTATTCTGGGTGGTTGTGAAGGTGTTCTGGGTGGTTGCTAGGGTGTTGCTAGGCGGTTAATGGGGTGTTAATGGTGGTTGCTAGGGTGTTGCCAGATGGTTGCTGGGTTGTTCTGGTTTGTTTCTAGGGTGTTCTGGATGGTTGCTAGGCTGTTGCTTGGTGGTTGCTAGGGTGGTCTGGTTGGTTCGAGATTTACTTCTCATGATGTCATTTCAGCCAGAAAAATATTTTACCTACTGAACATGTTTCTGGTCCAAAAATACTTGATCTTGAACTTTCCACACATACTCACAGACTATGTAATATAACATTCTGATGTTACATGACATAGGTCAATTTTTGACCTCCATGAACACTTTTATGGCCCACGGGTACTTGGATCTGTTGGTTAATATACCGAGAGATTTACATCTCATGATGTCATTTCAGCCAGACAAATATTTGACCTACTGAACATGTTTCTGGCCCAAAAGTACTTGATCTTGAACTTTCCATACATACTCATAGACCACGCAATATAACATTCTGATGTTATATTACACAGGTCAATTTTTGACCTCCATGAACACTTTTATGGCCCACGGGTACTTGGATCTGTTGGTTAATATACCGAGAGATTTACCTCTCATGATGTCATTTCAGCCAGACAAATATTTGACCTACTGAACATGTTTCTGGCCCAAAAGTACTTGATCTTGAACTTTCCAAACATACTCATAAACTCCAACAGATGCTTCTTAAGCCACAGAGAAGTCCATATCTGACATATTGAACTCATTTCTAGTCAAAGGTTTCTCAAAAAGTTTAAAACAATATAGACTTTTAGACTCCTTCTGATGTTATATTAGATATACATAGGTCAATTTTGACCTCCATGAACACATTTATGGCACATTTCCTGAAGAAAATGTGAAGTGGAGCTTGAAGCGGCAAATCTCAGCACCCGGTTGCTAGGGTGTTCTGGGAGGTTGCTACCGTGTTCTGGGTGGTTGGTAGTTTTTTTTTTTTTAGGGTATTCTGGGTAGTTGCTATGGTGTTGCTATGCGGTTGCTAGGGTATTCTGGGTGGTTGCTAGGGTATTCTGGGTGGTTGCGAAGGTGTTCTGGGTGGTTGCTGGGTTGTTCTGGTTTGTTTCTAGGGTGTTCTGGGTGGTTGCTATGATGTTGCTTGGTAGTTGCTAGGATGTTCTGGTTGGTTGGAGATTTATTTCTCATGATGTCATTTCAGCCAGAAAAATATTTTACCTACTAAACATGTTTCTAGCCCAAAAGTACTAGATCTTGAACTTTCCATACATATTCATAGACTATGTAATATAACATTGTGATGTTATATTACATAGGTCAATTTTTGACCTCCATGAATACTTTTATGGCCCACGGGTACTTGATCTGTGTGTTAATGTACCGAGAGATTTACATCTCATGATGTCATTTCAGCCAGACAAATATTTGACCTACTGAACATGTTTCTGGTCCAAAAGTTCTTGATCTTGAACTTTCGATAGAGACTCATAGACTCCAATAGATGCTTCCTAAGAAGCCATAGAGAAGTCCATATCTGACATATTGAACTCATTTCTGGTCAAAGGTTTCTCAAATAGTTTAAAACAATATAAACTTATAGATTCCTTCTGATGTTATATTAGCTATACATAGGTCAATTTTTGACCTCCAGGAACACATTTATGTCCCACGGGTACTAGATCTGTGGGTTAATATACCGATAGATTTACTTCTCGTGATCTCATTGAACTCATTTCTTTTCAAAGGTTCCTCAAAAAGTTTAAAACAATGTAAACTTTTAGACTTCTTCTGATGTTATATTAGATATACATAGATCAATTTTTGACCACCAGGAACACATTTATGGCACATTTCCAGAAGAAAATATGAAGTGGAGCTTGAAGCGGCAAATCTCAGCACCCGGTTGCTAGGGTGTTCTGGGAGGTTGCTACGGTGTTCTGGGTGGTTGCTAGGTGGTTTTTTTTAGGGTATTCTGGGTGGTTGCTATGATGTTGCTATGCGGTTGCTAGGGTATTCTGTGTGGTTGCGAAGGTGTTCTGGGTGGTTGCTAGGGTGTTGCTATGTGGTTGCTAGGGTGTTGCTAGGCGATTGCTGGGGTGTGTGGTGGAAAATTTTAAACTGAATATTAAGCTAACCATGTTTTGACATTTGACCTCATATAACTAGCTGAGTATCTGAGACAATGTACTAAGGCATTCTGTACTTCAGATGAATGTATGTGTGTCAAACACCTGACTGAGTATAAATAACAAATATGGGAAATGCAACTAGACAGATGACTAAGTTAGAAACATTAAAACAAAGTCTCCTCTACCCAGTAACAAAACAGTCTACCTATGAAGAACCAATGAAATTAATGTCATTATGGCATGCCTCCATATTGTATAAAAACTGTTGTATCAGTGTTTTCGGGGGGATTCTCAATGGAATTTGTCTGAGATCCACCGGCCTTGTTTTTACTTGGGAAGTTCTCTGAGTATTGCTCGAGAACTCTCCTGGCCGTAATTAAAAGCATTGAAAGGACATTTTCTGGAGTCGGTCTGTTATTTAAGCTGCGCAGCAAGAACAAGTAAGTTAGAATTATTAGTACCTGTCAGGACGTCGACTGTAGACGCGGCAGGGTTATAGGATTAGTACCCAGCAGGACGTCGACTGTAGACGCGTTGGGTTATAGGATTAGTACCTAGCAGGTCGTCGACTGTAGACGCGCTAGGCTATAGGGTAGGTTTATAGCTCAGCAGGACGTCGACTGTAGACGCGCTGAGGTAAAAGTATAAGACTTGGCCAACTAGAGTGAGTATTATTGTAGAGTAGTCAGGTTCAGGGAAAAAATCCATTACAGGTGTTAATGGTGGTTGCTAGGGTGTTGCCAGATGGTTGCTGGGGTGTTCTGGTGTGTTTATAGGGTGTTCTGGATGGTTGCTAGGCTGTTGCTTGGTGGTTGCTAGGGTGTTCTGGTTGGTTGGAGATTTACTTCTCATGATGTCATTTCAGCCAGAAAAATATTTTACCTACTGAACATGTTTCTGGTCCAAAAATACTTGATCTTGAACTTTCCACACATACTCACAGACTATGTAATATAACATTCTGATGTTATATTACATAGGTCAATTTTTGACCTCCATGAACACTTTTATGGCCCACGGGTACTTGGATCTGTTGGTTAATATACCAAGAGATTTACATCTCATGATGTCATTTCAGCCAGACAAATATTTGACCTACTGAACATGTTTCTTGCCCAAAAGTACTTGATCTTGAACTTTCCAAACATACTCATAGACTCCAACAGATGATTCCTAAGCCACAGAGAAGTCCATATCTGACATATTGAACTCATTTTGGGTCAAAGGTTTCTCAAAAAGTTTAAAACAATATAGACTTTTAGACTCCTTCTGATGTTATATTAGATATACATAGGTCAATTTTGACCTCCATGAACACATTTATGGCACATTTCCTGAAGAAAATGTGAAGTGGAGCTTGAAGCGGCAAATCTCTGTACCCGGTTGCTAGGGTGTTCTGGGAGGTTGCTACGGTGTTCTGGGTGGTTGGTAGGTTTTTTTTAGGGTATTCTGGGTGGTTGCTAAGGTGTTGCTATGCGGTTGCTAGGGTATTCTGGGTGGTTGCGAAGTTGTTCTGGGTGGTTGCTGGGTTGTTTTGGTTTGTTTCTAGGGTGTTCTGGGTGGTTGCTATGATGTTGCTTGGTGGTTGCTAGGGTGTTCTGGTTGGTTGGAGATTTATTTCTCATGATGTCATTTCAGCCAGAAAAATATTTTACCTACTAAACATGTTTCTGGCCCAAAAGTACTAGATCTTGAACTTTCCATACATATTCATAGACTCCAACAGATGCTTCCTAAGCCACAGAGAAGTCCATATCTGACATATTGAACTCATTTCTGGTCAAAGGTTTCTTAAAAAGTTTAAAACAATATAGACTTTTAGACTCCTTCTGATGTTATTTTAGATATACATAGGTCAATTTTGACCTCCATGAACACATTTATGGCACATTTCCTGAAGAAAATGTGAAGTGGAGCTTGAAGCGGCAAATCTCAGCACCCGGTTGCTAGGGTGTTCTGGGAGGTTGCTACCGTGTTTTGGGTGGTTGGTAGTTTTTTTTTTAGGGTATTCAGGGTAGTTGCTATGGTGTTGCTATGCGGTTGCTAGGGTATTCTGGGTGGTTGCGAAGGTGTTCTGGGTGGTTGCTAGGGTGTTGATATGTGGTTGCTAGTGTATTCTGGGTGGTTGCGAAGCTGTTCTGGGTGGTTGCTAGGGTGTTGCTAGGCGGTTGCTAGGGTATTCTGGAAGGTTGCGAAGGTGTTCTGGGTGGTTGCTGGGTTGTTTTGGTTTGTTTCTAGGGTGTTCTGGGTGGTTGCTATGATGTTGCTTGGTGGTTGCTAGGGTGTTCTGGTTGGTTGGAGATTTATTTCTCATGATGTCATTTCAGCCAGAAAAATATTTTACCTACTAAACATGTTTCTGGCCCAAAAGTACTAGATCTTGAACTTTCCATACATATTCATAGACTATGTAATATAACATTCTGATGTTATATTACATAGGTCAATTTTTGACCTCCATGAATACTTTTATGGCCCACGGGTACTTGATCTGTGTGTTAATGTACCGAGAGATTTACATCTCATGATGTCATTTCAGCCAGACAAATATTTGACCTACTGAACATGTTTCTGGTCCAAAAGTTCTTGATCTTGAACTTTCCATACAGACTCATAGACTCCAAAAGATGCTTCCTAAGAAGCCATAGAGAAGTCCATATCTGACATATTGAACTCATTTCTGGTCAAGGGTTTCTCAAATAGTTTAAAACAATATAGACTTTTAGACTCCTTCTGATGTTATATTAGATATACATAGGTCAATTTTGACCTCCATGAACACATTTATGGCACATTTCCTGAAGAAAATGTGAAGTGGAGCTTGAAGCGGCAAATCTCAGCACCCGGTTGCTAGGGTGTTCTGGGAGGTTGCTACGGTGTTCTGGGTGGTTGGTAGGTTTTTTTTAGGGTATTCTGGGTGGTTGCTATGGTGTTGCTATGCGGTTGCTAGGGTATTCTGGGTGGTTACGAAGGTGTTCTGGGTGGTTGCTATGGTGTTGCTATGTGGTTGCTAGGGTATTCTGGGTGGTTGTGAAGCTGTTCTGGGTGGTTGCTAGGGTGTTGCAAGGCGGTTGCTAGGGTATTCTGGGTGGTTGCGAAGGTGTTCTGGGTGGTTGCTGGGTTGTTCTGGGTGGTTGCTATGCTGTTGCTTGGTGGTTGCTAGGGTGTTCTGGTTGGTTGGAGATTTATTTTTCATGATGTCATTTCAGCCAGAAAAATATTTTACCTACTAAACATGTTTCTGGCCCAAAAGTACTAGATCTTGAACTTTCCATACATATTCATAGACTATGTAATATAACATTCTGATGTTATATTACATAGGTCAATTTTTGACCTCCATGAATACTTTTATGGCCCACGGGTACTTGATCTGTGGGTTAATATACAGAGAGATTTACATCTCATGATGTCATTTCAGCCAGAGAAATATTTGACCTACTGAACATGTTTCTGGCCCAAAAGTTCTTGATCTTGAACTTTCCATACAGACTCATAGACTCCAATAGATGAACCTGGCAACCGCCTAGCAACATTAGCACCTAGCAACCACATAAAAACACCATAGCAACCACCCAGAATACCCTAACAACCACCTAGCAACCACACAGAACACCCTGGTAACCGGGTGGTGAGATTTGCCACTTCAGGCTCAACTTCACATTTTCTTCTGGAAATGTGCCATAAATGTGTTCCTGGTGGTCAAAAATGTATCTATGTATATCTAATCTAACATCAGAAGAAGTCTAAAAGTTTACATTGTTTTAAACTTTTTGAGGAACCTTTGACCAGAAATGAGTTCAATGACATCACGAGAAGTAAATCTATCGGTATATTAATTCACAGATCAAGTACCCGTGGGACATAAATGTGTTCCTGGAGGTCAAAAATTGACCTATATATATCTAATATAATTGACCAATGTATGTCTTATATAACATCAGAAGGAGGTCAAATATTTGTCTGGCTGAAATTACATCATGAGAAGTAAATCTCTCGGTATACTCACCCATAGATCAAGTACCCGTGGGCCATAAATGTGTTCCTGGAGGTCAAAAATTGACCTATGTATAGCTAATATAACATCAGAAGGAATCTATAAGTTTATATTGTTTTAAACTATTTTGAGGAACTTTTCACCAGAAATGAGTTCAGTAGGTCAGATATGGACTTCTCTATGGCTTCTTAGGAAGCGTCTATTGGAGTCTATGAGTCTGTATGGAAAGTTCAAGATCAAGAACTTTTGGCCCAGAAACATGTTCAGTAGGTCAAATATTTCTCTGGCTGAAATGACATCATGAGATGTAAATTTCTCTGTATATTAACCCACAGATCAAGTACCCGTGGGCCATAAAAGTGTTCATGGAGGTCAAAAATTGACCTATGTAATATAACATCAGAATGTTATATTACATAGTCTATGAATATGTATGGAAAGTTCAAGATCTAGTACTTTTGGGCCAGAAACATGTTTAGTAGGTAAAATATTTTTCTGGCTGAAATGACATCATGAGAAATAAATCTCCAACCAACCAGAACACCCTGGCAACCACCAAGGAACAGCATAGCAACCACCCAGAACACCCTAGAAACAAACCAAAACAACCCAGCAACCACCCAAAACACCTTCGCAACCACCCAGAAAACCCTAGCAACCACCTAGCAACACCCTAGCAACCACCCCGAACAGCTTCGCAACCACCCAGAATACCCTAGCAACCACATAGCAACACCCTAGCAACCAACCAGAACACCTTCGCAACCACCCAGAATACCCTAGCAACCGCATAGCAACACCTTAGCAACCACCCAGAATACCCTAAAAAAAACCTACCAACCACCCAGAACACCGTAGCAACCTCCCAGAACACCCTAGCAACCGGGTGCTGAGATTTGCAACTTCACATTTTCTTCAGGAAATGTGCCATAAATGTGTTCATGGAGGTCAAATTTGACCTATGTATATCTAATTTAACATCAGAAGGAGTCTAAAAGTCTATATTGTTTTAAACTTTTTGAGAAACCTTTGACCCGAAATGAGTTCAATATGTCAGATATGGACTACTCTGTGGCTTAGGAATCATCTGTTGGAGTCTATGAGTATGTTTGGAAAGTTCAAGATCAAGTACTTTTGGGCAAGAAACATGTTCAGTAGGTCAAATATTTGTCTGGCTGAAATGACATCATGAGATGTAAATCTCTCTGTATATTAACCAACCGATCCAAGTACCCGTGGGCCATAAAAGTGTTCATGGAGGTCAAAAATTGACCTATGTAATATAACATCAGAATGTTATATTACATAGTCTGTGAATATGTGTGGAAAGTTCAAGATCAAGTATTTTTGGACCAGAAACATGTTCAGTAGGTAAAATATTTTTCTGGCTGAAATGACATCATGAGAAGTAAATCTCCAACCAACCAGAACACCCTAGCAACCACCAAGCAACAGCATAGCATCCACCCAGAACACCCTATAAACAAACCAGAACAACCCAGCAACCACCCAAAACACCTTCGCAACCACCCAAAATACCCTAGCAACCGCCTAGCAACACCCTAGCAACCACCCCGAACAGCTTCGCAACCACCCAGAATACCCTAGCAACCACATAGCAAAACCCTACCAACCAACCAGAACACCTTCGCAACCACCCAGAATACCCTAGCAACCGCATAGCAACACCTTAGCAACCACCCAGAATACCCTAAAAAAAACCTACCAACCACCCAGAACACCGTAGCAACCTCCCAGAACACCCTAGCAACCGGGTGCTGAGATTTGCCACTTCACATTTTCTTCAGGAAATGTGCCATAAATGTGTTCATGGAGGTCAAATTTGACCTATCTATATCTAATTTAACATCAGAAGCAGTCTAAAAGTCTATATTGTTTTAAACTATTTGAGAAACCCTTGACCAGAAATGAGTTCAATATGTCAGATATGGACTTCTCTATGGCTTCTTAGGAAGCATCTATTGGAGTCTATGAGTATGTTTGGAAAGTTCAAGATCAAGTACTTTTGGGCAAGAAACATGTTCAGTAGGTCAAATATTTGTCTGGCTGAAATGACATCATGAGATGTAAATCTCTTGGTATATTAACCAACAGATCCAAGTACCCGTGGGCCATAAAAGTGTTCATGGAGGTCAAAAATTGACCTATGTAATATAACATCAGAATGTTATATTACATAGTCTGTGAGTATGTGTGGAAAGTTCAAGATCAAGTATTTTTGGACCAGAAACATGTTCAGTAGGTAAAATATTTTTCTGGCTGAAATGACATCATGAGAAGTAAACAGTGTTCTGGGTGGTTGCTAGGTGGTTGTTAGGGTATTCCGGGTGGTTGCTAGGGTGTTGCTAGGGTGTTCTGGGTGGTTACTAGGGTGTTGCTAGGTGGTTGCTAGGGTGTTCTGGGTGGTTGCTTGGGTGTTGCTAGGGTTGGTTGCTTGGTAGGGTGTTGCTAAGGTGGTCTGGGTGGTTGCTAGGTGGTTGCTAGAGTGTTGCTAAGGTGTTCTGGGTGGTTGCTAGGGTGATTTAGGTGGTTACTATGGTAGTCTGTGTGGTTCCTATGGTGTTTCTAGGTGGTTGGTAGTGTCCAAATTACTATAGAGTTTTTATAATGTTTTTGGCAATTGATTTATATATCATCAAAAGGAGCCCTAAAATAATGGCTAAAATAACATGATAAGAGGTCATTCTGTATAGTATCCTGATTTTCAAAGAACACCTTAGCCAGAAATATGTTCAGTAGTTAAAATAAGGACTCTTGTATGGCTTCAGTAACATCAAAAGGAGTTAATGAGTATGTTTAGAATGTTCAAGATCAAGTACTCGTGGGCCAGAACAATATTTAGTAGGTCAAAAAGGAACCTATCTATAGCTCATGTAATATCAGAAGGAGTCTAAAAGTTTTTCTTGTTTAAAAACTTTTGAGCACCCTTTGACCAGACATGAGTTAAATACTTAAGATATGGACATTCTATATGCCTTAAGAAGCATCAAAAGGAGTCTATGAGAATTTATACAAAAAGTTCGAGACCTAGTACTCGTCGGCAAGGACTATGTTTGTGGGTCAATGAGGAACCTCTAGGCCTAGAAAGCAGTCTAAGAAGTAGCATAAGAAGTAGTCTATTTTTTATGTATAGAAAGTTCAATATCAGGTACTCGTGGGACAGATATATGTTCAGTATATGTTCAAATATCTTCCTGCTCATAAAACATCATAAGTAGTAAATATCAATGTATAGTAACCTAATGATATAGTAACCTATGTTCAGTTGGTCAAATAGGAACCTTTGTATAGCTTATCATCAAAAGGTGTCTAATAAGCTTATATTGCATTAAAAACTTTTGAGGTCCCTTTTACCAGAAATGAGTTCAATAGCTATACTATGCACTGTAAAGCTCATGTGTTGTTTTCTCGTCTGTGCACAAATAAATTAGTTTGTAAAATAGAAATGCATGCAAAATCACGTCATATCTTTTCATTGCAACGAGGAACAAGTTAGATATGTCATGCAATGCGACGAAACACATCTCAGGTGTTTTCTTTTCATTGCACAGAGGTTAGTTAAAGCGTGCATATGCATAACGAGGAACAAGTTAGATATGTCATGCAATGCACTGAAACCCATGTTAGGTGTTTTCTTTTCACTGCAGAGAGGTTTTTGCGTGGATATGCATAACGAGAAACAAGTTATATCTATCATGCAATGCAATGAAACACATCTTAGGTGTTTTCTTTTTATTGCACAGAGGTTAGTTATTACGTGCATATGCATAACGAGGAACAAGTTAGATATGTCAGGCAATGCACTGAAACCCATGTTAGGTGTTTTCTTTTCACTGCAGAGAGGTTACTTATTTGCGTGCATAAGCATAACGAGAAACAAGTTATATCTATCATGCAATGCAATGAAACACATCTTAGGTGTTTTCTTTTTATTACACAGAGGTTAGTTATTACGTGCATATGCATTACGAGGAACAAATTAGATATGTCATGCAATACACTGAAACCCATGTTAGGTGTTTTCTTTTCACTGCAGAAAGGTTAGCTATTTGCGTTTATATGCATAACGAGAAACAAGTTATCTATCTTGCAATGCAATGAAACACATCTTAGGTGTTTTCTTTTCATTGCACAGAGGATAGTTATTGCATGCTTACATAACGAGGAACAAGTTAGATATGTCATGCAATGCAATGAAACACATCTTAGGTATTTTCTTTTCATTGCACAGGTTAGTTATTCCGTGCATATGAATAACGAGTAACAAGTTAGATATGTCATGTAATGCACTGAAACACATCTTAGGTGTTTTCTTTTCACTGCACAGAGCGAGTTATTGCGTGCATATGCATAACGAGGAACAAGTTAGATAGGTCATGCTATGCGATGAAACACATCTTAGGTGTTTTCTTTTCATTGCACAGAGGATAGTTATTGCATGCATACATAACGAGGAACAAGTTAGATAGGTCATGCAATGCATTGAAACACATCTTAGTTGTTTTCTTTTCACTGCACAGAGCGAGTTATTGCGTGCATATGCATAACGAGAAACAAGTTAGATCTGTCATGCAATGCACTGAAACACATCTTAGGTGTTTTCTTTTCACTGCACAAAGCGAGTTATTGCGTGTATATGCATAACGAGAAACAAGTTAGATCTGTCATGCAATGCACTGAAACACATTTTAGGTGTTTTCTTTTCACTGCACAGAGGTTAGTTATTGCGTGCATATGCATAACGAGGAACAAGTTAGATATGTCATGCAATGCGATGAAACACATCTTAGTTGTTTTCTTTTCACTGCACAGAGCGAGTTATTGCGTGCATATGCATAACGAGAAACAAGTTAGATCTGTCATGCAAATGCACTGAAACACATCTTAGGTGTTTTCTTTTCACTGCACAGAGCGAGTTATTGCGTGTATATGCATAACGAGAAACAAGTTAGATCTGTCATGCAATGCACTGAAACACATCTTAGGTGTTTTCTTTTCACTGCACAGAGGTTAGTTATTGCGTGCATATGCACAACGAGGAACAAGTTAGATATGTCATGCAATGCGATGAAACACATCTTAGGTGTTTTCTTTTCACTGCACAGAGCGAGTTATTGCGTGTATATGCATAACGAGAAACAAGTTAGATCTGTCATGCAATGCACTGAAACACATCTTAGGTGTTTTCTTTTCACTGCACAGAGGTTAGTTATTGCGTGCATATGCATAACGAGGAACAAGTTAGATATGTCATGCAATGCGATGAAACACATCTTAGGTGTTTTCTTTTCACTGCACAGAGGTTAGTTATTGCGTGCATAAGCATAACGAGGAACAAGTTAGATATGTCATGCAATGCAATGAAACACATCTTAGGTGTTTTCTTTTCATTGGACAGAGGTTAGTTATCGTGTGCATGTGCAATGCAATCCTAAAGCACAAGCATTGCAAATCTCTTCGTTGCACAAGGAACAAGTTAGTGTGTGCATTGTAAAGCGATCGCTCTTTTGATGTTTTCTCGTCAAAACAGAAATTAATTAGTTGTAGAATGGAAATGCATGGAAAAGCACGCGTGTTTTATCTTTTCTTTTCATTGCAAAGAAAAATAAGTTAGAAAATGTAAGAATTGCAATGAAACAACACACGTTATCCAGTCAAAGCAGAAGGAAGGGTTTAGTTCTTGAATGCAATAAAGTGCATATTACATATATGGTATTTTTGATGCACAACGTTCTTCATGCACAATCCACATCTCTTCATTGCACAAAGCAACGAGTGTTGTTTTATTGCAATGCATAAAATATCGAACTTGTTCCTCATTGCAATGAAAAGAAAATTTATGCATGTGCTTTCGCATGCATTTCTATTTTACAAACTAGATTGTTTGTGCACAGACAAGAAAACATCACATTATGCCTTTTCATTGCAACGAAGAACAAGTTAGATTGTTATGCAATTCCAATGAAACTAGATATTAGGTGTTTTCTTTTCATTGCACAGAGAAACATGTTAGTTATTGCGTGCATATTCTTTAATGCACAACGTTAGACGTTAGATGTGTTTTCGTTGAACAACGGAATGAGTTAGATATTGAATGCGTTCCTCTGTTGCACAAAGGAACGAGTAAGTTATTGCATTGCACGACCGCTCAAGTGATGTTTTTTCGTCAGTGCACAAAAGAATTAGTAGTAGAATCCATGCGAAAGAGTCAAAGGGTCCTCAAAGGTTTTAATAAATATTAACTTATTGACTTTTGATGATTTGTAAGCTATAGATAGGTTCCTTTTTGTCCTAGTGAACATATTTCTGGCTCACGGGTACTTGATTCTAAGCCATAGAGAAGTCCATATCTGACCTATTGTACTAATTTCTGGTCTATGTTTCCTCAAATGTTTTTAAATAATATCAACTGATAGACTCAATCTGATGTTATATACATAGGTTCCTTTTTGACCTACTGAACATGTTTCTAGCCTATGGGTAATTAATTGATCCTTCTCATGATGTTATTTCAGCCAGAAAGATATTTGACCTACTGAACATATTTCTGGCCCAAAAGTACTTGATCTTGAACTTTCCATACATACTCATAGACTCCAATAAATGCTTCCTAAGCCATGGACAAGTCCATATCTGACCTTTTGAACTAATTTCTGGTCAAAGGTTCCTCAAAAACTTTAAAACGATATAAACGTATAGACTCCTTCTGATGTTATATTACATAGGTCAATTTTTGACCTCCAGGAACACTTTTATGGCCCACGGGTCCTTGGTATGTGGGTTATTATACCGAGAGATTTACTTCTCATGATGTCATTTCAGCCAGACAAAAATTTGACCTACTGAACATGTTTCTGGCCCAAAAGTACTTGATCTTGAACTTTCCAAACATACTCATAGACTCCAACAGATGCTTCCTAAGCCATGGACAAGTCCATATCTGACCTTTTGAACTAATTTCTGGTCAAAGGTTCCTCAAAAACTTTAAAACGATATAACCTTATAGACTCCTTCTGATGTTATATTACATAGGTCAATTTTTGACCTCCAGGAACACTTTTATGGCCCACGGGTCCTTGGTATGTGGGTTATTATACCGAGAGATTTACTTCTCATGATGTCATTTCAGCCAGACAAAAATTTGACCTACTGAACATGTTTCTGGCCCAAAAGTACTTGATCTTGAACTTTCCAAACATACTCATAGACTCCAACAGATGCTTTCTAAGCCATAGAGAAGTCCATATCTGACCTATTGAACTCATTTCTGGTCAAAGGATCCTCAAAAGGTTTTAAACAATATAAACTTATAGACTCCTAATGTTACATTAGCTATACATAGGTCAATTTTTGACCTTCAGAAACACATTTATGGTCCACGGGTATTTGATGTTTGGATTAATGTACCGAGAGCTTTGCTTCTCATTATGTAATTTCAGCCATAAATATATTTGACCTACTGAACATACATCTGGCCCAAAAGTACTTGACCTTGTACTTTCCATTCATACTCATAGACTCCAACAGATGCTTCCTAAGCCATAGAGAAGTCCATATCTGACATATTGAACTAATTTCTGGTCAAAGATTTCTCAAAAAGTTTAAAACAATATAAACTTTTAGACTCCTTCTGATGTTATATTAGATATACATAGGTCAATTTTGACCTCCATGAACACATATATGGCACATTTCCAGAAGAAAATGTGAAGTGCTTGAAGCGGCCAATCTCAGCACCCGGTTGCTAGGGTGTTCTGGGAGGTTGCTACGGTGTTCTGTGTGGTTGCTAAGTGTTTTTTTTAGGGTATTCTTGGTGGTTGCTATGGCGTTGCTATGCGTTTGTTAGGGTATTCTGGGTGGTTGCGAAGGTGTTCTGGGTGGTTGCTAGGGTGTTGCTAGGCGGTTAATGGGGTGTTAATGGTGGTTGCTAGGGTGTTGCCAGATGGTTGCTGGGTTGTTCTGGTTTGTTTCTAGGGTGTTCTGGATGGTTGCTAGGCTGTTGCTTGGTGGTTGCTAGGGTGGTCTGGTTGGTTGGAGATTTACTTCTCATGATGTCATTTCAGCCAGAAAAATATTTTACCTACTGAACATGTTTCTGGTCCAAAAATACTTGATCTTGAACTTTCCACACATACTCACAGACTATGTAATATAACATTCTGATGTTATATGACATAGGTCAATTTTTGACCTCCATGAACACTTTTATGGCCCACGGGTACTTGGATCTGTTGGTTAATATACCGAGAGATTTACATCTCATGATGTCATTTCAGCCAGACAAATATTTGACCTACTAAACATGTTTCTGGCCCAAAAGTACTTGATCTTGAACTTTCCATACATACTCATAGACCACGCAATATAACATTCTGATGTTATATTACACAGGTCAAATTTTGACCTCCATGAACACTTTTATGGCCCACGGGTACTTGGATCTGTTGGTTAATATACCGAGAGATTTACCTCTCATGATGTCATTTCAGCCAGACAAATATTTGACCTACTGAACATGTTTCTGGCCCAAAAGTACTTGATCTTGAACTTTCCAAACATACTCATAAACTCCAACAGATGCTTCTTAAGCCACAGAGAAGTCCATATCTGACATATTGAACTCATTTCTGGTCAAAGGTTTCTCAAAAAGTTTAAAACAAAATAGACTTTTAGACTCCTTCTGATGTTATATTAGATATACATAGGTCAATTTTGACCTCCATGAACACATTTATGGCACATTTCCTGAAGAAAATGTGAAGTGGAGCTTGAAGCGGCAAATCTCAGCACCCGGTTGCTAGGGTGTTCTGGGAGGTTGCTACCCTGTTCTGGGTGGTTGGTAGTTTTTTTTTAGGGTATTCTGGGTAGTTGCTATGGTGTTGCTATGCGGTTGCTAGGGTATTCTGGGTGGTTGCTAGGGTATTCTGGGTGGTTGCGAAGGTGTTCTGGGTGGTTGCTGGGTTGTTCTGGTTTGTTTCTAGGGTGTTCTGGGTGGTTGCTATGATGTTGCTTGGTGGTTGCTAGGGTGTTCTGGTTGGTTGGAGATTTATTTCTCATGATGTCATTTCAGCCAGAAAAATATTTTACCTACTAAACATGTTTCTAGCCCAAAAGTACTAGATCTTGAACTTTCCATACAGACTCATAGACTATGTAATATAACATTCTGATGTTATATTACATAGGTCAATTTTTGACCTCCATGAATACTTTTATGGCCCACGGGTACTTGATCTGTGTGTTAATGTACCGAGAGATTTACAACTCATGATGTCATTTCAGCCAGACAAATATTTGACCTACTGAACATGTTTCTGGTCCAAAAGTTCTTGATCTTGAACTTTCCATACAGACTCATAGACTCCAAAAGATGCTTCCTAAGAAGCCATAGAGAAGTCCATATCTGACATATTGAACTCATTTCTGGTCAAGGGTTTCTCAAATAGTTTAAAACAATATAGACTTTTAGACTCCTTCTGATGTTATATTAGATATACATAGGTCAATTTTGACCTCCATGAACACATTTATGGCACATTTCCTGAAGAAAATGTGAAGTGGAGCTTGAAGCGGCAAATCTCAGCACCCGGTTGCTAGGGTGTTCTGGGAGGTTGCTACGGTGTTCTGGGTGGTTGGTAGGTTTTTTTTAGGGTATTCTGGGTGGTTGCTATGGTGTTGCTATGCGGTTGCTAGGGTATTCTGGGTGGTTGCGAAGGTGTTCTGGGTGGTTGCTAGGGTGTTGCTATGTGGTTGCTAGGGTATTCTGGGTGGTTGTGAAGCTGTTCTCGGTGGTTGCTAGGGTGTTGCAAGGCGGTTGCTAGGGTATTCTGGGTGGTTGCGAAGGTGTTCTGGGTGGTTGCTGGGTTGTTCTGGGTGGTTGCTATGCTGTTGCTTGGTGGTTGCTAGGGTGTTCTGGTTGGTTGGAGATTTATTTTTTATGATGTCATTTCAGCCAGAAAAATATTTTACCTACTAAACATGTTTCTGGTCCAAAAGTTCTTGATCTTGAACTTTCCATACAGACTCATAGACTGCAATAGATGCTTCCTAAGAAGCCATAGAGAAGTCCATATCTGACATATTGAACTCATTTCTGGTCAAGGGTTTCTCAAATAGTTTAAAACAATATAGACTTTTAGACTCCTTCTGATGTTATATTAGATATACATAGGTCAATTTTGACCTCCATGAACACATTTATGGCACATTTCCTGAAGAAAATGTGAAGTGGATCTTGAAGCGGCAAATCTCAGCACCCGGTTGCTAGGGTGTTCTGGGTGGTTGGTAGGTTTTTTTTAGGGTATTCTGGCTGGTTGCTATGGTGTTGCTATACGGTTGCTAGGGTATTCTGGGTGGTTGCGAAGGTGTTCTGGGTGGTTGCTAGGGTGTTGCTATGTGGTTGCTAGGGTATTCTTGGTGGTTGTGAAGCTGTTCTGGGTGGTTGCTAGGGTGTTGCAAGGCGGTTGCTAGGGTATTCTGGGTGGTTGCGAAGGTGTTCTGGGTGGTTGCTGGGTTGTTCTGGGTGGTTGCTATGCTGTTGCTTGGTGGTTGCTAGGGTGTTCTGGTTGGTTGGAGATTTATTTTTCATGATGTCATTTCAGCCAGAAAAATATTTTACCTACTAAACATGTTTCTGGCCCAAAAGTACTAGATCTTGAACTTTCCATACATATTCATAGACTATGTAATATAACATTCTGATGTTATATTACATAGGTCAATTTTTGACCTCCATGAATACTTTTATGGCCCACGGGTACTTGATCTGTGGGTTAATATACAGAGAGATTTACATCTCATGATGTCATTTCAGCCAGAGAAATATTTGACCTACTGAACATGTTTCTGGCCCAAAAGTACTTGATCTTGAACTTTCCATACAGACTCATAGACTCCAATAGATGAACCTGGCAACCGCCTAGCAACATTAGCACCTAGCAACCACATAAAAACACCATAGCAACCACCCAGAATACCCTAACAACCACCTAGCAACCACACAGAACACCCTGGTAACCGGGTGGTGAGATTTGCCACTTCAGGCTCAACTTCACATTTTCTTCTGGAAATGTGCCATAAATGTGTTCCTGGTGGTCAAAAATGTATCTATGTATATCTAATCTAACATCAGAAGAAGTCTAAAAGTTTACATTGTTTTAAACTTTTTGAGGAACCTTTGACCAGACATGAGTTCAATGACATCACGAGAAGTAAATCTATCGGTATATTAACTCACAGATCAAGTACCCGTGGGACATAAATGTGTTCCTGGAGGTCAAAAATTGACCTATATATATCTAATATAATTGACCAATGTATATCTTATATAACATCAGAAGGAGGTCAAATATTTGTCTGGCTGAAATTACATCATGAGAAGTAAATCTCTCGGTATACTCACCCATAGATCAAGTACCCGTGGGCCATAAATGTGTTCCTGGAGGTCAAAAATTGACCTATGTATAGCTAATATAACATCATGAAGGAATCTATAAGTTTATATTGTTTTAAACTATTTTGAGGAACTTTTCACCAGAAATGAGTTCAATAGGTCAGATATGGACTTCTCTATGGCTTCTTAGGAAGCGTCTATTGGAGTCTATGAGTCTGTATGGAAAGTTCAAGATCAAGAACTTTTGGGCCAGAAACATGTTCAGTAGGTCAAATATTTGTCTGGCTGAAATGACATCATGAGATGTAAATCTCTCTGTATATTAACCCACAGATCAAGTACCTGTGGGCCATAAAAGTATTCATGGAGGTCAAAAATTGACCTATGTAGTATAACATCAGAATGTTATATTACATAGTCTATGAATATGTATGGAAAGTTCAAGATCTCGTACTTTTGGGCCAGAAACATGTTTAGTAGGTAAAATATTTTTCTGGCTGAAATGATATCATGAGAAATAAATCTCCAACCAACCAGAACACCCTAGCAACCACCAAGCAACAGCATAGCATCCACCCAGAACACCCTAGAAACAAACCAAAACAACCCAGCAACCACCCAAAACACCTTCGCAACCACCCAAAATACCCTAGCAACCGCCTAGCAACACCCTAGCAACCACCCCGAACAGCTTCGCAACCACCCAGAATACCCTAGCAACCACATAGCAAAACCCTACCAACCAACCAGAACACCTTCGCAACCACCCAGAATACCCTAGCAACCGCATAGCAACACCTTAGCAACCACCCAGAATACCCTAAAAAAAACCTACCAACCACCCAGAACACCGTAGCAACCTCCCAGAACACCCTAGCAACCGGGTGCTGAGATTTGCCACTTCACATTTTCTTCAGGAAATGTGCCATAAATGTGTTCATGGAGGTCAAATTTGACCTATCTATATCTAATTTAACATCAGAAGGAGTCTAAAAGTCTATATTGTTTTAAACTATTTGAGAAACCCTTGACCAGAAATTAGTTCAATATGTCAGATATGGACTTCTCTATGGCTTCTTAGGAAGCATCTATTGGAGTCTATGAGTATGTTTGGAAAGTTCAAGATCAAGTACTTTTGGGCAAGAAACATGTTCAGTAGGTCAAATATTTGTCTGGCTGAAATGACATCATGAGATGTAAATCTCTTGGTATATTAACCAACAGATCCAAGTACCCGTGGGCCATAAAAGTGTTCATGGAGGTCAAAAATTGACCTATGTAATATAACATCAGAATGTTATATTACATAGTCTGTGAGTATGTGTGGAAAGTTCAAGATCAAGTATTTTTGGACCAGAAACATGTTCAGTAGGTAAAATATTTTTCTGGCTGAAATGACATCATGAGAAGTAAATCTCCAACCAACCAGAACACCCTAGCAACCACCAAGCAACAGCCTAGCAACCATCCAGAACACCCTATAAACAAACCAGAACACCCCAGCAACCATCTGGCAACATCCTAGCAACCACCATTAACACCCCAGCAATCGCCTAGCAACACCCTAGCAACCACATAGCAACCACCCAGAATACCCTAGCAACCACCCAGAATACCCCAGCAACCGCCTAGCAACACCCTAGCAACCACCCAGAACACCTTAGCAACCACCAAGAATACCCTAGCAACCGCATAGCAACACCATAGCAACCACCCAGAATACCCTAAAAAAACACCTAGCAACCACCCAGAACACCGTAGCAACCTCCCAGAACACCCTAGCAACCGGTTGGATTTAGCTCTTAACTAATAAATTCTTTTGTAATATAATGTAATATGATATAAACTAATCAATATGTTTATATTGTTTGAAACCTTTTGAGGACCCTTTTACCATAACAATATAAACTTCTAGAGTCCATCTGATGTTGTATTAGCTATACATGGGTCAATTTTTGACCTATGTAACACATTTATGGCACATTTCCAGAAGAAATTGTGAAGTACTGCTTGCAGTGGCAAATCTCACCACCCGGTTGCTAGGGTGTTCCCGGTGGTTGCTACAGTGTTCTGGGTGGTTGCTAAGTTGTTGTTAGGGTATTCCGGGTGGTTGCTAGGGTGTTGCTAGGGTGTTCTGGGTGGTTACTAGGGTGTTGCTAGGTGGTTGCTAGGGTGTTCTGGGTGGTTGCTTGGGTGTTGCTAGGGTTGGTTGCTTGGTAGGGTGTTGCTAAGGTGTTCTGGGTGGTTGCTAGGTGGTTGCTAGAGTGTTGCTAAGGTGTTCTGGGTGGTTGCTAGGGTGATTTAGGTGGTTACTATGGTAGTCTGTGGTGTTTCTAGGTGGTTGGTAGTGTCCAAATTACTATAGAGTTTTTATAATGTTTTTGGCAATTGATTTATATATCATCAAAAGGAGCCCATAAGTTTTTCAGAAATAATTTCAATAGGTCAGATGTGGACAATTCTATATGGCCTAGGAACCATCAAAAGGAGTCTATGAGTATGTAGAAAGTTCAAGATCAAGTACACATGGGCAAGAAATACAGTCTTTAGGTCAAATATCTGTCTGGCTAAAATAACATGATAAGAGGTCATTCTGTATAGTATCCTGATTTTCAAAGAACACCTTAGCCAGAAATATGTTCAGTAGTTAAAATAAGGACTCTTGTATGGCTTCAGTAACATCAAAAGGAGTTAATGAGTATGTTTAGAATGTTCAAGATCAAGTACTCGTGGGCCAGAACTATATTCAGTAGGTCAAAAAGGAACCTATCTATAGCTCATGTAATATCAGAAGGAGTCTAAAAGTTTTTCTTGTTTAAAAACTTTTGAGGACCCTTTGACCAGACATGAGTTAAATACTTAAGATATGGACATTCTATATGCCTTAAGAAGCATCAAAAGGAGTCTATGAGAATTTATACAAAAAGTTCGAGACCTAGTACTCGTCGGCAAGGACTATGTTTGTGGGTCAATGAGGAACCTCTAGGCCTAGAAAGCAGTCTAAGAAGTAGCATAAGAAGTAGTCTATTTTTTATGTATAGAAAGTTCAATATCAGGTACTCGTGGGACAGATATATGTTCAGTATATGTTCAAATATCTTCCTGCTCATAAAACATCATAAGTAGTAAATATCAATGTATAGTAACCTAATGATATAGTAACCTATGTTCAGTAGGTCAAATAGGAACCTTTGTATAGCTTATCATCAAAAGGTGTCTAATAAGCTTATATTGCTTAAAAACTTTTGAGGTCCTTTTTACCAGAAATGAGTTCAATAGCTATACTATGCACTGTAAAGCTCATGTGTTGTTTTCTCGTCTGTGCACAAATAAATTAGTTTGTAAAATAGAAATGCATGCAAAATCACGTTATATCTTTTCATTGCAACGAGGAACAAGTTAGATATGTCATGCAATTTGACGAAACACGTCTCAGGTGTTTTCTTTTCATTGCACAGAGGTTAGTTAAAGCGTGCATATGCATAACGAGGAACAAGTTAGATATGTCATGCAATGCACTGAAACCCATGTTAGGTGTTTTCTTTTCACTGCAGAGAGGTTTTTGCGTGGATATGCATAACGAGAAACAAGTTATATCTATCATGCAATGCAATGAAACACATCTTAGGTGTTTTCTTTTTATTGCACAGAGGTTAGTTATTACGTGCATATGCATAACGAGGAACAAGTTAGATATGTCAGGCAATGCACTGAAACCCATGTTAGGTGTTTTCTTTTCACTGCAGAGAGGTTACTTATTTGCGTGCATTAGCATAACGAGAAACAAGTTATATCTATCATGCAATGCAATGAAACACATCTTAGGTGTTTTCTTTTTATTACACAGAGGTTAGTTATTACGTGCATATTCATTACGAGGAACAAGTTAGATATGTCATGCAATGCACTGAAACCCATGTTAGGTGTTTTCTTTTCACTGCAGAGAGGTCTTTGCGTGGATATGCATAACGAGAAACAAGTTATATCTATCATGCAATGCAATGAAACACATCTTAGGTGTTTTCTTTTTATTGCACAGAGGTTAGTTATTACGTGCATATGCATAACGAGGAACAAGTTAGATATGTCAGGCAATGCACTGAAACCCATGTTAGGTGTTTTCTTTTCACTGCAGAGAGGTTACTTATTTGCGTGCATTAGCATAACGAGAAACAAGTTATATCTATCATGCAATGCAATGAAACACATCTTAGGTGTTTTCTTTTTATTACACAGAGGTTAGTTATTACGTGCATATGCATTACGAGGAACAAATTAGATATGTCATGCAATGCACTGAAACCCATGTTAGGTGTTTTCTTTTCACTGCAGAAAGGTTAGCTATTTGCGTGCATATGCATAACGAGAAACAAGTTATCTATCTTGCAATGCAATGAAACACATCTTAGGTGTTTTCTTTTCATTGCACAGAGGATAGTTATTGCATGCATACATAACGAGGAACAAGTTAGATATGTCATGCAATGCAATGAAACACATCTTAGGTATTTTCTTTTCATTGCACAGAGGTTAGTTATTCCGTGCATATGAATAACGAGTAACAAGTTAGATATGTCATGTAATGCACTGAAACACATCTTAGGTGTTTTCTTTTCACTGCACAGAGCGAGTTATTGCGTGCATATGCATAACGAGGAACAAGTTAGATAGGTCATGCTATGCGATGAAACACATCTTAGGTGTTTTCTTTTCATTGCACAGAGGATAGTTATTGCATGCATACATAACGAGGAACAAGTTAGATAGGTCATGCAATGCATTGAAACACATCTTAGTTGTTTTCTTTTCACTGCACAGAGCGAGTTATTGCGTGCATATGCATAACGAGAAACAAGTTAGATCTGTCATGCAATGCACTGAAACACATCTTAGGTGTTTTCTTTTCACTGCACAGAGCGAGTTATTGCGTGTATATGCATAACGAGAAACAAGTTAGATCTGTCATGCAATGCACTGAAACACATCTTAGGTGTTTTCTTTTCACTGCACAGAGGTTAGTTATTGCGTGCATATGCATAACGAGGAACAAGTTAGATATGTCATGCAATGCGATGAAACACATCTTAGTTGTTTTCTTTTCACTGCACAGAGCGAGTTATTGCGTGCATATGCATAACGAGAAACAAGTTAGATCTGTCATGCAAATGCACTGAAACACATCTTAGGTGTTTTCTTTTCACTGCACAGAGCGAGTTATTGCGTCTATATGCATAACGAGAAACAAGTTAGATCTGTCATGCAATGCACTGAAACACATCTTAGGTGTTTTCTTTTCACTGCACAGAGGTTAGTTATTGCGTGCATATGCATAACGAGGAACAAGTTAGATATGTCATGCAATGCGATGAAACACATCTTAGGTGTTTTCTTTTCACTGCACAGAGCGAGTTATTGCGTGTATATGCATAACGAGAAACAAGTTAGATCTGTCATGCAATGCACTGAAACACATCTTAGGTGTTTTCTTTTCACTGCACAGAGGTTAGTTATTGCGTGCATATGCATAACGAGGAACAAGTTAGATATGTCATGCAATGCGATGAAACACATCTTAGGTGTTTTCTTTTCACTGCACAGAGGTTAGTTATTGCGTGCATAAGCATAACGAGGAACAAGTTAGATATGTCATGCAATGCAATGAAACACATCTTAGGTGTTTTCTTTTCATTGGACAGAGGTTAGTTATCGTGTGCATGTGCAATGCAATCCTAAAGCACAAGCATTGCAAATCTCTTCGTTGCACAAGGAACAAGTTAGTGTGTGCATTGCAAAGCGATCGCTCTTTTGATGTTTTCTCGTCAAAACAGAAATTAATTATATGTAGAATGGAAATGCATGGAAAAGCACGCGTGTTTTATCTTTTCTTTTCATTGCAAAGAAAAATAAGTTAGAAAATGTAAGAATTGCAATGAAACAACACACGTTATCCAGTCAAAGCAGAAGGAAGGGTTTAGTTCTTGAATGCAATAAAGTGCATATTACATATATGGTATTTTTGATGCACAACGTTCTTCATGCACAATCCACATCTCTTCATTGCACAAAGCAACGAGTGTTGTTTTATTGCAATGCATAAAATATCGAACTTGTTCCTCATTGCAATGAAAAGAAAATGTATGCATGTGCTTTCGCATGCATTTCTATTTTACAAACTAGATTGTTTGTGCACAGACAAGAAAACATCACATTATGCCTTTTCATTGCAACGAAGAACAAGTTAGATTGTTATGCAATCCAATGAAACTAGATATTAGGTGTTTTCTTTTCATTGCACAGAGAAACATGTTAGTTATTGCGTGCATATTCTTTAATGCACAACGTTAGACGTTAGATGTGTTTTCGTTGAACAACGGAATGAGTTAGATATTGAATGCGTTCCTCTGTTGCACAAAGGAACGAGTAATTTATTGCATTGCACGACCGCTCAAGTGATGTTTTTTCGTCAGTGCACAAAAGAATTAGTAGTAGAATCCATGCGAAAGAGTCAAAGGGTCCTCAAAGGTTTTAATAAATATTAACTTATTGACTTTTGATGATTTGTAAGCTATAGATATGTTCCTTTTTGTCCTAGTGAACATATTTCTGGCTCACGGGTACTTGATTCTAAGCCATAGAGAAGTCCATATCTGACCTATTGTACTAATTTCTGGTCTATGTTTCCTCAAATGTTTTTAAATAATATCAACTGATAGACTCAATCTGATGTTATATACATAGGTTCCTTTTTGATTAATTAATTGATCCTTCTCATGATGTTATTTCAGCCAGAAAGATATTTGACCTACTGAACATATTTCTGGCCCAAAAGTACTTGATCTTGAACTTTCCATACATACTCATAGACTCCAATAAATGCTTCCTAAGCCATGGACAAGTCCATATCTGACCTTTTGAACTAATTTCTGGTCAAAGGTTCCTCAAAAACTTTAAAACGATATAAACGTATAGACTCCTTCTGATGTTATATTACATAGGTCAATTTTTGACCTCCAGGAACACTTTTATGGCCCACGGGTCCTTGGTATGTGGGTTATTATACCGAGAGATTTACTTCTCATGATGTCATTTCAGCCAGACAAAAATTTGACCTACTGAACATGTTTCTGACCCAAAAGTACTTGATCTTGAACTTTCCAAACATACTCATAGACTCCAACAGATGCTTTCTAAGCCATAGAGAAGTCCATATCTGACCTATTGAACTCATTTCTGGTCAAAGGATCCTCAAAAGGTTTTAAACAATATAAACTTATAGACTCCTGATGTTACATTAGCTATACATAGGTCAATTTTTGACCTTCAGAAACACATTTATGGTCCACGGGTATTTGATGTTTGGATTAATGTACCGAGAGCTTTGCTTATCATTATGTAATTTCAGCCATAAATATATTTGACCTACTGAACATACATCTGGCCCAAAAGTACTTGACCTTGTACTTTCCATTCATACTCATAGACTCCAACAGATGCTTCCTAAGCCATAGAGAAGTCCATATCTGACATATTGAACTAATTTCTGGTCAAAGATTTCTCAAAAAGTTTAAAACAATATAAACTTTTAGACTCCTTCTGATGTTATATTAGATATACATAGGTCAATTTTGACCTCCATGAACACATTTATGGCACATTTCCAGAAGAAAATGTGAAGTGCTTGAAGCGGCAAATCTCAGCACCCGGTTGGTAGGGTGTTCTGGGAGGTTGCTACGGTGTTCTGTGTGGTTGCTAGGTGTTTTTTTTAGGGTATTCTTGGTGGTTGCTATGGCGTTGCTATGCGTTTGTTAGGGTATTCTGGGTGGTTGCGAAGGTGTTCTGGGTGGTTGCTAGGGTGTTGCTAGGCGGTTAATGGGGTGTTAATGGTGGTTGCTAGGGTGTTGCCAGATGGTTGCTGGGTTGTTCTGGTTTGTTTCTAGGGTGTTCTGGATGGTTGCTAGGCTGTTGCTTGGTGGTTGCTAGGGTGGTCTGGTTGGTTGGAGATTTACTTCTCATGATGTCATTTCAGCCAGAAAAATATTTTACCTACTGAACATGTTTCTGGTCCAAAAATACTTGATCTTGAACTTTCCACACATACTCACAGACTATGTAATATAACATTCTGATGTTATATGACATAGGTCAATTTTTGACCTCCATGAACACTTTTATGGCCCACGGGTACTTGGATCTGTTGGTTAATATACCGAGAGATTTACATCTCATGATGTCATTTCAGCCAGACAAATATTTGACCTACTGAACATGTTTCTGGCCCAAAAGTACTTGATCTTGAACTTTCCATACATACTCATAGACCACGCAATATAACATTCTGATGTTATATTACACAGGTCAAATTTTGACCTCCATGAACACTTTTATGGCCCACGGGTACTTGGATCTGTTGGTTAATATACCGAGAGATTTACCTCTCATGATGTCATTTCAGCCAGACAAATATTTGACCTACTGAACATGTTTCTGGCCCTAAAGTACTTGATCTTGAACTTTCCAAACATACTCATAAACTCCAACAGATGCTTCTTAAGCCACAGAGAAGTCCATATCTGACATATTGAACTCATTTCTGGTCAAAGGTTTCTCAAAAAGTTTAAAACAATATAGACTTTTAGACTCCTTCTGATGTTATATTAGATATACATAGGTCAATTTTGACCTCCATGAACACATTTATGGCACATTTCCTGAAGAAAATGTGAAGTGGAGCTTGAAGCGGCAAATCTCAGCACCCGGTTGCTAGGGTGTTCTGGGAGGTTGCTACCCTGTTCTGGGTGGTTGGTAGTTTTTTTTTTAGGGTATTCTGGGTAGTTGCTATGGTGTTGCTATGCGGTTGCTAGGGTATTCTGGGTAGTTGCTAGGGTATTCTGGGTGGTTGCGAAGGTGTTCTGGGTGGTTGCTGGGTTGTTCTGGTTTGTTTCTAGGGTGTTCTGGGTGGTTGCTATGATGTTGCTTGGTGGTTGCTAGGGTGTTCTGGTTGGTTGGAGATTTATTTCTCATGATGTCATTTCAGCCAGAAAAATATTTTACCTACTAAACATGTTTCTAGCCCAAAAGTACTAGATCTTGAACTTTCCACACAGACTCATAGACTATGTAATATAACATTCTGATGTTATATTACATAGGTCAATTTTTGACCTCCATGAATACTTTTATGGCCCACGGGTACTTGATCTGTGTGTTAATGTACCGAGAGATTTACATCTCATGATGTCATTTCAGCCAGACAAATATTTGACCTACTGAACATGTTTCTGGTCCAAAAGTTCTTGATCTTGAATTTTCCATAGAGACTCATAGACTCCAATAGATGCTTCCTAAGAAGCCATAGAGAAGTCCATATCTGACATATTGAACTCATTTCTGGTCAAAGGTTTCTCAAATAGTTTAAAACAATATAAACTTATAGATTCCTTCTGATGTTATATTAGCTATACATAGGTCAATTTTTGACCTCCAGGAACACATTTATGTCCCATGGGTACTTGATCTGTGGGTTAATATACCGATAGATTTACTTCTCGTGATCTCATTGAACTCATTTCTTGTCAAAGGTTCCTCAAAAAGTTTAAAACAATGTAAACTTTTAGACTTCTTCTGATGTTATATTAGATATACATAGATCAATTTTTGACCACCAGGAACACATTTTTATGGCACATTTCCAGAAGAAAATATGAAGTGGAGCTTGAAGCGGCAAATCTCAGCACCCGGTTGCTAGGGTGTTCTGGGAGGTTGCTACGGTGTTCTGGGTGGTTGCTAGGTGGTTTTTTTTAGGGTATTCTGGGTGGTTGCTATGGTGTTGCTATGCGGTTGCTAGGGTATTCTGGGTGGTTGCGAAGGTGTTCTGGGTGGTTGCTAGGGTGTTGCTATGTGGTTGCTAGGGTGTTGCTAGGCGATTGCTGGGGTGTTAATGGTGGTTGCTAGGGTGTTGCCAGATGGTTGCTGGGGTGTTCTGGTGTGTTTATAGGGTGTTCTGGATGGTTGCTAGGCTGTTGCTTGGTGGTTGCTAGGGTGTTCTGGTTGGTTGGAGATTTACTTCTCATGATGTCATTTCAGCCAGAAAAATATTTTACCTACTGAACATGTTTCTGGTCCAAAAATACTTGATCTTGAACTTTCCACACATATTCACAGACTATGTAATATAACATTCTGATGTTATATTACATAGGTCAATTTTTGACCTCCATGAACACTTTTATGGCCCACGGGTACTTGGATCTGTTGATTAATATACCAAGAGATTTACATCTCATGATGTCATTTCAGCCAGACAAATATTTGACCTACTGAACATGTTTCTTGCCCAAAAGTACTTGATCTTGAACTTTCCAAACATACTCATAGACTCCAACAGATGATTCCTAAGCCACAGAGAAGTCCATATCTGACATATTGAACTCATTTCGGGTCAAAGGTTTCTCAAAAAGTTTAAAACAATATAGACTTTTAGACTCCTTTTGATGTTATATTAGATATACATAGGTCAATTTTGACCTCCATGAACACATTTATGGCACATTTCCTGAAGAAAATGTGAAGTGGAGCTTGAAGCGGCAAATCTCTGTACCCGGTTGCTAGGGTGTTCTGGGAGGTTGCTACGGTGTTCTGGGTGGTTGGTAGGTTTTTTTTAGGGTATTCTGGGTGGTTGGTAAGGTGTTGCTATGCGGTTGCTAGGGTATTCTGGGTGGTTGCGAAGGTGTTCTGGGTGGTTTCTAGGGTGTTGCTATGTGGTTGCTAGGGTATTCTGGGTGGTTGCGAAGCTGTTCGGGGTGGTTGCTAGGGTGTTGCAAGGCGGTTGCTAGGGTATTCTGGGTGGTTGCGAAGTTGTTCTGGGTGGTTGCTGGGTTGTTTTGGTTTGTTTCTAGGGTGTTCTGGGTGGTTGCTATGCTGTTGCTTGGTGGTTGCTAGGGTGTTCTGGTTGGTTGGAGATTTATTTCTCATGATGTCATTTCAGCCAGACAAATATTTGACCTACTGAACATGTTTCTGGCCCAAAAGTACTTGATCTTGAACTTTCCAAACATACTCATAGACTCCAACAGATGCTTCCTAAGCCACCGAGAAGTCCATATCTGACATATTGAACTCATTTCTGGTCAAAGGTTTCTCAAAAAGTTTAAAACAATATAGACTTTTAGACTCCTTCTGATGTTATATTAGATATACATAGGTCAATTTTGACCTCCATGAACACATTTATGGCACATTTCCTGAAGAAAATGTGAAGTGGAGCTTGAAGCGGCAAATCTCAGCACCCGGTTGCTAGGGTGTTCTGGGAGGTTGCTACCGTGTTCTGGGTGGTTGGTAGTTTTTTTTTTTAGGGTATTCTGGGTAGTTGCTATGGTGTTGCTTTGCGGTTGCTAGGGTATTCTGGGTGGTTGCGAAGGTGTTCTGGGTGGTTGCTAGGGTGTTGATATGTGGTTGCTAGTGTATTCTGGGTGGTTGCGAAGCTGTTCTGGGTGGTTGCTAGGGTGTTGCTAGGCGGTTGCTAGGGTATTCTGGAAGGTTGCGAAGGTGTTCTGGGTGGTTGCTGGGTTGTTTTGGTTTGTTTCTAGGGTGTTCTGGGTGGTTGCTATGATGTTGCTTGGTGGTTGCTAGGGTGTTCTGGTTGGTTGGAGATTTATTTCTCATGATGTCATTTCAGCCAGAAAAATATTTTACCTACTAAACATGTTTCTGGCCCAAAAGTACTAGATCTTGAACTTTCCATACATATTCATAGACTATGTAATATAACATTCTGATGTTATATTACATAGGTCAATTTTTGACCTCCATGAATACTTTTATGGCCCACGGGTACTTGATCTGTGTGTAAATGTACCGAGAGATTTACATCTCATGATGTCATTTCAGCCAGACAAATATTTGACCTACTGAACATGTTTCTGGTCCAAAAGTTCTTGATCTTGAACTTTCCATACAGACTCATAGACTCCAAAAGATGCTTCCTAAGAAGCCATAGAGAAGTCCATATCTGACATATTGAACTCATTTCTGGTCAAGGGTTTCTCAAATAGTTTAAAACAATATAGACTTTTAGACTCCTTCTGATGTTATATTAGATATACATAGGTCAATTTTGACCTCCATGAACACATTTATGGCACATTTCCTGAAGAAAATGTGAAGTGGAGCTTGAAGCGGCAAATCTCAGCACCCGGTTGCTAGGGTGTTCTGGGAGGTTGCTACGGTGTTCTGGGTGGTTGGTAGGTTTTTTTTAGGGTATTCTGGGTGGTTGCTATGGTGTTGCTATGCGGTTGCTAGGGTATTCTGGGTGGTTGCGAAGGTGTTCTGGGTGGTTGCTAGGGTGTTGCTATGTGGTTGCTAGGGTATTCTGGGTGGTTGTGAAGCTGTTCTCGGTGGTTGCTAGGGTGTTGCAAGGCGGTTGCTAGGGTATTCTGGGTGGTTGCGAAGGTGTTCTGGGTGGTTGCTGGGTTGTTCTGGGTGGTTGCTATGCTGTTGCTTGGTGGTTGCTAGGGTGTTCTGGTTGGTTGGAGATTTATTTTTTATGATGTCATTTCAGCCAGAAAAATATTTTACCTACTAAACATGTTTCTGGTCCAAAAGTTCTTGATCTTGAACTTTCCATACAGACTCATAGACTCCAATAGATGCTTCCTAAGAAGCCATAGAGAAGTCCATATTTGACATATTGAACTCATTTCTGGTCAAGGGTTTCTCAAATAGTTTAAAACAATATAGACTTTTAGACTCCTTCTGATGTTATATTAGATATACATAGGTCAATTTTGACCTCCATGAACACATTTATGGCACATTTCCTGAAGAAAATGTGAAGTGGAGCTTGAAGCGGCAAATCTCAGCACCCGGTTGCTAGGGTGTTCTGGGAGGTTGCTACGGTGTTCTGGGTGGTTGGTAGGTTTTTTTTAGGGTATTCTGGGTGGTTGCTATGGTGTTGCTATGCGGTTGCTAGGGTATTCTGGGTGGTTGCGAAGGTGTTCTGGGTGGTTGCTAGGGTGTTGCTATGTGGTTGCTAGGGTATTCTTGGTGGTTGTGAAGCTGTTCTGGGTGGTTGCTAGGGTGTTGCAAGGCGGTTGCTAGGGTATTCTGGGTGGTTGCGAAGGTGTTCTGGGTGGTTGCTGGGTTGTTCTGGGTGGTTGCTATGCTGTTGCTTGGTGGTTGCTAGGGTGTTCTGGTTGGTTGGAGATTTATTTTTCATGATGTCATTTCAGCCAGAAAAATATTTTACCTACTAAACATGTTTCTGGCCCAAAAGTACTAGATCTTGAACTTTCCATACATATTCATAGACTATGTAATATAACATTCGGATGTTATATTACATAGGTCAATTTTTGACCTCCATGAATACTTTTATGGCCCACGGGTACTTGATCTGTGGGTTAATATACAGAGAGATTTACATCTCATGATGTCATTTCAGCCAGAGAAATATTTGACCTACTGAACATGTTTCTGGTCCAAAAGTTCTTGATCTTGAACTTTCCATAGAGACTCATAGACTCCAATAGATGCTTCCTAAGAAGCCATAGAGAAGTCCATATCTGACATATTGAACTCATTTCTGGTCAAAGGTTTCTCAAATAGTTTAAAACAATATAAACTTATAGATTCCTTCTGATGTTATATTAGCTATACATAGGTCAATTTTTGACCTCCAGGAACACATTTATGTCCCATGGGTACTTGATCTGTGGGTTAATATACCGATAGATTTACTTCTCGTGATCTCATTGAACTCATTTCTTGTCAAAGGTTCCTCAAAAAGTTTAAAACAATGTAAACTTTTAGACTTCTTCTGATGTTATATTAGATATACATAGATCAATTTTTGACCACCAGGAACACATTTTTATGGCACATTTCCAGAAGAAAATATGAAGTGGAGCTTGAAGCGGCAAATCTCAGCACCCGGTTGCTAGGGTGTTCTGGGAGGTTGCTACGGTGTTCTGGGTGGTTGCTAGGTGGTTTTTTTTAGGGTATTCTGGGTGGTTGCTATGGTGTTGCTATGCGGTTGCTAGGGTATTCTGGGTGGTTGCGAAGGTGTTCTGGGTGGTTGCTAGGGTGTTGCTATGTGGTTGCTAGGGTGTTGCTAGGCGATTGCTGGGGTGTTAATGGTGGTTGCTAGGGTGTTGCCAGATGGTTGCTGGGGTGTTCTGGTGTGTTTATAGGGTGTTCTGGATGGTTGCTAGGCTGTTGCTTGGTGGTTGCTAGGGTGTTCTGGTTGGTTGGAGATTTACTTCTCATGATGTCATTTCAGCCAGAAAAATATTTTACCTACTGAACATGTTTCTGGTCCAAAAATACTTGATCTTGAACTTTCCACACATATTCACAGACTATGTAATATAACATTCTGATGTTATATTACATAGGTCAATTTTTGACCTCCATGAACACTTTTATGGCCCACGGGTACTTGGATCTGTTGGTTAATATACCAAGAGATTTACATCTCATGATGTCATTTCAGCCAGACAAATATTTGACCTACTGAACATGTTTCTTGCCCAAAAGTACTTGATCTTGAACTTTCCAAACATACTCATAGACTCCAACAGATGATTCCTAAGCCACAGAGAAGTCCATATCTGACATATTGAACTCATTTCGGGTCAAAGGTTTCTCAAAAAGTTTAAAACAATATAGACTTTTAGACTCCTTCTGATGTTATATTAGATATACATAGGTCAATTTTGACCTCCATGAACACATTTATGGCACATTTCCTGAAGAAAATGTGAAGTGGAGCTTGAAGCGGCAAATCTCTGTACCCGGTTGCTAGGGTGTTCTGGGAGGTTGCTACGGTGTTCTGGGTGGTTGGTAGGTTTTTTTTAGGGTATTCTGGGTGGTTGCTAAGGTGTTGCTATGCGGTTGCTAGGGTATTCTGGGTGGTTGCGAAGGTGTTCTGGGTGGTATCTAGGGTGTTGCTATGTGGTTGCTAGGGTATTCTGGGTGGTTGCGAAGCTGTTCGGGGTGGTTGCTAGGGTGTTGCAAGGCGGTTGCTAGGGTATTCTGGGTGGTTGCGAAGTTGTTCTGGGTGGTTGCTGGGTTGTTTTGGTTTGTTTCTAGGGTGTTCTGGGTGGTTGCTATGCTGTTGCTTGGTGGTTGCTAGGGTGTTCTGGTTGGTTGGAGATTTATTTCTCATGATGTCATTTCAGCCAGACAAATATTTGACCTACTGAACATGTTTCTGGCCCAAAAGTACTTGATCTTGAACTTTCCAAACATACTCATAGACTCCAACAGATGCTTCCTAAGCCACAGAGAAGTCCATATCTGACATATTGAACTCATTTCTGGTCAAAGGTTTCTCAAAAAGTTTAAAACAATATAGACTTTTAGACTCCTTCTGATGTTATATTAGATATACATAGGTCAATTTTGACCTCCATGAACACATTTATGGCACATTTCCTGAAGAAAATGTGAAGTGGAGCTTGAAGCGGCAAATCTCAGCACCCGGTTGCTAGGGTGTTCTGGGAGGTTGCTACCGTGTTCTGGGTGGTTGGTAGTTTTTTTTTTTAGGGTATTCTGGGTAGTTGCTATGGTGTTGCTTTGCGGTTGCTAGGGTATTCTGGGTGGTTGCGAAGGTGTTCTGGGTGGTTGCTAGGGTGTTGATATGTGGTTGCTAGTGTATTCTGGGTGGTTGCGAAGCTGTTCTGGGTGGTTGCTAGGGTGTTGCTAGGCGGTTGCTAGGGTATTCTGGAAGGTTGCGAAGGTGTTCTGGGTGGTTGCTGGGTTGTTTTGGTTTGTTTCTAGGGTGTTCTGGGTGGTTGCTATGATGTTGCTTGGTGGTTGCTAGGGTGTTCTGGTTGGTTGGAGATTTATTTCTCATGATGTCATTTCAGCCAGAAAAATATTTTACCTACTAAACATGTTTCTGGCCCAAAAGTACTAGATCTTGAACTTTCCATACATATTCATAGACTATGTAATATAACATTCTGATGTTATATTACATAGGTCAATTTTTGACCTCCATGAATACTTTTATGGCCCACGGGTACTTGATCTGTGTGTAAATGTACCGAGAGATTTACATCTCATGATGTCATTTCAGCCAGACAAATATTTGACCTACTGAACATGTTTCTGGTCCAAAAGTTCTTGATCTTGAACTTTCCATACAGACTCATAGACTCCAAAAGATGCTTCCTAAGAAGCCATAGAGAAGTCCATATCTGACATATTGAACTCATTTCTGGTCAAGGGTTTCTCAAATAGTTTAAAACAATATAGACTTTTAGACTCCTTCTGATGTTATATTAGATATACATAGGTCAATTTTGACCTCCATGAACACATTTATGGCACATTTCCTGAAGAAAATGTGAAGTGGAGCTTGAAGCGGCAAATCTCAGCACCCGGTTGCTAGGGTGTTCTGGGAGGTTGCTACGGTGTTCTGGGTGGTTGGTAGGTTTTTTTTAGGGTATTCTGGGTGGTTGCTATGGTGTTGCTATGCGGTTGCTAGGGTATTCTGGGTGGTTGCGAAGGTGTTCTGGGTGGTTGCTAGGGTGTTGCTATGTGGTTGCTAGGGTATTCTGGGTGGTTGTGAAGCTGTTCTCGGTGGTTGCTAGGGTGTTGCAAGGCGGTTGCTAGGGTATTCTGGGTGGTTGCGAAGGTGTTCTGGGTGGTTGCTGGGTTGTTCTGGGTGGTTGCTATGCTGTTGCTTGGTGGTTGCTAGGGTGTTCTGGTTGGTTGGAGATTTATTTTTTATGATGTCATTTCAGCCAGAAAAATATTTTACCTACTAAACATGTTTCTGGTCCAAAAGTTCTTGATCTTGAACTTTCCATACAGACTCATAGACTCCAATAGATGCTTCCTAAGAAGCCATAGAGAAGTCCATATTTGACATATTGAACTCATTTCTGGTCAAGGGTTTCTCAAATAGTTTAAAACAATATAGACTTTTAGACTCCTTCTGATGTTATATTAGATATACATAGGTCAATTTTGACCTCCATGAACACATTTATGGCACATTTCCTGAAGAAAATGTGAAGTGGAGCTTTAAGCGGCAAATCTCAGCACCCGGTTGCTAGGGTGTTCTGGGAGGTTGCTACGGTGTTCTGGGTGGTTGGTAGGTTTTTTTTAGGGTATTCTGGGTGGTTGCTATGGTGTTGCTATGCGGTTGCTAGGGTATTCTGGGTGGTTGCGAAGGTGTTCTGGGTGGTTGCTAGGGTGTTGCTATGTGGTTGCTAGGGTATTCTTGGTGGTTGTGAAGCTGTTCTGGGTGGTTGCTAGGGTGTTGCAAGGCGGTTGCTAGGGTATTCTGGGTGGTTGCGAAGGTGTTCTGGGTGGTTGCTGGGTTGTTCTGGGTGGTTGCTATGCTGTTGCTTGGTGGTTGCTAGGGTGTTCTGGTTGGTTGGAGATTTATTTTTCATGATGTCATTTCAGCCAGAAAAATATTTTACCTACTAAACATGTTTCTGGCCCAAAAGTACTAGATCTTGAACTTTCCATACATATTCATAGACTATGTAATATAACATTCGGATGTTATATTACATAGGTCAATTTTTGACCTCCATGAATACTTTTATGGCCCACGGGTACTTGATCTGTGGGTTAATATACAGAGAGATTTACATCTCATGATGTCATTTCAGCCAGAGAAATATTTGACCTACTGAACATGTTTCTGGCCCAAAAGTTCTTGATCTTGAACTTTCCATACAGACTCATAGACTCCAATAGATGAACCTGGCAACCGCCTAGCAACATTAGCACCTAGCAACCACATAAAAACACCATAGCAACCACCCAGAATACCCTAACAACCACCTAGCAACCACACAGAACACCCTGGTAACCGGGTGGTGAGATTTGCCACTTCAGGCTCAACTTCACATTTTCTTCTGGAAATGTGCCATAAATGTGTTCCTGGTGGTCAAAAATGTATCTATGTATATCTAATCTAACATCAGAAGAAGTCTAAAAGTTTACATTGTTTTAAACTTTTTGAGGAACCTTTGACAAGAAATGAGTTCAATGACATCACGAGAAGTAAATCTATCGGTATATTAACTCACAGATCAAGTACCCGTGGGACATAAATGTGTTCCTGGAGGTCAAAAATTGACCTATATATATCTAATATAATTGACCAATGTATATCTTATATAACATCAGAAGGAGGTCAAATATTTGTCTGGCTGAAATTACATCATGAGAAGTAAATCTCTCGGTATACTCACCCATAGATCAAGTACCCGTGGGCCATAAATGTGTTCCTGGAGGTCAAAAATTGACCTATGTATAGCTAATATATAACATCATGAAGGAATCTATAAGTTTATATTGTTTTAAACTATTTTGAGGAACTTTTCACCAGAAATGAGTTCAATAGGTCAGATATGGACTTCTCTATGGCTTCTTAGGAAGCGTCTATTGGAGTCTATGAGTCTGTATGGAAAGTTCAAGATCAAGAACTTTTGGGCCAGAAACATGTTCAGTAGGTCAAATATTTGTCTGGCTGAAATGACATCATGAGATGTAAATCTCTCTGTATATTAAAGAGCATATTGCAGGTAAAAATTTTTTTTATAGATAACCTTGTATGAAAATACCATATGAAAAGTTAATGCAGGATTTAAAATGTTTTAAAACAACATAAGTACACTAATTTAGAAGATAAAGTGAGCGTTTCTTGGACTGCTAGTAAAAACGGCTTTTTTTTCAACATCGCGTCATTTGACGTCATATCAGGGAGCCGCAGCCTCGGCTCAGTGAGAGCAGGCTGGTGTTCAGTGAGAGCGCTCGTCAGTCAGTGTGCTATCGTTAGTTTTTGCATTTTAATTTATCATCGTCATGGTAAATTATTGTGTTTGTGGAGATTGCAAAAACTCCAGCCTGTCAGGACTTCAAGATTGAGTCCACAAGTTTCCATTACAATAAAAGGGACGGTGCTATATAGCCTATCTTTCGTTCCTGGTGCGGGTTGAGCAGGTGAAGAGACGGGATTTCTCCTCTCGGCTCGGAAAACACGGTCGTGTGTAGCGTTCACTTCAGATCAAATGATTAGCATCCCGGCGATATGATGGAGTTCAACATGGTATGCCAAAGCAAGAATATTGATCGTGGTATACTACCAATGGCATCAAATAGTGTTATATAGGTAACTAGTCATGTCATGCAACTAGTCATCAATAAAACTTGTAATTGAAAAACAAAATTGGTTGTTTAAATACTCAAACCTTTAATGTTCTGTTTATGTTATAACCAAGGTGAAAATATGTATTAAAAATTTACCCGAGTATAGCCTATGCTTTTAGTATAGAAATATACTCAAGTAAAGTTTTTATACATTTAATAGGATATAAATCTACCCTAAACATACTAATGTCTGCTGGCCTGTTATAGAATCTGTACAGTATTGTGAGCACAGTGTATCGTTAGCGAACGTGTATACTATAAGCACGTCTCTCACCTAAAAGGCACCTAGTCCTGTTCTTCACTGGTTCTCCTCACATCACAGGTCAATTTTTCTCTGACCATTCTGTCTGACATTATCCTGGCCTGTCCCTGATCTCTTTAGCATAGCAGGCTCATAACTTTATGGCTTGATCCGTCATACGAGTATTTCCTCAGCGTCCGAAATGTCATGCGATCCATTGTTTTCCTGTTGTGTGATCGACCGCTCTCCCGCTCATTGCGTCACGCCCGCCACGCCCATTTTCAGACGCGGAAGTAAAATTTTCTCACAAAAACGACTGCAGAAGCTTCTGTGGCGTGTTTATACGTATATTTTAAAGAAAATCTAGTTCCTACATTGTTTTTCTATGCATTGACTCGTTGGGTCCTCTAACCTGCAATATGCCCTTTAACCCACAGATCAAGTACCTGTGGGCCATAAAAGTATTCATGGAGGTCAAAAATTGACCTATGTAGTATAACATCAGAATGTTATATTACATAGTCTATGAATATGTATGGAAAGTTCAAGATCTAGTACTTTTGGGCCAGAAACATGTTTAGTAGGTAAAATATTTTTCTGGCTGAAATGACATCATGAGAAATAAATCTCCAACCAACCAGAATACCCTAGCAACCACCAAGCAACAGCATAGCAACCACCCAGAACACCCTAGAAACAAACCAAAACAACCCAGCAACCACCCAAAACACCTTCGCAACCACCCAGAATACTCTAGCAACCGCCTAGCAACACCCTAGCAACCACCCCGAACAGCTTCGCAACCACCCAGAATACCCTAGCAACCACATAGCAAAACCCTACCAACCAACCAGAACACCTTCGCAACCACCCAGAATACCCTAGCAACCGCATAGCAACACCTTAGCAACCACCCAGAATACCCTAAAAAAAAAACTACCAACCACCCAGAACACCGTAGCAACCTCCCAGAACACCCTAGCAACCGGGTGCTGAGATTTGCCACTTCACATTTTCTTCAGGAAATGTGCCATAAATGTGTTCATGGAGGTCAAATTTGACCTATGTATATCTAATTTAACATCAGAAGGAGTCTAAAAGTCTATATTGTTTTAAACATTTTGAGAAACCTTTGACCCGAAATGAGTTTAATATGTCAGATATGGACTTCTCTGTGGCTTAGGAATCATCTGTTGGAGTCTATGAGTATGTTTGGAAAGTTCAAGATCAAGTACTTTTGGGCAAGAAACATGTTCAGTAGGTCAAATATTTGTCTGGCTGAAATGACATCATGAGATGTAAATCTCTTGGTATATTAACCAACAGATCCAAGTACCCGTGGGCCATAAAAGTGTTCATGGAGGTCAAAAATTGACCTATGTAATATAACATCAGAATGTTATATTACATAGTCTGTGAGTATGTGTGGAAAGTTCAAGATCAAGTATTTTTGGACCAGAAACATGTTCAGTAGGTAAAATATTTTTCTGGCTGAAATGACATCATGAGAAGTAAATCTCCAACCAACCAGAACACCCTAGCAACCACCAAGCAACAGCCTAGCAACCATCCAGAACACCCTATAAACAAACCAGAACACCCCAGCAACCATCTGGCAACATCCTAGCAACCACCATTAACACCCCAGCAATCGCCTAGCAACACCCTAGCAACCACATAGCAACCCCATAGCAACCACCCAGAATACCCTAGCAACCACCCAGAATACCCCAGCAACCGCCTAGCAACACCCTAGCAACCACCCAGAACACCTTAGCAACCACCCAGAATACCCTAGCAACCGCATAGCAACACCATAGCAACCACCCAGAATACCCTAAAAAAACACCTAGCAACCACCCAGAACACCGTAGCAACCTCCCAGAACACCCTAGCAACCGGTTGGATTTAGCTCTTAACTAATAAATTCTTTTGTAATATAATGTAATATGATATAAACTAATCAATATGTTTATATTGTTTGAAACCTTTTGAGGACCCTTTTACCATAACAATATAAACTTCTAGAGTCCATCTGATGTTGTATTAGCTATACATGGGTCAATTTTTGACCTATGTAACACATTTATGGCACATTTCCAGAAGAAATTGTGAAGTACTGCTTGCAGTGGCAAATCTCACCACCCGGTTGCTAGGGTGTTCCCGGTGGTTGCTACAGTGTTCTGGGTGGTTGCTAGGTGGTTGTTAGGGTATTCCGGGTGGTTGCTAGGGTGTTGCTAGGGTGTTCTGGGTGGTTACTAGGGTGTTGCTAGGTGGTTGCTAGGGTGTTCTGGGTGGTTGCTTGGGTGTTGCTAGGGTTGGTTGCTTGGTAGGGTGTTGCTAAGGTGTTCTGGGTGGTTGCTAGGTGGTTGCTAGAGTGTTGCTAAGGTGTTCTGGGTGGTTGCTAGGGTGATTTAGGTGGTTACTATGGTAGTCTGTGTGGTTCCTATGGTGTTTCTAGGTGGTTGGTAGTGTCCAAATTACTATAGAGTTTTTATAATGTTTTTGGCAATTGATTTATATATCATCAAAAGGAGCCCATAAGTTTTTCAGAAATAATTTCAATAGGTCAGATGTGGACAATTCTATATGGCCTAGGAACCATCAAAAAGGAGTCTATGAGTATGTAGAAAGTTCAAGATCAAGTACACATGGGCAAGAAATACAGTCTTTAGGTCAAATATCTGTCTGGCTAAAATAACATGATAAGAGGTCATTCTGTATAGTATCCTGATTTTCAAAGAACACCTTAGCCAGAAATATGTTCAGTAGTTAAAATAAGGACTCTTGTATGGCTTCAGTAACATCAAAAGGAGTTAATGAGTATGTTTAGAATGTTCAAGATCAAGTACTCGTGGGCCAGAACTATATTCAGTAGGTCAAAAAGGAACCTATCTATAGCTAATGTAATATCAGAAGGAGTCTAAAAGTTTTTCTTGTTTAAAAACTTTTGAGGACCCTTTGACCAGACATGAGTTAAATACTTAAGATATGGACATTAGATATGGAGCCTTAAGAAGCATCAAAAGGAGTCTATGAGAATTTATACAAAAAGTTCGAGACCTAGTACTCGTCGGCAAGGACTATGTTTGTGGGTCAATGAGGAACCTCTAGGCCTAGAAAGCAGTCTAAGAAGTAGCATAAGAAGTAGTCTATTTTTTATGTATAGAAAGTTCAATATCAGGTACTCGTGGGACAGATATATGTTCAGTATATGTTCAAATATCTTCCTGCTCATAAAACATCATAAGTAGTAAATATCAATGTATAGTAACCTAATGATATAGTAACCTATGTTAGGTAGGTCAAATAGGAACCTTTGTATAGCTTATCATCAAAAGGTGTCTAATAAGCTTATATTGCTTAAAAACTTTTGAGGTCCCTTTTACCAGAAATGAGTTCAATAGCTATACTATGCACTATAAAGCTCATTTGTTGTTTTCTCGTCTGTGCACAAATAAATTAGTTTGTAAAATAGAAATGCATGCAAAATCACGTTATATCTTTTCATTGCAACGAGGAACAAGTTAGATATGTCATGCAATGCGACGAAACACATCTCAGGTGTTTTCTTTTCATTGCACAGAGGTTAGTTAAAGCGTGCATATGCATAACGAGGAACAAGTTAGATATGTCATGCAATGCACTGAAACCCATGTTAGGTGTTTTCTTTTCACTGCAGAGAGGTTTTTGCGTGGATATGCATAACAAGAAACAAGTTATATCTATCATGCAATGCAATGAAACACATCTTAGGTGTTTTCTTTTTATTGCACAGAGGTTAGTTATTACGTGCATATGCATAACGAGGAACAAGTTAGATATGTCAGGCAATGCACTGAAACCCATGTTAGGTGTTTTCTTTTCACTGCAGAGAGGTTACTTATTTGCGTGCATAAGCATAACGAGAAACAAGTTATATCTATCATGCAATGCAATGAAACACATCTTAGGTGTTTTCTTTTTATTACACAGAGGTTAGTTATTACGTGCATATGCATTACGAGGAACAAATTAGATATGTCATGCAATGCACTGAAACCCATGTTAGGTGTTTTCTTTTCACTGCAGAAAGGTTAGCTATTTGCGTGCATATGCATAACGAGAAACAAGTTATCTATCTTGCAATGCAATGAAACACATCTTAGGTGTTTTCTTTTCATTGCACAGAGGATAGTTATTGCATGCATACATAACGAGGAACAAGTTAGATATGTCATGCAATGCAATGAAACACATCTTAGGTATTTTCTTTTCATTGCACAGAGGTTAGTTATTCCGTGCATATGAATAACGAGTAACAAGTTAGATAGGTCATGCTATGCGATGAAACACATCTTAGGTGTTTTCTTTTCATTGCACAGAGGATAGTTATTGCATGCATACATAACGAGGAACAAGTTAGATAGGTCATGCAATGCATTGAAACACATCTTAGTTGTTTTCTTTTCACTGCACAGAGCGAGTTATTGCGTGCATATGCATAACGAGAAACAAGTTAGATCTGTCATGCAATGCACTGAAACACATCTTAGGTGTTTTCTTTTCACTGCACAGAGCGAGTTATTGCGTGTATATGCATAACGAGAAACAAGTTAGATCTGTCATGCAATGCACTGAAACACATCTTAGGTGTTTTCTTTTCACTGCACAGAGGTTAGTTATTGCGTGCAATAGCATAACGAGGAACAAGTTAGATATGTCATGCAATGCGATGAAACACATCTTAGTTGTTTTCTTTTCACTGCACAGAGCGAGTTATTGCGTGCATATGCATAACGAGAAACAAGTTAGATCTGTCATGCTAATGCACTGAAACACATCTTAGGTGTTTTCTTTTCACTGCACAGAGCGAGTTATTGCGTGTATATGCATAACGAGAAACAAGTTAGATCTGTCATGCAATGCACTGAAACACATCTTAGGAGTTTTCTTTTCACTGCACAGAGGTTAGTTATTGCGTGCATATGCATAACGAGGAACAAGTTAGATATGTCATGCAATGCGATGAAACACATCTTAGGTGTTTTCTTTTCACTGCACAGAGCGAGTTATTGCGTGTATATGCATAACGAGAAACAAGTTAGATCTGTCATGCAATGCACTGAAACACATCTTAGGTGTTTTCTTTTCACTGCACAGAGGTTAGTTATTGCGTGCATATGCATAACGAGGAACAAGATAGATATGTCATGCAATGCGATGAAACACATCTTAGGTGTTTTCTTTTCACTGCACAGAGGTTAGTTATTGCGTGCATATGCATAACGAGGAACAAGTTAGATATGTCATGCAATGCAATGAAACACATCTTAGGTGTTTTCTTTTCATTGGACAGAGGTTAGTTATCGTGTGCATGTGCAATGCAATCCTAAAGCACAAGCATTGCAAATCTCTTCGTTGCACAAGGAACAAGTTAGTGTGTGCATTGTAAAGCGATCGCTCTTTTGATGTTTTCTCGTCAAAACAGAAATTAATTAGTTGTAGAATGGAAATGCATGGAAAAGCACGCGTGTTTTATCTTTTCTTTTCATTGCAAAGAAAAATAAGTTAGAAAATGTAAGAATTGCAATGAAACAACACACGTTATCTAGTCAAAGCAGAAGGAAGGGTTTAGTTCTTGAATGCAATAAAGTGCATATTACATATATGGTATTTTTGATGCACAACGTTCTTCATGCACAATCCACATCTCTTCATTGCACAAAGCAACGAGTGTTGTTTTATTGCAATGCATAAAATATCGAACTTGTTCCTCATTGCAATGAAAAGAAAATGTATGCATGTGCTTTCGCATGCATTTCTATTTTACAAACTAGATTGTTTGTGCACAGACAAGAAAACATCACATTATGCCTTTTCATTGCAACGAAGAACAAGTTAGATTGTTATGCAATCCAATGAAACTAGATATTAGGTGTTTTCTTTTCATTGCACAGAGAAACATGTTAGTTATTGCGTGCATATTCTTTAATGCACAACGTTAGACGTTAGATGTGTTTTCGTTGAACAACGGAATGAGTTAGATATTGAATGCGTTCCTCTGTTGCACAAAGGAACGAGTAAGTTATTGCATTGCACGACCGCTCAAGTGATGTTTTTTCGTCAGTGCACAAAAGAATTAGTAGTAGAATCCATGCGAAAGAGTCAAAGGGTCCTCAAAGGTTTTAATAAATATTAACTTATTGACTTTTGATGATTTGTAAGCTATAGATAGGTTCCTTTTTGTCCTAGTGAACATATTTCTGGCTCACGGGTACTTAATTCTAAGCCATAGAGAAGTCCATATCTGACCTATTGTACTAATTTCTGGTCTATGTTTCCTCAAATGTTTTTAAATAATATCAACTGATAGACTCAATCTGATGTTATATACATAGGTTCCTTTTTGACCTACTGAACATGTTTCTGGCCTATGGGTAATTAATTGATCCTTCTCATGATGTTATTTCAGCCAGAAAGATATTTGACCTACTGAACATATTTCTGGCCCAAAAGTACTTGATCTTGAACTTTCCATACATACTCATAGACTCCAATAAATGCTTCCTAAGCCATGGACAAGTCCATATCTGACCTTTTGAAATAATTTCTGGTCAAAGGTTCCTCAAAAACTTTAAAACGATATAAACTTATAGACTCCTTCTGATGTTATATTACATAGGTCAATTTTTGACCTCCAGGAACACTTTTATGGCCCACGGGTCCTTGGTATGTGGGTTATTATACCGAGAGATTTACTTCTCATGATGTCATTTCAGCCAGACAAAAATTTGACCTACTGAACATGTTTCTGGCCCAAAAGTACTTGATCTTGAACTTTCCAAACATACTCATAGACTCCAACAGATGCTTTCTAAGCCATAGAGAAGTCCATATCTGACCTATTGAACTCATTTGTGGTCAAAGGATCCTCAAAAGGTTTTAAACAATATAAACTTATAGACTCCTGATGTTACATTAGCTATACATAGGTCAATTTTTGACCTTCAGAAACACATTTATGATCCACGGGTATTTGATGTTTGGATTAATGTACCGAGAGCTTTGCTTCTCATGATGTAATTTCAGCCATAAATATATTTGACCTACTGAACATACATCTGGCCCAAAAGTACTTGACCTTGTACTTTCCATTCATACTCATAGACTCCAACAGATGCTTCCTAAGCCATAGAGAAGTCCATATCTGACATATTGAACTAATTTCTGGTCAAAGATTTCTCAAAAAGTTTAAAACAATATAAACTTTTAGACTCCTTCTGATGTTATATTAGATATACATAGGTCAATTTTGACCTCCATGAACACATTTATGGCACATTTCCAGAAGAAAATGTGAAGTGCTTGAAGCGGCAAATCTCAGCACCCGTTTGCTAGGGTGTTCTGGGAGGTTGCTACGGTGTTCTGGGTGGTTGCTAGGTGTTTTTTTTAGGGTATTCTTGGTGGTTGCTATGGCGTTGCTATGCGTTTGTTAGGGTATTCTGGGTGGTTGCGAAGGTGTTCTGGGTGGTTGCTAGGGTGTTGCTAGGCGGTTAATGGGGTGTTAATGGTGGTTGCTAGGGTGTTGCCAGATGGTTGCTGGGTTGTTCTGGTTTGTTTCTAGGGTGTTCTGGATGGTTGCTAGGCTGTTGCTTGGTGGTTGCTAGGGTGGTCTGGTTGGTTGGAGATTTACTTCTCATGATGTCATTTCAGCCAGAAAAATATTTTACCTACTGAACATATTTCTGGTCCAAAAATACTTGATCTTGAACTTTCCACACATACTCACAGACTATGTAATATAACATTCGGATGTTATATGACATAGGTCAATTTTTGACCTCCATGAACACTTTTATGGCCCACGGGTACTTGGATCTGTTGGTTAATATATCGAGAGATTTACATCTCATGATGTCATTTCAGCCAGACAAATATTTGACCTACTGAACATGTTTCTGGCCCAAAAGTACTTGATCTTGAACTTTCCATACATATTTATAGACCACGCAATATAACATTCTGATGTTATATTACACAGGTCAAATTTTGACCTCCATGAACACTTTTATGGCCCACGGGTACTTGGATCTGTTGGTTAATATACCGAGAGATTTACCTCTCATGATGTCATTTCAGCCAGACAAATAATTGACCTACTGAACATGTTTCTGGCCCAAAAGTACTTGATCTTGAACTTTCCAAACATACTCATAGACTCCAACAGATGATTCCTAAGCCACAGAGAAGTCCATATCTGACATATTGAACTCATTTCGGGTCAAAGGTTTCTCAGAAAGTTTAAAACAATATAGACTTTTAGACTCCTTCTGATGTTATATTAGATATACATAGGTCAATTTTGACCTCCATGAACACATTTATGGCACATTTCCTGAAGAAAATGTGAAGTGGAGCTTGAAGCGGCAAATCTCTGTACCCGGTTGCTAGGGTGTTCTGGGAGGTTGCTACGGTGTTCTGGGTGGTTGGTAGGTTTTTTTTAGGGTATTCTGGGTGGTTGCTAAGGTGTTGCTATGCGGTTGCTAGGGTATTCTGGGTGGTTGCGAAGGTGTTCTGGGTGGTTGCTAGGGTGTTGCTATGTGGTTGCTAGGGTATTCTGGGTGGTTGCGAAGCTGTTCTGGGTGGTTGCTAGGGTGTTGCAAGGCGGTTGCTAGGGTATTCTGGGTGGTTGCGAAGTTGTTCTGGGTGGTTGCTGGGTTGTTTTGGTTTGTTTCTAGGGTGTTCTGGGTGGTTGCTATGCTGTTGCTTGGTGGTTGCTAGGGTGTTCTGGTTGGTTGGAGATTTATTTCTCATGATGTCATTTCAGCCAGACAAATATTTGACCTACTGAACATGTTTCTGTCCCAAAAAGTCTTTGATCTTGAACTTTCCAAACATACTCATAGACTCCAACAGATGCTTCCTAAGCCACCGAGAAGTCCATATCTGACATATTGAACTCATTTCTGGTCAAAGGTTTCTCAAAAAGTTTAAAACAATATAGACTTTTAGACTTCTTCTGATGTTATATTAGATATACATAGGTCAATTTTGACCTCCATGAACACATTTATGGCACATTTCCTGAAGAAAATGTGAAGTGGAGCTTGAAGCGGCAAATCTCAGCACCCGGTTGCTAGGGTGTTCTGGGAGGTTGCTACCGTGTTTTGGGTGGTTGGTAGTTTTTTTTTTTAGGGTATTCTGGGTAGTTGCTATGGTGTTGCTTTGCGGTTGCTAGGGTATTCTGGGTGGTTGCGAAGGTGTTCTGGGTGGTTGCTAGGGTGTTGATATGTGGTTGCTAGTGTATTCTGGGTGGTTGCGAAGCTGTTCTGGGTGGTTGCTAGGGTGTTGCTAGGCGGTTGCTAGGGTATTCTGGAAGGTTGCGAAGGTGTTCTGGGTGGTTGCTGGGTTGTTCTGGGTGATTGCTATTCTGTTGCTTGGTGGTTGCTAGGGTGTTCTGGTTGGTTGGAGATTTATTTTTTATGATGTCATTTCAGCCAGAAAAATATTTTACCTACTAAACATGTTTCTGGCCCAAAAGTACTAGATCTTGAACTTTCCATACATATTCATAGACTATGTAATATAACATTCTGATGTTATATTACATAGGTCAATTTTTGACCTCCATGAATACTTTTATGGCCCACGGGTACTTGATCTGTGTGTTAATGTACCGAGAGATTTACATCTCATGATGTCATTTCAGCCAGACAAATATTTGACCTACTGAACATGTTTCTGGTCCAAAAGTTCTTGATCTTGAACTTTCCATACAGACTCATAGACTCCAAAAGATGCTTCCTAAGAAGCCATAGAGAAGTCCATATCTGACATATTGAACTCATTTCTGGTCAAGGGTTTCTCAAATAGTTTAAAACAATATAGACTTTTAGACTCCTTCTGATGTTATATTAGATATACATAGGTCAATTTTGACCTCCATGAACACATTTATGGCACATTTCCTGAAGAAAATGTGAAGTGGAGCTTGAAGCGTCAAATCTCAGCACCCGGTTGCTAGGGTGTTCTGGGAGGTTGCTACGGTGTTCTGGGTGGTTGGTAGGTTTTTTTTTAGGGTATTCTGGGTGGTTGCTATGGTGTTGCTATGCGGTTGCTAGGGTATTCTGGGTGGTTGCGAAGGTGTTCTGGGTGGTTGCTAGGGTGTTGCTATGTGGTTGCTAGGGTATTCTGGGTGGTTGTGAAGCTGTTCTCGGTGGTTGCTAGGGTGTTGCAAGGCGGTTGCTAGGGTATTCTGGGTGGTTGCGAAGGTGTTCTGGGTGGTTGCTGGGTTGTTCTGGGTGGTTGCTATGCTGTTGCTTGGTGGTTGCTAGGGTGTTCTGGTTGGTTGGAGATTTATTTTTTATGATGTCATTTCAGCCAGAAAAATATTTTACCTACTAAACATGTTTCTGGTCCAAAAGTTCTTGATCTTGAACTTTCCATACAGACTCATAGACTCCAATAGATGCTTCCTAAGAGGCCATAGAGAAGTCCATATCCGACATATTGAACTCATTTCTGGTCAAGGGTTTCTCAAATAGTTTAAAACAATATAGACTTTTAGACTCCTTCTGATGTTATATTAGATATACATAGGTCAATTTTGACCTCCATGAACACATTTATGGCACATTTCCTGAAGAAAATGTGAAGTGGAGCTTGAAGCGGCAAATCTCAGCACCCGGTTGCTAGGGTGTTCTGGGAGGTTGCTACGGTGTTCTGGGTGGTTGGTAGGTTTTTTTTAGGGTATTCTGGGTGGTTGCTATGTTGTTGCTATGCGGTTGCTAGGGTATTCTGGGTGGTTGCGAAGGTGTTCTGGGTGGTTGCTAGGGTGTTGCTATGTGGTTGCTAGGGTATTCTTGGTGGTTGTGAAGCTGTTCTGGGTGGTTGCTAGGGTGTTGCAAGGCGGTTGCTAGGGTATTCTGGGTGGTTGCGAAGGTGTTCTGGGTGGTTGCTGGGTTGTTCTGGGTGGTTGCTATGCTGTTGCTTGGTGGTTGCTAGGGTGTTCTGGTTGGTTGGAGATTTATTTTTCATGATGTCATTTCAGCCAGAAAAATATTTTACCTACTAAACATGTTTCTGGCCCAAAAGTACTAGATCTTGAACTTTCCATACATATTCATAGACTATGTAATATAACATTCGGATGTTATATTACATAGGTCAATTTTTGACCTCCATGAATACTTTTATGGCCCACGGGTACTTGATCTGTGGGTTAATATACAGAGAGATTTACATCTCATGATGTCATTTCAGCCAGAGAAATATTTGACCTACTGAACATGTTTCTGGCCCAAAAGTTCTTGATCTTGAACTTTCCATACAGACTCATAGACTCCAATAGATGAACCTGGCAACCGCCTAGCAACATTAGCACCTAGCAACCACATAAAAACACCATAGCAACCACCCAGAATACCCTAACAACCACCTAGCAACCACACAGAACACCCTGGTAACCGGGTGGTGAGATTTGCCACTTCAGGCTCAACTTCACATTTTCTTCTGGAAATGTGCCATAAATGTGTTCCTGGTGGTCAAAAATGTATCTATGTATATCTAATCTAACATCAGAAGAAGTCTAAAAGTTTACATTGTTTTAAACTTTTTGAGGAACCTTTGACAAGAAATGAGTTCAATGACATCACGAGAAGTAAATCTATCGGTATATTAACTCACAGATCAAGTACCCGTGGGACATAAATGTGTTCCTGGAGGTCAAAAATTGACCTATATATATCTAATATAATTGACCAATGTATATCTTATATAACATCAGAAGGAGGTCAAATATTTGTCTGGCTGAAATTACATCATGAGAAGTAAATCTCTCGGTATACTCACCCATAGATCAAGTACCCGTTGGCCATAAATGTGTTCCTGGAGGTCAAAAATTGACCTATGTATAGCTAATATAACATCATGAAGGAATCTATAAGTTTATATTGTTTTAAACTATTTTGAGGAACTTTTCACCAAAAATGAGTTCAATAGGTCAGATATGGACTTCTCTATGGCTTCTTAGGAAGCGTCTATTGGAGTCTATGAGTCTGTATGGAAAGTTCAAGATCAAGAACTTTTGGGCCAGAAACATGTTCAGTAGGTCAAATATTTGTCTGGCTGAAATGACATCATGAGATGTAAATCTCTCTGTATATTAACCCACAGATCAAGTACCTGTGGGCCATAAAAGTATTCATGGAGGTCAAAAATTGACCTATGTAGTATAACATCAGAATGTTATATTACATAGTCTATGAATATGTATGGAAAGTTCAAGATCTAGTACTTTTGGGCCAGAAACATGTTTAGTAGGTAAAATATTTTTCTGGCTGAAATGACATCATGAGAAATAAATCTCCAACCAACCAGAACACCCTAGCAACCACCAAGCAACAGCATAGCAACCACCCAGAACACCCTAGAAACAAACCAAAACAACCCAGCAACCACCCAAAACACCTTCGCAACCACCCAGAATACCCTAGCAACCGCCTAGCAACACCCTAGCAACCACCCCGAACAGCTTCGCAACCACCCAGAATACCCTAGCAACCACATAGCAAAACCCTAGCAACCAACCAGAACACCTTCGCAACCACCCAGAATACCCTAGCAACCGCATAGCAACACCTTAGCAACCACCCAGAATACCCTAAAAAAACCTACCAACCACCCAGAACACCGTAGCAACCTCCCAGAACACCCTAGCAACCGGGTGCTGAGATTTGCCACTTCACATTTTCTTCAGGAAATGTGCCATAAATGTGTTCATGGAGGTCAAATTTGACCTATGTATATCTAATTTAACATCAGAAGGAGTCTAAAAGTCTATATTGTTTTAAACTTTTTGAGAAACCTTTGACCCGAAATGAGTTTAATATGTCAGATATGGACTTCTCTGTGGCTTAGGAATCATCTGTTGGAGTCTATGAGTATGTTTGGAAAGTTCAAGATCAAGTACTTTTGGGCAAGAAACATGTTCAGTAGGTCAAATATTTGTCTGGCTGAAATGACATCATGAGATGTAAATCTCTTGGTATATTAACCAACAGATCCAAGTACCCGTGGGCCATAAAAGTGTTCATGGAGGTCAAAAATTGACCTATGTAATATAACATCAGAATGTTATATTACATAGTCTGTGAGTATGTGTGGAAAGTTCAAGATCAAGTATTTTTGGACCAGAAACATGTTCAGTAGGTAAAATATTTTTCTGGCTGAAATGACATCATGAGAAGTAAATCTCCAACCAACCAGAACACCCTAGCAACCACCAAGCAACAGCCTAGCAACCATCCAGAACACCCTATAAACAAACCAGAACACCCCAGCAACCATCTGGCAACATCCTAGCAACCACCATTAACACCCCAGCAATCGCCTAGCAACACCCTAGCAACCACATAGCAACACCATAGCAACCACCCAGAATACCCTAGCAACCACCCAGAATACCCCAGCAACCGCCTAGCAACACCCTAGCAACCACCCAGAACACCTTAGCAACCACCCAGAATACCCTAGCAACCGCATAGCAACACCATAGCAACCACCCAGAATATCCTAAAAAAAACACCTAGCAACCACCCAGAATACCGTAGCAACCTCCCAGAACACCCTAGCAACCGGTTGGATTTAGCTCTTAACTAATAAATTCTTTTGTAATATAATGTAATATGATATAAACTAATCAATATGTTTATTTTGTTTGAAACCTTTTGAGGACCCTTTTACCATAACAATATAAACTTCTAGAGTCCATCTGATGTTGTATTAGCTATACATGGGTCAATTTTTGACCTATGTAACACATTTATGGCACATTTCCAGAAGAAATTGTGAAGTACTGCTTGCAGTGGCAAATCTCACCACCCGGTTGCTAGGGTGTTCCCGGTGGTTGCTACAGTGTTCTGGGTGGTTGCTAGGTGGTTGTTAGGGTATTCCGGGTGGTTGCTAGGGTGTTGCTAGGGTGTTCTGGGTGGTTACTAGGGTGTTGCTAGGTGGTTGCTAGGGTGTTCTGGGTGGTTGTTTGGGTGTTGCTAGGGTTGGTTGCTTGGTAGGGTGTTGCTAAGGTGTTCTGGGTGGTTGCTAGGTGGTTGCTAGAGTGTTGCTAAGGTGTTCTGGGTGGTTGCTAGGGTGATTTAGGTGGTTACTATGGTAGTCTGTGTGGTTCCTATGGTGTTTCTAGGTGGTTGGTAGTGTCCAAATTACTATAGAGTTTTTATAATGTTTTTGGCAATTGATTTATATATCATCAAAAGGAGCCCATAAGTTTTTCAGAAATAATTTCAATAGGTCAGATGTGGACAATTCTATATGGCCTAGGAACCATCAAAAGGAGTCTATGAGTATGTAGAAAGTTCAAGATCAAGTACACATGGGCAAGAAATACAGTCTTTAGGTCAAATATCTGTCTGGCTAAAATAACATGATAAGAGGTCATTCTGTATAGTATCCTGATTTTCAAAGAACACCTTAGCCAGCAATATGTTCAGTAGTTAAAATAAGGACTCTTGTATGGCTTCAGTAACATCAAAAGGAGTTAATGAGTATGTTTAGAATGTTCAAGATCAAGTACTCGTGGGCCAGAACTATATTCAGTAGGTCAAAAAGGAACCTATCTATAGCTCATGTAATATCAGAAGGAGTCTAAAAGTTTTTCTTGTTTAAAAACTTTTGAGGACCCTTTGACCAGACATGAGTTAAATACTTAAGATATGGACATTCTATATGCCTTAAGAAGCATCAAAAGGAGTCTATGAGAATTTATACAAAAAGTTCGAGACCTAGTACTCGTCGGCAAGGACTATGTTTGTGGGTCAATGAGGAACCTCTAGGCCTAGAAAGCAGTCTAAGAAGTAGCATAAGAAGTAGTCTATTTTTTATGTATAGAAAGTTCAATATCAGGTACTCGTGGGACAGATATATGTTCAGTATATGTTCAAATATCTTCCTGCTCATAAAACATCATAAGTAGTAAATATCAATGTATATTAACCTAATGATATAGTAACCTATGTTCAGTAGGTCAAATAGGAACCTTTGTATAGCTTATCATCAAAAGGTGTCTAATAAGCTTATATTGCTTAAAAACTTTTGAGGTCCCTTTTACCAGAAATGAGTTCAATAGCTATACTATGCACTGTAAAGCTCATGTGTTGTTTTCTCGTCTGTGCACAAATAAATTAGTTTGTAAAATAGAAATGCATGCAAAATCACGTTATATCTTTTCATTGCAACGAGGAACAAGTTAGATATGTCAGGCAATGCACTGAAACCCATGTTAGGTGTTTTCTTTTCACTGCAGAGAGGTTACTTATTTGCGTGCATAAGCATAACGAGAAACAAGTTATATCTATCATGCAATGCAATGAAACACATCTTAGGTGTTTTCTTTTTATTACACAGAGGTTAGTTATTACGTGCATATGCATTACGAGGAACAAATTAGATATGTCATGCAATGCACTGAAACCCATGTTAGGTGTTTTCTTTTCACTGCAGAAAGGTTAGCTATTTGCGTGCATATGCATAACGAGAAACAAGTTATCTATCTTGCAATGCAATGAAACACATCTTAGGTGTTTTCTTTTCATTGCACAGAGGATAGTTATTGCATGCATACATAACGAGGAACAAGTTAGATAGGTCATGCAATGCATTGAAACACATCTTAGTTGTTTTCTTTTCACTGCACAGAGCGAGTTATTGCGTGCATATGCATAACGAGAAACAAGTTAGATCTGTCATGCAATGCACTGAAACACATCTTAGGTGTTTTCTTTTCACTGCACAGAGCGAGTTATTGCGTGTATATGCATAACGAGAAACAAGTTAGATCTGTCATGCAATGCACTGAAACACATCTTAGGTGTTTTCTTTTCACTGCACAGAGGTTAGTTATTGCGTGCATATGCATAACGAGGAACAAGTTAGATATGTCATGCAATGCGTTGAAACACATCTTAGTTGTTTTCTTTTCACTGCACAGAGCGAGTTATTGCGTGCATATGCATAACGAGAAACAAGTTATCTATCTTGCAATGCAATGAAACACATCTTAGGTGTTTTCTTTTCATTGCACAGAGGATAGTTATTGCATGCATACATAACGAGGAACAAGTTAGATAGGTCATGCAATGCATTGAAACACATCTTAGTTGTTTTCTTTTCACTGCACAGAGCGAGTTATTGCGTGCATATGCATAACGAGAAACAAGTTAGATCTGTCATGCAATGCACTGAAACACATCTTAGGTGTTTTCTTTTCACTGCACAGAGCGAGTTATTGCGTGTATATGCATAACGAGAAACAAGTTAGATCTGTCATGCAATGCACTGAAACACATCTTAGGTGTTTTCTTTTCACTGCACAGAGGTTAGTTATTGCGTGCATATGCATAACGAGGAACAAGTTAGATATGTCATGCAATGCGTTGAAACACATCTTAGTTGTTTTCTTTTCACTGCACAGAGCGAGTTATTGCGTGCATATGCATAACGAGAAACAAGTTAGATCTGTCATGCAAATGCACTGAAACACATCTTAGGTGTTTTCTTTTCACTGCACAGAGCGAGTTATTGCGTGTATATGCATAACGAGAAACAAGTTAGATCTGTCATGCAATGCACTGAAACACATCTTAGGTGTTTTCTTTTCATTGCACAGAGGATAGTTATTGCATGCATACATAACGAGGAACAAGTTAGATAGGTCATGCAATGCATTGAAACACATCTTAGTTGTTTTCTTTTCACTGCACAGAGCGAGTTATTGCGTGCATATGCATAACGAGAAACAAGTTAGATCTGTCATGCAATGCACTGAAACACATCTTAGGTGTTTTCTTTTCACTGCACAGAGCGAGTTATTGCGTGTATATGCATAACGAGAAACAAGTTAGATCTGTCATGCAATGCACTGAAACACATCTTAGGTGTTTTCTTTTCACTGCACAGAGGTTAGTTATTGCGTGCATATGCATAACGAGGAACAAGTTAGATATGTCATGCAATGCGATGAAACACATCTTAGTTGTTTTCTTTTCACTGCACAGAGCGAGTTATTGCGTGCATATGCATAACGAGAAACAAGTTAGATCTGTCATGCAAATGCACTGAAACACATCTTAGGTGTTTTCTTTTCACTGCACAGAGCGAGTTATTGCGTGTATATGCATAACGAGAAACAAGTTAGATCTGTCATGCAATGCACTGAAACACATCTTAGGTGTTTTCTTTTCACTGCACAGAGGTTAGTTATTGCGTGCATATGCATAACGAGGAACAAGTTAGATATGTCATGCAATGCGATGAAACACATCTTAGGTGTTTTCTTTTCACTGCACAGAGCGAGTTATTGCGTGTATATGCATAACGAGAAACAAGTTAGATCTGTCATGCAATGCACTGAAACACATCTTAGGTGTTTTCTTTTCACTGCACAGAGGTTAGTTATTGCGTGCATATGCATAACGAGGAACAAGTTAGATATGTCATGAAATGCGATGAAACACATCTTAGGTGGTTTCTTTTCACTGCATAGAGGTTAGTTATTGCGTGCATAAGCATAACGAGTAACAAGTTAGATATGTCATGCAATGCAATGAAACACATCTTAGGTGTTTTCTTTTCATTGGACAGAGGTTAGTTATCGTGTGCATGTGCAATGCAATCCTAAAGCACAAGCATTGCAAATCTCTTCGTTGCACAAGGAACAAGTTAGTGTGTGCATTGTAAAGCGATCGCTCTTTTGATGTTTTCTCGTCAAAACAGAAATTAATTAGTTGTAGAATGGAAATGCATGGAAAAGCACGCGTGTTTTATCTTTTCTTTTCATTGCCAAGAAAAATAAGTTAGAAAATGTAAGAATTGCAATGAAACAACACACGTTATCCAGTCAAAGCAGAAGGAAGGGTTTAGTTCTTGAATGCAAGAAAGTGCATATTACATATATGGTATTTTTGATGCACAACGTTCTTCATGCACAATCCACATCTCTTCATTGCACAAAGCAACGAGTGTTGTTTTATTGCAATGCATAAAATATCGAACTTGTTCCTCATTGCAATGAAAAGAAAATGTATGCATGTGCTTTCGCATGCATTTCTATTTTACAAACTAGATTGTTTGTGCACAGACAAGAAAACATCACATTATGCCTTTTCATTGCAACGAAGAACAAGTTAGATTGTTATGCAATCCAATGAAACTAGATATTAGGTGTTTTCTTTTCATTGCACAGAGAAACATGTTAGTTATTGCGTGCATATTCTTTAATGCACAACGTTAGACGTTAGATGTGTTTTCGTTGAACAACGGAATGAGTTAGATATTGAATGCGTTCCTCTGTTGCACAAAGGAACGAGTAAGTTATTGCATTGCACGACCGCTCAAGTGATGTTTTTTCGTCAGTGCACAAAAGAATTAGTAGTAGAATCCATGCGAAAGAGTCAAAGGGTCCTCAAAGGTTTTAATAAATATTAACTTATTGACTTTTGATGATTTGTAAGCTATAGATAGGTTCCTTTTTGTCCTAGTGAACATATTTCTGGCTCACGGGTACTTAATTCTAAGCCATAGAGAAGTCCATATCTGACCTATTGTACTAATTTCTGGTCTATGTTTCCTCAAATGTTTTTAAATAATATCAACTGATAGACTCAATCTGATGTTATATACATAGGTTCCTTTTTGACCTACTGAACATGTTTCTGGCCCATGGGTAATTAATTGATCCTTCTCATGATGTTATTTCAGCCAGAAAGATATTTGACCTACTGAACATATTTCTGGCCCAAAAGTACTTGATCTTGAACTTTCCATACATACTCATAGACTCCAATAAATGCTTCCTAAGCCATGGACAAGTCCATATCTGACCTTTTGAAATAATTTCTGGTCAAAGGTTCCTCAAAAACTTTAAAACGATATAAACTTATAGACTCCTTCTGATGTTATATTACATAGGTCAATTTTTGACCTCCAGGAACACTTTTATGGCCCACGGGTCCTTGGTATGTGGGTTATTATACCGAGAGATTTACTTCTCATGATGTCATTTCAGCCAGACAAAAATTTGACCTACTGAACATGTTTCTGGCCCAAAAGTACTTGATCTTGAACTTTCCAAACATACTCATAGACTCCAACAGATGCTTTCTATGCCATAGAGAAGTCCATATCTGACCTATTGAACTCATTTCTGGTCAAAGGATCCTCAAAAGGTTTTAAACAATATAAACTTATAGACTCCTGATGTTACATTAGCTATACATAGGTCAATTTTTGACCTTCAGAAACACATTTATGATCCACGGGTATTTGATGTTTGGATTAATGTACCGAGAGCTTTGCTTCTCATGATGTAATTTCAGCCATAAATATATTTGACCTACTGAACATACATCTGGCCCAAAAGTACTTGACCTTGTACTTTCCATTCATACTCATAGACTCCAACAGATGCTTCCTAAGCCATAGAGAAGTCCATATCTGACATATTGAACTAATTTCTGGTCAAAGATTTCTCAAAAAGTTTAAAACAATATAAACTTTTAGACTCCTTCTGATGTTATATTAGATATACATAGGTCAATTTTGACCTCCATGAACACATTTATGGCACATTTCCAGAAGAAAATGTGAAGTGCTTGAAGCGGCAAATCTCAGCACCCGTTTGCTAGGGTGTTCTGGGAGGTTGCTACGGTGTTCTGGGTGGTTGCTAGGTGTTTTTTTTAGGGTATTCTTGGTGGTTGCTATGGCGTTGCTATGCGTTTGTTAGGGTATTCTGGGTGGTTGCGAAGGTGTTCTGGGTGGTTGCTAGGGTGTTGCTAGGCGGTTAATGGGGTGTTAATGGTGGTTGCTAGGGTGTTGCCAGATGGTTGCTGGGTTGTTCTGGTTTGTTTCTAGGGTGTTCTGGATGGTTGCTAGGCTGTTGCTTGGTGGTTGCTAGGGTGGTCTGGTTGGTTGGAGATTTACTTCTCATGATGTCATTTCAGCCAGAAAAATATTTTACCTACTGAACATATTTCTGGTCCAAAAATACTTGATCTTGAACTTTCCACACATACTCACAGACTATGTAATATAACATTCGGATGTTATATGACATAGGTCAATTTTTGACCTCCATGAACACTTTTATGGCCCACGGGTACTTGGATCTGTTGGTTAATATACCGAGAGATTTACATCTCATGATGTCATTTCAGCCAGACAAATATTTGACCTACTGAACATGTTTCTGGCCCAAAAGTACTTGATCTTGAACTTTCCATACATATTTATAGACCACGCAATATAACATTCTGATGTTATATTACACAGGTCAAATTTTGACCTCCATGAACACTTTTATGGCCCACGGGTACTTGGATCTGTTGGTTAATATACCGAGAGATTTACCTCTCATGATGTCATTTCAGCCAGACAAATAATTGACCTACTGAACATGTTTCTGGCCCAAAAGTACTTGATCTTGAACTTTCCAAACATACTCATGGACTCCAACAGATGATTCCTAAGCCACAGAGAAGTCCATATCTGACATATTGAACTCATTTCGGGTCAAAGGTTTCTCAGAAAGTTTAAAACAATATAGACTTTTAGACTCCTTCTGATGTTATATTAGATATACATAGGTCAATTTTGACCTCCATGAACACATTTATGGCACATTTCCTGAAGAAAATGTGAAGTGGAGCTTGAAGCGGCAAATCTCTGTACCCGGTTGCTAGGGTGTTCTGGGAGGTTGCTACGGTGTTCTGGGTGGTTGGTAGGTTTTTTTTAGGGTATTCTGGGTGGTTGCTAAGGTGTTGCTATGCGGTTGCTAGGGTATTCTGGGTGGTTGCGAAGGTGTTCTGGGTGGTTGCTAGGGTGTTGCTATGTGGTTGCTAGGGTATTCTGGGTGGTTGCGAAGCTGTTCTGGGTGGTTGCTAGGGTGTTGCAAGGCGGTTGCTAGGGTATTCTGGGTGGTTGCGAAGTTGTTCTGGGTGGTTGCTGGGTTGTTTTGGTTTGTTTCTAGGGTGTTCTGGGTGGTTGCTATGCTGTTGCTTGGTGGTTGCTAGGGTGTTCTGGTTGGTTGGAGATTTATTTCTCATGATGTCATTTCAGCCAGACAAATATTTGACCTACTGAACATGTTTCTGTCCCAAAAAGTCTTTGATCTTGAACTTTCCAAACATACTCATAGACTCCAACAGATGCTTCCTAAGCCACCGAGAAGTCCATATCTGACATATTGAACTCATTTCTGGTCAAAGGTTTCTCAAAAAGTTTAAAACAATATAGACTTTTAGACTTCTTCTGATGTTATATTAGATATACATAGGTCAATTTTGACCTCCATGAACACATTTATGGCACATTTCCTGAAGAAAATGTGAAGTGGAGCTTGAAGCGGCAAATCTCAGCACCCGGTTGCTAGGGTGTTCTGGGAGGTTGCTACCGTGTTTTGGGTGGTTGGTAGTTTTTTTTTTTAGGGTATTCTGGGTAGTTGCTATGGTGTTGCTTTGCGGTTGCTAGGGTATTCTGGGTGGTTGCGAAGGTGTTCTGGGTGGTTGCTAGGGTGTTGATATGTGGTTGCTAGTGTATTCTGGGTGGTTGCGAAGCTGTTCTGGGTGGTTGCTAGGGTGTTGCTAGGCGGTTGCTAGGGTATTCTGGAAGGTTGCGAAGGTGTTCTGGGTGGTTGCTGGGTTGTTCTGGGTGATTGCTATTCTGTTGCTTGGTGGTTGCTAGGGTGTTCTGGTTGGTTGGAGATTTATTTTTTATGATGTCATTTCAGCCAGAAAAATATTTTACCTACTAAACATGTTTCTGGCCCAAAAGTACTAGATCTTGAACTTTCCATACATATTCATAGACTATGTAATATAACATTCTGATGTTATATTACATAGGTCAATTTTTGACCTCCATGAATACTTTTATGGCCCACGGGTACTTGATCTGTGTGTTAATGTACCGAGAGATTTACATCTCATGATGTCATTTCAGCCAGACAAATATTTGACCTACTGAACATGTTTCTGGTCCAAAAGTTCTTGATCTTGAACTTTCCATACAGACTCATAGACTCCAAAAGATGCTTCCTAAGAAGCCATAGAGAAGTCCATATCTGACATATTGAACTCATTTCTGGTCAAGGGTTTCTCAAATAGTTTAAAACAATATAGACTTTTAGACTCCTTCTGATGTTATATTAGATATACATAGGTCAATTTTGACCTCCATGAACACATTTATGGCACATTTCCTGAAGAAAATGTGAAGTGGAGCTTGAAGCGTCAAATCTCAGCACCCGGTTGCTAGGGTGTTCTGGGAGGTTGCTACGGTGTTCTGGGTGGTTGGTAGGTTTTTTTTTTAGGGTATTCTGGGTGGTTGCTATGGTGTTGCTAAGCGGTTGCTAGGGTATTCTGGGTGGTTGCGAAGGTGTTCTGGGTGGTTGCTAGGGTGTTGCTATGTGGTTGCTAGGGTATTCTGGGTGGTTGTGAAGCTGTTCTCGGTGGTTGCTAGGGTGTTGCAAGGCGGTTGCTAGGGTATTCTGGGTGGTTGCGAAGGTGTTCTGGGTGGTTGCTGGGTTGTTCTGGGTGGTTGCTATGCTGTTGCTTGGTGGTTGCTAGGGTGTTCTGGTTGGTTGGAGATTTATTTTTTATGATGTCATTTCAGCCAGAAAAATATTTTACCTACTAAACATGTTTCTGGTCCAAAAGTTCTTGATCTTGAACTTTCCATACAGACTCATAGACTCCAATAGATGCTTCCTAAGAGGCCATAGAGAAGTCCATATCCGACATATTGAACTCATTTCTGGTCAAGGGTTTCTCAAATAGTTTAAAACAATATAGACTTTTAGACTCCTTCTGATGTTATATTAGATATACATAGGTCAATTTTGACCTCCATGAACACATTTATGGCACATTTCCTGAAGAAAATGTGAAGTGGAGCTTGAAGCGGCAAATCTCAGCACCCGGTTGCTAGGGTGTTCTGGGAGGTTGCTACGGTGTTCTGGGTGGTTGGTAGGTTTTTTTTAGGGTATTCTGGGTGGTTGCTATGTTGTTGCTATGCGGTTGCTAGGGTATTCTGGGTGGTTGCGAAGGTGTTCTGGGTGGTTGCTAGGGTGTTGCTATGTGGTTGCTAGGGTATTCTTGGTGGTTGTGAAGCTGTTCTGGGTGGTTGCTAGGGTGTTGCAAGGCGGTTGCTAGGGTATTCTGGGTGGTTGCGAAGGTGTTCTGGGTGGTTGCTGGGTTGTTCTGGGTGGTTGCTATGCTGTTGCTTGGTGGTTGCTAGGGTGTTCTGGTTGGTTGGAGATTTATTTTTCATGATGTCATTTCAGCCAGAAAAATATTTTACCTACTAAACATGTTTCTGGCCCAAAAGTACTAGATCTTGAACTTTCCATACATATTCATAGACTATGTAATATAACATTCGGATGTTATATTACATAGGTCAATTTTTGACCTCCATGAATACTTTTATGGCCCACGGGTACTTGATCTGTGGGTTAATATACAGAGAGATTTACATCTCATGATGTCATTTCAGCCAGAGAAATATTTGACCTACTGAACATGTTTCTGGCCCAAAAGTTCTTGATCTTGAACTTTCCATACAGACTCATAGACTCCAATAGATGAACCTGGCAACCGCCTAGCAACATTAGCACCTAGCAACCACATAAAAACACCATAGCAACCACCCAGAATACCCTAACAACCACCTAGCAACCACACAGAACACCCTGGTAACCGGGTGGTGAGATTTGCCACTTCAGGCTCAACTTCACATTTTCTTCTGGAAATGTGCCATAAATGTGTTCCTGGTGGTCAAAAATGTATCTATGTATATCTAATCTAACATCAGAAGAAGTCTAAAAGTTTACATTGTTTTAAACTTTTTGAGGAACCTTTGACAAGAAATGAGTTCAATGACATCACGAGAAGTAAATCTATCGGTATATTAACTCACAGATCAAGTACCCGTGGGACATAAATGTGTTCCTGGAGGTCAAAAATTGACCTATATATATCTAATATAATTGACCAATGTATATCTTATATAACATCAGAAGGAGGTCAAATATTTGTCTGGCTGAAATTACATCATGAGAAGTAAATCTCTCGGTATACTCACCCATAGATCAAGTACCCGTTGGCCATAAATGTGTTCCTGGAGGTCAAAAATTGACCTATGTATAGCTAATATAACATCATGAAGGAATCTATAAGTTTATATTGTTTTAAACTATTTTGAGGAACTTTTCACCAAAAATGAGTTCAATAGGTCAGATATGGACTTCTCTATGGCTTCTTAGGAAGCGTCTATTGGAGTCTATGAGTCTGTATGGAAAGTTCAAGATCAAGAACTTTTGGGCCAGAAACATGTTCAGTAGGTCAAATATTTGTCTGGCTGAAATGACATCATGAGATGTAAATCTCTCTGTATATTAACCCACAGATCAAGTACCTGTGGGCCATAAAAGTATTCATGGAGGTCAAAAATTGACCTATGTAGTATAACATCAGAATGTTATATTACATAGTCTATGAATATGTATGGAAAGTTCAAGATCTAGTACTTTTGGGCCAGAAACATGTTTAGTAGGTAAAATATTTTTCTGGCTGAAATGACATCATGAGAAATAAATCTCCAACCAACCAGAACACCCTAGCAACCACCAAGCAACAGCATAGCAACCACCCAGAACACCCTAGAAACAAACCAAAACAACCCAGCAACCACCCAAAACACCTTCGCAACCACCCAGAATACCCTAGCAACCGCCTAGCAACACCCTAGCAACCACCCCGAACAGCTTCGCAACCACCCAGAATACCCTAGCAACCACATAGCAAAACCCTAGCAACCAACCAGAACACCTTCGCAACCACCCAGAATACCCTAGCAACCGCATAGCAACACCTTAGCAACCACCCAGAATACCCTAAAAAAAACCTACCAACCACCCAGAACACCGTAGCAACCTCCCAGAACACCCTAGCAACCGGGTGCTGAGATTTGCCACTTCACATTTTCTTCAGGAAATGTGCCATAAATGTGTTCATGGAGGTCAAATTTGACCTATGTATATCTAATTTAACATCAGAAGGAGTCTAAAAGTCTATATTGTTTTAAACTTTTTGAGAAACCTTTGACCCGAAATGAGTTTAATATGTCAGATATGGACTTCTCTGTGGCTTAGGAATCATCTGTTGGAGTCTATGAGTATGTTTGGAAAGTTCAAGATCAAGTACTTTTGGGCAAGAAACATGTTCAGTAGGTCAAATATTTGTCTGGCTGAAATGACATCATGAGATGTAAATCTCTTGGTATATTAACCAACAGATCCAAGTACCCGTGGGCCATAAAAGTGTTCATGGAGGTCAAAAATTGACCTATGTAATATAACATCAGAATGTTATATTACATAGTCTGTGAGTATGTGTGGAAAGTTCAAGATCAAGTATTTTTGGACCAGAAACATGTTCAGTAGGTAAAATATTTTTCTGGCTGAAATGACATCATGAGAAGTAAATCTCCAACCAACCAGAACACCCTAGCAACCACCAAGCAACAGCCTAGCAACCATCCAGAACACCCTATAAACAAACCAGAACACCCCAGCAACCATCTGGCAACATCCTAGCAACCACCATTAACACCCCAGCAATCGCCTAGCAACACCCTAGCAACCACATAGCAACACCATAGCAACCACCCAGAATACCCTAGCAACCACCCAGAATACCCCAGCAACCGCCTAGCAACACCCTAGCAACCACCCAGAACACCTTAGCAACCACCCAGAATACCCTAGCAACCGCATAGCAACACCATAGCAACCACCCAGAATATCCTAAAAAAAACACCTAGCAACCACCCAGAATACCGTAGCAACCTCCCAGAACACCCTAGCAACCGGTTGGATTTAGCTCTTAACTAATAAATTCTTTTGTAATATAATGTAATATGATATAAACTAATCAATATGTTTATATTGTTTGAAACCTTTTGAGGACCCTTTTACCATAACAATATAAACTTCTAGAGTCCATCTGATGTTGTATTAGCTATACATGGGTCAATTTTTGACCTATGTAACACATTTATGGCACATTTCCAGAAGAAATTGTGAAGTACTGCTTGCAGTGGCAAATCTCACCACCCGGTTGCTAGGGTGTTCCCGGTGGTTGCTACAGTGTTCTGGGTGGTTGCTAGGTGGTTGTTAGGGTATTCCGGGTGGTTGCTAGGGTGTTGCTAGGGTGTTCTGGGTGGTTACTAGGGTGTTGCTAGGTGGTTGCTAGGGTGTTCTGGGTGGTTGTTTGGGTGTTGCTAGGGTTGGTTGCTTGGTAGGGTGTTGCTAAGGTGTTCTGGGTGGTTGCTAGGTGGTTGCTAGGGTGTTCTGGGTGGTTGTTTGGGTGTTGCTAGGGTTGGTTGCTTGGTAGGGTGTTGCTAAGGTGTTCTGGGTGGTTGCTAGGTGGTTGCTAGAGTGTTGCTAAGGTGTTCTGGGTGGTTGCTAGGGTGATTTAGGTGGTTACTATGGTAGTCTGTGTGGTTCCTATGGTGTTTCTAGGTGGTTGGTAGTGTCCAAATTACTATAGAGTTTTTATAATGTTTTTGGCAATTGATTTATATATCATCAAAAGGAGCCCATAAGTTTTTCAGAAATAATTTCAATAGGTCAGATGTGGACAATTCTATATGGCCTAGGAACCATCAAAAGGAGTCTATGAGTATGTAGAAAGTTCAAGATCAAGTACACATGGGCAAGAAATACAGTCTTTAGGTCAAATATCTGTCTGGCTAAAATAACATGATAAGAGGTCATTCTGTATAGTATCCTGATTTTCAAAGAACACCTTAGCCAGCAATATGTTCAGTAGTTAAAATAAGGACTCTTGTATGGCTTCAGTAACATCAAAAGGAGTTAATGAGTATGTTTAGAATGTTCAAGATCAAGTACTCGTGGGCCAGAACTATATTCAGTAGGTCAAAAAGGAACCTATCTATAGCTCATGTAATATCAGAAGGAGTCTAAAAGTTTTTCTTGTTTAAAAACTTTTGAGGACCCTTTGACCAGACATGAGTTAAATACTTAAGATATGGACATTCTATATGCCTTAAGAAGCATCAAAAGGAGTCTATGAGAATTTATACAAAAAGTTCGAGACCTAGTACTCGTCGGCAAGGACTATGTTTGTGGGTCAATGAGGAACCTCTAGGCCTAGAAAGCAGTCTAAGAAGTAGCATAAGAAGTAGTCTATTTTTTATGTATAGAAAGTTCAATATCAGGTACTCGTGGGACAGATATATGTTCAGTATATGTTCAAATATCTTCCTGCTCATAAAACATCATAAGTAGTAAATATCAATGTATATTAACCTAATGATATAGTAACCTATGTTCAGTAGGTCAAATAGGAACCTTTGTATAGCTTATCATCAAAAGGTGTCTAATAAGCTTATATTGCTTAAAAACTTTTGAGGTCCCTTTTACCAGAAATGAGTTCAATAGCTATACTATGCACTGTAAAGCTCATGTGTTGTTTTCTCGTCTGTGCACAAATAAATTAGTTTGTAAAATAGAAATGCATGCAAAATCACGTTATATCTTTTCATTGCAACGAGGAACAAGTTAGATATGTCAGGCAATGCACTGAAACCCATGTTAGGTGTTTTCTTTTCACTGCAGAGAGGTTACTTATTTGCGTGCATAAGCATAACGAGAAACAAGTTATATCTATCATGCAATGCAATGAAACACATCTTAGGTGTTTTCTTTTTATTACACAGAGGTTAGTTATTACGTGCATATGCATTACGAGGAACAAATTAGATATGTCATGCAATGCACTGAAACCCATGTTAGGTGTTTTCTTTTCACTGCACAGAGCGAGTTATTGCGTGCATATGCATAACGAGAAACAAGTTATCTATCTTGCAATGCAATGAAACACATCTTAGGTGTTTTCTTTTCATTGCACAGAGGATAGTTATTGCATGCATACATAACGAGGAACAAGTTAGATAGGTCATGCAATGCATTGAAACACATCTTAGTTGTTTTCTTTTCACTGCACAGAGCGAGTTATTGCGTGCATATGCATAACGAGAAACAAGTTAGATCTGTCATGCAATGCACTGAAACACATCTTAGGTGTTTTCTTTTCACTGCACAGAGCGAGTTATTGCGTGTATATGCATAACGAGAAACAAGTTAGATCTGTCATGCAATGCACTGAAACACATCTTAGGTGTTTTCTTTTCACTGCACAGAGGTTAGTTATTGCGTGCATATGCATAACGAGGAACAAGTTAGATATGTCATGCAATGCGTTGAAACACATCTTAGTTGTTTTCTTTTCACTGCACAGAGCGAGTTATTGCGTGCATATGCATAACGAGAAACAAGTTAGATCTGTCATGCAATGCACTGAAACACATCTTAGGTGTTTTCTTTTCATTGCACAGAGGATAGTTATTGCATGCATACATAACGAGGAACAAGTTAGATAGGTCATGCAATGCATTGAAACACATCTTAGTTGTTTTCTTTTCACTGCACAGAGCGAGTTATTGCGTGCATATGCATAACGAGAAACAAGTTAGATCTGTCATGCAATGCACTGAAACACATCTTAGGTGTTTTCTTTTCACTGCACAGAGCGAGTTATTGCGTGTATATGCATAACGAGAAACAAGTTAGATCTGTCATGCAATGCACTGAAACACATCTTAGGTGTTTTCTTTTCACTGCACAGAGGTTAGTTATTGCGTGCATATGCATAACGAGGAACAAGTTAGATATGTCATGCAATGCGATGAAACACATCTTAGTTGTTTTCTTTTCACTGCACAGAGCGAGTTATTGCGTGCATATGCATAACGAGAAACAAGTTAGATCTGTCATGCAAATGCACTGAAACACATCTTAGGTGTTTTCTTTTCACTGCACAGAGCGAGTTATTGCGTGTATATGCATAACGAGAAACAAGTTAGATCTGTCATGCAATGCACTGAAACACATCTTAGGTGTTTTCTTTTCACTGCACAGAGGTTAGTTATTGCGTGCATATGCATAACGAGGAACAAGTTAGATATGTCATGCAATGCGATGAAACACATCTTAGGTGTTTTCTTTTCACTGCACAGAGCGAGTTATTGCGTGTATATGCATAACGAGAAACAAGTTAGATCTGTCATGCAATGCACTGAAACACATCTTAGGTGTTTTCTTTTCACTGCACAGAGGTTAGTTATTGCGTGCATATGCATAACGAGGAACAAGTTAGATATGTCATGAAATGCGATGAAACACATCTTAGGTGGTTTCTTTTCACTGCATAGAGGTTAGTTATTGCGTGCATAAGCATAACGAGTAACAAGTTAGATATGTCATGCAATGCAATGAAACACATCTTAGGTGTTTTCTTTTCATTGGACAGAGGTTAGTTATCGTGTGCATGTGCAATGCAATCCTAAAGCACAAGCATTGCAAATCTCTTCGTTGCACAAGGAACAAGTTAGTGTGTGCATTGTAAAGCGATCGCTCTTTTGATGTTTTCTCGTCAAAACAGAAATTAATTAGTTGTAGAATGGAAATGCATGGAAAAGCACGCGTGTTTTATCTTTTCTTTTCATTGCCAAGAAAAATAAGTTAGAAAATGTAAGAATTGCAATGAAACAACACACGTTATCCAGTCAAAGCAGAAGGAAGGGTTTAGTTCTTGAATGCAAGAAAGTGCATATTACATATATGGTATTTTTGATGCACAACGTTCTTCATGCACAATCCACATCTCTTCATTGCACAAAGCAACGAGTGTTGTTTTATTGCAATGCATAAAATATCGAACTTGTTCCTCATTGCAATGAAAAGAAAATGTATGCATGTGCTTTCGCATGCATTTCTATTTTACAAACTAGATTGTTTGTGCACAGACAAGAAAACATCACATTATGCCTTTTCATTGCAACGAAGAACAAGTTAGATTGTTATGCAATCCAATGAAACTAGATATTAGGTGTTTTCTTTTCATTGCACAGAGAAACATGTTAGTTATTGCGTGCATATTCTTTAATGCACAACGTTAGACGTTAGATGTGTTTTCGTTGAACAACGGAATGAGTTAGATATTGAATGCGTTCCTCTGTTGCACAAAGGAACGAGTAAGTTATTGCATTGCACGACCGCTCAAGTGATGTTTTTTCGTCAGTGCACAAAAGAATTAGTAGTAGAATCCATGCGAAAGAGTCAAAGGGTCCTCAAAGGTTTTAATAAATATTAACTTATTGACTTTTGATGATTTGTAAGCTATAGATTGGTTCCTTTTTGTCCTAGTGAACATATTTCTGGCTCACGGGTACTTGATTCTAAGCCATAGAGAAGTCCATATCTGACCTATTGTACTAATTTCTGGTCTATGTTTCCTCAAATGTTTTTAAATAATATCAACTGATAGACTCAATCTGATGTTATATACATAGGTTCCTTTTTGACCTACTGAACATGTTTCTAGCCTATGGGTAATTAATTGATCCTTCTCATGATGTTATTTCAGCCAGAAAGATATTTGACCTACTGAACATATTTCTGGCCCAAAAGTACTTGATCTTGAACTTTCCATACATACTCATAGACTCCAATAAATGCTTCCTAAGCCATGGACAAGTCCATATCTGACCTTTTGAACTAATTTCTGGTCAAAGGTTCCTCAAAAACTTTAAAACGATATAAACTTATAGACTCCTTCTGATGTTATATTACATAGGTCAATTTTTGACCTCCAGGAACACTTTTATGGCCCACGGGTCCTTGGTATGTGGGTTATTATACCGAGAGATTTACTTCTCATGATGTCATTTCAGCCAGACAAAAATTTGACCTACTGAACAAGTTTCTGGCCCAAAAGTACTTGATCTTGAACTTTCCAAACATACTCATAGACTCCAACAGATGCTTTCTAAGCCATAGAGAAGTCCATATCTGACCTATTGAACTCATTTCTGGTCAAAGGATCCTCAAAAGGTTTTAAACAATATAAACTTATAGACTCCTGATGTTACATTAGCTATACATAGGTCAATTTTTGACCTTCAGAAACACATTTATGGTCCACGGGTATTTGATGTTTGGATTAATGTACCGAGAGCTTTGCTTCTCATGATGTAATTTCAGCCATAAATATATTTGACCTACTGAACATACATCTGGCCCAAAAGTACTTGACCTTGTACTTTCCATTCATACTCATAGACTCCAACAGATGCTTCCTAAGCCATAGAGAAGTCCATATCTGACATATTGAACTAATTTCTGGTCAAAGATTTCTCAAAAAGTTTAAAACAATATAAACTTTTAGACTCCTTCTGATGTTATATTAGATATACATAGGTCAATTTTGACCTCCATGAACACATTTATGGCACATTTCCAGAAGAAAATGTGAAGTGCTTTAAGCGGCAAATCTCAGCACCCGTTTGCTAGGGTGTTCTGGGAGGTTGCTACGGTGTTCTGGGTGGTTGCTAGATGTTTTTTTTAGGGTATTCTTGGTGGTTGCTATGGCGTTGCTATGCGTTTGTTAGGGTATTCTGGGTGGTTGCGAAGGTGTTCTGGGTGGTTGCTAGGGTGTTGCTAGGCGGTTAATGGGGTGTTAATGGTGGTTGCTAGGGTGTTGCCAGATGGTTGCTGGGTTGTTCTGGTTTGTTTCTAGGGTGTTCTGGATGGTTGCTAGGCTGTTGCTTGGTGGTTGCTAGGGTGGTCTGGTTGGTTGGAGATTTACTTCTCATGATGTCATTTCAGCCAGAAAAATATTTTACCTACTGAACATGTTTCTGGTCCAAAAATACTTGATCTTGAACTTTCCACACATACTCACAGACTATGTAATATAACATTCGGATGTTATATGACATAGGTCAATTTTTGACCTCCATGAACACTTTTATGGCCCACGGGTACTTGGATCTGTTGGTTAATATACCGAGAGATTTACATCTCATGATGTCATTTCAGCCAGACAAATATTTGACCTACTGAACATGTTTCTGGCCCAAAAGTACTTGATCTTGAAATTCCATACATACTCATAGACCACGCAATATAACATTCTGATGTTATATTACACAGGTCAAATTTTGACCTCCATGAACACTTTTATGGCCCACGGGTACTTGGATCTGTTGGTTAATATACCGAGAGATTTACCTCTCATGATGTCATTTCAGCCAGACAAATATTTGACCTACTGAACATGTTTCTGGCCCAAAAGTACTTGATCTTGAACTTTCCAAACATACTCATAAACTCCAACAGATGCTTCTTAAGCCACAGAGAAGTCCATATCTGACATATTGAACTCATTTCTGGTCAAAGGTTTCTCAAAAAGTTTAAAACAATATAGACTTTTAGACTCCTTCTGATGTTATATTAGATATACATAGGTCAATTTTGACCTCCATGAACACATTTATGGCACATTTCCTGAAGAAAATGTGAAGTGGAGCTTGAAGCGGCAAATCTCAGCACCCGGTTGCTAGGGTGTTCTGGGAGGTTGCTACCCTGTTCTGGGTGGTTGGTAGTTTTTTTTTTAGGGTATTCTGGGTAGTTGCTATGGTGTTGCTATGCGGTTGCTAGGGTATTCTGGGTGGTTGCTAGGGTATTCTGGGTGGTTGCGAAGGTGTTCTGGGTGGTTGCTGGGTTGTTCTGGTTTGTTTCTAGGGTGTTCTGGGTGGTTGCTATGATGTTGCTTGGTGGTTGCTAGGGTGTTCTGGTTGGTTGGAGATTTATTTCTCATGATGTCATTTCAGCCAGAAAAATATTTTACCTACTAAACATGTTTCTAGCCCAAAAGTACTAGATCTTGAACTTTCCATACAGACTCATAGACTATGTAATATAACATTCTGTTATATTACATAGGTCAATTTTTGACCTCCATGAATACTTTTATGGCCCACGGGTACTTGATCTGTGTGTTAATGTACCGAGAGATTTACATCTCATGATGTCATTTCAGCCAGACAAATATTTGACCTACTGAACATGTTTCTGGTCCAAAAGTTCTTGATCTTGAACTTTCCATAGAGACTCATAGACTCCAATAGATGCTTCCTAAGAAGCCATAGAGAAGTCCATATCTGACATATTGAACTCATTTCTGGTCAAAGGTTTCTCAAATAGTTTAAAACAATATAAACTTATAGATTCCTTCTGATGTTATATTAGCTATACATAGGTCAATTTTTGACCTCCAGGAACACATTTATGTCCCACGGGTACTTGATCTGTGGGTTAATATACCGATAGATTTACTTCTCGTGATCTCATTGAACTCATTTCTTGTCAAAGGTTCCTCAAAAAGTTTAAAACAATGTAAACTTTTAGACTTCTTCTGATGTTATATTAGATATACATAGATCAATTTTTGACCACCAGGAACACATTTATGGCACATTTCCAGAAGAAAATATGAAGTGGAGCTTGAAGCGGCAAATCTCAGCACCCGGTTGCTAGGGTGTTCTGGGAGGTTGCTACGGTGTTCTGGGTGGTTGCTAGGTGGGTTTTTTTAGGGTATTCTGGGTGGTTGCTATGGTGTTGCTATGCGGTTGCTAGGGTATTCTGGGTGGTTGCGAAGGTGTTCTGGGTGGTTGCTAGGGTGTTGCTATGTGGTTGCTAGGGTGTTGCTAGGCGATTGCTGGGGTGTTAATGGTGGTTGCTAGGGTGTTGCCAGATGGTTGCTGGGGTGTTCTGGTGTGTTTATAGGGTGTTCTGGATGGTTGCTAGGCTGTTGCTTGGTGGTTGCTAGGGTGTTCTGGTTGGTTGGAGATTTACTTCTCATGATGTCATTTCAGCCAGAAAAATATTTTACCTACTGAACATGTTTCTGGTCCAAAAATACTTGATCTTGAACTTTCCACACATATTCACAGACTATGTAATATAACATTCTGATGTTATATTACATAGGTCAATTTTTGACCTCCATGAACACTTTTATTACCCACGGGTACTTGGATCTGTTGGTTAATATACCAAGAGATTTACATCTCATGATGTCATTTCAGCCAGACAAATATTTGACCTACTGAACATGTTTCTTGCCCAAAAGTACTTGATCTTGAACTTTCCAAACATACTCATAGACTCCAACAGATGATTCCTAAGCCACAGAGAAGTCCATATCTGACATATTGAACTCATTTCGGGTCAAAGGTTTCTCAGAAAGTTTAAAACAATATAGACTTTTAGACTCCTTCTGATGTTATATTAGATATACATAGGTCAATTTTGACCTCCATGAACACATTTATGGCACATTTCCTGAAGAAAATGTGAAGTGGAGCTTGAAGCGGCAAATCTCTGTACCCGGTTGCTAGGGTGTTCTGGGAGGTTGCTACGGTGTTCTGGGTGGTTGGTAGGTTTTTTTTAGGGTATTCTGGGTGGTTGCTAAGGTGTTGCTATGCGGTTGCTAGGGTATTCTGGGTGGTTGCGAAGGTGTTCTGGGTGGTTGCTAGGGTGTTGCTATGTGGTTGCTAGGGTATTCTGGGTGGTTGCGAAGCTGTTCTGGGTGGTTGCTAGGGTGTTGCAAGGCGGTTGCTAGGGTATTCTGGGTGGTTGCGAAGTTGTTCTGGGTGGTTGCTGGGTTGTTTTGGTTTGTTTCTAGGGTGTTCTGGGTGGTTGCTATGCTGTTGCTTGGTGGTTGCTAGGGTGTTCTGGTTGGTTGGAGATTTATTTCTCATGATGTCATTTCAGCCAGACAAATATTTGACCTACTGAACATGTTTCTGTCCCAAAAAGTCTTTGATCTTGAACTTTCCAAACATACTCATAGACTCCAACAGATGCTTCCTAAGCCACCGAGAAGTCCATATCTGACATATTGAACTCATTTCTGGTCAAAGGTTTCTCAAAAAGTTTAAAACAATATAGACTTTTAGACTTCTTCTGATGTTATATTAGATATACATAGGTCAATTTTGACCTCCATGAACACATTTATGGCACATTTCCTGAAGAAAATGTGAAGTGGAGCTTGAAGCGGCAAATCTCAGCACCCGGTTGCTAGGGTGTTCTGGGAGGTTGCTACCGTGTTTTGGGTGGTTGGTAGTTTTTTTTTTTAGGGTATTCTGGGTAGTTGCTATGGTGTTGCTTTGCGGTTGCTAGGGTATTCTGGGTGGTTGCGAAGGTGTTCTGGGTGGTTGCTAGGGTGTTGATATGTGGTTGCTAGTGTATTCTGGGTGGTTGCGAAGCTGTTCTGGGTGGTTGCTAGGGTGTTGCTAGGCGGTTGCTAGGGTATTCTGGAAGGTTGCGAAGGTGTTCTGGGTGGTTGCTGGGTTGTTCTGGGTGATTGCTATTCTGTTGCTTGGTGGTTGCTAGGGTGTTCTGGTTGGTTGGAGATTTATTTTTTATGATGTCATTTCAGCCAGAAAAATATTTTACCTACTAAACATGTTTCTGGCCCAAAAGTACTAGATCTTGAACTTTCCATACATATTCATAGACTATGTAATATAACATTCTGATGTTATATTACATAGGTCAATTTTTGACCTCCATGAATACTTTTATGGCCCACGGGTACTTGATCTGTGTGTTAATGTACCGAGAGATTTACATCTCATGATGTCATTTCAGCCAGACAAATATTTGACCTACTGAACATGTTTCTGGTCCAAAAGTTCTTGATCTTGAACTTTCCATACAGACTCATAGACTCCAAAAGATGCTTCCTAAGAAGCCATAGAGAAGTCCATATCTGACATATTGAACTCATTTCTGGTCAAGGGTTTCTCAAATAGTTTAAAACAATATAGACTTTTAGACTCCTTCTGATGTTATATTAGATATACATAGGTCAATTTTGACCTCCATGAACACATTTATGGCACATTTCCTGAAGAAAATGTGAAGTGGAGCTTGAAGCGTCAAATCTCAGCACCCGGTTGCTAGGGTGTTCTGGGAGGTTGCTACGGTGTTCTGGGTGGTTGGTAGGTTTTTTTTTAGGGTATTCTGGGTGGTTGCTATGGTGTTGCTATGTGGTTGCTAGGGTATTCTGGGTGGTTGCGAAGGTGTTCTGGGTGGTTGCTAGGGTGTTGCTATGTGGTTGCTAGGGTATTCTGGGTGGTTGTGAAGCTGTTCTCGGTGGTTGCTAGGGTGTTGCAAGGCGGTTGCTAGGGTATTCTGGGTGGTTGCGAAGGTGTTCTGGGTGGTTGCTGGGTTGTTCTGGGTGGTTGCTATGCTGTTGCTTGGTGGTTGCTAGGGTGTTCTGGTTGGTTGGAGATTTATTTTTTATGATGTCATTTCAGCCAGAAAAATATTTTACCTACTAAACATGTTTCTGGTCCAAAAGTTCTTGATCTTGAACTTTCCATACAGACTCATAGACTCCAATAGATGCTTCCTAAGAGGCCATAGAGAAGTCCATATCCGACATATTGAACTCATTTCTGGTCAAGGGTTTCTCAAATAGTTTAAAACAATATAGACTTTTAGACTCCTTCTGATGTTATATTAGATATACATAGGTCAATTTTGACCTCCATGAACACATTTATGGCACATTTCCTGAAGAAAATGTGAAGTGGAGCTTGAAGCGGCAAATCTCAGCACCCGGTTGCTAGGGTGTTCTGGGAGGTTGCTACGGTGTTCTGGGTGGTTGGTAGGTTTTTTTTAGGGTATTCTGGGTGGTTGCTATGTTGTTGCTATGCGGTTGCTAGGGTATTCTGGGTGGTTGCGAAGGTGTTCTGGGTGGTTGCTAGGGTGTTGCTATGTGGTTGCTAGGGTATTCTTGGTGGTTGTGAAGCTGTTCTGGGTGGTTGCTAGGGTGTTGCAAGGCGGTTGCTAGGGTATTCTGGGTGGTTGCGAAGGTGTTCTGGGTGGTTGCTGGGTTGTTCTGGGTGGTTGCTATGCTGTTGCTTGGTGGTTGCTAGGGTGTTCTGGTTGGTTGGAGATTTATTTTTCATGATGTCATTTCAGCCAGAAAAATATTTTACCTACTAAACATGTTTCTGGCCCAAAAGTACTAGATCTTGAACTTTCCATACATATTCATAGACTATGTAATATAACATTCGGATGTTATATTACATAGGTCAATTTTTGACCTCCATGAATACTTTTATGGCCCACGGGTACTTGATCTGTGGGTTAATATACAGAGAGATTTACATCTCATGATGTCATTTCAGCCAGAGAAATATTTGACCTACTGAACATGTTTCTGGCCCAAAAGTTCTTGATCTTGAACTTTCCATACAGACTCATAGACTCCAATAGATGAACCTGGCAACCGCCTAGCAACATTAGCACCTAGCAACCACATAAAAACACCATAGCAACCACCCAGAATACCCTAACAACCACCTAGCAACCACACAGAACACCCTGGTAACCGGGTGGTGAGATTTGCCACTTCAGGCTCAACTTCACATTTTCTTCTGGAAATGTGCCATAAATGTGTTCCTGGTGGTCAAAAATGTATCTATGTATATCTAATCTAACATCAGAAGAAGTCTAAAAGTTTACATTGTTTTAAACTTTTTGAGGAACCTTTGACAAGAAATGAGTTCAATGACATCACGAGAAGTAAATCTATCGGTATATTAACTCACAGATCAAGTACCCGTGGGACATAAATGTGTTCCTGGAGGTCAAAAATTGACCTATATATATCTAATATAATTGACCAATGTATATCTTATATAACATCAGAAGGAGGTCAAATATTTGTCTGGCTGAAATTACATCATGAGAAGTAAATCTCTCGGTATACTCACCCATAGATCAAGTACCCGTGGGCCATAAATGTGTTCCTGGAGGTCAAAAATTGACCTATGTATAGCTAATATAACATCATGAAGGAATCTATAAGTTTATATTGTTTTAAACTATTTTGAGGAACTTTTCACCAAAAATGAGTTCAATAGGTCAGATATGGACTTCTCTATGGCTTCTTAGGAAGCGTCTATTGGAGTCTATGAGTCTGTATGGAAAGTTCAAGATCAAGAACTTTTGGGCCAGAAACATGTTCAGTAGGTCAAATATTTGTCTGGCTGAAATGACATCATGAGATGTAAATCTCTCTGTATATTAACCCACAGATCAAGTACCTGTGGGCCATAAAAGTATTCATGGAGGTCAAAAATTGACCTATGTAGTATAACATCAGAATGTTATATTACATAGTCTATGAATATGTATGGAAAGTTCAAGATCTAGTACTTTTGGGCCAGAAACATGTTTAGTAGGTAAAATATTTTTCTGGCTGAAATGACATCATGAGAAATAAATCTCCAACCAACCAGAACACCCTAGCAACCACCAAGCAACAGCATAGCAACCACCCAGAACACCCTAGAAACAAACCAAAACAACCCAGCATCCACCCAAAACACCTTCGCAACCACCCAGAATACCCTAGCAACCGCCTAGCAACACCCTAGCAACCACCCCGAACAGCTTCGCAACCACCCAGAATACCCTAGCAACCACATAGCAAAACCCTAGCAACCAACCAGAACACCTTCGCAACCACCCAGAATACCCTAGCAACCGCATAGCAACACCTTAGCAACCACCCAGAATACCCTAAAAAAAACCTACCAACCACCCAGAACACCGTAGCAACCTCCCAGAACACCCTAGCAACCGGGTGCTGAGATTTGCAACTTCACATTTTCTTCAGGAAATGTGCCATAAATGTGTTCATGGAGGTCAAATTTGACCTATGTATATCTAATTTAACATCAGAAGGAGTCTAAAAGTCTATATTGTTTTAAACTTTTTGAGAAACCTTTGACCCGAAATGAGTTCAATATGTCAGATATGGACTACTCTGTGGCTTAGGAATCATCTGTTGGAGTCTATGAGTATGTTTGGAAAGTTCAAGATCAAGTACTTTTGGGCAAGAAACATGTTCAGTAGGTCAAATATTTGTCTGGCTGAAATGACATCATGAGATGTAAATCTCTCTGTATATTAACCAACCGATCCAAGTACCCGTGGGCCATAAAAGTGTTCATGGAGGTCAAAAATTGACCTATGTAATATAACATCAGAATGTTATATTACATAGTCTGTGAATATGTGTGGAAAGTTCAAGATCAAGTATTTTTGGACCAGAAACATGTTCAGTAGGTAAAATATTTTTCTGGCTGAAATGACATCATGAGAAGTAAATCTCCAACCAACCAGAACACCCTAGCAACCACCAAGCAACAGCATAGCATCCACCCAGAACACCCTATAAACAAACCAGAACAACCCAGCAACCACCCAAAACACCTTCGCAACCACCCAAAATACCCTAGCAACCGCCTAGCAACACCCTAGCAACCACCCCGAACAGCTTCGCAACCACCCAGAATACCCTAGCAACCACATAGCAAAACCCTACCAACCAACCAGAACACCTTCGCAACCACCCAGAATACCCTAGCAACCGCATAGCAACACCTTAGCAACCACCCAGAATACCCTAAAAAAAACCTACCAACCACCCAGAACACCGTAGCAACCTCCCAGAACACCCTAGCAACCGGGTGCTGAGATTTGCCACTTCACATTTTCTTCAGGAAATGTGCCATAAATGTGTTCATGGAGGTCAAATTTGACCTATCTATATCTAATTTAACATCAGAAGGAGTCTAAAAGTCTATATTGTTTTAAACTATTTGAGAAACCCTTGACCAGAAATGAGTTCAATATGTCAGATATGGACTTCTCTATGGCTTCTTAGGAAGCATCTATTGGAGTCTATGAGTATGTTTGGAAAGTTCAAGATCAAGTACTTTTGGGCAAGAAACATGTTCAGTAGGTCAAATATTTGTCTGGCTGAAATGACATCATGAGATGTAAATCTCTTGGTATATTAACCAACAGATCCAAGTACCCGTGGGCCATAAAAGTGTTCATGGAGGTCAAAAATTGACCTATGTAATATAACATCAGAATGTTATATTACATAGTCTGTGAGTATGTGTGGAAAGTTCAAGATCAAGTATTTTTGGACCAGAAACATGTTCAGTAGGTAAAATATTTTTCTGGCTGAAATGACATCATGAGAAGTAAACAGTGTTCTGGGTGGTTGCTAGGTGGTTGTTAGGGTATTCCGGGTGGTTGCTAGGGTGTTGCTAGGGTGTTCTGGGTGGTTACTAGGGTGTTGCTAGGTGGTTGCTAGGGTGTTCTGGGTGGTTGCTTGGGTGTTGCTAGGGTTGGTTGCTTGGTAGGGTGTTGCTAAGGTGGTCTGGGTGGTTGCTAGGTGGTTGCTAGAGTGTTGCTAAGGTGTTCTGGGTGGTTGCTAGGGTGATTTAGGTGGTTACTATGGTAGTCTGTGTGGTTCCTATGGTGTTTCTAGGTGGTTGGTAGTGTCCAAATTACTATAGAGTTTTTATAATGTTTTTGGCAATTGATTTATATATCATCAAAAGGAGCCCATAAGTTTTTCAGAAATAATTTCAATAGGTCAGATGTGGACAATTCTATATGGCCTAGGAACCATCAAAAGGAGTCTATGAGTATGTAGAAAGTTCAAGATCAAGTACACATGGGCAAGAAATACAGTCTTTAGGTCAAATATCTGTCTGGCTAAAATAACATGATAAGAGGTCATTCTGTATAGTATCCTGATTTTCAAAGAACACCTTAGCCAGAAATATGTTCAGTAGTTAAAATAAGGACTCTTGTATGGCTTCAGTAACATCAAAAGGAGTTAATGAGTATGTTTAGAATGTTCAAGATCAAGTACTCGTGGGCCAGAACTATACTCAGTAGGTCAAAAAGGAACCTATCTATAGCTCATGTAATATCAGAAGGAGTCTAAAAGTTTTTCTTGTTTAAAAACTTTTGAGCACCCTTTGACCAGACATGAGTTAAATACTTAAGATATGGACATTCTATATGCCTTAAGAAGCATCAAAAGGAGTCTATGAGAATTTATACAAAAAGTTCGAGACCTAGTACTCGTCGGCAAGGACTATGTTTGTGGGTCAATGAGGAACCTCTAGGCCTAGAAAGCAGTCTAAGAAGTAGCATAAGAAGTAGTCTATTTTTTATGTATAGAAAGTTCAATATCAGGTACTCGTGGGACAGATATATGTTCAGTATATGTTCAAATATCTTCCTGCTCATAAAACATCATAAGTAGTAAATATCAATGTATAGTAACCTAATGATATAGTAACCTATGTTCAGTTGGTCAAATAGGAACCTTTGTATAGCTTATCATCAAAAGGTGTCTAATAAGCTTATATTGCATTAAAAACTTTTGAGGTCCCTTTTACCAGAAATGAGTTCAATAGCTATACTATGCACTGTAAAGCTCATGTGTTGTTTTCTCGTCTGTGCACAAATAAATTAGTTTGTAAAATAGAAATGCATGCAAAATCACGTTATATCTTTTCATTGCAACGAGGAACAAGTTAGATATGTCATGCAATGCGACGAAACACATCTCAGGTGTTTTCTTTTCATTGCACAGAGGTTAGTTAAAGCGTGCATATGCATAACGAGGAACAAGTTAGATATGTCATGCAATGCACTGAAACCCATGTTAGGTGTTTTCTTTTCACTGCAGAGAGGTTTTTGCGTGGATATGCATAACGAGAAACAAGTTATATCTATCATGCAATGCAATGAAACACATCTTAGGTGTTTTCTTTTTATTGCACAGAGGTTAGTTATTACGTGCATATGCATAACGAGGAACAAGTTAGATATGTCAGGCAATGCACTGAAACCCATGTTAGGTGTTTTCTTTTCACTGCAGAGAGGTTACTTATTTGCGTGCATAAGCATAACGAGAAACAAGTTATATCTATCATGCAATGCAATGAAACACATCTTAGGTGTTTTCTTTTTATTACACAGAGGTTAGTTATTACGTGCATATGCATTACGAGGAACAAATTAGATATGTCATGCAATACACTGAAACCCATGTTAGGTGTTTTCTTTTCACTGCAGAAAGGTTAGCTATTTGCGTGCATATGCATAACGAGAAACAAGTTATCTATCTTGCAATGCAATGAAACACATCTTAGGTGTTTTCTTTTCATTGCACAGAGGATAGTTATTGCATGCTTACATAACGAGGAACAAGTTAGATATGTCATGCAATGCAATGAAACACATCTTAGGTATTTTCTTTTCATTGCACAGGTTAGTTATTCCGTGCATATGAATAACGAGTAACAAGTTAGATATGTCATGTAATGCACTGAAACACATCTTAGGTGTTTTCTTTTCACTGCACAGAGCGAGTTATTGCGTGCATATGCATAACGAGGAACAAGTTAGATAGGTCATGCTATGCGATGAAACACATCTTAGGTGTTTTCTTTTCATTGCACAGAGGATAGTTATTGCATGCATACATAACGAGGAACAAGTTAGATAGGTCATGCAATGCATTGAAACACATCTTAGTTGTTTTCTTTTCACTGCACAGAGCGAGTTATTGCGTGCATATGCATAACGAGAAACAAGTTAGATCTGTCATGCAATGCACTGAAACACATCTTAGGTGTTTTCTTTTCACTGCACAAAGCGAGTTATTGCGTGTATATGCATAACGAGAAACAAGTTAGATCTGTCATGCAATGCACTGAAACACATTTTAGGTGTTTTCTTTTCACTGCACAGAGGTTAGTTATTGCGTGCATATGCATAACGAGGAACAAGTTAGATATGTCATGCAATGCGATGAAACACATCTTAGTTGTTTTCTTTTCACTGCACAGAGCGAGTTATTGCGTGCATATGCATAACGAGAAACAAGTTAGATCTGTCATGCAAATGCACTGAAACACATCTTAGGTGTTTTCTTTTCACTGCACAGAGCGAGTTATTGCGTGTATATGCATAACGAGAAACAAGTTAGATCTGTCATGCAATGCACTGAAACACATCTTAGGTGTTTTCTTTTCACTGCACAGAGGTTAGTTATTGCGTGCATATGCACAACGAGGAACAAGTTAGATATGTCATGCAATGCGATGAAACACATCTTAGGTGTTTTCTTTTCACTGCACAGAGCGAGTTATTGCGTGTATATGCATAACGAGAAACAAGTTAGATCTGTCATGCAATGCACTGAAACACATCTTAGGTGTTTTCTTTTCACTGCACAGAGGTTAGTTATTGCGTGCATATGCATAACGAGGAACAAGTTAGATATGTCATGCAATGCGATGAAACACATCTTAGGTGTTTTCTTTTCACTGCACAGAGGTTAGTTATTGCGTGCATAAGCATAACGAGGAACAAGTTAGATATGTCATGCAATGCAATGAAACACATCTTAGGTGTTTTCTTTTCATTGGACAGAGGTTAGTTATCGTGTGCATGTGCAATGCAATCCTAAAGCACAAGCATTGCAAATCTCTTCGTTGCACAAGGAACAAGTTAGTGTGTGCATTGTAAAGCGATCGCTCTTTTGATGTTTTCTCGTCAAAACAGAAATTAATTAGTTGTAGAATGGAAATGCATGGAAAAGCACGCGTGTTTTATCTTTTCTTTTCATTGCAAAGAAAAATAAGTTAGAAAATGTAAGAATTGCAATGAAACAACACACGTTATCCAGTCAAAGCAGAAGGAAGGGTTTAGTTCTTGAATGCAATAAAGTGCATATTACATATATGGTATTTTTGATGCACAACGTTCTTCATGCACAATCCACATCTCTTCATTGCACAAAGCAACGAGTGTTGTTTTATTGCAATGCATAAAATATCGAACTTGTTCCTCATTGCAATGAAAAGAAAATTTATGCATGTGCTTTCGCATGCATTTCTATTTTACAAACTAGATTGTGCACAGACAAGAAAACATCACATTATGCCTTTTCATTGCAACGAAGAACAAGTTAGATTGTTATGCAATTCCAATGAAACTAGATATTAGGTGTTTTCTTTTCATTGCACAGAGAAACATGTTAGTTATTGCGTGCATATTCTTTAATGCACAACGTTAGACGTTAGATGTGTTTTCGTTGAACAACGGAATGAGTTAGATATTGAATGCGTTCCTCTGTTGCACAAAGGAACGAGTAAGTTATTGCATTGCACGACCGCTCAAGTGATGTTTTTTCGTCAGTGCACAAAAGAATTAGTAGTAGAATCCATGCGAAAGAGTCAAAGGGTCCTCAAAGGTTTTAATAAATATTAACTTATTGACTTTTGATGATTTGTAAGCTATAGATAGGTTCCTTTTTGTCCTAGTGAACATATTTCTGGCTCACGGGTACTTGATTCTAAGCCATAGAGAAGTCCATATCTGACCTATTGTACTAATTTCTGGTCTATGTTTCCTCAAATGTTTTTAAATAATATCAACTGATAGACTCAATCTGATGTTATATACATAGGTTCCTTTTTGACCTACTGAACATGTTTCTAGCCTATGGGTAATTAATTGATCCTTCTCATGATGTTATTTCAGCCAGAAAGATATTTGACCTACTGAACATATTTCTGGCCCAAAAGTACTTGATCTTGAACTTTCCATACATACTCATAGACTCCAATAAATGCTTCCTAAGCCATGGACAAGTCCATATCTGACTTTTTGAACTAATTTCTGGTCAAAGGTTCCTCAAAAACTTTAAAACGATATAAACGTATAGACTCCTTCTGATGTTATATTACATAGGTCAATTTTTGACCTCCAGGAACACTTTTATGGCCCACGGGTCCTTGGTATGTGGGTTATTATACCGAGAGATTTACTTCTCATGATGTCATTTCAGCCAGACAAAAATTTGACCTACTGAACATGTTTCTGGCCCAAAAGTACTTGATCTTGAACTTTCCAAACATACTCATAGACTCCAACAGATGCTTCCTAAGCCATGGACAAGTCCATATCTGACCTTTTGAACTAATTTCTGGTCAAAGGTTCCTCAAAAACTTTAAAACGATATAACCTTATAGACTCCTTCTGATGTTATATTACATAGGTCAATTTTTGACCTCCAGGAACACTTTTATGGCCCACGGGTCCTTGGTATGTGGGTTATTATACCGAGAGATTTACTTCTCATGATGTCATTTCAGCCAGACAAAAATTTGACCTACTGAACATGTTTCTGGCCCAAAAGTACTTGATCTTGAACTTTCCAAACATACTCATAGACTCCAACAGATGCTTTCTAAGCCATAGAGAAGTCCATATCTGACCTATTGAACTCATTTGTGGTCAAAGGATCCTCAAAAGGTTTTAAACAATATAAACTTATAGACTCCTGATGTTACATTAGCTATACATAGGTCAATTTTTGACCTTCAGAAACACATTTATGGTCCACGGGTATTTGATGTTTGGATTAATGTACCGAGAGCTTTGCTTCTCATTATGTAATTTCAGCCATAAATATATTTGACCTACTGAACATACATCTGGCCCAAAAGTACTTGACCTTGTACTTTCCATTCATACTCATAGACTCCAACAGATGCTTCCTAAGCCATAGAGAAGTCCATATCTGACATATTGAACTAATTTCTGGTCAAAGATTTCTCAAAAAGTTTAAAACAATATAAACTTTTAGACTCCTTCTGATGTTATATTAGATATACATAGGTCAATTTTGACCTCCATGAACACATTTATGGCACATTTCCAGAAGAAAATGTGAAGTGCTTGAAGCGGCAAATCTCAGCACCCGGTTGCTAGGGTGTTCTGGGAGGTTGCTACGGTGTTCTGTGTGGTTGCTAAGTGTTTTTTTTAGGGTATTCTTGGTGGTTGCTATGGCGTTGCTATGCGTTTGTTAGGGTATTCTGGGTGGTTGCGAAGGTGTTCTGGGTGGTTGCTAGGGTGTTGCTAGGCGGTTAATGGGGTGTTAATGGTGGTTGCTAGGGTGTTGCCAGATGGTTGCTGGGTTGTTCTGGTTTGTTTCTAGGGTGTTCTGGATGGTTGCTAGGCTGTTGCTTGGTGGTTGCTAGGGTGGTCTGGTTGGTTGGAGATTTACTTCTCATGATGTCATTTCAGCCAGAAAAATATTTTACCTACTGAACATGTTTCTGGTCCAAAAATACTTGATCTTGAACTTTCCACACATACTCACAGACTATGTAATATAACATTCTGATGTTATATGACATAGGTCAATTTTTGACCTCCATGAACACTTTTATGGCCCACGGGTACTTGGATCTGTTGGTTAATATACCGAGAGATTTACATCTCATGATGTCATTTCAGCCAGACAAATATTTGACCTACTGAACATGTTTCTGGCCCAAAAGTACTTGATCTTGAACTTTCCATACATACTCATAGACCACGCAATATAACATTCTGATGTTATATTACACAGGTCAAATTTTGACCTCCATGAACACTTTTATGGCCCACGGGTACTTGGATCTGTTGGTTAATATACCGAGAGATTTACCTCTCATGATGTCATTTCAGCCAGACAAATATTTGACCTACTGAACATGTTTCTGGCCCAAAAGTACTTGATCTTGAACTTTCCAAACATACTCATAAACTCCAACAGATGCTTCTTAAGCCACAGAGAAGTCCATATCTGACATATTGAACTCATTTCTGGTCAAAGGTTTCTCAAAAAGTTTAAAACAATATAGACTTTTAGACTCCTTCTGATGTTATATTAGATATACATAGGTCAATTTTGACCTCCATGAACACATTTATGGCACATTTCCTGAAGAAAATGTGAAGTGGAGCTTGAAGCGGCAAATCTCAGCACCCGGTTGCTAGGGTGTTCTGGGAGGTTGCTACCCTGTTCTGGGTGGTTGGTAGTTTTTTTTTAGGGTATTCTGGGTAGTTGCTATGGTGTTGCTATGCGGTTGCTAGGGTATTCTGGGTGGTTGCTAGGGTATTCTGGGTGGTTGCGAAGGTGTTCTGGGTGGTTGCTGGGTTGTTCTGGTTTGTTTCTAGGGTGTTCTGGGTGGTTGCTATGATGTTGCTTGGTGGTTGCTAGGGTGTTCTGGTTGGTTGGAGATTTATTTCTCATGATGTCATTTCAGCCAGAAAAATATTTTACCTACTAAACATGTTTCTAGCCCAAAAGTACTAGATCTTGAACTTTCCATACAGACTCATAGACTATGTAATATAACATTCTGATGTTATATTACATAGGTCAATTTTTGACCTCCATGAATACTTTTATGGCCCACGGGTACTTGATCTGTGTGTTAATGTACCGAGAGATTTACATCTCATGATGTCATTTCAGCCAGACAAATATTTGACCTACTGAACATGTTTCTGGTCCAAAAGTTCTTGATCTTGAACTTTCCATACAGACTCATAGACTCCAAAAGATGCTTCCTAAGAAGCCATAGAGAAGTCCATATCTGACATATTGAACTCATTTCTGGTCAAGGGTTTCTCAAATAGGTTAAAACAATATAGACTTTTAGACTCCTTCTGATGTTATATTAGATATACATAGGTCAATTTTGACCTCCATGAACACATTTATGGCACATTTCCTGAAGAAAATGTGAAGTGGAGCTTGAAGCGGCAAATCTCAGCACCCGGTTGCTAGGGTGTTCTGGGAGGTTGCTACGGTGTTCTGGGTGGTTGGTAGGTTTTTTTTAGGGTATTCTGGGTGGTTGCTATGGTGTTGCTATGCGGTTGCTAGGGTATTCTGGGTGGTTGCGAAGGTGTTCTGGGTGGTTGCTAGGGTGTTGCTATGTGGTTGCTAGGGTATTCTGGGTGGTTGTGAAGCTGTTCTCGGTGGTTGCTAGGGTGTTGCAAGGCGGTTGCTAGGGTATTCTGGGTGGTTGCGAAGGTGTTCTGGGTGGTTGCTGGGTTGTTCTGGGTGGTTGCTATGCTGTTGCTTGGTGGTTGCTAGGGTGTTCTGGTTGGTTGGAGATTTATTTTTTATGATGTCATTTCAGCCAGAAAAATATTTTACCTACTAAACATGTTTCTGGTCCAAAAGTTCTTGATCTTGAACTTTCCATACAGACTCATAGACTGCAATAGATGCTTCCTAAGAAGCCATAGAGAAGTCCATATCTGACATATTGAACTCATTTCTGGTCAAGGGTTTCTCAAATAGTTTAAAACAATATAGACTTTTAGACTCCTTCTGATGTTATATTAGATATACATAGGTCAATTTTGACCTCCATGAACACATTTATGGCACATTTCCTGAAGAAAATGTGAAGTGGATCTTGAAGCGGCAAATCTCAGCACCCGGTTGCTAGGGTGTTCTGGGTGGTTGGTAGGTTTTTTTTAGGGTATTCTGGCTGGTTGCTATGGTGTTGCTATACGGTTGCTAGGGTATTCTGGGTGGTTGCGAAGGTGTTCTGGGTGGTTGCTAGGGTGTTGCTATGTGGTTGCTAGGGTATTCTTGGTGGTTGTGAAGCTGTTCTGGGTGGTTGCTAGGGTGTTGCAAGGCGGTTGCTAGGGTATTCTGGGTGGTTGCGAAGGTGTTCTGGGTGGTTGCTGGGTTGTTCTGGGTGGTTGCTATGCTGTTGCTTGGTGGTTGCTAGGGTGTTCTGGTTGGTTGGAGATTTATTTTTCATGATGTCATTTCAGCCAGAAAAATATTTTACCTACTAAACATGTTTCTGGCCCAAAAGTACTAGATCTTGAACTTTCCATACATATTCATAGACTATGTAATATAACATTCTGATGTTATATTACATAGGTCAATTTTTGACCTCCATGAATACTTTTATGGCCCACGGGTACTTGATCTGTGGGTTAATATACAGAGAGATTTACATCTCATGATGTCATTTCAGCCAGAGAAATATTTGACCTACTGAACATGTTTCTGGCCCAAAAGTACTTGATCTTGAACTTTCCATACAGACTCATAGACTCCAATAGATGAACCTGGCAACCGCCTAGCAACATTAGCACCTAGCAACCACATAAAAACACCATAGCAACCACCCAGAATACCCTAACAACCACCTAGCAACCACACAGAACACCCTGGTAACCGGGTGGTGAGATTTGCCACTTCAGGCTCAACTTCACATTTTCTTCTGGAAATGTGCCATAAATGTGTTCCTGGTGGTCAAAAATGTATCTATGTATATCTAATCTAACATCAGAAGAAGTCTAAAAGTTTACATTGTTTTAAACTTTTTGAGGAACCCTTGACCAGAAATGAGTTCAATGACATCACGAGAAGTAAATCTATCGGTATATTAACTCACAGATCAAGTACCCGTGGGACATAAATGTGTTCCTGGAGGTCAAAAATTGACCTATATATATCTAATATAATTGACCAATGTATATCTTATATAACATCAGAAGGAGGTCAAATATTTGTCTGGCTGAAATTACATCATGAGAAGTAAATCTCTCGGTATACTCACCCATAGATCAAGTACCCGTGGGCCATAAATGTGTTCCTGGAGGTCAAAAATTGACCTATGTATAGCTAATATAACATCATGAAGGAATCTATAAGTTTATATTGTTTTAAACTATTTTGAGGAACTTTTCACCAGAAATGAGTTCAATAGGTCAGATATGGACTTCTCTATGGCTTCTTAGGAAGCGTCTATTGGAGTCTATGAGTCTGTATGGAAAGTTCAAGATCAAGAACTTTTGGGCCAGAAACATGTTCAGTAGGTCAAATATTTGTCTGGCTGAAATGACATCATGAGATGTAAATCTCTCTGTATATTAACCCACAGATCAAGTACCTGTGGGCCATAAAAGTATTCATGGAGGTCAAAAATTGACCTATGTAGTATAACATCAGAATGTTATATTACATAGTCTATGAATATGTATGGAAAGTTCAAGATCTCGTACTTTTGGGCCAGAAACATGTTTAGTAGGTAAAATATTTTTCTGGCTGAAATGATATCATGAGAAATAAATCTCCAACCAACCAGAACACCCTAGCAACCACCAAGCAACAGCATAGCATCCACCCAGAACACCCTAGAAACAAACCAAAACAACCCAGCAACCACCCAAAACACCTTCGCAACCACCCAAAATACCCTAGCAACCGCCTAGCAACACCCTAGCAACCACCCCGAACAGCTTCGCAACCACCCAGAATACCCTAGCAACCACATAGCAAAACCCTACCAACCAACCAGAACACCTTCGCAACCACCCAGAATACCCTAGCAACCGCATAGCAACACCTTAGCAACCACCCAGAATACCCTAAAAAAAACCTACCAACCACCCAGAACACCGTAGCAACCTCCCAGAACACCCTAGCAACCGGGTGCTGAGATTTGCCACTTCACATTTTCTTCAGGAAATGTGCCATAAATGTGTTCATGGAGGTCAAATTTGACCTATCTATATCTAATTTAACATCAGAAGGAGTCTAAAAGTCTATATTGTTTTAAACTATTTGAGAAACCCTTGACCAGAAATTAGTTCAATATGTCAGATATGGACTTCTCTATGGCTTCTTAGGAAGCATCTATTGGAGTCTATGAGTATGTTTGGAAAGTTCAAGATCAAGTACTTTTGGGCAAGAAACATGTTCAGTAGGTCAAATATTTGTCTGGCTGAAATGACATCATGAGATGTAAATCTCTTGGTATATTAACCAACAGATCCAAGTACCCGTGGGCCATAAAAGTGATCATGGAGGTCAAAAATTGACCTATGTAATATAACATCAGAATGTTATATTACATAGTCTGTGAGTATGTGTGGAAAGTTCAAGATCAAGTATTTTTGGACCAGAAACATGTTCAGTAGGTAAAATATTTTTCTGGCTGAAATGACATCATGAGAAGTAAATCTCCAACCAACCAGAACACCCTAGCAACCACCAAGCAACAGCCTAGCAACCATCCAGAACACCCTATAAACAAACCAGAACACCCCAGCAACCATCTGGCAACATCCTAGCAACCACCATTAACACCCCAGCAATCGCCTAGCAACACCCTAGCAACCACATAGCAACCACCCAGAATACCCTAGCAACCACCCAGAATACCCCAGCAACCGCCTAGCAACACCCTAGCAACCACCCAGAACACCTTAGCAACCACCAAGAATACCCTAGCAACCGCATAGCAACACCATAGCAACCACCCAGAATACCCTAAAAAAACACCTAGCAACCACCCAGAACACCGTAGCAACCTCCCAGAACACCCTAGCAACCGGTTGGATTTAGCTCTTAACTAATAAATTCTTTTGTAATATAATGTAATATGATATAAACTAATCAATATGTTTATATTGTTTGAAACCTTTTGAGGACCCTTTTACCATAACAATATAAACTTCTAGAGTCCATCTGATGTTGTATTAGCTATACATGGGTCAATTTTTGACCTATGTAACACATTTATGGCACATTTCCAGAAGAAATTGTGAAGTACTGCTTGCAGTGGCAAATCTCACCACCCGGTTGCTAGGGTGTTCCCGGTGGTTGCTACAGTGTTCTGGGTGGTTGCTAGGTTGTTGTTAGGGTATTCCGGGTGGTTGCTAGGGTGTTGCTAGGGTGTTCTGGGTGGTTACTAGGGTGTTGCTAGGTGGTTGCTAAGGTGTTCTGGGTGGTTGCTTGGGTGTTGCTAGGGTTGGTTGCTTGGTAGGGTGTTGCTAAGGTGTTCTGGGTGGTTGCTAGGTGGTTGCTAGAGTGTTGCTAAGGTGTTCTGGGTGGTTGCTAGGGTGATTTAGGTGGTTACTATGGTAGTCTGTGGTGTTTCTAGGTGGTTGGTAGTGTCCAAATTACTATAGAGTTTTTATAATGTTTTTGGCAATTGATTTATATATCATCAAAAGGAGCCCATAAGTTTTTCAGAAATAATTTCAATAGGTCAGATGTGGACAATTCTATATGGCCTAGGAACCATCAAAAGGAGTCTATGAGTATGTAGAAAGTTCAAGATCAAGTACACATGGGCAAGAAATACAGTCTTTAGGTCAAATATCTGTCTGGCTAAAATAACATGATAAGAGGTCATTCTGTATAGTATCCTGATTTTCAAAGAACACCTTAGCCAGAAATATGTTCAGTAGTTAAAATAAGGACTCTTGTATGGCTTCAGTAACATCAAAAGGAGTTAATGAGTATGTTTAGAATGTTCAAGATCAAGTACTCGTGGGCCAGAACTATATTCAGTAGGTCAAAAAGGAACCTATCTATAGCTCATGTAATATCAGAAGGAGTCTAAAAGTTTTTCTTGTTTAAAAACTTTTGAGGACCCTTTGACCAGACATGAGTTAAATACTTAAGATATGGACATTCTATATGCCTTAAGAAGCATCAAAAGGAGTCTATGAGAATTTATACAAAAAGTTCGAGACCTAGTACTCGTCGGCAAGGACTATGTTTGTGGGTCAATGAGGAACCTCTAGGCCTAGAAAGCAGTCTAAGAAGTAGCATAAGAAGTAGTCTATTTTTTATGTATAGAAAGTTCAATATCAGGTACTCGTGGGACAGATATATGTTCAGTATATGTTCAAATATCTTCCTGCTCATAAAACATCATAAGTAGTAAATATCAATGTATAGTAACCTAATGATATAGTAACCTATGTTCAGTAGGTCAAATAGGAACCTTTGTATAGCTTATCATCAAAAGGTGTCTAATAAGCTTATATTGCTTAAAAACTTTTGAGGTCCTTTTTACCAGAAATGAGTTCAATAGCTATACTATGCACTGTAAAGCTCATGTGTTGTTTTCTCGTCTGTGCACAAATAAATTAGTTTGTAAAATAGAAATGCATGCAAAATCACGTTATATCTTTTCATTGCAACGAGGAACAAGTTAGATATGTCATGCAATGCGACGAAACACGTCTCAGGTGTTTTCTTTTCATTGCACAGAGGTTAGTTAAAGCGTGCATATGCATAACGAGGAACAAGTTAGATATGTCATGCAATGCACTGAAACCCATGTTAGGTGTTTTCTTTTCACTGCAGAGAGGTTTTTGCGTGGATATGCATAACGAGAAACAAGTTATATCTATCATGCAATGCAATGAAACACATCTTAGGTGTTTTCTTTTTATTGCACAGAGGTTAGTTATTACGTGCATATGCATAACGAGGAACAAGTTAGATATGTCAGGCAATGCACTGAAACCCATGTTAGGTGTTTTCTTTTCACTGCAGAGAGGTTACTTATTTGCGTGCATTAGCATAACGAGAAACAAGTTATATCTATCATGCAATGCAATGAAACACATCTTAGGTGTTTTCTTTTTATTACACAGAGGTTAGTTATTACGTGCATATTCATTACGAGGAACAAGTTAGATATGTCATGCAATGCACTGAAACCCATGTTAGGTGTTTTCTTTTCACTGCAGAGAGGTCTTTGCGTGGATATGCATAACGAGGAACAAGTTAGATATGTCAGGCAATGCACTGAAACCCATGTTAGGTGTTTTCTTTTCACTGCAGAGAGGTTACTTATTTGCGTGCATTAGCATAACGAGAAACAAGTTATATCTATCATGCAATGCAATGAAACACATCTTAGCTGTTTTCTTTTTATTACACAGAGGTTAGTTATTACGTGCATATGCATTACGAGGAACAAATTAGATATGTCATGCAATGCACTGAAACCCATGTTAGGTGTTTTCTTTTCACTGCAGAAAGGTTAGCTATTTGCGTGCATATGCATAACGAGAAACAAGTTATCTATCTTGCAATGCAATGAAACACATCTTAGGTGTTTTCTTTTCATTGCACAGAGGATAGTTATTGCATGCATACATAACGAGGAACAAGTTAGATATGTCATGCAATGCAATGAAACACATCTTAGGTATTTTCTTTTCATTGCACAGAGGTTAGTTATTCCGTGCATATGAATAACGAGTAACAAGTTAGATATGTCATGTAATGCACTGAAACACATCTTAGGTGTTTTCTTTTCACTGCACAGAGCGAGTTATTGCGTGCATATGCATAACGAGGAACAAGTTAGATAGGTCATGCTATGCGATGAAACACATCTTAGGTGTTTTCTTTTCATTGCACAGAGGATAGTTATTGCATGCATACATAACGAGGAACAAGTTAGATAGGTCATGCAATGCATTGAAACACATCTTAGTTGTTTTCTTTTCACTGCACAGAGCGAGTTATTGCGTGCATATGCATAACGAGAAACAAGTTAGATCTGTCATGCAATGCACTGAAACACATCTTAGGTGTTTTCTTTTCACTGCACAGAGCGAGTTATTGCGTGTATATGCATAACGAGAAACAAGTTAGATCTGTCATGCAATGCACTGAAACACATCTTAGGTGTTTTCTTTTCACTGCACAGAGGTTAGTTATTGCGTGCATATGCATAACGAGGAACAAGTTAGATATGTCATGCAATGCGATGAAACACATCTTAGTTGTTTTCTTTTCACTGCACAGAGCGAGTTATTGCGTGCATATGCATAACGAGAAACAAGTTAGATCTGTCATGCAAATGCACTGAAACACATCTTAGGTGTTTTCTTTTCACTGCACAGAGCGAGTTATTGCGTCTATATGCATAACGAGAAACAAGTTAGATCTGTCATGCAATGCACTGAAACACATCTTAGGTGTTTTCTTTTCACTGCACAGAGGTTAGTTATTGCGTGCATATGCATAACGAGGAACAAGTTAGATATGTCATGCAATGCGATGAAACACATCTTAGGTGTTTTCTTTTCACTGCACAGAGCGAGTTATTGCGTGTATATGCATAACGAGAAACAAGTTAGATCTGTCATGCAATGCACTGAAACACATCTTAGGTGTTTTCTTTTCACTGCACAGAGGTTAGTTATTGCGTGCATATGCATAACGAGGAACAAGTTAGATATGTCATGCAATGCGATGAAACACATCTTAGGTGTTTTCTTTTCACTGCACAGAGGTTAGTTATTGCGTGCATAAGCATAACGAGGAACAAGTTAGATATGTCATGCAATGCAATGAAACACATCTTAGGTGTTTTCTTTTCATTGGACAGAGGTTAGTTATCGTGTGCATGTGCAATGCAATCCTAAAGCACAAGCATTGCAAATCTCTTCGTTGCACAAGGAACAAGTTAGTGTGTGCATTGTAAAGCGATCGCTCTTTTGATGTTTTCTCGTCAAAACAGAAATTAATTATATGTAGAATGGAAATGCATGGAAAAGCACGCGTGTTTTATCTTTTCTTTTCATTGCAAAGAAAAATAAGTTAGAAAATGTAAGAATTGCAATGAAACAACACACGTTATCCAGTCAAAGCAGAAGGAAGGGTTTAGTTCTTGAATGCAATAAAGTGCATATTACATATATGGTATTTTTGATGCACAACGTTCTTCATGCACAATCCACATCTCTTCATTGCACAAAGCAACGAGTGTTGTTTTATTGCAATGCATAAAATATCGAACTTGTTCCTCATTGCAATGAAAAGAAAATGTATGCATGTGCTTTCGCATGCATTTCTATTTTACAAACTAGATTGTTTGTGCACAGACAAGAAAACATCACATTATGCCTTTTCATTGCAACGAAGAACAAGTTAGATTGTTATGCAATCCAATGAAACTAGATATTAGGTGTTTTCTTTTCATTGCACAGAGAAACATGTTAGTTATTGCGTGCATATTCTTTAATGCACAACGTTAGACGTTAGATGTGTTTTCGTTGAACAACGGAATGAGTTAGATATTGAATGCGTTCCTCTGTTGCACAAAGGAACGAGTAATTTATTGCATTGCACGACCGCTCAAGTGATGTTTTTTCGTCAGTGCACAAAAGAATTAGTAGTAGAATCCATGCGAAAGAGTCAAAGGGTCCTCAAAGGTTTTAATAAATATTAACTTATTGACTTTTGATGATTTGTAAGCTATAGATATGTTCCTTTTTGTCCTAGTGAACATATTTCTGGCTCACGGGTACTTGATTCTAAGCCATAGAGAAGTCCATATCTGACCTATTGTACTAATTTCTGGTCTATGTTTCCTCAAATGTTTTTAAATAATATCAACTGATAGACTCAATCTGATGTTATATACATAGGTTCCTTTTTGATTAATTAATTGATCCTTCTCATGATGTTATTTCAGCCAGAAAGATATTTGACCTACTGAACATATTTCTGGCCCAAAAGTACTTGATCTTGAACTTTCCATACATACTCATAGACTCCAATAAATGCTTCCTAAGCCATGGACAAGTCCATATCTGACCTTTTGAACTAATTTCTGGTCAAAGGTTCCTCAAAAACTTTAAAACGATATAAACGTATAGACTCCTTCTGATGTTATATTACATAGGTCAATTTTTGACCTCCAGGAACACTTTTATGGCCCACGGGTCCTTGGTATGTGGGTTATTATACCGAGAGATTTACTTCTCATGATGTCATTTCAGCCAGACAAAAATTTGACCTACTGAACATGTTTCTGACCCAAAAGTACTTGATCTTGAACTTTCCAAACATACTCATAGACTCCAACAGATGCTTTCTAAGCCATAGAGAAGTCCATATCTGACCTATTGAACTCATTTCTGGTCAAAGGATCCTCAAAAGGTTTTAAACAATATAAACTTATAGACTCCTGATGTTACATTAGCTATACATAGGTCAATTTTTGACCTTCAGAAACACATTTATGGTCCACGGGTATTTGATGTTTGGATTAATGTACCGAGAGCTTTGCTTATCATTATGTAATTTCAGCCATAAATATATTTGACCTACTGAACATACATCTGGCCCAAAAGTACTTGACCTTGTACTTTCCATTCATACTCATAGACTCCAACAGATGCTTCCTAAGCCATAGAGAAGTCCATATCTGACATATTGAACTAATTTCTGGTCAAAGATTTCTCAAAAAGTTTAAAACAATATAAACTTTTAGACTCCTTCTGATGTTATATTAGATATACATAGGTCAATTTTGACCTCCATGAACACATTTATGGCACATTTCCAGAAGAAAATGTGAAGTGCTTGAAGCGGCAAATCTCAGCACCCGGTTGGTAGGGTGTTCTGGGAGGTTGCTACGGTGTTCTGTGTGGTTGCTAGGTGTTTTTTTTAGGGTATTCTTGGTGGTTGCTATGGCGTTGCTATGCGTTTGTTAGGGTATTCTGGGTGGTTGCGAAGGTGTTCTGGGTGGTTGCTAGGGTGTTGCTAGGCGGTTAATGGGGTGTTAATGGTGGTTGCTAGGGTGTTGCCAGATGGTTGCTGGGTTGTTCTGGTTTGTTTCTAGGGTGTTCTGGATGGTTGCTAGGCTGTTGCTTGGTGGTTGCTAGGGTGGTCTGGTTGGTTGGAGATTTACTTCTCATGATGTCATTTCAGCCAGAAAAATATTTTACCTACTGAACATGTTTCTGGTCCAAAAATACTTGATCTTGAACTTTCCACACATACTCACAGACTATGTAATATAACATTCTGATGTTATATGACATAGGTCAATTTTTGACCTCCATGAACACTTTTATGGCCCACGGGTACTTGGATCTGTTGGTTAATATACCGAGAGATTTACATCTCATGATGTCATTTCAGCCAGACAAATATTTGACCTACTGAACATGTTTCTGGCCCAAAAGTACTTGATCTTGAACTTTCCATACATACTCATAGACCACGCAATATAACATTCTGATGTTATATTACACAGGTCAAATTTTGACCTCCATGAACACTTTTATGGCCCACGGGTACTTGGATCTGTTGGTTAATATACCGAGAGATTTACCTCTCATGATGTCATTTCAGCCAGACAAATATTTGACCTACTGAACATGTTTCTGGCCCTAAAGTACTTGATCTTGAACTTTCCAAACATACTCATAAACTCCAACAGATGCTTCTTAAGCCACAGAGAAGTCCATATCTGACATATTGAACTCATTTCTGGTCAAAGGTTTCTCAAAAAGTTTAAAACAATATAGACTTTTAGACTCCTTCTGATGTTATATTAGATATACATAGGTCAATTTTGACCTCCATGAACACATTTATGGCACATTTCCTGAAGAAAATGTGAAGTGGAGCTTGAAGCGGCAAATCTCAGCACCCGGTTGCTAGGGTGTTCTGGGAGGTTGGTACCCTGTTCTGGGTGGTTGGTAGTTTTTTTTTTAGGGTATTCTGGGTAGTTGCTATGGTGTTGCTATGCGGTTGCTAGGGTATTCTGGGTAGTTGCTAGGGTATTCTGGGTGGTTGCGAAGGTGTTCTGGGTGGTTGCTGGGTTGTTCTGGTTTGTTTCTAGGGTGTTCTGGGTGGTTGCTATGATGTTGCTTGGTGGTTGCTAGGGTGTTCTGGTTGGTTGGAGATTTATTTCTCATGATGTCATTTCAGCCAGAAAAATATTTTACCTACTAAACATGTTTCTAGCCCAAAAGTACTAGATCTTGAACTTTCCACACAGACTCATAGACTATGTAATATAACATTCTGATGTTATATTACATAGGTCAATTTTTGACCTCCATGAATACTTTTATGGCCCACGGGTACTTGATCTGTGTGTTAATGTACCGAGAGATTTACATCTCATGATGTCATTTCAGCCAGACAAATATTTGACCTACTGAACATGTTTCTGGTCCAAAAGTTCTTGATCTTGAACTTTCCATAGAGACTCATAGACTCCAATAGATGCTTCCTAAGAAGCCATAGAGAAGTCCATATCTGACATATTGAACTCATTTCTGGTCAAAGGTTTCTCAAATAGTTTAAAACAATATAAACTTATAGATTCCTTCTGATGTTATATTAGCTATACATAGGTCAATTTTTGACCTCCAGGAACACATTTATGTCCCATGGGTACTTGATCTGTGGGTTAATATACCGATAGATTTACTTCTCGTGATCTCATTGAACTCATTTCTTGTCAAAGGTTCCTCAAAAAGTTTAAAACAATGTAAACTTTTAGACTTCTTCTGATGTTATATTAGATATACATAGATCAATTTTTGACCACCAGGAACACATTTTTATGGCACATTTCCAGAAGAAAATATGAAGTGGAGCTTGAAGCGGCAAATCTCAGCACCCGGTTGCTAGGGTGTTCTGGGAGGTTGCTACGGTGTTCTGGGTGGTTGCTAGGTGTTTTTTTTTAGGGTATTCTGGGTGGTTGCTATGGTGTTGCTATGCGGTTGCTAGGGTATTCTGGGTGGTTGCGAAGGTGTTCTGGGTGGTTGCTAGGGTGTTGCTATGTGGTTGCTAGGGTGTTGCTAGGCGATTGCTGGGGTGTTAATGGTGGTTGCTAGGGTGTTGCCAGATGGTTGCTGGGGTGTTCTGGTGTGTTTATAGGGTGTTCTGGATGGTTGCTAGGCTGTTGCTTGGTGGTTGCTAGGGTGTTCTGGTTGGTTGGAGATTTACTTCTCATGATGTCATTTCAGCCAGAAAAATATTTTACCTACTGAACATGTTTCTGGTCCAAAAATACTTGATCTTGAACTTTCCACACATATTCACAGACTATGTAATATAACATTCTGATGTTATATTACATAGGTCAATTTTTGACCTCCATGAACACTTTTATGGCCCACGGGTACTTGGATCTGTTGATTAATATACCAAGAGATTTACATCTCATGATGTCATTTCAGCCAGACAAATATTTGACCTACTGAACATGTTTCTTGCCCAAAAGTACTTGATCTTGAACTTTCCAAACATACTCATAGACTCCAACAGATGATTCCTAAGCCACAGAGAAGTCCATATCTGACATATTGAACTCATTTCGGGTCAAAGGTTTCTCAAAAAGTTTAAAACAATATAGACTTTTAGACTCCTTTTGATGTTATATTAGATATACATAGGTCAATTTTGACCTCCATGAACACATTTATGGCACATTTCCTGAAGAAAATGTGAAGTGGAGCTTGAAGCGGCAAATCTCTGTACCCGGTTGCTAGGGTGTTCTGGGAGGTTGCTACGGTGTTCTGGGTGGTTGGTAGGTTTTTTTTAGGGTATTCTGGGTGGTTGGTAAGGTGTTGCTATGCGGTTGCTAGGGTATTCTGGGTGGTTGCGAAGGTGTTCTGGGTGGTTTCTAGGGTGTTGCTATGTGGTTGCTAGGGTATTCTGGGTGGTTGCGAAGCTGTTCGGGGTGGTTGCTAGGGTGTTGCAAGGCGGTTGCTAGGGTATTCTGGGTGGTTGCGAAGTTGTTCTGGGTGGTTGCTGGGTTGTTTTGGTTTGTTTCTAGGGTGTTCTGGGTGGTTGCTATGCTGTTGCTTGGTGGTTGCTAGGGTGTTCTGGTTGGTTGGAGATTTATTTCTCATGATGTCATTTCAGCCAGACAAATATTTGACCTACTGAACATGTTTCTGGCCCAAAAGTACTTGATCTTGAACTTTCCAAACATACTCATAGACTCCAACAGATGCTTCCTAAGCCACCGAGAAGTCCATATCTGACATATTGAACTCATTTCTGGTCAAAGGTTTCTCAAAAAGTTTAAAACAATATAGACTTTTAGACTCCTTCTGATGTTATATTAGATATACATAGGTCAATTTTGACCTCCATGAACACATTTATGGCACATTTCCTGAAGAAAATGTGAAGTGGAGCTTGAAGCGGCAAATCTCAGCACCCGGTTGCTAAGGTGTTCTGGGAGGTTGCTACCGTGTTCTGGGTGGTTGGTAGTTTTTTTTTTTAGGGTATTCTGGGTAGTTGCTATGGTGTTGCTTTGCGGTTGCTAGGGTATTCTGGGTGGTTGCGAAGGTGTTCTGGGTGGTTGCTAGGGTGTTGATATGTGGTTGCTAGTGTATTCTGGGTGGTTGCGAAGCTGTTCTGGGTGGTTGCTAGGGTGTTGCTAGGCGGTTGCTAGGGTATTCTGGAAGGTTGCGAAGGTGTTCTGGGTGGTTGCTGGGTTGTTTTGGTTTGTTTCTAGGGTGTTCTGGGTGGTTGCTATGATGTTGCTTGGTGGTTGCTAGGGTGTTCTGGTTGGTTGGAGATTTATTTCTCATGATGTCATTTCAGCCAGAAAAATATTTTACCTACTAAACATGTTTCTGGCCCAAAAGTACTAGATCTTGAACTTTCCATACATATTCATAGACTATGTAATATAACATTCTGATGTTATATTACATAGGTCAATTTTTGACCTCCATGAATACTTTTATGGCCCACGGGTACTTGATCTGTGTGTAAATGTACCGAGAGATTTACATCTCATGATGTCATTTCAGCCAGACAAATATTTGACCTACTGAACATGTTTCTGGTCCAAAAGTTCTTGATCTTGAACTTTCCATACAGACTCATAGACTCCAAAAGATGCTTCCTAAGAAGCCATAGAGAAGTCCATATCTGACATATTGAACTCATTTCTGGTCAAGGGTTTCTCAAATAGTTTAAAACAATATAGACTTTTAGACTCCTTCTGATGTTATATTAGATATACATAGGTCAATTTTGACCTCCATGAACACATTTATGGCACATTTCCTGAAGAAAATGTGAAGTGGAGCTTGAAGCGGCAAATCTCAGCACCCGGTTGCTAGGGTGTTCTGGGAGGTTGCTACGGTGTTCTGGGTGGTTGGTAGGTTTTTTTTAGGGTATTCTGGGTGGTTGCTATGGTGTTGCTATGCGGTTGCTAGGGTATTCTGGGTGGTTGCGAAGGTGTTCTGGGTGGTTGCTAGGGTGTTGCTATGTGGTTGCTAGGGTATTCTGGGTGGTTGTGAAGCTGTTCTCAGTGGTTGCTAGGGTGTTGCAAGGCGGTTGCTAGGGTATTCTGGGTGGTTGCGAAGGTGTTCTGGGTGGTTGCTGGGTTGTTCTGGGTGGTTGCTATGCTGTTGCTTGGTGGTTGCTAGGGTGTTCTGGTTGGTTGGAGATTTATTTTTTATGATGTCATTTCAGCCAGAAAAATATTTTACCTACTAAACATGTTTCTGGTCCAAAAGTTCTTGATCTTGAACTTTCCATACAGACTCATAGACTCCAATAGATGCTTCCTAAGAAGCCATAGAGAAGTCCATATTTGACATATTGAACTCATTTATGGTCAAGGGTTTCTCAAATAGTTTAAAACAATATAGACTTTTAGACTCCTTCTGATGTTATATTAGATATACATAGGTCAATTTTGACCTCCATGAACACATTTATGGCACATTTCCTGAAGAAAATGTGAAGTGGAGCTTGAAGCGGCAAATCTCAGCACCCGGTTGCTAGGGTGTTCTGGGAGGTTGCTACGGTGTTCTGGGTGGTTGGTAGGTTTTTTTTAGGGTATTCTGGGTGGTTGCTATGGTGTTGCTATGCGGTTGCTAGGGTATTCTGGGTGGTTGCGAAGGTGTTCTGGGTGGTTGCTAGGGTGTTGCTATGTGGTTGCTAGGGTATTCTTGGTGGTTGTGAAGCTGTTCTGGGTGGTTGCTAGGGTGTTGCAAGGCGGTTGCTAGGGTATTCTGGGTGGTTGCGAAGGTGTTCTGGGTGGTTGCTGGGTTGTTCTGGGTGGTTGCTATGCTGTTGCTTGGTGGTTGCTAGGGTGTTCTGGTTGGTTGGAGATTTATTTTTCATGATGTCATTTCAGCCAGAAAAATATTTTACCTACTAAACATGTTTCTGGCCCAAAAGTACTAGATCTTGAACTTTCCATACATATTCATAGACTATGTAATATAACATTCGGATGTTATATTACATAGGTCAATTTTTGACCTCCATGAATACTTTTATGGCCCACGGGTACTTGATCTGTGGGTTAATATACAGAGAGATTTACATCTCATGATGTCATTTCAGCCAGAGAAATATTTGACCTACTGAACATGTTTCTGGTCCAAAAGTTCTTGATCTTGAACTTTCCATAGAGACTCATAGACTCCAATAGATGCTTCCTAAGAAGCCATAGAGAAGTCCATATCTGACATATTGAACTCATTTCTGGTCAAAGGTTTCTCAAATAGTTTAAAACAATATAAACTTATAGATTCCTTCTGATGTTATATTAGCTATACATAGGTCAATTTTTGACCTCCAGGAACACATTTATGTCCCATGGGTACTTGATCTGTGGGTTAATATACCGATAGATTTACTTCTCGTGATCTCATTGAACTCATTTCTTGTCAAAGGTTCCTCAAAAAGTTTAAAACAATGTAAACTTTTAGACTTCTTCTGATGTTATATTAGATATACATAGATCAATTTTTGACCACCAGGAACACATTTTTATGGCACATTTCCAGAAGAAAATATGAAGTGGAGCTTGAAGCGGCAAATCTCAGCACCCGGTTGCTAGGGTGTTCTGGGAGGTTGCTACGGTGTTCTGGGTGGTTGCTAGGTGGTTTTTTTTAGGGTATTCTGGGTGGTTGCTATGGTGTTGCTATGCGGTTGCTAGGGTATTCTGGGTGGTTGCGAAGGTGTTCTGGGTGGTTGCTAGGGTGTTGCTATGTGGTTGCTAGGGTGTTGCTAGGCGATTGCTGGGGTGTTAATGGTGGTTGCTAGGGTGTTGCCAGATGGTTGCTGGGGTGTTCTGGTGTGTTTATAGGGTGTTCTGGATGGTTGCTAGGCTGTTGCTTGGTGGTTGCTAGGGTGTTCTGGTTGGTTGGAGATTTACTTCTCATGATGTCATTTCAGCCAGAAAAATATTTTACCTACTGAACATGTTTCTGGTCCAAAAATACTTGATCTTGAACTTTCCACACATATTCACAGACTATGTAATATAACATTCTGATGTTATATTACATAGGTCAATTTTTGACCTCCATGAACACTTTTATGGCCCACGGGTACTTGGATCTGTTGGTTAATATACCAAGAGATTTACATCTCATGATGTCATTTCAGCCAGACAAATATTTGACCTACTGAACATGTTTCTTGCCCAAAAGTACTTGATCTTGAACTTTCCAAACATACTCATGGACTCCAACAGATGATTCCTAAGCCACAGAGAAGTCCATATCTGACATATTGAACTCATTTCGGGTCAAAGGTTTCTCAAAAAGTTTAAAACAAGATAGACTTTTAGACTCCTTCTGATGTTATATTAGATATACATAGGTCAATTTTGACCTCCATGAACACATTTATGGCACATTTCCTGAAGAAAATGTGAAGTGGAGCTTGAAGCGGCAAATCTCTGTACCCGGTTGCTAGGGTGTTCTGGGAGGTTGCTACGGTGTTCTGGGTGGTTGGTAGGTTTTTTTTAGGGTATTCTGGGTGGTTGCTAAGGTGTTGCTATGCGGTTGCTAGGGTATTCTGGGTGGTTGCGAAGGTGTTCTGGGTGGTTTCTAGGGTGTTGCTATGTGGTTGCTAGGGTATTCTGGGTGGTTGCGAAGCTGTTCGGGGTGGTTGCTAGGGTGTTGCAAGGCGGTTGCTAGGGTATTCTGGGTGGTTGCGAAGTTGTTCTGGGTGGTTGCTGGGTTGTTTTGGTTTGTTTCTAGGGTGTTCTGGGTGGTTGCTATGCTGTTGCTTGGTGGTTGCTAGGGTGTTCTGGTTGGTTGGAGATTTATTTCTCATGATGTCATTTCAGCCAGACAAATATTTGACCTACTGAACATGTTTCTGGCCCAAAAGTACTTGATCTTGAACTTTCCAAACATACTCATAGACTCCAACAGATGCTTCCTAAGCCACAGAGAAGTCCATATCTGACATATTGAACTCATTTCTGGTCAAAGGTTTCTCAAAAAGTTTAAAACAATATAGACTTTTAGACTCCTTCTGATGTTATATTAGATATACATAGGTCAATTTTGACCTCCATGAACACATTTATGGCACATTTCCTGAAGAAAATGTGAAGTGGAGCTTGAAGCGGCAAATCTCAGCACCCGGTTGCTAGGGTGTTCTGGGAGGTTGCTACCGTGTTCTGGGTGGTTGGTAGTTTTTTTTTTTAGGGTATTCTGGGTAGTTGCTATGGTGTTGCTTTGCGGTTGCTAGGGTATTCTGGGTGGTTGCGAAGGTGTTCTGGGTGGTTGCTAGGGTGTTGATATGTGGTTGCTAGTGTATTCTGGGTGGTTGCGAAGCTGTTCTGGGTGGTTGCTAGGGTGTTGCTAGGCGGTTGCTAGGGTATTCTGGAAGGTTGCGAAGGTGTTCTGGGTGGTTGCTGGGTTGTTTTGGTTTGTTTCTAGGGTGTTCTGGGTGGTTGCTATGATGTTGCTTGGTGGTTGCTAGGGTGTTCTGGTTGGTTGGAGATTTATTTCTCATGATGTCATTTCAGCCAGAAAAATATTTTACCTACTAAACATGTTTCTGGCCCAAAAGTACTAGATCTTGAACTTTCCATACATATTCATAGACTATGTAATATAACATTCTGATGTTATATTACATAGGTCAATTTTTGACCTCCATGAATACTTTTATGGCCCACGGGTACTTGATCTGTGTGTAAATGTACCGAGAGATTTACATCTCATGATGTCATTTCAGCCAGACAAATATTTGACCTACTGAACATGTTTCTGGTCCAAAAGTTCTTGATCTTGAACTTTCCATACAGACTCATAGACTCCAAAAGATGCTTCCTAAGAAGCCATAGAGAAGTCCATATCTGACATATTGAACTCATTTCTGGTCAAGGGTTTCTCAAATAGTTTAAAACAATATAGACTTTTAGACTCCTTCTGATGTTATATTAGATATACATAGGTCAATTTTGACCTCCATGAACACATTTATGGCACATTTCCTGAAGAAAATGTGAAGTGGAGCTTGAAGCGGCAAATCTCAGCACCCGGTTGCTAGGGTGTTCTGGGAGGTTGCTACGGTGTTCTGGGTGGTTGGTAGGTTTTTTTTAGGGTATTCTGGGTGGTTGCTATGGTGTTGCTATGCGGTTGCTAGGGTATTCTGGGTGGTTGCGAAGGTGTTCTGGGTGGTTGCTAGGGTGTTGCTATGTGGTTGCTAGGGTATTCTGGGTGGTTGTGAAGCTGTTCTCGGTGGTTGCTAGGGTGTTGCAAGGCGGTTGCTAGGGTATTCTGGGTGGTTGCGAAGGTGTTCTGGGTGGTTGCTGGGTTGTTCTGGGTGGTTGCTATGCTGTTGCTTGGTGGTTGCTAGGGTGTTCTGGTTGGTTGGAGATTTATTTTTTATGATGTCATTTCAGCCAGAAAAATATTTTACCTACTAAACATGTTTCTGGTCCAAAAGTTCTTGATCTTGAACTTTCCATACAGACTCATAGACTCCAATAGATGCTTCCTAAGAAGCCATAGAGAAGTCCATATTTGACATATTGAACTCATTTCTGGTCAAGGGTTTCTCAAATAGTTTAAAACAATATAGACTTTTAGACTCCTTCTGATGTTATATTAGATATACATAGGTCAATTTTGACCTCCATGAACACATTTATGGCACATTTCCTGAAGAAAATGTGAAGTGGAGCTTTAAGCGGCAAATCTCAGCACCCGGTTGCTAGGGTGTTCTGGGAGGTTGCTACGGTGTTCTGGGTGGTTGGTAGGTTTTTTTTAGGGTATTCTGGGTGGTTGCTATGGTGTTGCTATGCGGTTGCTAGGGTATTCTGGGTGGTTGCGAAGGTGTTCTGGGTGGTTGCTAGGGTGTTGCTATGTGGTTGCTAGGGTATTCTTGGTGGTTGTGAAGCTGTTCTGGGTGGTTGCTAGGGTGTTGCAAGGCGGTTGCTAGGGTATTCTGGGTGGTTGCGAAGGTGTTCTGGGTGGTTGCTGGGTTGTTCTGGGTGGTTGCTATGCTGTTGCTTGGTGGTTGCTAGGGTGTTCTGGTTGGTTGGAGATTTATTTTTCATGATGTCATTTCAGCCAGAAAAATATTTTACCTACTAAACATGTTTCTGGCCCAAAAGTACTAGATCTTGAACTTTCCATACATATTCATAGACTATGTAATATAACATTCGGATGTTATATTACATAGGTCAATTTTTGACCTCCATGAATACTTTTATGGCCCACGGGTACTTGATCTGTGGGTTAATATACAGAGAGATTTACATCTCATGATGTCATTTCAGCCAGAGAAATATTTGACCTACTGAACATGTTTCTGGCCCAAAAGTTCTTGATCTTGAACTTTCCATACAGACTCATAGACTCCAATAGATGAACCTGGCAACCGCCTAGCAACATTAGCACCTAGCAACCACATAAAAACACCATAGCAACCACCCAGAATACCCTAACAACCACCTAGCAACCACACAGAACACCCTGGTAACCGGGTGGTGAGATTTGCCACTTCAGGCTCAACTTCACATTTTCTTCTGGAAATGTGCCATAAATGTGTTCCTGGTGGTCAAAAATGTATCTATGTATATCTAATCTAACATCAGAAGAAGTCTAAAAGTTTACATTGTTTTAAACTTTTTGAGGAACCTTTGACAAGAAATGAGTTCAATGACATCACGAGAAGTAAATCTATCGGTATATTAACTCACAGATCAAGTACCCGTGGGACATAAATGTGTTCCTGGAGGTCAAAAATTGACCTATATATATCTAATATAATTGACCAATGTATATCTTATATAACATCAGAAGGAGGTCAAATATTTGTCTGGCTGAAATTACATCATGAGAAGTAAATCTCTCGGTATACTCACCCATAGATCAAGTACCCGTGGGCCATAAATGTGTTCCTGGAGGTCAAAAATTGACCTATGTATAGCTAATATATAACATCATGAAGGAATCTATAAGTTTATATTGTTTTAAACTATTTTGAGGAACTTTTCACCAGAAATGAGTTCAATAGGTCAGATATGGACTTCTCTATGGCTTCTTAGGAAGCGTCTATTGGAGTCTATGAGTCTGTATGGAAAGTTCAAGATCAAGAACTTTTGGGCCAGAAACATGTTCAGTAGGTCAAATATTTGTCTGGCTGAAATGACATCATGAGATGTAAATCTCTCTGTATATTAAAGAGCATATTGCAGGTAAAAAATTTTTTTATAGATAACCTTGTATGAAAATACCATATGAAAAGTTAATGCAGGATTTAAAATGTTTTAAAACAACATAAGTACACTAATTTAGAAGATAAAGTGAGCGTTTCTTGGACTGCTAGTAAAAACGGCTTTTTTTTCAACATCGCGTCATTTGACGTCATATCAGGGAGCCGCAGCCTCGGCTCAGTGAGAGCAGGCTGGTGTTCAGTGAGAGCGCTCGTCAGTCAGTGTGCTATCGTTAGTTTTTGCATTTTAATTTATCATCGTCATGGTAAATTATTGTGTTTGTGGAGATTGCAAAAACTCCAGCCTGTCAGGACTTCAAGATTGAGTCCACAAGTTTCCATTACAATAAAAGGGACGGTGCTATATAGCCTATCTTTCGTTCCTGGTGCGGGTTGAGCAGGTGAAGAGACGGGATTTCTCCTCTCGGCTCGGAAAACACGGTCGTGTGTAGCGTTCACTTCAGATCAAATGATTAGCATCCCGGCGATATGATGGAGTTCAACATGGTATGCCAAAGCAAGAATATTGATCGTGGTATACTACCAATGGCATCAAATAGTGTTATATAGGTAACTAGTCATGTCATGCAACTAGTCATCAATAAAACTTGTAATTGAAAAACAAAATTGGTTGTTTAAATACTCAAACCTTTAATGTTCTGTTTATGTTATAACCAAGGTGAAAATATGTATTAAAAATTTACCCGAGTATAGCCTATGCTTTTAGTATAGAAATATACTCAAGTAAAGTTTTTATACATTTAATAGTATATAAATCTACCCTAAACATACTAATGTCTGCTGGCCTGTTATAGAATCTGTACAGTATTGTGAGCACAGTGTATCGTTAGCGAACGTGTATACTATAAGCACGTCTCTCACCTAAAAGGCACCTAGTCCTGTTCTTCACTGGTTCTCCTCACATCACAGGTCAATTTTTCTCTGACCATTCTGTCTGACATTATCCTGGCCTGTCCCTGATCTCTTTAGCATAGCAGGCTCATAACTTTATGGCTTGATCCGTCATACGAGTATTTCCTCAGCGTCCGAAATGTCATGCGATCCATTGTTTTCCTGTTGTGTGATCGACCGCTCTCCCGCTCATTGCGTCACGCCCGCCACGCCCATTTTCAGACGCGGAAGTAAAATTTTCTCACAAAAACGACTGCAGAAGCTTCTGTGGCGTGTTTATACGTATATTTTAAAGAAAATCTAGTTCCTACATTGTTTTTCTATGCATTGACTCGTTGGGTCCTCTAACCTGCAATATGCCCTTTAACCCACAGATCAAGTACCTGTGGGCCATAAAAGTATTCATGGAGGTCAAAAATTGACCTATGTAGTATAACATCAGAATGTTATATTACATAGTCTATGAATATGTATGGAAAGTTCAAGATCTAGTACTTTTGGGCCAGAAACATGTTTAGTAGGTAAAATATTTTTCTGGCTGAAATGACATCATGAGAAATAAATCTCCAACCAACCAGAATACCCTAGCAACCACCAAGCAACAGCATAGCAACCACCCAGAACACCCTAGAAACAAACCAAAACAACCCAGCAACCACCCAAAACACCTTCGCAACCACCCAGAATACCCTAGCAACCGCCTAGCAACACCCTAGCAACCACCCCGAACAGCTTCGCAACCACCCAGAATACCCTAGCAACCACATAGCAAAACCCTACCAACCAACCAGAACACCTTCGCAACCACCCAGAATACCCTAGCAACCGCATAGCAACACCTTAGCAACCACCCAGAATACCCTAAAAAAAAACCTACCAACCACCCAGAACACCGTAGCAACCTCCCAGAACACCCTAGCAACCGGGTGCTGAGATTTGCCACTTCACATTTTCTTCAGGAAATGTGCCATAAATGTGTTCATGGAGGTCAAATTTGACCTATGTATATCTAATTTAACATCAGAAGGAGTCTAAAAGTCTATATTGTTTTAAACTTTTTGAGAAACCTTTGACCCGAAATGAGTTTAATATGTCAGATATGGACTTCTCTGTGGCTTAGGAATCATCTGTTGGAGTCTATGAGTATGTTTGGAAAGTTCAAGATCAAGTACTTTTGGGCAAGAAACATGTTCAGTAGGTCAAATATTTGTCTGGCTGAAATGACATCATGAGATGTAAATCTCTTGGTATATTAACCAACAGATCCAAGTACCCGTGGGCCATAAAAGTGTTCATGGAGGTCAAAAATTGACCTATGTAATATAACATCAGAATGTTATATTACATAGTCTGTGAGTATGTGTGGAAAGTTCAAGATCAAGTATTTTTGGACCAGAAACATGTTCAGTAGGTAAAATATTTTTCTGGCTGAAATGACATCATGAGAAGTAAATCTCCAACCAACCAGAACACCCTAGCAACCACCAAGCAACAGCCTAGCAACCATCCAGAACACCCTATAAACAAACCAGAACACCCCAGCAACCATCTGGCAACATCCTAGCAACCACCATTAACACCCCAGCAATCGCCTAGCAACACCCTAGCAACCACATAGCAACCCCATAGCAACCACCCAGAATACCCTAGCAACCACCCAGAATACCCCAGCAACCGCCTAGCAACACCCTAGCAACCACCCAGAACACCTTAGCAACCACCCAGAATACCCTAGCAACCGCATAGCAACACCATAGCAACCACCCAGAATACCCTAAAAAAACACCTAGCAACCACCCAGAACACCGTAGCAACCTCCCAGAACACCCTAGCAACCGGTTGGATTTAGCTCTTAACTAATAAATTCTTTTGTAATATAATGTAATATGATATAAACTAATCAATATGTTTATATTGTTTGAAACCTTTTGAGGACCCTTTTACCATAACAATATAAACTTCTAGAGTCCATCTGATGTTGTATTAGCTATACATGGGTCAATTTTTGACCTATGTAACACATTTATGGCACATTTCCAGAAGAAATTGTGAAGTACTGCTTGCAGTGGCAAATCTCACCACCCGGTTGCTAGGGTGTTCCCGGTGGTTGCTACAGTGTTCTGGGTGGTTGCTAGGTGGTTGTTAGGGTATTCCGGGTGGTTGCTAGGGTGTTGCTAGGGTGTTCTGGGTGGTTACTAGGGTGTTGCTAGGTGGTTGCTAGGGTGTTCTGGGTGGTTGCTTGGGTGTTGCTAGGGTTGGTTGCTTGGTAGGGTGTTGCTAAGGTGTTCTGGGTGGTTGCTAGGTGGTTGCTAGAGTGTTGCTAAGGTGTTCTGGGTGGTTGCTAGGGTGATTTAGGTGGTTACTATGGTAGTCTGTGTGGTTCCTATGGTGTTTCTAGGTGGTTGGTAGTGTCCAAATTACTATAGAGTTTTTATAATGTTTTTGGCAATTGATTTATATATCATCAAAAGGAGCCCATAAGTTTTTCAGAAATAATTTCAATAGGTCAGATGTGGACAATTCTATATGGCCTAGGAACCATCAAAAAGGAGTCTATGAGTATGTAGAAAGTTCAAGATCAAGTACACATGGGCAAGAAATACAGTCTTTAGGTCAAATATCTGTCTGGCTAAAATAACATGATAAGAGGTCATTCTGTATAGTATCCTGATTTTCAAAGAACACCTTAGCCAGAAATATGTTCAGTAGTTAAAATAAGGACTCTTGTATGGCTTCAGTAACATCAAAAGGAGTTAATGAGTATGTTTAGAATGTTCAAGATCAAGTACTCGTGGGCCAGAACTATATTCAGTAGGTCAAAAAGGAACCTATCTATAGCTCATGTAATATCAGAAGGAGTCTAAAAGTTTTTCTTGTTTAAAAACTTTTGAGGACCCTTTGACCAGACATGAGTTAAATACTTAAGATATGGACATTAGATATGGAGCCTTAAGAAGCATCAAAAGGAGTCTATGAGAATTTATACAAAAAGTTCGAGACCTAGTACTCGTCGGCAAGGACTATGTTTGTGGGTCAATGAGGAACCTCTAGGCCTAGAAAGCAGTCTAAGAAGTAGCATAAGAAGTAGTCTATTTTTTATGTATAGAAAGTTCAATATCAGGTACTCGTGGGACAGATATATGTTCAGTATATGTTCAAATATCTTCCTGCTCATAAAACATCATAAGTAGTAAATATCAATGTATAGTAACCTAATGATATAGTAACCTATGTTAGGTAGGTCAAATAGGAACCTTTGTATAGCTTATCATCAAAAGGTGTCTAATAAGCTTATATTGCTTAAAAACTTTTGAGGTCCCTTTTACCAGAAATGAGTTCAATAGCTATACTATGCACTATAAAGCTCATTTGTTGTTTTCTCGTCTGTGCACAAATAAATTAGTTTGTAAAATAGAAATGCATGCAAAATCACGTTATATCTTTTCATTGCAACGAGGAACAAGTTAGATATGTCATGCAATGCGACGAAACACATCTCAGGTGTTTTCTTTTCATTGCACAGAGGTTAGTTAAAGCGTGCATATGCATAACGAGGAACAAGTTAGATATGTCATGCAATGCACTGAAACCCATGTTAGGTGTTTTCTTTTCACTGCAGAGAGGTTTTTGCGTGGATATGCATAACAAGAAACAAGTTATATCTATCATGCAATGCAATGAAACACATCTTAGGTGTTTTCTTTTTATTGCACAGAGGTTAGTTATTACGTGCATATGCATAACGAGGAACAAGTTAGATATGTCAGGCAATGCACTGAAACCCATGTTAGGTGTTTTCTTTTCACTGCAGAGAGGTTACTTATTTGCGGGCATAAGCATAACGAGAAACAAGTTATATCTATCATGCAATGCAATGAAACACATCTTAGGTGTTTTCTTTTTATTACACAGAGGTTAGTTATTACGTGCATATGCATTACGAGGAACAAATTAGATATGTCATGCAATGCACTGAAACCCATGTTAGGTGTTTTCTTTTCACTGCAGAAAGGTTAGCTATTTGCGTGCATATGCATAACGAGAAACAAGTTATCTATCTTGCAATGCAATGAAACACATCTTAGGTGTTTTCTTTTCATTGCACAGAGGATAGTTATTGCATGCATACATAACGAGGAACAAGTTAGATATGTCATGCAATGCAATGAAACACATCTTAGGTATTTTCTTTTCATTGCACAGAGGTTAGTTATTCCGTGCATATGAATAACGAGTAACAAGTTAGATAGGTCATGCTATGCGATGAAACACATCTTAGGTGTTTTCTTTTCATTGCACAGAGGATAGTTATTGCATGCATACATAACGAGGAACAAGTTAGATAGGTCATGCAATGCATTGAAACACATCTTAGTTGTTTTCTTTTCACTGCACAGAGCGAGTTATTGCGTGCATATGCATAACGAGAAACAAGTTAGATCTGTCATGCAATGCACTGAAACACATCTTAGGTGTTTTCTTTTCACTGCACAGAGCGAGTTATTGCGTGTATATGCATAACGAGAAACAAGTTAGATCTGTCATGCAATGCACTGAAACACATCTTAGGTGTTTTCTTTTCACTGCACAGAGGTTAGTTATTGCGTGCAATAGCATAACGAGGAACAAGTTAGATATGTCATGCAATGCGATGAAACACATCTTAGTTGTTTTCTTTTCACTGCACAGAGCGAGTTATTGCGTGCATATGCATAACGAGAAACAAGTTAGATCTGTCATGCTAATGCACTGAAACACATCTTAGGTGTTTTCTTTTCACTGCACAGAGCGAGTTATTGCGTGTATATGCATAACGAGAAACAAGTTAGATCTGTCATGCAATGCACTGAAACACATCTTAGGAGTTTTCTTTTCACTGCACAGAGGTTAGTTATTGCGTGCATATGCATAACGAGGAACAAGTTAGATATGTCATGCAATGCGATGAAACACATCTTAGGTGTTTTCTTTTCACTGCACAGAGCGAGTTATTGCGTGTATATGCATAACGAGAAACAAGTTAGATCTGTCATGCAATGCACTGAAACACATCTTAGGTGTTTTCTTTTCACTGCACAGAGGTTAGTTATTGCGTGCATATGCATAACGAGGAACAAGATAGATATGTCATGCAATGCGATGAAACACATCTTAGGTGTTTTCTTTTCACTGCACAGAGGTTAGTTATTGCGTGCATATGCATAACGAGGAACAAGTTAGATATGTCATGCAATGCAATGAAACACATCTTAGGTGTTTTCTTTTCATTGGACAGAGGTTAGTTATCGTGTGCATGTGCAATGCAATCCTAAAGCACAAGCATTGCAAATCTCTTCGTTGCACAAGGAACAAGTTAGTGTGTGCATTGTAAAGCGATCGCTCTTTTGATGTTTTCTCGTCAAAACAGAAATTAATTAGTTGTAGAATGGAAATGCATGGAAAAGCACGCGTGTTTTATCTTTTCTTTTCATTGCAAAGAAAAATAAGTTAGAAAATGTAAGAATTGCAATGAAACAACACACGTTATCTAGTCAAAGCAGAAGGAAGGGTTTAGTTCTTGAATGCAATAAAGTGCATATTACATATATGGTATTTTTGATGCACAACGTTCTTCATGCACAATCCACATCTCTTCATTGCACAAAGCAACGAGTGTTGTTTTATTGCAATGCATAAAATATCGAACTTGTTCCTCATTGCAATGAAAAGAAAATGTATGCATGTGCTTTCGCATGCATTTCTATTTTACAAACTAGACTGTTTGTGCACAGACAAGAAAACATCACATTATGCCTTTTCATTGCAACGAAGAACAAGTTAGATTGTTATGCAATCCAATGAAACTAGATATTAGGTGTTTTCTTTTCATTGCACAGAGAAACATGTTAGTTATTGCGTGCATATTCTTTAATGCACAACGTTAGACGTTAGATGTGTTTTCGTTGAACAACGGAATGAGTTAGATATTGAATGCGTTCCTCTGTTGCACAAAGGAACGAGTAAGTTATTGCATTGCACGACCGCTCAAGTGATGTTTTTTCGTCAGTGCACAAAAGAATTAGTAGTAGAATCCATGCGAAAGAGTCAAAGGGTCCTCAAAGGTTTTAATAAATATTAACTTATTGACTTTTGATGATTTGTAAGCTATAGATAGGTTCCTTTTTGTCCTAGTGAACATATTTCTGGCTCACGGGTACTTAATTCTAAGCCATAGAGAAGTCCATATCTGACCTATTGTACTAATTTCTGGTCTATGTTTCCTCAAATGTTTTTAAATAATATCAACTGATAGACTCAATCTGATGTTATATACATAGGTTCCTTTTTGACCTACTGAACATGTTTCTGGCCTATGGGTAATTAATTGATCCTTCTCATGATGTTATTTCAGCCAGAAAGATATTTGACCTACTGAACATATTTCTGGCCCAAAAGTACTTGATCTTGAACTTTCCATACATACTCATAGACTCCAATAAATGCTTCCTAAGCCATGGACAAGTCCATATCTGACCTTTTGAAATAATTTCTGGTCAAAGGTTCCTCAAAAACTTTAAAACGATATAAACTTATAGACTCCTTCTGATGTTATATTACATAGGTCAATTTTTGACCTCCAGGAACACTTTTATGGCCCACGGGTCCTTGGTATGTGGGTTATTATACCGAGAGATTTACTTCTCATGATGTCATTTCAGCCAGACAAAAATTTGACCTACTGAACATGTTTCTGGCCCAAAAGTACTTGATCTTGAACTTTCCAAACATACTCATAGACTCCAACAGATGCTTTCTAAGCCATAGAGAAGTCCATATCTGACCTATTGAACTCATTTCTGGTCAAAGGATCCTCAAAAGGTTTTAAACAATATAAACTTATAGACTCCTGATGTTACATTAGCTATACATAGGTCAATTTTTGACCTTCAGAAACACATTTATGATCCACGGGTATTTGATGTTTGGATTAATGTACCGAGAGCTTTGCTTCTCATGATGTAATTTCAGCCATAAATATATTTGACCTACTGAACATACATCTGGCCCAAAAGTACTTGACCTTGTACTTTCCATTCATACTCATAGACTCCAACAGATGCTTCCTAAGCCATAGAGAAGTCCATATCTGACATATTGAACTAATTTCTGGTCAAAGATTTCTCAAAAAGTTTAAAACAATATAAACTTTTAGACTCCTTCTGATGTTATATTAGATATACATAGGTCAATTTTGACCTCCATGAACACATTTATGGCACATTTCCAGAAGAAAATGTGAAGTGCTTGAAGCGGCAAATCTCAGCACCCGTTTGCTAGGGTGTTCTGGGAGGTTGCTACGGTGTTCTGGGTGGTTGCTAGGTGTTTTTTTTAGGGTATTCTTGGTGGTTGCTATGGCGTTGCTATGCGTTTGTTAGGGTATTCTGGGTGGTTGCGAAGGTGTTCTGGGTGGTTGCTAGGGTGTTGCTAGGCGGTTAATGGGGTGTTAATGGTGGTTGCTAGGGTGTTGCCAGATGGTTGCTGGGTTGTTCTGGTTTGTTTCTAGGGTGTTCTGGATGGTTGCTAGGCTGTTGCTTGGTGGTTGCTAGGGTGGTCTGGTTGGTTGGAGATTTACTTCTCATGATGTCATTTCAGCCAGAAAAATATTTTACCTACTGAACATATTTCTGGTCCAAAAATACTTGATCTTGAACTTTCCACACATACTCACAGACTATGTAATATAACATTCGGATGTTATATGACATAGGTCAATTTTTGACCTCCATGAACACTTTTATGGCCCACGGGTACTTGGATCTGTTGGTTAATATACCGAGAGATTTACATCTCATGATGTCATTTCAGCCAGACAAATATTTGACCTACTGAACATGTTTCTGGCCCAAAAGTACTTGATCTTGAACTTTCCATACATATTTATAGACCACGCAATATAACATTCTGATGTTATATTACACAGGTCAAATTTTGACCTCCATGAACACTTTTATGGCCCACGGGTACTTGGATCTGTTGGTTAATATACCGAGAGATTTACCTCTCATGATGTCATTTCAGCCAGACAAATAATTGACCTACTGAACATGTTTCTGGCCCAAAAGTACTTGATCTTGAACTTTCCAAACATACTCATAGACTCCAACAGATGATTCCTAAGCCACAGAGAAGTCCATATCTGACATATTGAACTCATTTCGGGTCAAAGGTTTCTCAGAAAGTTTAAAACAATATAGACTTTTAGACTCCTTCTGATGTTATATTAGATATACATAGGTCAATTTTGACCTCCATGAACACATTTATGGCACATTTCCTGAAGAAAATGTGAAGTGGAGCTTGAAGCGGCAAATCTCTGTACCCGGTTGCTAGGGTGTTCTGGGAGGTTGCTACGGTGTTCTGGGTGGTTGGTAGGTTTTTTTTAGGGTATTCTGGGTGGTTGCTAAGGTGTTGCTATGCGGTTGCTAGGGTATTCTGGGTGGTTGCGAAGGTGTTCTGGGTGGTTGCTAGGGTGTTGCTATGTGGTTGCTAGGGTATTCTGGGTGGTTGCGAAGCTGTTCTGGGTGGTTGCTAGGGTGTTGCAAGGCGGTTGCTAGGGTATTCTGGGTGGTTGCGAAGTTGTTCTGGGTGGTTGCTGGGTTGTTTTGGTTTGTTTCTAGGGTGTTCTGGGTGGTTGCTATGCTGTTGCTTGGTGGTTGCTAGGGTGTTCTGGTTGGTTGGAGATTTATTTCTCATGATGTCATTTCAGCCAGACAAATATTTGACCTACTGAACATGTTTCTGTCCCAAAAAGTCTTTGATCTTGAACTTTCCAAACATACTCATAGACTCCAACAGATGCTTCCTAAGCCACCGAGAAGTCCATATCTGACATATTGAACTCATTTCTGGTCAAAGGTTTCTCAAAAAGTTTAAAACAATATAGACTTTTAGACTTCTTCTGATGTTATATTAAATATACATAGGTCAATTTTGACCTCCATGAACACATTTATGGCACATTTCCTGAAGAAAATGTGAAGTGGAGCTTGAAGCGGCAAATCTCAGCACCCGGTTGCTAGGGTGTTCTGGGAGGTTGCTACCGTGTTTTGGGTGGTTGGTAGTTTTTTTTTTAGGGTATTCTGGGTAGTTGCTATGGTGTTGCTTTGCGGTTGCTAGGGTATTCTGGGTGGTTGCGAAGGTGTTCTGGGTGGTTGCTAGGGTGTTGATATGTGGTTGCTAGTGTATTCTGGGTGGTTGCGAAGCTGTTCTGGGTGGTTGCTAGGGTGTTGCTAGGCGGTTGCTAGGGTATTCTGGAAGGTTGCGAAGGTGTTCTGGGTGGTTGCTGGGTTGTTCTGGGTGATTGCTATTCTGTTGCTTGGTGGTTGCTAGGGTGTTCTGGTTGGTTGGAGATTTATTTTTTATGATGTCATTTCAGCCAGAAAAATATTTTACCTACTAAACATGTTTCTGGCCCAAAAGTACTAGATCTTGAACTTTCCATACATATTCATAGACTATGTAATATAACATTCTGATGTTATATTACATAGGTCAATTTTTGACCTCCATGAATACTTTTATGGCCCACGGGTACTTGATCTGTGTGTTAATGTACCGAGAGATTTACATCTCATGATGTCATTTCAGCCAGACAAATATTTGACCTACTGAACATGTTTCTGGTCCAAAAGTTCTTGATCTTGAACTTTCCATACAGACTCATAGACTCCAAAAGATGCTTCCTAAGAAGCCATAGAGAAGTCCATATCTGACATATTGAACTCATTTCTGGTCAAGGGTTTCTCAAATAGTTTAAAACAATATAGACTTTTAGACTCCTTCTGATGTTATATTAGATATACATAGGTCAATTTTGACCTCCATGAACACATTTATGGCACATTTCCTGAAGAAAATGTGAAGTGGAGCTTGAAGCGTCAAATCTCAGCACCCGGTTGCTAGGGTGTTCTGGGAGGTTGCTACGGTGTTCTGGGTGGTTGGTAGGTTTTTTTTAGGGTATTCTGGGTGGTTGCTATGGTGTTGCTAAGCGGTTGCTAGGGTATTCTGGGTGGTTGCGAAGGTGTTCTGGGTGGTTGCTAGGGTGTTGCTATGTGGTTGCTAGGGTATTCTGGGTGGTTGTGAAGCTGTTCTCGGTGGTTGCTAGGGTGTTGCAAGGCGGTTGCTAGGGTATTCTGGGTGGTTGCGAAGGTGTTCTGGGTGGTTGCTGGGTTGTTCTGGGTGGTTGCTATGCTGTTGCTTGGTGGTTGCTAGGGTGTTCTGGTTGGTTGGAGATTTATTTTTTATGATGTCATTTCAGCCAGAAAAATATTTTACCTACTAAACATGTTTCTGGTCCAAAAGTTCTTGATCTTGAACTTTCCATACAGACTCATAGACTCCAATAGATGCTTCCTAAGAGGCCATAGAGAAGTCCATATCCGACATATTGAACTCATTTCTGGTCAAGGGTTTCTCAAATAGTTTAAAACAATATAGACTTTTAGACTCCTTCTGATGTTATATTAGATATACATAGGTCAATTTTGACCTCCATGAACACATTTATGGCACATTTCCTGAAGAAAATGTGAAGTGGAGCTTGAAGCGGCAAATCTCAGCACCCGGTTGCTAGGGTGTTCTGGGAGGTTGCTACGGTGTTCTGGGTGGTTGGTAGGTTTTTTTTAGGGTATTCTGGGTGGTTGCTATGTTGTTGCTATGCGGTTGCTAGGGTATTCTGGGTGGTTGCGAAGGTGTTCTGGGTGGTTGCTAGGGTGTTGCTATGTGGTTGCTAGGGTATTCTTGGTGGTTGTGAAGCTGTTCTGGGTGGTTGCTAGGGTGTTGCAAGGCGGTTGCTAGGGTATTCTGGGTGGTTGCGAAGGTGTTCTGGGTGGTTGCTGGGTTGTTCTGGGTGGTTGCTATGCTGTTGCTTGGTGGTTGCTAGGGTGTTCTGGTTGGTTGGAGATTTATTTTTCATGATGTCATTTCAGCCAGAAAAATATTTTACCTACTAAACATGTTTCTGGCCCAAAAGTACTAGATCTTGAACTTTCCATACATATTCATAGACTATGTAATATAACATTCGGATGTTATATTACATAGGTCAATTTTTGACCTCCATGAATACTTTTATGGCCCACGGGTACTTGATCTGTGGGTTAATATACAGAGAGATTTACATCTCATGATGTCATTTCAGCCAGAGAAATATTTGACCTACTGAACATGTTTCTGGCCCAGAAGTTCTTGATCTTGAACTTTCCATACAGACTCATAGACTCCAATAGATGAACCTGGCAACCGCCTAGCAACATTAGCACCTAGCAACCACATAAAAACACCATAGCAACCACCCAGAATACCCTAACAACCACCTAGCAACCACACAGAACACCCTGGTAACCGGGTGGTGAGATTTGCCACTTCAGGCTCAACTTCACATTTTCTTCTGGAAATGTGCCATAAATGTGTTCCTGGTGGTCAAAAATGTATCTATGTATATCTAATCTAACATCAGAAGAAGTCTAAAAGTTTACATTGTTTTAAACTTTTTGAGGAACCTTTGACAAGAAATGAGTTCAATGACATCACGAGAAGTAAATCTATCGGTATATTAACTCACAGATCAAGTACCCGTGGGACATAAATGTGTTCCTGGAGGTCAAAAATTGACCTATATATATCTAATATAATTGACCAATGTATATCTTATATAACATCAGAAGGAGGTCAAATATTTGTCTGGCTGAAATTACATCATGAGAAGTAAATCTCTCGGTATACTCACCCATAGATCAAGTACCCGTGGGCCATAAATGTGTTCCTGGAGGTCAAAAATTGACCTATGTATAGCTAATATAACATCATGAAGGAATCTATAAGTTTATATTGTTTTAAACTATTTTGAGGAACTTTTCACCAAAAATGAGTTCAATAGGTCAGATATGGACTTCTCTATGGCTTCTTAGGAAGCGTCTATTGGAGTCTATGAGTCTGTATGGAAAGTTCAAGATCAAGAACTTTTGGGCCAGAAACATGTTCAGTAGGTCAAATATTTGTCTGGCTGAAATGACATCATGAGATGTAAATCTCTCTGTATATTAACCCACAGATCAAGTACCTGTGGGCCATAAAAGTATTCATGGAGGTCAAAAATTGACCTATGTAGTATAACATCAGAATGTTATATTACATAGTCTATGAATATGTATGGAAAGTTCAAGATCTAGTACTTTTGGGCCAGAAACATGTTTAGTAGGTAAAATATTTTTCTGGCTGAAATGACATCATGAGAAATAAATCTCCAACCAACCAGAACACCCTAGCAACCACCAAGCAACAGCATAGCAACCACCCAGAACACCCTAGAAACAAACCAAAACAACCCAGCAACCACCCAAAACACCTTCGCAACCACCCAGAATACCCTAGCAACCGCCTAGCAACACCCTAGCAACCACCCCGAACAGCTTCGCAACCACCCAGAATACCCTAGCAACCACATAGCAAAACCCTAGCAACCAACCAGAACACCTTCGCAACCACCCAGAATACCCTAGCAACCGCATAGCAACACCTTAGCAACCACCCAGAATACCCTAAAAAAAAACCTACCAACCACCCAGAACACCGTAGCAACCTCCCAGAACACCCTAGCAACCGGGTGCTGAGATTTGCCACTTCACATTTTCTTCAGGAAATGTGCCATAAATGTGTTCATGGAGGTCAAATTTGACCTATGTATATCTAATTTAACATCAGAAGGAGTCTAAAAGTCTATATTGTTTTAAACTTTTTGAGAAACCTTTGACCCGAAATGAGTTTAATATGTCAGATATGGACTTCTCTGTGGCTTAGGAATCATCTGTTGGAGTCTATGAGTATGTTTGGAAAGTTCAAGATCAAGTACTTTTGGGCAAGAAACATGTTCAGTAGGTCAAATATTTGTCTGGCTGAAATGACATCATGAGATGTAAATCTCTTGGTATATTAACCAACAGATCCAAGTACCCGTGGGCCATAAAAGTGTTCATGGAGGTCAAAAATTGACCTATGTAATATAACATCAGAATGTTATATTACATAGTCTGTGAGTATGTGTGGAAAGTTCAAGATCAAGTATTTTTGGACCAGAAACATGTTCAGTAGGTAAAATATTTTTCTGGCTGAAATGACATCATGAGAAGTAAATCTCCAACCAACCAGAACACCCTAGCAACCACCAAGCAACAGCCTAGCAACCATCCAGAACACCCTATAAACAAACCAGAACACCCCAGCAACCATCTGGCAACATCCTAGCAACCACCATTAACACCCCAGCAATCGCCTAGCAACACCCTAGCAACCACATAGCAACCCCATAGCAACCACCCAGAATACCCTAGCAACCACCCAGAATACCCCAGCAACCGCCTAGCAACACCCTAGCAACCACCCAGAACACCTTAGCAACCACCCAGAATACCCTAGCAACCGCATAGCAACACCATAGCAACCACCCAGAATACCCTAAAAAAACACCTAGCAACCACCCAGAACACCGTAGCAACCTCCCAGAACACCCTAGCAACCGGTTGGATTTAGCTCTTAACTAATAAATTCTTTTGTAATATAATGTAATATGATATAAACTAATCAATATGTTTATATTGTTTGAAACCTTTTGAGGACCCTTTTACCATAACAATATAAACTTCTAGAGTCCATCTGATGTTGTATTAGCTATACATGGGTCAATTTTTGACCTATGTAACACATTTATGGCACATTTCCAGAAGAAATTGTGAAGTACTGCTTGCAGTGGCAAATCTCACCACCCGGTTGCTAGGGTGTTCCCGGTGGTTGCTACAGTGTTCTGGGTGGTTGCTAGGTGGTTGTTAGGGTATTCCGGGTGGTTGCTAGGGTGTTGCTAGGGTGTTCTGGGTGGTTACTAGGGTGTTGCTAGGTGGTTGCTAGGGTGTTCTGGGTGGTTGCTTGGGTGTTGCTAGGGTTGGTTGCTTGGTAGGGTGTTGCTAAGGTGTTCTGGGTGGTTGCTAGGTGGTTGCTAGAGTGTTGCTAAGGTGTTCTGGGTGGTTGCTAGGGTGATTTAGGTGGTTACTATGGTAGTCTGTGTGGTTCCTATGGTGTTTCTAGGTGGTTGGTAGTGTCCAAATTACTATAGAGTTTTTATAATGTTTTTGGCAATTGATTTATATATCATCAAAAGGAGCCCATAAGTTTTTCAGAAATAATTTCAATAGGTCAGATGTGGACAATTCTATATGGCCTAGGAACCATCAAAAAGGAGTCTATGAGTATGTAGAAAGTTCAAGATCAAGTACACATGGGCAAGAAATACAGTCTTTAGGTCAAATATCTGTCTGGCTAAAATAACATGATAAGAGGTCATTCTGTATAGTATCCTGATTTTCAAAGAACACCTTAGCCAGAAATATGTTCAGTAGTTAAAATAAGGACTCTTGTATGGCTTCAGTAACATCAAAAGGAGTTAATGAGTATGTTTAGAATGTTCAAGATCAAGTACTCGTGGGCCAGAACTATATTCAGTAGGTCAAAAAGGAACCTATCTATAGCTCATGTAATATCAGAAGGAGTCTAAAAGTTTTTCTTGTTTAAAAACTTTTGAGGACCCTTTGACCAGACATGAGTTAAATACTTAAGATATGGACATTAGATATGGAGCCTTAAGAAGCATCAAAAGGAGTCTATGAGAATTTATACAAAAAGTTCGAGACCTAGTACTCGTCGGCAAGGACTATGTTTGTGGGTCAATGAGGAACCTCTAGGCCTAGAAAGCAGTCTAAGAAGTAGCATAAGAAGTAGTCTATTTTTTATGTATAGAAAGTTCAATATCAGGTACTCGTGGGACAGATATATGTTCAGTATATGTTCAAATATCTTCCTGCTCATAAAACATCATAAGTAGTAAATATCAATGTATAGTAACCTAATGATATAGTAACCTATGTTAGGTAGGTCAAATAGGAACCTTTGTATAGCTTATCATCAAAAGGTGTCTAATAAGCTTATATTGCTTAAAAACTTTTGAGGTCCCTTTTACCAGAAATGAGTTCAATAGCTATACTATGCACTATAAAGCTCATTTGTTGTTTTCTCGTCTGTGCACAAATAAATTAGTTTGTAAAATAGAAATGCATGCAAAATCACGTTATATCTTTTCATTGCAACGAGGAACAAGTTAGATATGTCATGCAATGCGACGAAACACATCTCAGGTGTTTTCTTTTCATTGCACAGAGGTTAGTTAAAGCGTGCATATGCATAACGAGGAACAAGTTAGATATGTCATGCAATGCACTGAAACCCATGTTAGGTGTTTTCTTTTCACTGCAGAGAGGTTTTTGCGTGGATATGCATAACAAGAAACAAGTTATATCTATCATGCAATGCAATGAAACACATCTTAGGTGTTTTCTTTTTATTGCACAGAGGTTAGTTATTACGTGCATATGCATAACGAGGAACAAGTTAGATATGTCAGGCAATGCACTGAAACCCATGTTAGGTGTTTTCTTTTCACTGCAGAGAGGTTACTTATTTGCGTGCATAAGCATAACGAGAAACAAGTTATATCTATCATGCAATGCAATGAAACACATCTTAGGTGTTTTCTTTTTATTACACAGAGGTTAGTTATTACGTGCATATGCATTACGAGGAACAAATTAGATATGTCATGCAATGCACTGAAACCCATGTTAGGTGTTTTCTTTTCACTGCAGAAAGGTTAGCTATTTGCGTGCATATGCATAACGAGAAACAAGTTATCTATCTTGCAATGCAATGAAACACATCTTAGGTGTTTTCTTTTCATTGCACAGAGGATAGTTATTGCATGCATACATAACGAGGAACAAGTTAGATATGTCATGCAATGCAATGAAACACATCTTAGGTATTTTCTTTTCATTGCACAGAGGTTAGTTATTCCGTGCATATGAATAACGAGTAACAAGTTAGATAGGTCATGCTATGCGATGAAACACATCTTAGGTGTTTTCTTTTCATTGCACAGAGGATAGTTATTGCATGCATACATAACGAGGAACAAGTTAGATAGGTCATGCAATGCATTGAAACACATCTTAGTTGTTTTCTTTTCACTGCACAGAGCGAGTTATTGCGTGCATATGCATAACGAGAAACAAGTTAGATCTGTCATGCAATGCACTGAAACACATCTTAGGTGTTTTCTTTTCACTGCACAGAGCGAGTTATTGCGTGTATATGCATAACGAGAAACAAGTTAGATCTGTCATGCAATGCACTGAAACACATCTTAGGTGTTTTCTTTTCACTGCACAGAGGTTAGTTATTGCGTGCAATAGCATAACGAGGAACAAGTTAGATATGTCATGCAATGCGATGAAACACATCTTAGTTGTTTTCTTTTCACTGCACAGAGCGAGTTATTGCGTGCATATGCATAACGAGAAACAAGTTAGATCTGTCATGCTAATGCACTGAAACACATCTTAGGTGTTTTCTTTTCACTGCACAGAGCGAGTTATTGCGTGTATATGCATAACGAGAAACAAGTTAGATCTGTCATGCAATGCACTGAAACACATCTTAGGAGTTTTCTTTTCACTGCACAGAGGTTAGTTATTGCGTGCATATGCATAACGAGGAACAAGTTAGATATGTCATGCAATGCGATGAAACACATCTTAGGTGTTTTCTTTTCACTGCACAGAGCGAGTTATTGCGTGTATATGCATAACGAGAAACAAGTTAGATCTGTCATGCAATGCACTGAAACACATCTTAGGTGTTTTCTTTTCACTGCACAGAGGTTAGTTATTGCGTGCATATGCATAACGAGGAACAAGATAGATATGTCATGCAATGCGATGAAACACATCTTAGGTGTTTTCTTTTCACTGCACAGAGGTTAGTTATTGCGTGCATATGCATAACGAGGAACAAGTTAGATATGTCATGCAATGCAATGAAACACATCTTAGGTGTTTTCTTTTCATTGGACAGAGGTTAGTTATCGTGTGCATGTGCAATGCAATCCTAAAGCACAAGCATTGCAAATCTCTTCGTTGCACAAGGAACAAGTTAGTGTGTGCATTGTAAAGCGATCGCTCTTTTGATGTTTTCTCGTCAAAACAGAAATTAATTAGTTGTAGAATGGAAATGCATGGAAAAGCACGCGTGTTTTATCTTTTCTTTTCATTGCAAAGAAAAATAAGTTAGAAAATGTAAGAATTGCAATGAAACAACACACGTTATCTAGTCAAAGCAGAAGGAAGGGTTTAGTTCTTGAATGCAATAAAGTGCATATTACATATATGGTATTTTTGATGCACAACGTTCTTCATGCACAATCCACATCTCTTCATTGCACAAAGCAACGAGTGTTGTTTTATTGCAATGCATAAAATATCGAACTTGTTCCTCATTGCAATGAAAAGAAAATGTATGCATGTGCTTTCGCATGCATTTCTATTTTACAAACTAGACTGTTTGTGCACAGACAAGAAAACATCACATTATGCCTTTTCATTGCAACGAAGAACAAGTTAGATTGTTATGCAATCCAATGAAACTAGATATTAGGTGTTTTCTTTTCATTGCACAGAGAAACATGTTAGTTATTGCGTGCATATTCTTTAATGCACAACGTTAGACGTTAGATGTGTTTTCGTTGAACAACGGAATGAGTTAGATATTGAATGCGTTCCTCTGTTGCACAAAGGAACGAGTAAGTTATTGCATTGCACGACCGCTCAAGTGATGTTTTTTCGTCAGTGCACAAAAGAATTAGTAGTAGAATCCATGCGAAAGAGTCAAAGGGTCCTCAAAGGTTTTAATAAATATTAACTTATTGACTTTTGATGATTTGTAAGCTATAGATAGGTTCCTTTTTGTCCTAGTGAACATATTTCTGGCTCACGGGTACTTAATTCTAAGCCATAGAGAAGTCCATATCTGACCTATTGTACTAATTTCTGGTCTATGTTTCCTCAAATGTTTTTAAATAATATCAACTGATAGACTCAATCTGATGTTATATACATAGGTTCCTTTTTGACCTACTGAACATGTTTCTGGCCTATGGGTAATTAATTGATCCTTCTCATGATGTTATTTCAGCCAGAAAGATATTTGACCTACTGAACATATTTCTGGCCCAAAAGTACTTGATCTTGAACTTTCCATACATACTCATAGACTCCAATAAATGCTTCCTAAGCCATGGACAAGTCCATATCTGACCTTTTGAAATAATTTCTGGTCAAAGGTTCCTCAAAAACTTTAAAACGATATAAACTTATAGACTCCTTCTGATGTTATATTACATAGGTCAATTTTTGACCTCCAGGAACACTTTTATGGCCCACGGGTCCTTGGTATGTGGGTTATTATACCGAGAGATTTACTTCTCATGATGTCATTTCAGCCAGACAAAAATTTGACCTACTGAACATGTTTCTGGCCCAAAAGTACTTGATCTTGAACTTTCCAAACATACTCATAGACTCCAACAGATGCTTTCTAAGCCATAGAGAAGTCCATATCTGACCTATTGAACTCATTTCTGGTCAAAGGATCCTCAAAAGGTTTTAAACAATATAAACTTATAGACTCCTGATGTTACATTAGCTATACATAGGTCAATTTTTGACCTTCAGAAACACATTTATGATCCACGGGTATTTGATGTTTGGATTAATGTACCGAGAGCTTTGCTTCTCATGATGTAATTTCAGCCATAAATATATTTGACCTACTGAACATACATCTGGCCCAAAAGTACTTGACCTTGTACTTTCCATTCATACTCATAGACTCCAACAGATGCTTCCTAAGCCATAGAGAAGTCCATATCTGACATATTGAACTAATTTCTGGTCAAAGATTTCTCAAAAAGTTTAAAACAATATAAACTTTTAGACTCCTTCTGATGTTATATTAGATATACATAGGTCAATTTTGACCTCCATGAACACATTTATGGCACATTTCCAGAAGAAAATGTGAAGTGCTTGAAGCGGCAAATCTCAGCACCCGTTTGCTAGGGTGTTCTGGGAGGTTGCTACGGTGTTCTGGGTGGTTGCTAGGTGTTTTTTTTAGGGTATTCTTGGTGGTTGCTATGGCGTTGCTATGCGTTTGTTAGGGTATTCTGGGTGGTTGCGAAGGTGTTCTGGGTGGTTGCTAGGGTGTTGCTAGGCGGTTAATGGGGTGTTAATGGTGGTTGCTAGGGTGTTGCCAGATGGTTGCTGGGTTGTTCTGGTTTGTTTCTAGGGTGTTCTGGATGGTTGCTAGGCTGTTGCTTGGTGGTTGCTAGGGTGGTCTGGTTGGTTGGAGATTTACTTCTCATGATGTCATTTCAGCCAGAAAAATATTTTACCTACTGAACATATTTCTGGTCCAAAAATACTTGATCTTGAACTTTCCACACATACTCACAGACTATGTAATATAACATTCGGATGTTATATGACATAGGTCAATTTTTGACCTCCATGAACACTTTTATGGCCCACGGGTACTTGGATCTGTTGGTTAATATACCGAGAGATTTACATCTCATGATGTCATTTCAGCCAGACAAATATTTGACCTACTGAACATGTTTCTGGCCCAAAAGTACTTGATCTTGAACTTTCCATACATATTTATAGACCACGCAATATAACATTCTGATGTTATATTACACAGGTCAAATTTTGACCTCCATGAACACTTTTATGGCCCACGGGTACTTGGATCTGTTGGTTAATATACCGAGAGATTTACCTCTCATGATGTCATTTCAGCCAGACAAATAATTGACCTACTGAACATGTTTCTGGCCCAAAAGTACTTGATCTTGAACTTTCCAAACATACTCATAGACTCCAACAGATGATTCCTAAGCCACAGAGAAGTCCATATCTGACATATTGAACTCATTTCGGGTCAAAGGTTTCTCAGAAAGTTTAAAACAATATAGACTTTTAGACTCCTTCTGATGTTATATTAGATATACATAGGTCAATTTTGACCTCCATGAACACATTTATGGCACATTTCCTGAAGAAAATGTGAAGTGGAGCTTGAAGCGGCAAATCTCTGTACCCGGTTGCTAGGGTGTTCTGGGAGGTTGCTACGGTGTTCTGGGTGGTTGGTAGGTTTTTTTTAGGGTATTCTGGGTGGTTGCTAAGGTGTTGCTATGCGGTTGCTAGGGTATTCTGGGTGGTTGCGAAGGTGTTCTGGGTGGTTGCTAGGGTGTTGCTATGTGGTTGCTAGGGTATTCTGGGTGGTTGCGAAGCTGTTCTGGGTGGTTGCTAGGGTGTTGCAAGGCGGTTGCTAGGGTATTCTGGGTGGTTGCGAAGTTGTTCTGGGTGGTTGCTGGGTTGTTTTGGTTTGTTTCTAGGGTGTTCTGGGTGGTTGCTATGCTGTTGCTTGGTGGTTGCTAGGGTGTTCTGGTTGGTTGGAGATTTATTTCTCATGATGTCATTTCAGCCAGACAAATATTTGACCTACTGAACATGTTTCTGTCCCAAAAAGTCTTTGATCTTGAACTTTCCAAACATACTCATAGACTCCAACAGATGCTTCCTAAGCCACCGAGAAGTCCATATCTGACATATTGAACTCATTTCTGGTCAAAGGTTTCTCAAAAAGTTTAAAACAATATAGACTTTTAGACTTCTTCTGATGTTATATTAAATATACATAGGTCAATTTTGACCTCCATGAACACATTTATGGCACATTTCCTGAAGAAAATGTGAAGTGGAGCTTGAAGCGGCAAATCTCAGCACCCGGTTGCTAGGGTGTTCTGGGAGGTTGCTACCGTGTTTTGGGTGGTTGGTAGTTTTTTTTTTAGGGTATTCTGGGTAGTTGCTATGGTGTTGCTTTGCGGTTGCTAGGGTATTCTGGGTGGTTGCGAAGGTGTTCTGGGTGGTTGCTAGGGTGTTGATATGTGGTTGCTAGTGTATTCTGGGTGGTTGCGAAGCTGTTCTGGGTGGTTGCTAGGGTGTTGCTAGGCGGTTGCTAGGGTATTCTGGAAGGTTGCGAAGGTGTTCTGGGTGGTTGCTGGGTTGTTCTGGGTGATTGCTATTCTGTTGCTTGGTGGTTGCTAGGGTGTTCTGGTTGGTTGGAGATTTATTTTTTATGATGTCATTTCAGCCAGAAAAATATTTTACCTACTAAACATGTTTCTGGCCCAAAAATACTAGATCTTGAACTTTCCATACATATTCATAGACTATGTAATATAACATTCTGATGTTATATTACATAGGTCAATTTTTGACCTCCATGAATACTTTTATGGCCCACGGGTACTTGATCTGTGTGTTAATGTACCGAGAGATTTACATCTCATGATGTCATTTCAGCCAGACAAATATTTGACCTACTGAACATGTTTCTGGTCCAAAAGTTCTTGATCTTGAACTTTCCATACAGACTCATAGACTCCAAAAGATGCTTCCTAAGAAGCCATAGAGAAGTCCATATCTGACATATTGAACTCATTTCTGGTCAAGGGTTTCTCAAATAGTTTAAAACAATATAGACTTTTAGACTCCTTCTGATGTTATATTAGATATACATAGGTCAATTTTGACCTCCATGAACACATTTATGGCACATTTCCTGAAGAAAATGTGAAGTGGAGCTTGAAGCGTCAAATCTCAGCACCCGGTTGCTAGGGTGTTCTGGGAGGTTGCTACGGTGTTCTGGGTGGTTGGTAGGTTTTTTTTAGGGTATTCTGGGTGGTTGCTATGGTGTTGCTAAGCGGTTGCTAGGGTATTCTGGGTGGTTGCGAAGGTGTTCTGGGTGGTTGCTAGGGTGTTGCTATGTGGTTGCTAGGGTATTCTGGGTGGTTGTGAAGCTGTTCTCGGTGGTTGCTAGGGTGTTGCAAGGCGGTTGCTAGGGTATTCTGGGTGGTTGCGAAGGTGTTCTGGGTGGTTGCTGGGTTGTTCTGGGTGGTTGCTATGCTGTTGCTTGGTGGTTGCTAGGGTGTTCTGGTTGGTTGGAGATTTATTTTTTATGATGTCATTTCAGCCAGAAAAATATTTTACCTACTAAACATGTTTCTGGTCCAAAAGTTCTTGATCTTGAACTTTCCATACAGACTCATAGACTCCAATAGATGCTTCCTAAGAGGCCATAGAGAAGTCCATATCCGACATATTGAACTCATTTCTGGTCAAGGGTTTCTCAAATAGTTTAAAACAATATAGACTTTTAGACTCCTTCTGATGTTATATTAGATATACATAGGTCAATTTTGACCTCCATGAACACATTTATGGCACATTTCCTGAAGAAAATGTGAAGTGGAGCTTGAAGCGGCAAATCTCAGCACCCGGTTGCTAGGGTGTTCTGGGAGGTTGCTACGGTGTTCTGGGTGGTTGGTAGGTTTTTTTTAGGGTATTCTGGGTGGTTGCTATGTTGTTGCTATGCGGTTGCTAGGGTATTCTGGGTGGTTGCGAAGGTGTTCTGGGTGGTTGCTAGGGTGTTGCTATGTGGTTGCTAGGGTATTCTTGGTGGTTGTGAAGCTGTTCTGGGTGGTTGCTAGGGTGTTGCAAGGCGGTTGCTAGGGTATTCTGGGTGGTTGCGAAGGTGTTCTGGGTGGTTGCTGGGTTGTTCTGGGTGGTTGCTATGCTGTTGCTTGGTGGTTGCTAGGGTGTTCTGGTTGGTTGGAGATTTATTTTTCATGATGTCATTTCAGCCAGAAAAATATTTTACCTACTAAACATGTTTCTGGCCCAAAAGTACTAGATCTTGAACTTTCCATACATATTCATAGACTATGTAATATAACATTCGGATGTTATATTACATAGGTCAATTTTTGACCTCCATGAATACTTTTATGGCCCACGGGTACTTGATCTGTGGGTTAATATACAGAGAGATTTACATCTCATGATGTCATTTCAGCCAGAGAAATATTTGACCTACTGAACATGTTTCTGGCCCAGAAGTTCTTGATCTTGAACTTTCCATACAGACTCATAGACTCCAATAGATGAACCTGGCAACCGCCTAGCAACATTAGCACCTAGCAACCACATAAAAACACCATAGCAACCACCCAGAATACCCTAACAACCACCTAGCAACCACACAGAACACCCTGGTAACCGGGTGGTGAGATTTGCCACTTCAGGCTCAACTTCACATTTTCTTCTGGAAATGTGCCATAAATGTGTTCCTGGTGGTCAAAAATGTATCTATGTATATCTAATCTAACATCAGAAGAAGTCTAAAAGTTTACATTGTTTTAAACTTTTTGAGGAACCTTTGACAAGAAATGAGTTCAATGACATCACGAGAAGTAAATCTATCGGTATATTAACTCACAGATCAAGTACCCGTGGGACATAAATGTGTTCCTGGAGGTCAAAAATTGACCTATATATATCTAATATAATTGACCAATGTATATCTTATATAACATCAGAAGGAGGTCAAATATTTGTCTGGCTGAAATTACATCATGAGAAGTAAATCTCTCGGTATACTCACCCATAGATCAAGTACCCGTGGGCCATAAATGTGTTCCTGGAGGTCAAAAATTGACCTATGTATAGCTAATATAACATCATGAAGGAATCTATAAGTTTATATTGTTTTAAACTATTTTGAGGAACTTTTCACCAAAAATGAGTTCAATAGGTCAGATATGGACTTCTCTATGGCTTCTTAGGAAGCGTCTATTGGAGTCTATGAGTCTGTATGGAAAGTTCAAGATCAAGAACTTTTGGGCCAGAAACATGTTCAGTAGGTCAAATATTTGTCTGGCTGAAATGACATCATGAGATGTAAATCTCTCTGTATATTAACCCACAGATCAAGTACCTGTGGGCCATAAAAGTATTCATGGAGGTCAAAAATTGACCTATGTAGTATAACATCAGAATGTTATATTACATAGTCTATGAATATGTATGGAAAGTTCAAGATCTAGTACTTTTGGGCCAGAAACATGTTTAGTAGGTAAAATATTTTTCTGGCTGAAATGACATCATGAGAAATAAATCTCCAACCAACCAGAACACCCTAGCAACCACCAAGCAACAGCATAGCAACCACCCAGAACACCCTAGAAACAAACCAAAACAACCCAGCAACCACCCAAAACACCTTCGCAACCACCCAGAATACCCTAGCAACCGCCTAGCAACACCCTAGCAACCACCCCGAACAGCTTCGCAACCACCCAGAATACCCTAGCAACCACATAGCAAAACCCTAGCAACCAACCAGAACACCTTCGCAACCACCCAGAATACCCTAGCAACCGCATAGCAACACCTTAGCAACCACCCAGAATACCCTAAAAAAAACCTACCAACCACCCAGAACACCGTAGCAACCTCCCAGAACACCCTAGCAACCGGGTGCTGAGATTTGCCACTTCACATTTTCTTCAGGAAATGTGCCATAAATGTGTTCATGGAGGTCAAATTTGACCTATGTATATCTAATTTAACATCAGAAGGAGTCTAAAAGTCTATATTGTTTTAAACTTTTTGAGAAACCTTTGACCCGAAATGAGTTTAATATGTCAGATATGGACTTCTCTGTGGCTTAGGAATCATCTGTTGGAGTCTATGAGTATGTTTGGAAAGTTCAAGATCAAGTACTTTTGGGCAAGAAACATGTTCAGTAGGTCAAATATTTGTCTGGCTGAAATGACATCATGAGATGTAAATCTCTTGGTATATTAACCAACAGATCCAAGTACCCGTGGGCCATAAAAGTGTTCATGGAGGTCAAAAATTGACCTATGTAATATAACATCAGAATGTTATATTACATAGTCTGTGAGTATGTGTGGAAAGTTCAAGATCAAGTATTTTTGGACCAGAAACATGTTCAGTAGGTAAAATATTTTTCTGGCTGAAATGACATCATGAGAAGTAAATCTCCAACCAACCAGAACACCCTAGCAACCACCAAGCAACAGCCTAGCAACCATCCAGAACACCCTATAAACAAACCAGAACACCCCAGCAACCATCTGGCAACATCCTAGCAACCACCATTAACACCCCAGCAATCGCCTAGCAACACCCTAGCAACCACATAGCAACACCATAGCAACCACCCAGAATACCCTAGCAACCACCCAGAATACCCCAGCAACCGCCTAGCAACACCCTAGCAACCACCCAGAACACCTTAGCAACCACCCAGAATACCCTAGCAACCGCATAGCAACACCATAGCAACCACCCAGAATATCCTAAAAAAACACCTAGCAACCACCCAGAATACCGTAGCAACCTCCCAGAACACCCTAGCAACCGGTTGGATTTAGCTCTTAACTAATAAATTCTTTTGTAATATAATGTAATATGATATAAACTAATCAATATGTTTATATTGTTTGAAACCTTTTGAGGACCCTTTTACCATAACAATATAAACTTCTAGAGTCCATCTGATGTTGTATTAGCTATACATGGGTCAATTTTTGACCTATGTAACACATTTATGGCACATTTCCAGAAGAAATTGTGAAGTACTGCTTGCAGTGGCAAATCTCACCACCCGGTTGCTAGGGTGTTCCCGGTGGTTGCTACAGTGTTCTGGGTGGTTGCTAGGTGGTTGTTAGGGTATTCCGGGTGGTTGCTAGGGTGTTGCTAGGGTGTTCTGGGTGGTTACTAGGGTGTTGCTAGGTGGTTGCTAGGGTGTTCTGGGTGGTTGCTTGGGTGTTGCTAGGGTTGGTTGCTTGGTAGGGTGTTGCTAAGGTGTTCTGGGTGGTTGCTAGGTGGTTGCTAGAGTGTTGCTAAGGTGTTCTGGGTGGTTGCTAGGGTGATTTAGGTGGTTACTATGGTAGTCTGTGTGGTTCCTATGGTGTTTCTAGGTGGTTGGTAGTGTCCAAATTACTATAGAGTTTTTATAATGTTTTTGGCAATTGATTTATATATCATCAAAAGGAGCCCATAAGTTTTTCAGAAATAATTTCAATAGGTCAGATATGGACAATTCTATATGGCCTAGGAACCATCAAAAGGAGTCTATGAGTATGTAGAAAGTTCAAGATCAAGTACACATGGGCAAGAAATACAGTCTTTAGGTCAAATATCTGTCTGGCTAAAATAACATGATAAGAGGTCATTCTGTATAGTATCCTGATTTTCAAAGAACACCTTAGCCAGAAATATGTTCAGTAGTTAAAATAAGGACTCTTGTATGGCTTCAGTAACATCAAAAGGAGTTAATGAGTATGTTTAGAATGTTCAAGATCAAGTACTCGTGGGCCAGAACTATATTCAGTAGGTCAAAAAGGAACCTATCTATAGCTCATGTAATATCAGAAGGAGTCTAAAAGTTTTTCTTGTTTAAAAACTTTTGAGGACCCTTTGACCAGACATGAGTTAAATACTTAAGATATGGACATTCTATATGCCTTAAGAAGCATCAAAAGGAGTCTATGAGAATTTATACAAAAAGTTCGAGACCTAGTACTCGTCGGCAAGGACTATGTTTGTGGGTCAATGAGGAACCTCTAGGCCTAGAAAGCAGTCTAAGAAGTAGCATAAGAAGTAGTCTATTTTTTATGTATAGAAAGTTCAATATCAGGTACTCGTGGGACAGATATATGTTCAGTATATGTTCAAATATCTTCCTGCTCATAAAACATCATAAGTAGTAAATATCAATGTATATTAACCTAATGATATAGTAACCTATGTTCAGTAGGTCAAATAGGAACCTTTGTATAGCTTATCATCAAAAGGTGTCTAATAAGCTTATATTGCTTAAAAACTTTTGAGGTCCCTTTTACCAGAAATGAGTTCAATAGCTATACTATGCACTGTAAAGCTCATGTGTTGTTTTCTCGTCTGTGCACAAATAAATTAGTTTGTAAAATAGAAATGCATGCAAAATCACGTTATATCTTTTCATTGCAACGAGGAACAAGTTAGATATGTCATGCAATGCGACGAAACACATCTCAGGTGTTTTCTTTTCATTGCACAGAGGTTAGTTAAAGCGTGCATATGCATAACGAGGAACAAGTTAGATATGTCATGCAATGCACTGAAACCCATGTTAGGTGTTTTCTTTTCACTGCAGAGAGGTTTTTGCGGGGATATGCATAACGAGAAACAAGTTATATCTATCATGTAATGCAATGAAACACATCTTAGGTGTTTTCTTTTTATTGCACAGAGGTTAGTTATTACGTGCATATGCATAACGAGGAACAAGTTAGATATGTCAGGCAATGCACTGAAACCCATGTTAGGTGTTTTCTTTTCACTGCAGAGAGGTTACTTATTTGCGTGCATAAGCATAACGAGAAACAAGTTATATCTATCATGCAATGCAATGAAACACATCTTAGGTGTTTTCTTTTTATTACACAGAGGTTAGTTATTACGTGCATATGCATTACGAGGAACAAATTAGATATGTCATGCAATGCACTGAAACCCATGTTAGGTGTTTTCTTTTCACTGCAGAAAGGTTAGCTATTTGCGTGCATATGCATAACGAGAAACAAGTTATCTATCTTGCAATGCAATGAAACACATCTTAGGTGTTTTCTTTTCATTGCACAGAAGATAGTTATTGCATGCATACATAACGAGGAACAAGTTAGATAGGTCATGCAATGCATTGAAACACATCTTAGTTGTTTTCTTTTCACTGCACAGAGCGAGTTATTGCGTGCATATGCATAACGAGAAACAAGTTAGATCTGTCATGCAATGCACTGAAACACATCTTAGGTGTTTTCTTTTCACTGCACAGAGCGAGTTATTGCGTGTATATGCATAACGAGAAACAAGTTAGATCTGTCATGCAATGCACTGAAACACATCTTAGGTGTTTTCTTTTCACTGCACAGAGGTTAGTTATTGCGTGCATATGCATAACGAGGAACAAGTTAGATATGTCATGCAATGCGTTGAAACACATCTTAGTTGTTTTCTTTTCACTGCACAGAGCGAGTTATTGCGTGCATATGCATAACGAGAAACAAGTTAGATCTGTCATGCAAATGCACTGAAACACATCTTAGGTGTTTTCTTTTCACTGCACAGAGCGAGTTATTGCGTGTATATGCATAACGAGAAACAAGTTAGATCTGTCATGCAATGCACTGAAACACATCTTAGGTGTTTTCTTTTCATTGCACAGAGGATAGTTATTGCATGCATACATAACGAGGAACAAGTTAGATAGGTCATGCAATGCATTGAAACACATCTTAGTTGTTTTCTTTTCACTGCACAGAGCGAGTTATTGCGTGCATATGCATAACGAGAAACAAGTTAGATCTGTCATGCAATGCACTGAAACACATCTTAGGTGTTTTCTTTTCACTGCACAGAGCGAGTTATTGCGTGTATATGCATAACGAGAAACAAGTTAGATCTGTCATGCAATGCACTGAAACACATCTTAGGTGTTTTCTTTTCACTGCACAGAGGTTAGTTATTGCGTGCATATGCATAACGAGGAACAAGTTAGATATGTCATGCAATGCGATGAAACACATCTTAGTTGTTTTCTTTTCACTGCACAGAGCGAGTTATTGCGTGCATATGCATAACGAGAAACAAGTTAGATCTGTCATGCAAATGCACTGAAACACATCTTAGGTGTTTTCTTTTCACTGCACAGAGCGAGTTATTGCGTGTATATGCATAACGAGAAACAAGTTAGATCTGTCATGCAATGCACTGAAACACATCTTAGGTGTTTTCTTTTCACTGCACAGAGGTTAGTTATTGCGTGCATATGCATAACGAGGAACAAGTTAGATATGTCATGCAATGCGATGAAACACATCTTAGGTGTTTTCTTTTCACTGCACAGAGCGAGTTATTGCGTGTATATGCATAACGAGAAACAAGTTAGATCTGTCATGCAATGCACTGAAACACATCTTAGGTGTTTTCTTTTCACTGCACAGAGGTTAGTTATTGCGTGCATATGCATAACGAGGAACAAGTTAGATATGTCATGAAATGCGATGAAACACATCTTAGGTGGTTTCTTTTCACTGCATAGAGGTTAGTTATTGCGTGCATAAGCATAACGAGTAACAAGTTAGATATGTCATGCAATGCAATGAAACACATCTTAGGTGTTTTCTTTTCATTGGACAGAGGTTAGTTATCGTGTGCATGTGCAATGCAATCCTAAAGCACAAGCATTGCAAATCTCTTCGTTGCACAAGGAACAAGTTAGTGTGTGCATTGTAAAGCGATCGCTCTTTTGATGTTTTCTCGTCAAAACAGAAATTAATTAGTTGTAGAATGGAAATGCATGGAAAAGCACGCGTGTTTTATCTTTTCTTTTCATTGCCAAGAAAAATAAGTTAGAAAATGTAAGAATTGCAATGAAACAACACACGTTATCCAGTCAAAGCAGAAGGAAGGGTTTAGTTCTTGAATGCAAGAAAGTGCATATTACATATATGGTATTTTTGATGCACAACGTTCTTCATGCACAATCCACATCTCTTCATTGCACAAAGCAACGAGTGTTGTTTTATTGCAATGCATAAAATATCGAACTTGTTCCTCATTGCAATGAAAAGAAAATGTATGCATGTGCTTTCGCATGCATTTCTATTTTACAAACTAGATTGTTTGTGCACAGACAAGAAAACATCACATTATGCCTTTTCATTGCAACGAAGAACAAGTTAGATTGTTATGCAATCCAATGAAACTAGATATTAGGTGTTTTCTTTTCATTGCACAGAGAAACATGTTAGTTATTGCGTGCATATTCTTTAATGCACAACGTTAGACGTTAGATGTGTTTTCGTTGAACAACGGAATGAGTTAGATATTGAATGCGTTCCTCTGTTGCACAAAGGAACGAGTAAGTTATTGCATTGCACGACCGCTCAAGTGATGTTTTTTCGTCAGTGCACAAAAGAATTAGTAGTAGAATCCATGCGAAAGAGTCAAAGGGTCCTCAAAGGTTTTAATAAATATTAACTTATTGACTTTTGATGATTTGTAAGCTATAGATTGGTTCCTTTTTGTCCTAGTGAACATATTTCTGGCTCACGGGTACTTGATTCTAAGCCATAGAGAAGTCCATATCTGACCTATTGTACTAATTTCTGGTCTATGTTTCCTCAAATGTTTTTAAATAATATCAACTGATAGACTCAATCTGATGTTATATACATAGGTTCCTTTTTGACCTACTGAACATGTTTCTAGCCTATGGGTAATTAATTGATCCTTCTCATGATGTTATTTCAGCCAGAAAGATATTTGACCTACTGAACATATTTCTGGCCCAAAAGTACTTGATCTTGAACTTTCCATACATACTCATAGACTCCAATAAATGCTTCCTAAGCCATGGACAAGTCCATATCTGACCTTTTGAACTAATTTCTGGTCAAAGGTTCCTCAAAAACTTTAAAACGATATAAACTTATAGACTCCTTCTGATGTTATATTACATAGGTCAATTTTTGACCTCCAGGAACACTTTTATGGCCCACGGGTCCTTGGTATGTGGGTTATTATACCGAGAGATTTACTTCTCATGATGTCATTTCAGCCAGACAAAAATTTGACCTACTGAACAAGTTTCTGGCCCAAAAGTACTTGATCTTGAACTTTCCAAACATACTCATAGACTCCAACAGATGCTTTCTAAGCCATAGAGAAGTCCATATCTGACCTATTGAACTCATTTCTGGTCAAAGGATCCTCAAAAGGTTTTAAACAATATAAACTTATAGACTCCTGATGTTACATTAGCTATACATAGGTCAATTTTTGACCTTCAGAAACACATTTATGGTCCACGGGTATTTGATGTTTGGATTAATGTACCGAGAGCTTTGCTTCTCATGATGTAATTTCAGCCATAAATATATTTGACCTACTGAACATACATCTGGCCCAAAAGTACTTGACCTTGTACTTTCCATTCATACTCATAGACTCCAACAGATGCTTCCTAAGCCATAGAGAAGTCCATATCTGACATATTGAACTAATTTCTGGTCAAAGATTTCTCAAAAAGTTTAAAACAATATAAACTTTTAGACTCCTTCTGATGTTATATTAGATATACATAGGTCAATTTTGACCTCCATGAACACATTTATGGCACATTTCCAGAAGAAAATGTGAAGTGCTTTAAGCGGCAAATCTCAGCACCCGTTTGCTAGGGTGTTCTGGGAGGTTGCTACGGTGTTCTGGGTGGTTGCTAGATGTTTTTTTTAGGGTATTCTTGGTGGTTGCTATGGCGTTGCTATGCGTTTGTTAGGGTATTCTGGGTGGTTGCGAAGGTGTTCTGGGTGGTTGCTAGGGTGTTGCTAGGCGGTTAATGGGGTGTTAATGGTGGTTGCTAGGGTGTTGCCAGATGGTTGCTGGGTTGTTCTGGTTTGTTTCTAGGGTGTTCTGGATGGTTGCTAGGCTGTTGCTTGGTGGTTGCTAGGGTGGTCTGGTTGGTTGGAGATTTACTTCTCATGATGTCATTTCAGCCAGAAAAATATTTTACCTACTGAACATGTTTCTGGTCCAAAAATACTTGATCTTGAACTTTCCACACATACTCACAGACTATGTAATATAACATTCGGATGTTATATGACATAGGTCAATTTTTGACCTCCATGAACACTTTTATGGCCCACGGGTACTTGGATCTGTTGGTTAATATACCGAGAGATTTACATCTCATGATGTCATTTCAGCCAGACAAATATTTGACCTACTGAACATGTTTCTGGCCCAAAAGTACTTGATCTTGAACTTTCCATACATACTCATAGACCACGCAATATAACATTCTGATGTTATATTACACAGGTCAAATTTTGACCTCCATGAACACTTTTATGGCCCACGGGTACTTGGATCTGTTGGTTAATATACCGAGAGATTTACCTCTCATGATGTCATTTCAGCCAGACAAATATTTGACCTACTGAACATGTTTCTGGCCCAAAAGTACTTGATCTTGAACTTTCCAAACATACTCATAAACTCCAACAGATGCTTCTTAAGCCACAGAGAAGTCCATATCTGACATATTGAACTCATTTCTGGTCAAAGGTTTCTCAAAAAGTTTAAAACAATATAGACTTTTAGACTCCTTCTGATGTTATATTAGATATACATAGGTCAATTTTGACCTCCATGAACACATTTATGGCACATTTCCTGAAGAAAATGTGAAGTGGAGCTTGAAGCGGCAAATCTCAGCACCCGGTTGCTAGGGTGTTCTGGGAGGTTGCTACCCTGTTCTGGGTGGTTGGTAGTTTTTTTTTTAGGGTATTCTGGGTAGTTGCTATGGTGTTGCTATGCGGTTGCTAGGGTATTCTGGGTGGTTGCTAGGGTATTCTGGGTGGTTGCGAAGGTGTTCTGGGTGGTTGCTGGGTTGTTCTGGTTTGTTTCTAGGGTGTTCTGGGTGGTTGCTATGATGTTGCTTGGTGGTTGCTAGGGTGTTCTGGTTGGTTGGAGATTTATTTCTCATGATGTCATTTCAGCCAGAAAAATATTTTACCTACTAAACATGTTTCTAGCCCAAAAGTACTAGATCTTGAACTTTCCATACAGACTCATAGACTATGTAATATAACATTCTGTTATATTACATAGGTCAATTTTTGACCTCCATGAATACTTTTATGGCCCACGGGTACTTGATCTGTGTGTTAATGTACCGAGAGATTTACATCTCATGATGTCATTTCAGCCAGACAAATATTTGACCTACTGAACATGTTTCTGGTCCAAAAGTTCTTGATCTTGAACTTTCCATAGAGACTCATAGACTCCAATAGATGCTTCCTAAGAAGCCATAGAGAAGTCCAAATCTGACATATTGAACTCATTTCTGGTCAAAGGTTTCTCAAATAGTTTAAAAGAATATAAACTTATAGATTCCTTCTGATGTTATATTAGCTATACATAGGTCAATTTTTGACCTCCAGGAACACATTTATGTCCCACGGGTACTTGATCTGTGGGTTAATATACCGATAGATTTACTTCTCGTGATCTCATTGAACTCATTTCTTGTCAAAGGTTCCTCAAAAAGTTTAAAACAATGTAAACTTTTAGACTTCTTCTGATGTTATATTAGATATACATAGATCAATTTTTGACCACCAGGAACACATTTATGGCACATTTCCAGAAGAAAATATGAAGTGGAGCTTGAAGCGGCAAATCTCAGCACCCGGTTGCTAGGGTGTTCTGGGAGGTTGCTACGGTGTTCTGGGTGGTTGCTAGGTGGTTTTTTTTAGGGTATTCTGGGTGGTTGCTATGGTGTTGCTATGCGGTTGCTAGGGTATTCTGGGTGGTTGCGAAGGTGTTCTGGGTGGTTGCTAGGGTGTTGCTATGTGGTTGCTAGGGTGTTGCTAGGCGATTGCTGGGGTGTTAATGGTGGTTGCTAGGGTGTTGCCAGATGGTTGCTGGGGTGTTCTGGTGTGTTTATAGGGTGTTCTGGATGGTTGCTAGGCTGTTGCTTGGTGGTTGCTAGGGTGTTCTGGTTGGTTGGAGATTTACTTCTCATGATGTCATTTCAGCCAGAAAAATATTTTACCTACTGAACATGTTTCTGGTCCAAAAATACTTGATCTTGAACTTTCCACACATATTCACAGACTATGTAATATAACATTCTGATGTTATATTACATAGGTCAATTTTTGACCTCCATGAACACTTTTATTACCCACGGGTACTTGGATCTGTTGGTTAATATACCAAGAGATTTACATCTCATGATGTCATTTCAGCCAGACAAATATTTGACCTACTGAACATGTTTCTTGCCCAAAAGTACTTGATCTTGAACTTTCCAAACATACTCATAGACTCCAACAGATGATTCCTAAGCCACAGAGAAGTCCATATCTGACATATTGAACTCATTTCGGGTCAAAGGTTTCTCAGAAAGTTTAAAACAATATAGACTTTTAGACTCCTTCTGATGTTATATTAGATATACATAGGTCAATTTTGACCTCCATGAACACATTTATGGCACATTTCCTGAAGAAAATGTGAAGTGGAGCTTGAAGCGGCAAATCTCTGTACCCGGTTGCTAGGGTGTTCTGGGAGGTTGCTACGGTGTTCTGGGTGGTTGGTAGGTTTTTTTTAGGGTATTCTGGGTGGTTGCTAAGGTGTTGCTATGCGGTTGCTAGGGTATTCTGGGTGGTTGCGAAGGTGTTCTGGGTGGTTGCTAGGGTGTTGCTATGTGGTTGCTAGGGTATTCTGGGTGGTTGCGAAGCTGTTCTGGGTGGTTGCTAGGGTGTTGCAAGGCGGTTGCTAGGGTATTCTGGGTGGTTGCGAAGTTGTTCTGGGTGGTTGCTGGGTTGTTTTGGTTTGTTTCTAGGGTGTTCTGGGTGGTTGCTATGCTGTTGCTTGGTGGTTGCTAGGGTGTTCTGGTTGGTTGGAGATTTATTTCTCATGATGTCATTTCAGCCAGACAAATATTTGACCTACTGAACATGTTTCTGTCCCAAAAAGTCTTTGATCTTGAACTTTCCAAACATACTCATAGACTCCAACAGATGCTTCCTAAGCCACCGAGAAGTCCATATCTGACATATTGAACTCATTTCTGGTCAAAGGTTTCTCAAAAAGTTTAAAACAATATAGACTTTTAGACTTCTTCTGATGTTATATTAGATATACATAGGTCAATTTTGACCTCCATGAACACATTTATGGCACATTTCCTGAAGAAAATGTGAAGTGGAGCTTGAAGCGGCAAATCTCAGCACCCGGTTGCTAGGGTGTTCTGGGAGGTTGCTACCGTGTTTTGGGTGGTTGGTAGTTTTTTTTTTTAGGGTATTCTGGGTAGTTGCTATGGTGTTGCTTTGCGGTTGCTAGGGTATTCTGGGTGGTTGCGAAGGTGTTCTGGGTGGTTGCTAGGGTGTTGATATGTGGTTGCTAGTGTATTCTGGGTGGTTGCGAAGCTGTTCTGGGTGGTTGCTAGGGTGTTGCTAGGCGGTTGCTAGGGTATTCTGGAAGGTTGCGAAGGTGTTCTGGGTGGTTGCTGGGTTGTTCTGGGTGATTGCTATTCTGTTGCTTGGTGGTTGCTAGGGTGTTCTGGTTGGTTGGAGATTTATTTTTTATGATGTCATTTCAGCCAGAAAAATATTTTACCTACTAAACATGTTTCTGGCCCAAAAGTACTAGATCTTGAACTTTCCATACATATTCATAGACTATGTAATATAACATTCTGATGTTATATTACATAGGTCAATTTTTGACCTCCATGAATACTTTTATGGCCCACGGGTACTTGATCTGTGTGTTAATGTACCGAGAGATTTACATCTCATGATGTCATTTCAGCCAGACAAATATTTGACCTACTGAACATGTTTCTGGTCCAAAAGTTCTTGATCTTGAACTTTCCATACAGACTCATAGACTCCAAAAGATGCTTCCTAAGAAGCCATAGAGAAGTCCATATCTGACATATTGAACTCATTTCTGGTCAAGGGTTTCTCAAATAGTTTAAAACAATATAGACTTTTAGACTCCTTCTGATGTTATATTAGATATACATAGGTCAATTTTGACCTCCATGAACACATTTATGGCACATTTCCTGAAGAAAATGTGAAGTGGAGCTTGAAGCGTCAAATCTCAGCACCCGGTTGCTAGGGTGTTCTGGGAGGTTGCTACGGTGTTCTGGGTGGTTGGTAGGTTTTTTTTTAGGGTATTCTGGGTGGTTGCTATGGTGTTGCTATGCGGTTGCTAGGGTATTCTGGGTGGTTGCGAAGGTGTTCTGGGTGGTTGCTAGGGTGTTGCTATGTGGTTGCTAGGGTATTCTGTGTGGTTGTGAAGCTGTTCTCGGTGGTTGCTAGGGTGTTGCAAGGCGGTTGCTAGGGTATTCTGGGTGGTTGCGAAGGTGTTCTGGGTGGTTGCTGGGTTGTTCTGGGTGGTTGCTATGCTGTTGCTTGGTGGTTGCTAGGGTGTTCTGGTTGGTTGGAGATTTATTTTTTATGATGTCATTTCAGCCAGAAAAATATTTTACCTACTAAACATGTTTCTGGTCCAAAAGTTCTTGATCTTGAACTTTCCATACAGACTCATAGACTCCAATAGATGCTTCCTAAGAGGCCATAGAGAAGTCCATATCCGACATATTGAACTCATTTCTGGTCAAGGGTTTCTCAAATAGTTTAAAACAATATAGACTTTTAGACTCCTTCTGATGTTATATTAGATATACATAGGTCAATTTTGACCTCCATGAACACATTTATGGCACATTTCCTGAAGAAAATGTGAAGTGGAGCTTGAAGCGGCAAATCTCAGCACCCGGTTGCTAGGGTGTTCTGGGAGGTTGCTACGGTGTTCTGGGTGGTTGGTAGGTTTTATTTAGGGTATTCTGGGTGGTTGCTATGTTGTTGCTATGCGGTTGCTAGGGTATTCTGGGTGGTTGCGAAGGTGTTCTGGGTGGTTGCTAGGGTGTTGCTATGTGGTTGCTAGGGTATTCTTGGTGGTTGTGAAGCTGTTCTGGGTGGTTGCTAGGGTGTTGCAAGGCGGTTGCTAGGGTATTCTGGGTGGTTGCGAAGGTGTTCTGGGTGGTTGCTGGGTTGTTCTGGGTGGTTGCTATGCTGTTGCTTGGTGGTTGCTAGGGTGTTCTGGTTGGTTGGAGATTTATTTTTCATGATGTCATTTCAGCCAGAAAAATATTTTACCTACTAAACATGTTTCTGGCCCAAAAGTACTAGATCTTGAACTTTCCATACATATTCATAGACTATGTAATATAACATTCGGATGTTATATTACATAGGTCAATTTTTGACCTCCATGAATACTTTTATGGCCCACGGGTACTTGATCTGTGGGTTAATATACAGAGAGATTTACATCTCATGATGTCATTTCAGCCAGAGAAATATTTGACCTACTGAACATGTTTCTGGCCCAAAAGTTCTTGATCTTGAACTTTCCATACAGACTCATAGACTCCAATAGATGAACCTGGCAACCGCCTAGCAACATTAGCACCTAGCAACCACATAAAAACACCATAGCAACCACCCAGAATACCCTAACAACCACCTAGCAACCACACAGAACACCCTGGTAACCGGGTGGTGAGATTTGCCACTTCAGGCTCAACTTCACATTTTCTTCTGGAAATGTGCCATAAATGTGTTCCTGGTGGTCAAAAATGTATCTATGTATATCTAATCTAACATCAGAAGAAGTCTAAAAGTTTACATTGTTTTAAACTTTTTGAGGAACCTTTGACAAGAAATGAGTTCAATGACATCACGAGAAGTAAATCTATCGGTATATTAACTCACAGATCAAGTACCCGTGGGACATAAATGTGTTCCTGGAGGTCAAAAATTGACCTATATATATCTAATATAATTGACCAATGTATATCTTATATAACATCAGAAGGAGGTCAAATATTTGTCTGGCTGAAATTACATCATGAGAAGTAAATCTCTCGGTATACTCACCCATAGATCAAGTACCCGTGGGCCATAAATGTGTTCCTGGAGGTCAAAAATTGACCTATGTATAGCTAATATAACATCATGAAGGAATCTATAAGTTTATATTGTTTTAAACTATTTTGAGGAACTTTTCACCAAAAATGAGTTCAATAGGTCAGATATGGACTTCTCTATGGCTTCTTAGGAAGCGTCTATTGGAGTCTATGAGTCTGTATGGAAAGTTCAAGATCAAGAACTTTTGGGCCAGAAACATGTTCAGTAGGTCAAATATTTGTCTGGCTGAAATGACATCATGAGATGTAAATCTCTCTGTATATTAACCCACAGATCAAGTACCTGTGGGCCATAAAAGTATTCATGGAGGTCAAAAATTGACCTATGTAGTATAACATCAGAATGTTATATTACATAGTCTATGAATATGTATGGAAAGTTCAAGATCTAGTACTTTTGGGCCAGAAACATGTTTAGTAGGTAAAATATTTTTCTGGCTGAAATGACATCATGAGAAATAAATCTCCAACCAACCAGAACACCCTAGCAACCACCAAGCAACAGCATAGCAACCACCCAGAACACCCTAGAAACAAACCAAAACAACCCAGCAACCACCCAAAACACCTTCGCAACCACCCAGAATACCCTAGCAACCGCCTAGCAACACCCTAGCAACCACCCCGAACAGCTTCGCAACCACCCAGAATACCCTAGCAACCACATAGCAAAACCCTAGCAACCAACCAGAACACCTTCGCAACCACCCAGAATACCCTAGCAACCGCATAGCAACACCTTAGCAACCACCCAGAATACCCTAAAAAAAACCTACCAACCACCCAGAACACCGTAGCAACCTCCCAGAACACCCTAGCAACCGGGTGCTGAGATTTGCCACTTCACATTTTCTTCAGGAAATGTGCCATAAATGTGTTCATGGAGGTCAAATTTGACCTATGTATATCTAATTTAACATCAGAAGCAGTCTAAAAGTCTATATTGTTTTAAACTTTTTGAGAAACCTTTGACCCGAAATGAGTTTAATATGTCAGATATGGACTTCTCTGTGGCTTAGGAATCATCTGTTGGAGTCTATGAGTATGTTTGGAAAGTTCAAGATCAAGTACTTTTGGGCAAGAAACATGTTCAGTAGGTCAAATATTTGTCTGGCTGAAATGACATCATGAGATGTAAATCTCTTGGTATATTAACCAACAGATCCAAGTACCCGTGGGCCATAAAAGTGTTCATGGAGGTCAAAAATTGACCTATGTAATATAACATCAGAATGTTATATTACATAGTCTGTGAGTATGTGTGGAAAGTTCAAGATCAAGTATTTTTGGACCAGAAACATGTTCAGTAGGTAAAATATTTTTCTGGCTGAAATGACATCATGAGAAGTAAATCTCCAACCAACCAGAACACCCTAGCAACCACCAAGCAACAGCCTAGCAACCATCCAGAACACCCTATAAACAAACCAGAACACCCCAGCAACCATCTGGCAACATCCTAGCAACCACCATTAACACCCCAGCAATCGCCTAGCAACACCCTAGCAACCACATAGCAACACCATAGCAACCACCCAGAATACCCTAGCAACCACCCAGAATACCCCAGCAACCGCCTAGCAACACCCTAGCAACCACCCAGAACACCTTAGCAACCACCCAGAATACCCTAGCAACCGCATAGCAACACCATAGCAACCACCCAGAATATCCTAAAAAAACACCTAGCAACCACCCAGAATACCGTAGCAACCTCCCAGAACACCCTAGCAACCGGTTGGATTTAGCTCTTAACTAATAAATTCTTTTGTAATATAATGTAATATGATATAAACTAATCAATATGTTTATATTGTTTGAAACCTTTTGAGGACCCTTTTACCATAACAATATAAACTTCTAGAGTCCATCTGATGTTGTATTAGCTATACATGGGTCAATTTTTGACCTATGTAACACATTTATGGCACATTTCCAGAAGAAATTGTGAAGTACTGCTTGCAGTGGCAAATCTCACCACCCGGTTGCTAGGGTGTTCCCGGTGGTTGCTACAGTGTTCTGGGTGGTTGCTAGGTGGTTGTTAGGGTATTCCGGGTGGTTGCTAGGGTGTTGCTAGGGTGTTCTGGGTGGTTACTAGGGTGTTGCTAGGTGGTTGCTAGGGTGTTCTGGGTGGTTGCTTGGGTGTTGCTAGGGTTGGTTGCTTGGTAGGGTGTTGCTAAGGTGTTCTGGGTGGTTGCTAGGTGGTTGCTAGAGTGTTGCTAAGGTGTTCTGGGTGGTTGCTAGGGTGATTTAGGTGGTTACTATGGTAGTCTGTGTGGTTCCTATGGTGTTTCTAGGTGGTTGGTAGTGTCCAAATTACTATAGAGTTTTTATAATGTTTTTGGCAATTGATTTATATATCATCAAAAGGAGCCCATAAGTTTTTCAGAAATAATTTCAATAGGTCAGATATGGACAATTCTATATGGCCTAGGAACCATCAAAAGGAGTCTATGAGTATGTAGAAAGTTCAAGATCAAGTACACATGGGCAAGAAATACAGTCTTTAGGTCAAATATCTGTCTGGCTAAAATAACATGATAAGAGGTCATTCTGTATAGTATCCTGATTTTCAAAGAACACCTTAGCCAGAAATATGTTCAGTAGTTAAAATAAGGACTCTTGTATGGCTTCAGTAACATCAAAAGGAGTTAATGAGTATGTTTAGAATGTTCAAGATCAAGTACTCGTGGGCCAGAACTATATTCAGTAGGTCAAAAAGGAACCTATCTATAGCTCATGTAATATCAGAAGGAGTCTAAAAGTTTTTCTTGTTTAAAAACTTTTGAGGACCCTTTGACCAGACATGAGTTAAATACTTAAGATATGGACATTCATATGCCTTAAGAAGCATCAAAAGAGTCTATGAGAATTTATACAAAAAGTTCGAGACCTAGTACTCGTCGGCAAGGACTATGTTTGTGGGTCAATGAGGAACCTCTCGGCCTAGAAAGCAGTCTAAGAAGTAGCATAAGAAGTAGTCTATTTTTTATGTATAGAAAGTTCAATATCAGGTACTCGTGGGACAGATATATGTTCAGTATATGTTCAAATATCTTCCTGCTCATAAAACATCATAAGTAGTAAATATCAATGTATATTAACCTAATGATATAGTAACCTATGTTCAGTAGGTCAAATAGGAACCTTTGTATAGCTTATCATCAAAAGGTGTCTAATAAGCTTATATTGCTTAAAAACTTTTGAGGTCCCTTTTACCAGAAATGAGTTCAATAGCTATACTATGCACTGTAAAGCTCATGTGTTGTTTTCTCGTCTGTGCACAAATAAATTAGTTTGTAAAATAGAAATGCATGCAAAATCACGTTATATCTTTTCATTGCAACGAGGAACAAGTTAGATATGTCATGCAATGCGACGAAACACATCTCAGGTGTTTTCTTTTCATTGCACAGAGGTTAGTTAAAGCGTGCATATGCAAAACGAGGAACAAGTTAGATATGTCATGCAATGCACTGAAACCCATGTTAGGTGTTTTCTTTTCACTGCAGAGAGGTTTTTGCGTGGATATGCATAACGAGAAACAAGTTATATCTATCATGCAATGCAATGAAACACATCTTAGGTGTTTTCTTTTTATTGCACAGAGGTTAGTTATTACGTGCATATGCATAACGAGGAACAAGTTAGATATGTCAGGCAATGCACTGAAACCCATGTTAGGTGTTTTCTTTTCACTGCAGAGAGGTTACTTATTTGCGTGCATAAGCATAACGAGAAACAAGTTATATCTATCATGCAATGCAATGAAACACATCTTAGGTGTTTTCTTTTTATTACACAGAGGTTAGTTATTACGTGCATATGCATTACGAGGAACAAATTAGATATGTCATGCAATGCACTGAAACCCATGTTTGGTGTTTTCTTTTCACTGCAGAAAGGTTAGCTATTTGCGTGCATATGCATAACGAGAAACAAGTTATCTATCTTGCAATGCAATGAAACACATCTTAGGTGTTTTCTTTTCATTGCACAGAGGATAGTTATTGCATGCATACATAACGAGGAACAAGCTAGATATGTCATGCAATGCAATGAAACACATCTTAGGTATTTTCTTTTCATTGCACAGAGGTTAGTTATTCCGTGCATATGAATAACGAGTAACAAGTTAGATATGTCATGTAATGCACTGAAACACATCTTAGGTGTTTTCTTTTCACTGCACAGAGCGAGTTATTGCGTGCATATGCATAACGAGGAACAAGTTAGATAGGTCATGCTATGCGATGAAACACATCTTAGGTGTTTTCTTTTCATTGCACAGAGGATAGTTATTGCATGCATACATAACGAGGAACAAGTTAGATAGGTCATGCAATGCATTGAAACACATCTTAGTTGTTTTCTTTTCACTGCACAGAGCGAGTTATTGCGTGCATATGCATAACGAGAAACAAGTTAGATCTGTCATGCAATGCACTGAAACACATCTTAGGTGTTTTCTTTTCACTGCACAGAGCGAGTTATTGCGTGTATATGCATAACGAGAAACAAGTTAGATCTGTCATGCAATGCACTGAAACACATCTTAGGTGTTTTCTTTTCACTGCACAGAGGTTAGTTATTGCGTGCATATGCATAACGAGGAACAAGTTAGATATGTCATGCAATGCGTTGAAACACATCTTAGTTGTTTTCTTTTCACTGCACAGAGCGAGTTATTGCGTGCATATGCATAACGAGAAACAAGTTAGATCTGTCATGCAAATGCACTGAAACACATCTTAGGTGTTTTCTTTTCACTGCACAGAGCGAGTTATTGCGTGTATATGCATAACGAGAAACAAGTTAGATCTGTCATGCAATGCACTGAAACACATCTTAGGTGTTTTCTTTTCATTGCACAGACGATAGTTATTGCATGCATACATAACGAGGAACAAGTTAGATAGGTCATGCAATGCATTGAAACACATCTTAGTTGTTTTCTTTTCACTGCACAGAGCGAGTTATTGCGTGCATATGCATAACGAGAAACAAGTTAGATCTGTCATGCAATGCACTGAAACACATCTTAGGTGTTTTCTTTTCACTGCACAGAGCGAGTTATTGCGTGTATATGCATAACGAGAAACAAGTTAGATCTGTCATGCAATGCACTGAAACACATCTTAGGTGTTTTCTTTTCACTGCACAGAGGTTAGTTATTGCGTGCATATGCATAACGAGGAACAAGTTAGATATGTCATGCAATGCGATGAAACACATCTTAGTTGTTTTCTTTTCACTGCACAGAGCGAGTTATTGCGTGCATATGCATAACGAGAAACAAGTTAGATCTGTCATGCAAATGCACTGAAACACATCTTAGGTGTTTTCTTTTCACTGCACAGAGCGAGTTATTGCGTGTATATGCATAACGAGAAACAAGTTAGATCTGTCATGCAATGCACTGAAACACATCTTAGGTGTTTTCTTTTCACTGCACAGAGGTTAGTTATTGCGTGCATATGCATAACGAGGAACAAGTTAGATATGTCATGCAATGCGATGAAACACATCTTAGGTGTTTTCTTTTCACTGCACAGAGCGAGTTATTGCGTGTATATGCATAACGAGAAACAAGTTAGATCTGTCATGCAATGCACTGAAACACATCTTAGGTGTTTTCTTTTCACTGCACAGAGGTTAGTTATTGCGTGCATATGCATAACGAGGAACAAGTTAGATATGTCATGAAATGCGATGAAACACATCTTAGGTGTTTTCTTTTCACTGCACAGAGGTTAGTTATTGCGTGCATATGCATAACGAGGAACAAGTTAGATATGTCATGCAATGCGATGAAACACATCTTAGGTGTTTTCTTTTCACTGCACAGAGCGAGTTATTGCGTGTATATGCATAACGAGAAACAAGTTAGATCTGTCATGCAATGCACTGAAACACATCTTAGGTGTTTTCTTTTCACTGCACAGAGGTTAGTTATTGCGTGCATATGCATAACGAGGAACAAGTTAGATATGTCATGAAATGCGATGAAACACATCTTAGGTGTTTTCTTTTCATTGGACAGAGGTTAGTTATCGTGTGCATGTGCAATGCAATCCTAAAGCACAAGCATTGCAAATCTCTTCGTTGCACAAGGAACAAGTTAGTGTGTGCATTGTAAAGCGATCGCTCTTTTGATGTTTTCTCGTCAAAACAGAAATTAATTAGTTGTAGGATGGAAATGCATGGAAAAGCACGCGTGTTTTATCTTTTCTTTTCATTTGCATAGAAAAATAAGTTAGAAAATGTAAGAATTGCAATGAAACAACACACGTTATCCAGTCAAAGCAGAAGGAAGGGTTTAGTTCTTGAATGCAAGAAAGTGCATATTACATATATGGTATTTTTGATGCACAACGTTCTTCATGCACAATCCACATCTCTTCATTGCACAAAGCAACGAGTGTTGTTTTATTGCAATGCATAAAATATCGAACTTGTTCCTCATTGCAATGAAAAGAAAATGTATGCATGTGCTTTCGCATGCATTTCTATTTTACAAACTAGATTGTTTGTGCACAGACAAGAAAACATCACATTATGCCTTTTCATTGCAACGAAGAACAAGTTAGATTGTTATGCAATCCAATGAAACTAGATATTAGGTGTTTTCTTTTCATTGCACAGAGAAACATGTTAGTTATTGCGTGCATATTCTTTAATGCACAACGTTAGACGTTAGATGTGTTTTCGTTGAACAACGGAATGAGTTAGATATTGAATGCGTTCCTCTGTTGCACAAAGGAACGAGTAAGTTATTGCATTGCACGACCGCTCAAGTGATGTTTTTTCGTCAGTGCACAAAAGAATTAGTAGTAGAATCCATGCGAAAGAGTCAAAGGGTCCTCAAAGGTTTTAATAAATATTAACTTATTGACTTTTGATGATTTGTAAGCTATAGATTGGTTCCTTTTTGTCCTAGTGAACATATTTCTGGCTCACGGGTACTTGATTCTAAGCCATAGAGAAGTCCATATCTGACCTATTGTACTAATTTCTGGTCTATGTTTCCTCAAATGTTTTTAAATAATATCAACTGATAGACTCAATCTGATGTTATATACATAGGTTCCTTTTTGACCTACTGAACATGTTTCTAGCCTATGGGTAATTAATTGATCCTTCTCATGATGTTATTTCAGCCAGAAAGATATTTGACCTACTGAACATATTTCTGGCCCAAAAGTACTTGATCTTGAACTTTCCATACATACTCATAGACTCCAATAAATGCTTCCTAAGCCATGGACAAGTCCATATCTGACCTTTTGAACTAATTTTTGGTCAAAGGTTCCTCAAAAACTTTAAAACGATATAAACTTATAGACTCCTTCTGATGTTATATTACATAGGTCAATTTTTGACCTCCAGGAACACTTTTATGGCCCACGGGTCCTTGGTATGTGGGTTATTATACCGAGAGATTTACTTCTCATGATGTCATTTCAGCCAGACAAAAATTTGACCTACTGAACAAGTTTCTGGCCCAAAAGTACTTGATCTTGAACTTTCCAAACATACTCATAGACTCCAACAGATGCTTTCTAAGCCATAGAGAAGTCCATATCTGACCTATTGAACTCATTTCTGGTCAAAGGATCCTCAAAAGGTTTTAAACAATATAAACTTATAGACTCCTGATGTTACATTAGCTATACATAGGTCAATTTTTGACCTTCAGAAACACATTTATGGTCCACGGGTATTTGATGTTTGGATTAATGTACCGAGAGCTTTGCTTCTCATGATGTAATTTCAGCCATAAATATATTTGACCTACTGAACATACATCTGGCCCAAAAGTACTTGACCTTGTACTTTCCATTCATACTCATAGACTCCAACAGATGCTTCCTAAGCCATAGAGAAGTCCATATCTGACATATTGAACTAATTTCTGGTCAAAGATTTCTCAAAAAGTTTAAAACAATATAAACTTTTAGACTCCTTCTGATGTTATATTAGATATACATAGGTCAATTTTGACCTCCATGAACACATTTATGGCACATTTCCAGAAGAAAATGTGAAGTGCTTTAAGCGGCAAATCTCAGCACCCGTTTGCTAGGGTGTTCTGGGAGGTTGCTACGGTGTTCTGGGTGGTTGCTAGATGTTTTTTTTAGGGTATTCTTGGTGGTTGCTATGGCGTTGCTATGCGTTTGTTAGGGTATTCTGGGTGGTTGCGAAGGTGTTCTGGGTGGTTGCTAGGGTGTTGCTAGGCGGTTAATGGGGTGTTAATGGTGGTTGCTAGGGTGTTGCCAGATGGTTGCTGGGTTGTTCTGGTTTGTTTCTAGGGTGTTCTGGATGGTTGCTAGGCTGTTGCTTGGTGGTTGCTAGGGTGGTCTGGTTGGTTGGAGATTTACTTCTCATGATGTCATTTCAGCCAGAAAAATATTTTACCTACTGAACATGTTTCTGGTCCAAAAATACTTGATCTTGAACTTTCCACACATACTCACAGACTATGTAATATAACATTCGGATGTTATATGACATAGGTCAATTTTTGACCTCCATGAACACTTTTATGGCCCACGGGTACTTGGATCTGTTGGTTAATATACCGAGAGATTTACATCTCATGATGTCATTTCAGCCAGACAAATATTTGACCTACTGAACATGTTTCTGGCCCAAAAGTACTTGATCTTGAACTTTCCATACATACTCATAGACCACGCAATATAACATTCTGATGTTATATTACACAGGTCAAATTTTGACCTCCATGAACACTTTTATGGCCCACGGGTACTTGGATCTGTTGGTTAATATACCGAGAGATTTACCTCTCATGATGTCATTTCAGCCAGACAAATATTTGACCTACTGAACATGTTTCTGGCCCAAAAGTACTTGATCTTGAACTTTCCAAACATACTCATAAACTCCAACAGATGCTTCTTAAGCCACAGAGAAGTCCATATCTGACATATTGAACTCATTTCTGGTCAAAGGTTTCTCAAAAAGTTTAAAACAATATAGACTTTTAGACTCCTTCTGATGTTATATTAGATATACATAGGTCAATTTTGACATCCATGAACACATTTATGGCACATTTCCTGAAGAAAATGTGAAGTGGAGCTTGAAGCGGCAAATCTCAGCACCCGGTTGCTAGGGTGTTCTGGGAGGTTGCTACCCTGTTCTGGGTGGTTGGTAGTTTTTTTTTTAGGGTATTCTGGGTAGTTGCTATGGTGTTGCTATGCGGTTGCTAGGGTATTCTGGGTGGTTGCTAGGGTATTCTGGGTGGTTGCGAAGGTGTTCTGGGTGGTTGCTGGGTTGTTCTGGTTTGTTTCTAGGGTGTTCTGGGTGGTTGCTATGATGTTGCTTGGTGGTTGCTAGGGTGTTCTGGTTGGTTGGAGATTTATTTCTCATGATGTCATTTCAGCCAGAAAAATATTTTACCTACTAAACATGTTTCTAGCCCAAAAGTACTAGATCTTGAACTTTCCATACAGACTCATAGACTATGTAATATAACATTCTGTTATATTACATAGGTCAATTTTTGACCTCCATGAATACTTTTATGGCCCACGGGTACTTGATCTGTGTGTTAATGTACCGAGAGATTTACATCTCATGATGTCATTTCAGCCAGACAAATATTTGACCTACTGAACATGTTTCTGGTCCAAAAGTTCTTGATCTTGAACTTTCCATAGAGACTCATAGACTCCAATAGATGCTTCCTAAGAAGCCATAGAGAAGTCCATATCTGACATATTGAACTCATTTCTGGTCAAAGGTTTCTCAAATAGTTTAAAACAATATAAACTTATAGATTCCTTCTGATGTTATATTAGCTATACATAGGTCAATTTTTGACCTCCAGGAACACATTTATGTCCCACGGGTACTTGATCTGTGGGTTAATATACCGATAGATTTACTTCTCGTGATCTCATTGAACTCATTTCTTGTCAAAGGTTCCTCAAAAAGTTTAAAACAATGTAAACTTTTAGACTTCTTCTAATGTTATATTAGATATACATAGATCAATTTTTGACCACCAGGAACACATTTATGGCACATTTCCAGAAGAAAATATGAAGTGGAGCTTGAAGCGGCAAATCTCAGCACCCGGTTGCTAGGGTGTTCTGGGAGGTTGCTACGGTGTTCTGGGTGGTTGCTAGGTGGGTTTTTTTAGGGTATTCTGGGTGGTTGCTATGGTGTTGCTATGCGGTTGCTAGGGTATTCTGGGTGGTTGCGAAGGTGTTCTGGGTGGTTGCTAGGGTGTTGCTATGTGGTTGCTAGGGTGTTGCTAGGCGATTGCTGGGGTGTTAATGGTGGTTGCTAGGGTGTTGCCAGATGGTTGCTGGGGTGTTCTGGTGTGTTTATAGGGTGTTCTGGATGGTTGCTAGGCTGTTGCTTGGTGGTTGCTAGGGTGTTCTGGTTGGTTGGAGATTTACTTCTCATGATGTCATTTCAGCCAGAAAAATATTTTACCTACTGAACATGTTTCTGGTCCAAAAATACTTGATCTTGAACTTTCCACACATATTCACAGACTATGTAATATAACATTCTGATGTTATATTACATAGGTCAATTTTTGACCTCCATGAACACTTTTATTACCCACGGGTACTTGGATCTGTTGGTTAATATACCAAGAGATTTACATCTCATGATGTCATTTCAGCCAGACAAATATTTGACCTACTGAACATGTTTCTTGCCCAAAAGTACTTGATCTTGAACTTTCCAAACATACTCATAGACTCCAACAGATGATTCCTAAGCCACAGAGAAGTCCATATCTGACATATTGAACTCATTTCGGGTCAAAGGTTTCTCAGAAAGTTTAAAACAATATAGACTTTTAGACTCCTTCTGATGTTATATTAGATATACATAGGTCAATTTTGACCTCCATGAACACATTTATGGCACATTTCCTGAAGAAAATGTGAAGTGGAGCTTGAAGCGGCAAATCTCTGTACCCGGTTGCTAGGGTGTTCTGGGAGGTTGCTACGGTGTTCTGGGTGGTTGGTAGGTTTTTTTTAGGGTATTCTGGGTGGTTGCTAAGGTGTTGCTATGCGGTTGCTAGGGTATTCTGGGTGGTTGCGAAGGTGTTCTGGGTGGTTGCTAGGGTGTTGCTATGTGGTTGCTAGGGTATTCTGGGTGGTTGCGAAGCTGTTCTGGGTGGTTGCTAGGGTGTTGCAAGGCGGTTGCTAGGGTATTCTGGGTGGTTGCGAAGTTGTTCTGGGTGGTTGCTGGGTTGTTTTGGTTTGTTTCTAGGGTGTTCTGGGTGGTTGCTATGCTGTTGCTTGGTGGTTGCTAGGGTGTTCTGGTTGGTTGGAGATTTATTTCTCATGATGTCATTTCAGCCAGACAAATATTTGACCTACTGAACATGTTTCTGTCCCAAAAAGTCTTTGATCTTGAACTTTCCAAACATACTCATAGACTCCAACAGATGCTTCCCAAGCCATCGAGAAGTCCATATCTGACAAAATAGAACAAAGATGTAGACTTTTAGACTTCTTCTGATGTTATATTAGATATACATAGGTCAATTTTGACCTCCATGAACACATTTATGGCACATTTCCTGAAGAAAATGTGAAGTGGAGCTTGAAGCGGCAAATCTCAGCACCCGGTTGCTAGGGTGTTCTGGGAGGTTGCTACCGTGTTTTGGGTGGTTGGTAGTTTTTTTTTTAGGGTATTCTGGGTAGTTGCTATGGTGTTGCTTTGCGGTTGCTAGGGTATTCTGGGTGGTTGCGAAGGTGTTCTGGGTGGTTGCTAGGGTGTTGATATGTGGTTGCTAGTGTATTCTGGGTGGTTGCGAAGCTGTTCTGGGTGGTTGCTAGGGTGTTGCTAGGCGGTTGCTAGGGTATTCTGGAAGGTTGCGAAGGTGTTCTGGGTGGTTGCTGGGTTGTTCTGGGTGATTGCTATTCTGTTGCTTGGTGGTTGCTAGGGTGTTCTGGTTGGTTGGAGATTTATTTTTTATGATGTCATTTCAGCCAGAAAAATATTTTACCTACTAAACATGTTTCTGGCCCAAAAGTACTAGATCTTGAACTTTCCATACATATTCATAGACTATGTAATATAACATTCTGATGTTATATTACATAGGTCAATTTTTGACCTCCATGAATACTTTTATGGCCCACGGGTACTTGATCTGTGTGTTAATGTACCGAGAGATTTACATCTCATGATGTCATTTCAGCCAGACAAATATTTGACCTACTGAACATGTTTCTGGTCCAAAAGTTCTTGATCTTGAACTTTCCATACAGACTCATAGACTCCAAAAGATGCTTCCTAAGAAGCCATAGAGAAGTCCATATCTGACATATTGAACTCATTTCTGGTCAAGGGTTTCTCAAATAGTTTAAAACAATATAGACTTTTAGACTCCTTCTGATGTTATATTAGATATACATAGGTCAATTTTGACCTCCATGAACACATTTATGGCACATTTCCTGAAGAAAATGTGAAGTGGAGCTTGAAGCGTCAAATCTCAGCACCCGGTTGCTAGGGTGTTCTGGGAGGTTGCTACGGTGTTCTGGGTGGTTGGTAGGTTTTTTTTTAGGGTATTCTGGGTGGTTGCTATGGTGTTGCTATGCGGTTGCTAGGGTATTCTGGGTGGTTGCGAAGGTGTTCTGGGTGGTTGCTAGGGTGTTGCTATGTGGTTGCTAGGGTATTCTGGGTGGTTGTGAAGCTGTTCTCGGTGGTTGCTAGGGTGTTGCAAGGCGGTTGCTAGGGTATTCTGGGTGGTTGCGAAGGTGTTCTGGGTGGTTGCTGGGTTGTTCTGGGTGGTTGCTATGCTGTTGCTTGGTGGTTGCTAGGGTGTTCTGGTTGGTTGGAGATTTATTTTTTATGATGTCATTTCAGCCAGAAAAATATTTTACCTACTAAACATGTTTCTGGTCCAAAAGTTCTTGATCTTGAACTTTCCATACAGACTCATAGACTCCAAAAGATGCTTCCTAAGAAGCCATAGAGAAGTCCATATCCGACATATTGAACTCATTTCTGGTCAAGGGTTTCTCAAATAGTTTAAAACAATATAGACTTTTAGACTCCTTCTGATGTTATATTAGATATACATAGGTCAATTTTGACCTCCATGAACACATTTATGGCACATTTCCTGAAGAAAATGTGAAGTGGAGCTTGAAGCGGCAAATCTCAGCACCCGGTTGCTAGGGTGTTCTGGGAGGTTGCTACGGTGTTCTGGGTGGTTGGTAGGTTTTTTTTAGGGTATTCTGGGTGGTTGCTATGTTGTTGCTATGCGGTTGCTAGGGTATTCTGGGTGGTTGCGAAGGTGTTCTGGGTGGTTGCTAGGGTGTTGCTATGTGGTTGCTAGGGTATTCTTGGTGGTTGTGAAGCTGTTCTGGGTGGTTGCTAGGGTGTTGCAAGGCGGTTGCTAGGGTATTCTGGGTGGTTGCGAAGGTGTTCTGGGTGGTTGCTGGGTTGTTCTGGGTGGTTGCTATGCTGTTGCTTGGTGGTTGCTAGGGTGTTCTGGTTGGTTGGAGATTTATTTTTCATGATGTCATTTCAGCCAGAAAAATATTTTACCTACTAAACATGTTTCTGGCCCAAAAGTACTAGATCTTGAACTTTCCATACATATTCATAGACTATGTAATATAACATTCGGATGTTATATTACATAGGTCAATTTTTGACCTCCATGAATACTTTTATGGCCCACGGGTACTTGATCTGTGGGTTAATATACAGAGAGATTTACATCTCATGATGTCATTTCAGCCAGAGAAATATTTGACCTACTGAACATGTTTCTGGCCCAAAAGTTCTTGATCTTGAACTTTCCATACAGACTCATAGACTCCAATAGATGAACCTGGCAACCGCCTAGCAACATTAGCACCTAGCAACCACATAAAAACACCATAGCAACCACCCAGAATACCCTAACAACCACCTAGCAACCACACAGAACACCCTGGTAACCGGGTGGTGAGATTTGCCACTTCAGGCTCAACTTCACATTTTCTTCTGGAAATGTGCCATAAATGTGTTCCTGGTGGTCAAAAATGTATCTATGTATATCTAATCTAACATCAGAAGAAGTCTAAAAGTTTACATTGTTTTAAACTTTTTGAGGAACCTTTGACAAGAAATGAGTTCAATGACATCACGAGAAGTAAATCTATCGGTATATTAACTCACAGATCAAGTACCCGTGGGACATAAATGTGTTCCTGGAGGTCAAAAATTGACCTATATATATCTAATATAATTGACCAATGTATATCTTATATAACATCAGAAGGAGGTCAAATATTTGTCTGGCTGAAATTACATCATGAGAAGTAAATCTCTCGGTATACTCACCCATAGATCAAGTACCCGTGGGCCATAAATGTGTTCCTGGAGGTCAAAAATTGACCTATGTATAGCTAATATAACATCATGAAGGAATCTATAAGTTTATATTGTTTTAAACTATTTTGAGGAACTTTTCACCAAAAATGAGTTCAATAGGTCAGATATGGACTTCTCTATGGCTTCTTAGGAAGCGTCTATTGGAGTCTATGAGTCTGTATGGAAAGTTCAAGATCAAGAACTTTTGGGCCAGAAACATGTTCAGTAGGTCAAATATTTGTCTGGCTGAAATGACATCATGAGATGTAAATCTCTCTGTATATTAACCCACAGATCAAGTACCTGTGGGCCATAAAAGTATTCATGGAGGTCAAAAATTGACCTATGTAGTATAACATCAGAATGTTATATTACATAGTCTATGAATATGTATGGAAAGTTCAAGATCTAGTACTTTTGGGCCAGAAACATGTTTAGTAGGTAAAATATTTTTCTGGCTGAAATGACATCATGAGAAATAAATCTCCAACCAACCAGAACACCCTAGCAACCACCAAGCAACAGCATAGCAACCACCCAGAACACCCTAGAAACAAACCAAAACAACCCAGCAACCACCCAAAACACCTTCGCAACCACCCAGAATACCCTAGCAACCGCCTAGCAACACCCTAGCAACCAACCCGAACAGCTTCGCAACCACCCAGAATACCCTAGCAACCACATAGCAAAACCCTAGCAACCAACCAGAACACCTTCGCAACCACCCAGAATACCCTAGCAACCGCATAGCAACACCTTAGCAACCACCCAGAATACCCTAAAAAAAACCTACCAACCACCCAGAACACCGTAGCAACCTCCCAGAACACCCTAGCAACCGGGTGCTGAGATTTGCCACTTCACATTTTCTTCAGGAAATGTGCCATAAATGTGTTCATGGAGGTCAAATTTGACCTATGTATATCTAATTTAACATCAGAAGGAGTCTAAAAGTCTATATTGTTTTAAACGTTTTGAGAAACCTTTGACCCGAAATGAGTTTAATATGTCAGATATGGACTTCTCTGTGGCTTAGGAATCATCTGTTGGAGTCTATGAGTATGTTTGGAAAGTTCAAGATCAAGTACTTTTGGGCAAGAAACATGTTCAGTAGGTCAAATATTTGTCTGGCTGAAATGACATCATGAGATGTAAATCTCTTGGTATATTAACCAACAGATCCAAGTACCCGTGGGCCATAAAAGTGTTCATGGAGGTCAAAAATTGACCTATGTAATATAACATCAGAATGTTATATTACATAGTCTGTGAGTATGTGTGGAAAGTTCAAGATCAAGTATTTTTGGACCAGAAACATGTTCAGTAGGTAAAATATTTTTCTGGCTGAAATGACATCATGAGAAGTAAATCTCCAACCAACCAGAACACCCTAGCAACCACCAAGCAACAGCCTAGCAACCATCCAGAACACCCTATAAACAAACCAGAACACCCCAGCAACCATCTGGCAACATCCTAGCAACCACCATTAACACCCCAGCAATCGCCTAGCAACACCCTAGCAACCACATAGCAACACCATAGCAACCACCCAGAATACCCTAGCAACCACCCAGAATACCCCAGCAACCGCCTAGCAACACCCTAGCAACCACCCAGAACACCTTAGCAACCACCCAGAATACCCTAGCAACCGCATAGCAACACCATAGCAACCACCCAGAATATCCTAAAAAAACACCTAGCAACCACCCAGAATACCGTAGCAACCTCCCAGAACACCCTAGCAACCGGTTGGATTTAGCTCTTAACTAATAAATTCTTTTGTAATATAATGTAATATGATATAAACTAATCAATATGTTTATATTGTTTGAAACCTTTTGAGGACCCTTTTACCATAACAATATAAACTTCTAGAGTCCATCTGATGTTGTATTAGCTATACATGGGTCAATTTTTGACCTATGTAACACATTTATGGCACATTTCCAGAAGAAATTGTGAAGTACTGCTTGCAGTGGCAAATCTCACCACCCGGTTGCTAGGGTGTTCCCGGTGGTTGCTACAGTGTTCTGGGTGGTTGCTAGGTGGTTGTTAGGGTATTCCGGGTGGTTGCTAGGGTGTTGCTAGGGTGTTCTGGGTGGTTACTAGGGTGTTGCTAGGTGGTTGCTAGGGTGTTCTGGGTGGTTGCTTGGGTGTTGCTAGGGTTGGTTGCTTGGTAGGGTGTTGCTAAGGTGTTCTGGGTGGTTGCTAGGTGGTTGCTAGAGTGTTGCTAAGGTGTTCTGGGTGGTTGCTAGGGTGATTTAGGTGGTTACTATGGTAGTCTGTGTGGTTCCTATGGTGTTTCTAGGTGGTTGGTAGTGTCCAAATTACTATAGAGTTTTTATAATGTTTTTGGCAATTGATTTATATATCATCAAAAGGAGCCCATAAGTTTTTCAGAAATAATTTCAATAGGTCAGATATGGACAATTCTATATGGCCTAGGAACCATCAAAAGGAGTCTATGAGTATGTAGAAAGTTCAAGATCAAGTACACATGGGCAAGAAATACAGTCTTTAGGTCAAATATCTGTCTGGCTAAAATAACATGATAAGAGGTCATTCTGTATAGTATCCTGATTTTCAAAGAACACCTTAGCCAGAAATATGTTCAGTATTTAAAATAAGGACTCTTGTATGGCTTCAGTAACATCAAAAGGAGTTAATGAGTATGTTTAGAATGTTCAAGATCAAGTACTCGTGGGCCAGAACTATATTCAGTAGGTCAAAAAGGAACCTATCTATAGCTCATGTAATATCAGAAGGAGTCTAAAAGTTTTTCTTGTTTAAAAACTTTTGAGGACCCTTTGACCAGACATGAGTTAAATACTTAAGATATGGACATTCTATATGCCTTAAGAAGCATCAAAAGAGTCTATGAGAATTTATACAAAAAGTTCGAGACCTAGTACTCGTCGGCAAGGACTATGTTTGTGGGTCAATGAGGAACCTCTCGGCCTAGAAAGCAGTCTAAGAAGTAGCATAAGAAGTAGTCTATTTTTTATGTATAGAAAGTTCAATATCAGGTACTCGTGGGACAGATATATGTTCAGTATATGTTCAAATATCTTCCTGCTCATAAAACATCATAAGTAGTAAATATCAATGTATATTAACCTAATGATATAGTAACCTATGTTCAGTAGGTCAAATAGGAACCTTTGTATAGCTTATCATCAAAAGGTGTCTAATAAGCTTATATTGCTTAAAAACTTTTGAGGTCCCTTTTACCAGAAATGAGTTCAATAGCTATACTATGCACTGTAAAGCTCATGTGTTGTTTTCTCGTCTGTGCACAAATAAATTAGTTTGTAAAATAGAAATGCATGCAAAATCACGTTATATCTTTTCATTGCAACGAGGAACAAGTTAGATATGTCATGCAATGCGACGAAACACATCTCAGGTGTTTTCTTTTCATTGCACAGAGGTTAGTTAAAGCGTGCATATGCATAACGAGGAACAAGTTAGATATGTCATGCAATGCACTGAAACCCATGTTAGGTGTTTTCTTTTCACTGCAGAGAGGTTTCTGCGTGGATATGCATAACGAGAAACAAGTTATATCTATCATGCAATGCAATGAAACACATCTTAGGTGTTTTCTTTTTATTGCACAGAGGTTAGTTATTACGTGCATATGCATAACGAGGAACAAGTTAGATATGTCAGGCAATGCACTGAAACCCATGTTAGGTGTTTTCTTTTCACTGCAGAGAGGTTACTTATTTGCGTGCATAAGCATAACGAGAAACAAGTTATATCTATCATGCAATGCAATGAAACACATCTTAGGTGTTTTCTTTTTATTACACAGAGGTTAGTTATTACGTGCATATGCATTACGAGGAACAAATTAGATATGTCATGCAATGCACTGAAACCCATGTTTGGTGTTTTCTTTTCACTGCAGAAAGGTTAGCTATTTGCGTGCATATGCATAACGAGAAACAAGTTATCTATCTTGCAATGCAATGAAACACATCTTAGGTGTTTTCTTTTCATTGCACAGAGGATAGTTATTGCATGCATACATAACGAGGAACAAGCTAGATATGTCATGCAATGCAATGAAACACATCTTAGGTATTTTCTTTTCATTGCACAGAGGTTAGTTATTCCGTGCATATGAATAACGAGTAACAAGTTAGATATGTCATGTAATGCACTGAAACACATCTTAGGTGTTTTCTTTTCACTGCACAGAGCGAGTTATTGCGTGCATATGCATAACGAGGAACAAGTTAGATAGGTCATGCTATGCGATGAAACACATCTTAGGTGTTTTCTTTTCATTGCACAGAGGATAGTTATTGCATGCATACATAACGAGGAACAAGTTAGATAGGTCATGCAATGCATTGAAACACATCTTAGTTGTTTTCTTTTCACTGCACAGAGCGAGTTATTGCGTGCATATGCATAACGAGAAACAAGTTAGATCTGTCATGCAATGCACTGAAACACATCTTAGGTGTTTTCTTTTCACTGCACAGAGCGAGTTATTGCGTGTATATGCATAACGAGAAACAAGTTAGATCTGTCATGCAATGCACTGAAACACATCTTAGGTGTTTTCTTTTCACTGCACAGAGGTTAGTTATTGCGTGCATATGCATAACGAGGAACAAGTTAGATATGTCATGCAATGCGATTAAACACATCTTAGTTGTTTTCTTTTCACTGCACAGAGCGAGTTATTGCGTGCATATGCATAACGAGAAACAAGTTAGATCTGTCATGCAAATGCACTGAAACACATCTTAGGTGTTTTCTTTTCACTGCACAGAGCGAGTTATTGCGTGTATATGCATAACGAGAAACAAGTTAGATCTGTCATGCAATGCACTGAAACACATCTTAGGTGTTTTCTTTTCACTGCACAGAGGTTAGTTATTGCGTGCATATGCATAACGAGGAACAAGTTAGATATGTCATGCAATGCGATGAAACACATCTTAGGTGTTTTCTTTTCACTGCACAGAGCGAGTTATTGCGTGTATATGCATAACGAGAAACAAGTTAGATCTGTCATGCAATGCACTGAAACACATCTTAGGTGTTTTCTTTTCACTGCACAGAGGTTAGTTATTGCGTGCATATGCATAACGAGGAACAAGTTAGATATGTCATGAAATGCGATGAAACACATCTTAGGTGTTTTCTTTTCACTGCACAGAGGTTAGTTATTGCGTGCATAAGCATAACGAGGAACAAGTTAGATATGTCATGCAATGCAATGAAACACATCTTAGGTGTTTTCTTTTCATTGGACAGAGGTTAGTTATCGTGTGCGTGTGCAATGCAATCCTAAAGCACAAGCATTGCAAATCTCTTCGTTGCACAAGGAACAAGTTAGTGTGTGCATTGTAAAGCGATCGCTCTTTTGATGTTTTCTCGTCAAAACAGAAATTAATTAGTTGTAGAATGGAAATGCATGGAAAAGCACGCGTGTTTTATCTTTTCTTTTCATTGCAAAGAAAAATAAGTTAGAAAATGTAAGAATTGCAATGAAACAACACACGTTATCCAGTCAAAGCAGAAGGAAGGGTTTAGTTCTTGAATGCAAGAAAGTGCATATTACATATATGGTATTTTTGATGCACAACGTTCTTCATGCACAATCCACATCTCTTCATTGCACAAAGCAACGAGTGTTGTTTTATTGCAATGCATAAAATATCGAACTTGTTCCTCATTGCAATGAAAAGAAAATGTATGCATGTGCTTTCGCATGCATTTCTATTTTACAAACTAGATTGTTTGTGCACAGACAAGAAAACATCACATTATGCCTTTTCATTGCAACGAAGAACAAGTTAGATTGTTATGCAATCCAATGAAACTAGATATTAGGTGTTTTCTTTTCATTGCACAGAGAAACATGTTAGTTATTGCGTGCATATTCTTTAATGCACAACGTTAGACGTTAGATGTGTTTTCGTTGAACAACGGAATGAGTTAGATATTGAATGCGTTCCTCTGTTGCACAAAGGAACGAGTAAGTTATTGCATTGCACGACCGCTCAAGTGATGTTTTTTCGTCAGTGCACAAAAGAATTAGTAGTAGAATCCATGCGAAAGAGTCAAAGGGTCCTCAAAGGTTTTAATAAATATTAACTTATTGACTTTTGATGATTTGTAAGCTATAGATTGGTTCCTTTTTGTCCTAGTGAACATATTTCTGGCTCACGGGTACTTGATTCTAAGCCATAGAGAAGTCCATATCTGACCTATTGTACTAATTTCTGGTCTATGTTTCCTCAAATGTTTTTAAATAATATCAACTGATAGACTCAATCTGATGTTATATACATAGGTTCCTTTTTGACCTACTGAACATGTTTCTAGCCTATGGGTAATTAATTGATCCTTCTCATGATGTTATTTCCAACCCGGTCTCACCCCAAGACGTCATATAACTGACGTTTTGGGACGTCTTTTGACCATACGTCAATATTCGCCTTTTTAGGGCCCCCTTAAACGTCGGTAGATGAGGTTATGGGATCCTAACTCTACCCCATACCTAAACCTAACCCTAAACCTAACCCGTCACCTAACTGACGTTAAAGGTAAAGCGTCAGTTGTATGACGGCCCGGGATCGCCATCTACCGACGTTTAAGGGGGCCCTAAAAAGGCTGATATTGACGTATGGTCAAAATACGTCCCAAAACGTCAGTTATATGACTTTTTGGGATGAGACTGTGAGACTGTGAGACTGTGTTATTATTTCAGCCAGAAAGATATTTGACCTACTGAACATATTTCTGGCCCAAAAGTACTTGATCTTGAACTTTCCATACATACTCATAGACTCCAATAAATGCTTACTAAGCCATGGACAAGTCCATATCTGACCTTTTGAACTAATTTCTGGTCAAAGGTTCCTCAAAAACTTTAAAACGATATAAACTTATAGACTGCTTCTGATGTTATATTACATAGGTCAATTTTTGACCTCCAGGAACACTTTTATGGCCCACGGGTCCTTGGTATGTGGGTTATTATACCGAGAGATTTACTTCTCATGATGTCATTTCAGCCAGACAAAAATTTGACCTACTGAACAAGTTTCTGGCCCAAAAGTACTTGATCTTGAACTTTCCAAACATACTCATAGACTCCAACAGATGCTTTCTAAGCCATAGAGAAGTCCATATCTGACCTATTGAACTCATTTCTGGTCAAAGGATCCTCAAAAGGTTTTAAACAATATAAACTTATAGACTCCTGATGTTACATTAGCTATACATAGGTCAATTTTTGACCTTCAGAAACACATTTATGGTCCACGGGTATTTGATGTTTGGATTAATGTACCGAGAGCTTTGCTTCTCATGATGTAATTTCAGCCATAAATATATTTGACCTACTGAACATACATCTGGCCCAAAAGTACTTGACCTTGTACTTTCCATTCATACTCATAGACTCCAACAGATGCTTCCTAAGCCATAGAGAAGTCCATATCTGACATATTGAACTAATTTCTGGTCAAAGATTTCTCAAAAAGTTTAAAACAATATAAACTTTTAGACTCCTTCTGATGTTATATTAGATATACATAGGTCAATTTTGACCTCCATGAACACATTTATGGCACATTTCCAGAAGAAAATGTGAAGTGCTTGAAGCGGCAAATCTCAGCACCCGGTTGCTAGGGTGTTCTGGGAGGTTGCTAAGGTGTACTGTGTGGTTGCTAGGTGTTTTTTTTAGGGTATTCTTGGTGGTTGCTATGGCGTTGCTATGCGTTTGTTAGGGTATTCTGGGTGGTTGCGAAGGTGTTCTGGGTGGTTGCTAGGGTTTTGCTAGGCGGTTAATGGGGTGTTAATGGTGGTTGCTAGGGTGTTGTCAGATGGTTGCTGGGTTGTTCTGGTTTGTTTCTAGGGTGTTCTGGATGGTTGCTAGGCTGTTGCTTGGTGGTTGCTAGGGTGGTCTGGTTGGTTGGAGATTTACTTCTCATGATGTCATTTCAGCCAGAAAAATATTTTACCTACTGAACATGTTTCTGGTCCAAAAATACTTGATCTTGAACTTTCCACACATACTCACAGACTATGTAATATAACATTCTGATGTTATATGACATAGGTCAATTTTTGACCTCCATGAACACTTTTATGGCCCACGGGTACTTGGATCTGTTGGTTAATATACCGAGAGATTTACCTCTCATGATGTCATTTCAGCCAGACAAATATTTGACCTACTGAACATGTTTCTGGCCCAAAAGTACTTGATCTTGAACTTTCCAAACATACTCATAAACTCCAACAGATGCTTCTTAAGCCACAGAGAAGTCCATATCTGACATATTGAACTCATTTCTGGTCAAAGGTTTCTCAAAAAGTTTAAAACAATATAGACTTTTAGACTCCTTCTGATGTTATATTAGATATACATAGGTCAATTTTGACCTCCATGAACACATTTATGGCACATTTCCTGAAGAAAATGTGAAGTGGAGCTTGAAGCGGCAAATCTCAGCACCCGGTTGCTAGGGTGTTCTGGGAGGTTGCTACCCTGTTCTGGGTGGTTGGTAGTTTTTTTTTTAGGGTATTCTGGGTAGTTGCTATGGTGTTGCTATGCGGTTGCTAGGGTATTCTGGGTGGTTGCTAGGGTATTCTGGGTGGTTGCGAAGGTGTTCTGGGTGGTTGCTGGGTTGTTCTGGTTTGTTTCTAGGGTGTTCTGGGTGGTTGCTATGATGTTGCTTGGTGGTTGCTAGGGTGTTCTGGTTGGTTGGAGATTTATTTCTCATGATGTCATTTCAGCCAGAAAAATATTTTACCTACTAAACATGTTTCTAGCCCAAAAGTACTAGATCTTGAACTTTCCACACAGACTCATAGACTATGTAATATAACATTCTGATGTTATATTACATAGGTCAATTTTTGACCTCCATGAATACTTTTATGGCCCACGGGTACTTGATCTGTGTGTTAATGTACCGAGAGATTTACATCTCATGATGTCATTTCAGCCAGACAAATATTTGACCTACTGAACATGTTTCTGGTCCAAAAGTTCTTGATCTTGAACTTTCCATAGAGACTCATAGACTCCAATAGATGCTTCCTAAGAAGCCATAGAGAAGTCCATATCTGACATATTGAACTCATTTCTGGTCAAAGGTTTCTCAAATAGTTTAAAACAATATAAACTTATAGATTCCTTCTGATGTTATATTAGCTATACATAGGTCAATTTTTGACCTCCAGGAAGACATTTATGTCCCACGGGTACTTGATCTGTGGGTTAATATACCGATAGATTTACTTCTCGTGATCTCATTGAACTCATTTCTTGTCAAAGGTTCCTCAAAAAGTTTAAAACAATGTAAACTTTTAGACTTCTTCTGATGTTATATTAGATATACATAGATCAATTTTTGACCACCAGGAACACATTTTTATGGCACATTTCCAGAAGAAAATATGAAGTGGAGCTTGAAGCGGCAAATCTCAGCACCCGGTTGCTAGGGTGTTCTGGGAGGTTGCTACGGTGTTCTGGGTGGTTGCTAGGTGGTTTTTTTTTAGGGTATTCTGGGTGGTTGCTATGGTGTTGCTATGCGGTTGCTAGGGTATTCTGGGTGGTTGCGAAGGTGTTCTGGGTGGTTGCTAGGGTGTTGCTATGTGGTTGCTAGGGTGTTGCTAGGCGATTGCTGGGGTGTTAATGGTGGTTGCTAGGGTGTTGCCAGATGGTTGCTGGGGTGTTCTGGTGTGTTTATAGGGTGTTCTGGATGGTTGCTAGGCTGTTGCTTGGTGGTTGCTAGGGTGTTCTGGTTGGTTGGAGATTTACTTCTCATGATGTCATTTCAGCCAGAAAAATATTTTACCTACTGAACATGTTTCTGGTCCAAAAATACTTGATCTTGAACTTTCCACACATATTCACAGACTATGTAATATAACATTCTGATGTTATATTACATAGGTCAATTTTTGACCTCCATGAACACTTTTATGGCCCACGGGTACTTGGATCTGTTGGTTAATATACCAAGAGATTTACATCTCATGATGTCATTTCAGCCAGACAAATATTTGACCTACTGAACATGTTTCTTGCCCAAAAGTACTTGATCTTGAACTTTCCAAACATACTCATAGACTCCAACAGATGATTCCTAAGCCACAGAGAAGTCCATATCTGACATATTGAACTCATTTCGGGTTAAAGGTTTCTCAAAAAGTTTAAAACAATATAGACTTTTAGACTCCTTCTGATGTTATATTAGATATACATAGGTCAATTTTGACCTCCATGAACACATTTATGGCACATTTCCTGAAGAAAATGTGAAGTGGAGCTTGAAGCGGCAAATCTCAGCACCCGGTTGCTAGGGTGTTCTGGGAGGTTGCTACTGTGTTTTGGGTGGTTGGTAGTTTTTTTTTTTTAGGGTATTCTGGGTAGTTGCTATGGTGTTGCTATGCGGTTGCTAGGGTATTCTGGGTGGTTGCGAAGGTGTTCTGGGTGGTTGCTAGGGTGTTGCTAGGCGGTTGCTAGGGTATTCTGGAAGGTTGCGAAGGTGTTCTGGGTGGTTGCTGGGTTGTTTTGGTTTGTTTCTAGGGTGTTCTGGGTGGTTGCTATGATGTTGCTTGGTGGTTGCTAGGGTGTTCTGGTTGGTTGGAGATTTATTTCTCATGATGTCATTTCAGCCAGAAAAATATTTTACCTACTAAACATGTTTCTGGCCCAAAAGTACTAGATCTTGAACTTTCCATACATATTCATAGACTATGTAATATAACATTCTGATGTTATATTACATAGGTCAATTTTTGACCTCCATGAATACTTTTATGGCCCACGGGTACTTGATCTGTGTGTTAATGAACCGAGAGATTTACATCTCATGATGTCATTTCAGCCAGACAAATATTTGACCTACTGAACATGTTTCTGGTCCAAAAGTTCTTGATCTTGAACTTTCCATACAGAGTCATAGACTCCAAAAGATGCTTCCTAAGAAGCCATAGAGAAGTCCATATCTGACATATTGAACTCATTTCTGGTCAAGGGTTTCTCAAATAGTTTAAAACAATATAGACTTTTAGACTCCTTCTGATGTTATATTAGATATACATAGGTCAATTTTGACCTCCATGAACACATTTATGGCACATTTCCTGAAGAAAATGTGAAGTGGAGCTTGAAGCGTCAAATCTCAGCACCCGGTTGCTAGGGTGTTCTGGGAGGTTGCTACGGTGTTCTGGGTGGTTGGTAGGTTTTTTTTAGGGTATTCTGGGTGGTTGCTATGGTGTTGCTATGCGGTTGCTAGGGTATTCTGGGTGGTTGCGAAGGTGTTCTGGGTGGTTGCTAGGGTGTTGCTATGTGGTTGCTAGGGTATTCTGGGTGGTTGTGAAGCTGTTCTCGGTGGTTGCTAGGGTGTTGCAAGGCGGTTGCTAGGGTATTCTGGGTGGTTGCGAAGGTGTTCTGGGTGGTTGCTGGGTTGTTCTGGGTGGTTGCTATGCTGTTGCTTGGTGGTTGCTAGGGTGTTCTGGTTGGTTGGAGATTTATTTTTTATGATGTCATTTCAGCCAGAAAAATATTTTACCTACTAAACATGTTTCTGGTCCAAAAGTTCTTGATCTTGAACTTTCCATACAGACTCATAGACTCCAATAGATGCTTCCTAAGAAGCCATAGAGAAGTCCATATCTGACATATTGAACTCATTTCTGGTCAAGGGTTTCTCAAATAGTTTAAAACAATATAGACTTTTAGACTCCTTCTGATGTTATATTAGATATACATAGGTCAATTTTGACCTCCATGAACACATTTATGGCACATTTCCTGAAGAAAATGTGAAGTGGAGCTTGAAGCGGCAAATCTCAGCACCCGGTTGCTAGGGTGTTCTGGGAGGTTGCTACGGTGTTCTGGGTGGTTGGTAGGTTTTTTTTAGGGTATTCTGGGTGGTTGCTATGGTGTTGCTATGCGGTAGCTAGGGTATTCTGGGTGGTTGCGAAGGTGTTCTGGGTGGTTGCTAGGGTGTTGCTATGTGGTTGCTAGGGTATTCTTGGTGGTTGTGAAGCTGTTCTGGGTGGTTGCTAGGGTGTTGCAAGGCGGTTGCTAGGGTATTCTGGGTGGTTGCGAATGTGTTCTGGGTGGTTGCTGGGTTGTTCTGGGTGGTTGCTATGCTGTTGCTTGGTGGTTGTTAGGGTGTTCTGGTTGGTTGGAGATTTATTTTTCATGATGTCATTTCAGCCAGAAAAATATTTTACCTACTAAACATGTTTCTGGCCCAAAAAGTACTAGATCTTGAACTTTCCATACATATTCATAGACTATGTAATATAACATTCTGATGTTATATTACATAGGTCAATTTTTGACCTCCATGAATACTTTTATGGCCCACGGGTACTTGATCTGTGGGTTAATATACAGAGAGATTTACATCTCATGATGTCATTTAAGCCAGAGAAATATTTGACCTACTGAACATGTTTCTGGCCCAAAAGTTCTTGATTTTGAACTTTCCATACAGACTCATAGACTCCAATAGATGAACCTGGCAAACGCCTAGCAACATTAGCACCTAGCAACCACATAAAAACACCATAGCAACCACCCAGAATACCCTAACAACCACCTAGCAACCACACAGAACACCCTGGTAACCGGGTGGTGAGATTTGCCACTTCAGGCTCAACTTCACATTTTCTTCTGGAAATGTGCCATAAATGTGTTCCTGGTGGTCAAAAATGTATCTATGTATATCTAATCTAACATCAGAAGAAGTCTAAAAGTTTACATTGTTTTAAACTTTTTGAGGAACCTTTGACAAGAAATGAGTTCAATGACATCACGAGAAGTAAATCTATCGGTATATTAACTCACAGATCAAGTACCCGTGGGACATAAATGTGTTCCTGGAGGTCAAAAATTGACCTATATATATCTAATATAATTGACCAATGTATATCTTATATAACATCAGAAGGAGGTCAAATATTTGTCTGTCTGAAATTACATCATGAGAAGTAAATCTCTCGGTATACTCACCCATAGATCAAGTACCCGTGGGCCATAAATGTGTTCCTGGAGGTCAAAAATTGACCTATGTATAGCTAATATAACATCATGAAGGAATCTATAAGTTTATATTGTTTTAAACTATTTTGAGGAACTTTTCACCAAAAATGAGTTCAATAGGTCAGATATGGACTTCTCTATGGCTTCTTAGGAAGCGTCTATTGGAGTCTATGAGTCTGTATGGAAAGTTCAAGATCAAGAACTTTTGGGCCAGAAACATGTTCAGTAGGTCAAATATTTGTCTGGCTGAAATGACATCATGAGATGTAAATCTCTCTGTATATTAACCCACAGATCAAGTACCTGTGGGCCATAAAAGTATTCATGGAGGTCAAAAATTGACCTATGTAGTATAACATCAGAATGTTATATTACATAGTCTATGAATATGTATGGAAAGTTCAAGATCTAGTACTTTTGGGCCAGAAACATGTTTAGTAGGTAAAATATTTTTCTGGCTGAAATGACATCATGAGAAATAAATCTCCAACCAACCAGAACACCCTAGCAACCACCAAGCAACAGCATAGCAACCACCCAGAACACCCTAGAAACAAACCAAAACAACCCAGCAACCACCCAAAACACCTTCGCAACCACCCAGAATACCCTAGCAACCGCCTAGCAACACCCTAGCAACCACCCCGAACAGCTTCGCAACCACCCAGAATACCCTAGCAACCACATAGCAAAACCCTAGCAACCAACCAGAACACCTTCGCAACCACCCAGAATACCCTAGCAACCGCATAGCAACACCTTAGCAACCACCCAGAATACCCTAAAAAAAACCTACCAACCACCCAGAACACCGTAGCAACCTCCCAGAACACCCTAGCAACCGGGTGCTGAGATTTGCCACTTCACATTTTCTTCAGGAAATGTGCCATAAATGTGTTCATGGAGGTCAAATTTGACCTATGTATATCTAATTTAACATCAGAAGGAGTCTAAAAGTCTATATTGTTTTAAACTTTTTGAGAAACCTTTGACCCGAAATGAGTTTAATATGTCAGATATGGACTTCTCTGTGGCTTAGGAATCATCTGTTGGAGTCTATGAGTATGTTTGGAAAGTTCAAGATCAAGTACTTTTGGGCAAGAAACATGTTCAGTAGGTCAAATATTTGTCTGGCTGAAATGACATCATGAGATGTAAATCTCTTGGTATATTAACCAACAGATCCAAGTACCCGTGGGCCATAAAAGTGTTCATGGAGGTCAAAAATTGACCTATGTAATATAACATCAGAATGTTATATTACATAGTCTGTGAGTATGTGTGGAAAGTTCAAGATCAAGTATTTTTGGACCAGAAACATGTTCAGTAGGTAAAATATTTTTCTGGCTGAAATGACATCATGAGAAGTAAATCTCCAACCAACCAGAACACCCTAGCAACCACCAAGCAACAGCCTAGCAACCATCCAGAACACCCTATAAACAAACCAGAACACCCCAGCAACCATCTGGCAACATCCTAGCAACCACCATTAACACCCCAGCAATCGCCTAGCAACACCCTAGCAACCACATAGCAACACCATAGCAACCACCCAGAATACCCTAGCAACCACCCAGAATACCCCAGCAACCGCCTAGCAACACCCTAGCAACCACCCAGAACACCTTAGCAACCACCCAGAATACCCTAGCAACCGCATAGCAACACCATAGCAACCACCCAGAATATCCTAAAAAAACACCTAGCAACCACCCAGAATACCGTAGCAACCTCCCAGAACACCCTAGCAACCGGTTGGATTTAGCTCTTAACTAATAAATTCTTTTGTAATATAATGTAATATGATATAAACTAATCAATATGTTTATATTGTTTGAAACCTTTTGAGGACCCTTTTACCATAACAATATAAACTTCTAGAGTCCATCTGATGTTGTATTAGCTATACATGGGTCAATTTTTGACCTATGTAACACATTTATGGCACATTTCCAGAAGAAATTGTGAAGTACTGCTTGCAGTGGCAAATCTCACCACCCGGTTGCTAGGGTGTTCCCGGTGGTTGCTACAGTGTTCTGGGTGGTTGCTAGGTGGTTGTTAGGGTATTCCGGGTGGTTGCTAGGGTGTTGCTAGGGTGTTCTGGGTGGTTACTAGGGTGTTGCTAGGTGGTTTCTAGGGTGTTCTGGGTGGTTGCTTGGGTGTTGCTAGGGTTGGTTGCTTGGTAGGGTGTTGCTAAGGTGTTCTGGGTGGTTGCTAGGTGGTTGCTAGAGTGTTGCTAAGGTGTTCTGGGTGGTTGCTAGGGTGATTTAGGTGGTTACTATGGTAGTCTGTGTGGTTCCTATGGTGTTTCTAGGTGGTTGGTAGTGTCCAAATTACTATAGAGTTTTTATAATGTTTTTGGCAATTGATTTATATATCATCAAAAGGAGCCCATAAGTTTTTCAGAAATAATTTCAATAGGTCAGATGTGGACAATTCTATATGGCCTAGGAACCATCAAAAGGAGTCTATGAGTATGTAGAAAGTTCAAGATCAAGTACACATGGGCAAGAAATACAGTCTTTAGGTCAAATATCTGTCTGGCTAAAATAACATGATAAGAGGTCATTCTGTATAGTATCCTGATTTTCAAAGAACACCTTAGCCAGAAATATGTTCAGTAGTTAAAATAAGGACTCTTGTATGGCTTCAGTAACATCAAAAGGAGTTAATGAGTATGTTTAGAATGTTCAAGATCAAGTACTCGTGGGCCAGAACTATATTCAGTAGGTCAAAAAGGAACCTATCTATAGCTCATGTAATATCAGAAGGAGTCTAAAAGTTTTTCTTGTTTAAAAACTTTTGAGGACCCTTTGACCAGACATGAGTTAAATACTTAAGATATGGACATTCTATATGCCTTAAGAAGCATCAAAAGGAGTCTATGAGAATTTATACAAAAAGTTCGAGACCTAGTACTCGTCGGCAAGGACTATGTTTGTGGGTCAATGAGGAACCTCTCGGCCTAGAAAGCAGTCTAAGAAGTAGCATAAGAAGTAGTCTATTTTTTATGTATAGAAAGTTCAATATCAGGTACTCGTGGGACAGATATATGTTCAGTATATGTTCAAATATCTTCCTGCTCATAAAACATCATAAGTAGTAAATATCAATGTATATTAACCTAATGATATAGTAACCTATGTTCAGTAGGTCAAATAGGAACCTTTGTATAGCTTATCATCAAAAGGTGTCTAATAAGCTTATATTGCTTAAAAACTTTTGAGGTCCCTTTTACCAGAAATGAGTTCAATAGCTATACTATGCACTGTAAAGCTCATGTGTTGTTTTCTCGTCTGTGCACAAATAAATTAGTTTGTAAAATAGAAATGCATGCAAAATCACGTTATATCTTTTCATTGCAACGAGGAACAAGTTAGATATGTCATGCAATGCGACGAAACACATCTCAGGTGTTTTCTTTTCATTGCACAGAGGTTAGTTAAAGCGTGCATATGCATAACGAGGAACAAGTTAGATATGTCATGCAATGCACTGAAACCCATGTTAGGTGTTTTCTTTTCACTGCAGAGAGGTTTTTGCGTGGATATGCATAACGAGAAACAAGTTATATCTATCATGCAATGCAATGAAACACATCTTAGGTGTTTTCTTTTTATTACACAGAGGTTAGTTATTACGTGCATATGCATTACGAGGAACAAATTAGATATGTCATGCAATGCACTGAAACCCATGTTTGGTGTTTTCTTTTCACTGCAGAAAGGTTAGCTATTTGCGTGCATATGCATAACGAGAAACAAGTTATCTATCTTGCAATGCAATGAAACACATCTTAGGTGTTTTCTTTTCATTGCACAGAGGATAGTTATTGCATGCATACATAACGAGGAACAAGCTAGATATGTCATGCAATGCAATGAAACACATCTTAGGTATTTTCTTTTCATTGCACAGAGGTTAGTTATTCCGTGCATATGAATAACGAGTAACAAGTTAGATCTGTCATGCAAATGCACTGAAACACATCTTAGGTGTTTTCTTTTCACTGCACAGAGCGAGTTATTGCGTGTATATGCATAACGAGAAACAAGTTAGATCTGTCATGCAATGCACTGAAACACATCTTAGGTGTTTTCTTTTCACTGCACAGAGGTTAGTTATTGCGTGCATATGCATAACGAGGAACAAGTTAGATATGTCATGCAATGCGATGAAACACATCTTAGGTGTTTTCTTTTCACTGCAGAGAGGTTTTTGCGTGGATATGCATAACGAGAAACAAGTTATATCTATCATGCAATGCAATGAAACACATCTTAGGTGTTTTCTTTTTATTGCACAGAGGTTAGTTATTACGTGCATATGCATAACGAGGAACAAGTTAGATATGTCAGGCAATGCACTGAAACCCATGTTAGGTGTTTTCTTTTCACAGCAGAGAGGTTACTTATTTGCGTGCATAAGCATAACGAGAAACAAGTTATTTCTATCATGCAATGCAATGAAACACATCTTAGGTGTTTTCTTTTTATTACACAGAGGTTAGTTATTACGTGCATATGCATTACGAGGAACAAATTAGATATGTCATGCAATGCACTGAAACCCATGTTTGGTGTTTTCTTTTCACTGCAGAAAGGTTAGCTATTTGCGTGCATATGCATAACGAGAAACAAGTTATCTATCTTGCAATGCAATGAAACACATCTTAGGTGTTTTCTTTTCATTGCACAGAGGATAGTTATTGCATGCATACATAACGAGGAACAAGCTAGATATGTCATGCAATGCAATGAAACACATCTTAGGTATTTTCTTTTCATTGCACAGAGGTTAGTTATTCCGTGCATATGAATAACGAGTAACAAGTTAGATATGTCATGTAATGCACTGAAACACATCTTAGGTGTTTTCTTTTCACTGCACAGAGCGAGTTATTGCGTGCATATGCATAACGAGGAACAAGTTAGATAGGTCATGCTATGCGATGAAACACATCTTAGGTGTTTTCTTTTCATTGCACAGAGGATAGTTATTGCATGCATACATAACGAGGAACAAGTTAGATAGGTCATGCAATGCATTGAAACACATCTTAGTTGTTTTCTTTTCACTGCACAGAGCGAGTTATTGCGTGCATATGCATAACGAGAAACAAGTTAGATCTGTCATGCAATGCACTGAAACACATCTTAGGTGTTTTCTTTTCACTGCACAGAGCGAGTTATTGCGTGTATATGCATAACGAGAAACAAGTTAGATCTGTCATGCAATGCACTGAAACACATCTTAGGTGTTTTCTTTTCACTGCACAGAGGTTAGTTATTGCGTGCATATGCATAACGAGGAACAAGTTAGATATGTCATGCAATGCGATGAAACACATCTTAGTTGTTTTCTTTTCACTGCACAGAGCGAGTTATTGCGTGCATATGCATAACGAGAAACAAGTTAGATCTGTCATGCAAATGCACTGAAACACATCTTAGGTGTTTTCTTTTCACTGCACAGAGCGAGTTATTGCGTGTATATGCATAACGAGAAACAAGTTAGATCTGTCATGCAATGCACTGAAACACATCTTAGGTGTTTTCTTTTCACTGCACAGAGGTTAGTTATTGCGTGCATATGCATAACGAGGAACAAGTTAGATATGTCATGCAATGCGATGAAACACATCTTAGGTGTTTTCTTTTCACTGCACAGAGCGAGTTATTGCGTGTATATGCATAACGAGAAACAAGTTAGATCTGTCATGCAATGCACTGAAACACATCTTAGGTGTTTTCTTTTCACTGCACAGAGGTTAGTTATTGCGTGCATATGCATAACGAGGAACAAGTTAGATATGTCATGAAATGCGATGAAACACATCTTAGGTGTTTTCTTTTCACTGCACAGAGGTTAGTTATTGCGTGCATAAGCATAACGAGGAACAAGTTAGATATGTCATGCAATGCAATGAAACACATCTTAGGTGTTTTCTTTTCATTGGACAGAGGTTAGTTATCGTGTGCATGTGCAATGCAATCCTAAAGCACAAGCATTGCAAATCTCTTCGTTGCACAAGGAACAAGTTAGTGTGTGCATTGTAAAGCGATCGCTCTTTTGATGTTTTCTCGTCAAAACAGAAATTAATTAGTTGTAGAATGGAAATGCATGGAAAAGCACGCGTGTTTTATCTTTTCTTTTCATTGCAAAGAAAAATAAGTTAGAAAATGTAAGAATTGCAATGAAACAACACACGTTATCCAGTCAAAGCAGAAGGAAGGGTTTAGTTCTTGAATGCAAGAAAGTGCATATTACATATATGGTATTTTTGATGCACAACGTTCTTCATGCACAATCCACATCTCTTCATTGCACAAAGCAACGAGTGTTGTTTTATTGCAATGCATAAAATATCGAACTTGTTCCTCATTGCAATGAAAAGAAAATGTATGCATGTGCTTTCGCACGCATTTCTATTTTACAAACTAGATTGTTTGTGCACAGACAAGAAAACATCACATTATGCCTTTTCATTGCAACGAAGAACAAGTTAGATTGTTATGCAATCCAATGAAACTAGATATTAGGTGTTTTCTTTTCATTGCACAGAGAAACATGTTAGTTATTGCGTGCATATTCTTTAATGCACAACGTTAGACGTTAGATGTGTTTTCGTTGAACAACGGAATGAGTTAGATATTGAATGCGTTCCTCTGTTGCACAAAGGAACGAGTAAGTTATTGCATTGCACGACCGCTCAAGTGATGTTTTTTCGTCAGTGCACAAAAGAATTAGTAGTAGAATCCATGCGAAAGAGTCAAAGGGTCCTCAAAGGTTTTAATAAATATTAACTTATTGACTTTTGATGATTTGTAAGCTATAGATTGGTTCCTTTTTGTCCTAGTGAACATATTTCTGGCTCACGGGTACTTGATTCTAAGCCATAGAGAAGTCCATATCTGACCTATTGTACTAATTTCTGGTCTATGTTTCCTCAAATGTTTTTAAATAATATCAACTGATAGACTCAATCTGATGTTATATACATAGGTTCCTTTTTGACCTACTGAACATGTTTCTAGCCTATGGGTAATTAATTGATCCTTCTCATGATGTTATTTCAGCCAGAAAGATATTTGACCTACTGAACATATTTCTGGCCCAAAAGTACTTGATCTTGAACTTTCCATACATACTCATAGACTCCAATAAATGCTTCCTAAGCCATGGACAAGTCCATATCTGACCTTTTGAACTAATTTCTGGTCAAAGGTTCCTCAAAAACTTTAAAACGATATAAACTTATAGACTCCTTCTGATGTTATATTACATAGGTCAATTTTTGACCTCCAGGAACACTTTTATGGCCCACGGGTCCTTGGTATGTGGGTTATTATACCGAGAGATTTACTTCTCATGATGTCATTTCAGCCAGACAAAAATTTGACCTACTGAACATGTTTCTGGCCCAAAAGTACTTGATCTTGAACTTTCCAAACATACTCATAGACTCCAACAGATGCTTTCTAAGCCATAGAGAAGTCCATATCTGACCTATTGAACTCATTTCTGGTCAAAGGATCCTCAAAAGGTTTTAAACAATATAAACTTATAGACTCCTGATGTTACATTAGCTATACATAGGTCAATTTTTGACCTTCAGAAACACATTTATGGTCCACGGGTATTTGATGTTTGGATTAATGTACCGAGAGCTTTGCTTCTCATTATGTAATTTCAGCCATAAATATATTTGACCTACTGAACATACATCTGGCCCAAAAGTACTTGACCTTGTACTTTCCATTCATACTCATAGACTCCAACAGATGCTTCCTAAGCCATAGAGAAGTCCATATCTGACATATTGAACTAATTTCTGGTCAAAGATTTCTCAAAAAGTTTAAAACAATATAAACTTTTAGACTCCTTCTGATGTTATATTAGATATACATAGGTCAATTTTGACCTCCATGAACACATTTATGGCACATTTCCAGAAGAAAATGTGAAGTGCTTGAAGCGGCAAATCTCAGCACCCGGTTGCTAGGGTGTTCTGGGAGGTTGCTACGGTGTTCTGGGTGGTTGCTAGGTGTTTTTTTTAGGGTATTCTTGGTGGTTGCTATGGCGTTGCTATGCGTTTGTTAGGGTATTCTGGGTGGTTGCGAAGGTGTTCTGGGTGGTTGCTAGGGTGTTGCTAGGCGGTTAATGGGGTGTTAATGGTGGTTGCTAGGGTGTTGCCAGATGGTTGCTGGGTTGTTCTGGTTTGTTTCTAGGGTGTTCTGGATGGTTGCTAGGCTGTTGCTTGGTGGTTGCTAGGGTGGTCTGGTTGGTTGGAGATTTACTTCTCATGATGTCATTTCAGCCAGAAAAATATTTTACCTACTGAATATGTTTCTGGTCCAAAAATACTTGATCTTGAACTTTCCACACATACTCACAGACTATGTAAAATAACATTCTGATGTTATATGACATAGGTCAATTTTTGACCTCCATGAACACTTTTATGGCCCACGGGTACTTGGATCTGTTGGTTAATATACCGAGAGATTTACATCTCATGATGTCATTTCAGCCAGACAAATATTTGACCTACTGAACATGTTTCTGGCCCAAAAGTACTTGATCTTAAACTTTCCATACATACTCATAGACCACGCAATATAACATTCTGATGTTATATTACACAGGTCAAATTTTGACCTCCATGAACCCTTTTATGGCCCACGGGTACTTGGATCTGTTGGTTAATATACCGAGAGATTTACCTCTCATGATGTCATTTCAGCCAGACAAATATTTGACCTACTGAACATGTTTCTGGCCCAAAAGTACTTGATCTTGAACTTTCCAAACATACTCATAAACTCCAACAGATGCTTCTTAAGCCACAGAGAAGTCCATATCTGACATATTGAACTCATTTCTGGTCAAAGGTTTCTCAAAAAGTTTAAAACAATATAGACTTTTAGACTCCTTCTGATGTTATATTAGATATACATAGGTCAATTTTGACCTCCATGAACACATTTATGGCACATTTCCTGAAGAAAATGTGAAGTGGAGCTTGAAGCGGAAAATCTCAGCACCCGGTTGCTAGGGTGTTCTGGGAGGTTGCTACCCTGTTCTGGGTGGTTGGTAGTTTTTTTTTTTAGGGTATTCTGGGTTGTTGCTATGGTGTTGCTATGCGGTTGCTAGGGTATTCTGGGTGGTTGCTAGGGTATTCTGGGTGGTTGCGAAGGTGTTATGGGTGGTTGCTGGTTTGTTCTGGTTTGTTTCTAGGGTGTTCTGGGTGGTTGCTATGATGTTGCTTGGTGGTTGCTAGGGTGTTCTGGTTGGTTGGAGATTTATTTCTCATGATGTCATTTCAGCCAGAAAAATATTTTACCTACTAAACATGTTTCTAGCCCAAAAGTACTAGATCTTGAACTTTCCATACAGACTCATAGACTATGTAATATAACATTCTGATGTTATATTACATAGGTCAATTTTTGACCTCCATGAATACTTTTATGGCCCACGGGTACTTGATCTGTGTGTTAATGTACCGAGAGATTTACATCTCATGATGTCATTTCAGCCAGACAAATATTTGACCTACTGAACATGTTTCTGGTCCAAAAGTTCTTGATCTTGAACTTTCCATAGAGACTCATAGACTCCAATAGATGCTTCCTAAGAAGCCATAGAGAAGTCCATATCTGACATATTGAACTCATTTCTGGTCAAAGGTTTCTCAAATAGTTTAAAACAATATAAACTTATAGATTCCTTCTGATGTTATATTAGCTATACATAGGTAAATTTTTGACCTCCAGGAACACATTTATGTCCCACGGGTACTTGATCTGAGGGTTAATATACCGATAGATTTACTTCTTGTGATCTCATTGAACTCATTTCTTGTCAAAGGTTCCTCAAAAAGTTTAAAACAATGTAAACTTTTAGACTTCTTCTGATGTTATATTAGATATACATAGATCAATTTTTGACCACCAGGAACACATTTATGGCACATTTCCAGAAGAAAATATGAAGTGGAGCTTGAAGCGGCAAATCTCAGCACCCGGTTGCTAGGGTGTTCTGGGAGGTTGCTACGGTGTTCTGGGTGGTTGCTAGGTGGTTTTTTTTAGGGTATTCTGGGTGGTTGCTATGGTGTTGCTATGCGGTTGCTAGGGTATTCTGGGTGGTTTCGAAGGTGTTCTGGGTGGTTGCTAGGGTGTTGCTATGTGGTTGCTAGGGTGTTGCTAGGCGATTGCTGGGGTGTTAATGGTGGTTGCTAGGGTGTTGCCAGATGGTTGCTGGGGTGTTCTGGTGTGTTTATAGGGTGTTCTGGATGGTTGCTAGGCTGTTGCTTGGTGGTTGCTAGGGTGTTCTGGTTGGTTGGAGATTTACTTCTCATGATGTCATTTCAGCCAGAAAAATATTTTACCTACTGAACATGTTTCTGGTCCAAAAATACTTGATCTTGAACTTTCCACACATATTCACAGACTATGTAATATAACATTCTGATGTTATATTACATAGGTCAATTTTTGACCTCCATGAACACTTTTATGGCCCACGGGTACTTGGATCTGTTGGTTAATATACCAAGAGATTTACATCTCATGATGTCATTTCAGCCAGACAAATATTTGACTTACTGAACATGTTTCTTGCCCAAAAGTACTTGATCTTGAACTTTCCAAACATACTCATAGACTCCAACAGATGATTCCTAAGCCACAGAGAAGTCCATATCTGACATATTGAACTCATTTCGGGTCAAAGGTTTCTCAAAAAGTTTAAAACAATATAGACTTTTAGACTCCTTCTGATGTTATATTAGATATACATAGGTCAATTTTGACCTCCATGAACACATTTATGGCACATTTCCTGAAGAAAATGTGAAGTGGAGCTTGAAGCGGCAAATCTCTGTACCCGGTTGCTAGGGTGTTCTGGGAGGTTGCTACGGTGTTCTGGGTGGTTGGTAGGTTTTTTTTAGGGTATTCTGGGTGGTTGCTATGGTGTTGCTATGCGGTTGCTAGGGTATTCTGGGTGGTTGCGAAGGTGTTCTGGGTGGTTGCTAGGGTGTTGCTATGTGGTTGCTAGGGTATTCTGGGTGGTTGCGAAGCTGTTCGGGGTGGTTGCTAGGGTGTTGCAAGGCGGTTGCTAGGGTATTCTGGGTGGTTGCGAAGTTGTTCTGGGTGGTTGCTGGGTTGTTTTGGTTTGTTTCTAGGGTGTTCTGGGTGGTTGCTATGCTGTTGCTTGGTGGTTGCTAGGGTGTTCTGGTTGGTTGGAGATTTATTTCTCATGATGTCATTTCAGCCAGACAAATATTTGACCTACTGAACATGTTTCTGGCCCAAAAGTACTTGATCTTGAACTTTCCAAACATACTCATAGACTCCAACAGATGCTTCCTAAGCCACCGAGAAGTCCATATCTGACATATTGAACTCATTTCTGGTCAAAGGTTTCTCAAAAAGTTTAAAACAATATAGACTTTTAGACTTCTTCTGATGTTATATTAGATATACATAGGTCAATTTTGACCTCCTTGAACACATTTATGGCACATTTCCTGAAGAAAATGTGAAGTGGATCTTGAAGCGGCAAATCTCAGCACCCGGTTGCTAGGGTGTTCTGGGAGGTTGCTACCGTGTTTTGGGTGGTTGGTAGTTTTTTTTTTAGGGTATTCTGGGTAGTTGCTATGGTGTTGCTTTGCGGTTGCTAGGGTATTCTGGGTGGTTGCGAAGGTGTTCTGGGTGGTTGCTAGGGTGTTGATATGTGGTTGCTAGTGTATTCTGGGTGGTTGCGAAGCTGTTCTGGCTGGTTGCTAGGGTGTTGCTAGGCGGTTGCTAGGGTATTCTGGAAGGTTGCGAAGGTGTTCTGGGTGGTTGCTGGGTTGTTTTGGTTTGTTTCTAGGGTGTTCTGGGTGGTTGCTATGATGTTGCTTGGTGGTTGCTAGGGTGTTCTGGTTGGTTGGAGATTTATTTCTCATGATGTCATTTCAGCCAGAAAAATATTTTACCTACTAAACATGTTTCTGGCCCAAAAGTACTAGATCTTGAACTTTCCATACATATTCATAGACTATGTAATATAACATTCTGATGTTATATTACATAGGTCAATTTTTGACCTCCATGAATACTTTTATGGCCCACGGGTACTTGATCCGTGTGTTAATGTACCGAGAGATTTACATCTCATGATGTCATTTCAGCCAGACAAATATTTGACCTACTGAACATGTTTCTGGTCAAAAAATTCTTGATCTTGAACTTTCCATACAGACTCATAGACTCCAAAAGATGCTTCCTAAGAAGCCAGAGAAGTCCATATCTGACATATTGAACTCATTTCTGGTCAAGGGTTTCTCAAATAGTTTAAAACAATATAGACTTTTAGACTCCTTCTGATGTTATATTAGATATACATAGGTCAATTTTGACCTCCATGAACACATTTATGGCACATTTCCTGAAGAAAATGTGAAGTGGAGCTTGAAGCGGCAAATCTCAGCACCCGGTTGCTAGGGTGTTCTGGGAGGTTGCTACGGTGTTCTGGGTGGTTGGTAGGTTTTTTTTAGGGTATTCTGGGTGGTTGCTATGGTGTTGCTATGCGGTTGCTAGGGTATTCTGGGTGGTTGCGAAGGTGTTCTGGGTGGTTGCTAGGGTGTTGCTATGTGGTTGCTAGGGTATTCTGGGTGGTTGTGAAGCTGTTCTCGGTGGTTGCTAGGGTGTTGCAAGGCGGTTGCTAGGGTATTCTGGGTGGTTGCGAAGGTGTTCTGGGTGGTTGCTGGGTTGTTCTGGGTGGTTGCTATGCTGTTGCTTGGTGGTTGCTAGGGTGTTCTGGTTGGTTGGAGATTTATTTTTTATGATGTCATTTCAGCCAGAAAAATATTTTACCTACTAAACATGTTTCTGGTCCAAAAGTTCTTGATCTTGAACTTTCCATACAGACTCATAGACTCCAATAGATGCTTCCTAAGAAGCCATAGAGAAGTCCATATCTGACATATTGAACTCATTTCTGGTCAAGGGTTTCTCAAATAGTTTAAAACAATATAGACTTTTAGACTCCTTCTGATGTTATATTAGATATACATAGGTCAATTTTGACCTCCATGAACACATTTATGGCACATTTCCTGAAGAAAATGTGAAGTGGAGCTTGAAGCGGCAAATCTCAGCACCCGGTTGCTAGGGTGTTCTGGGAGGTTGCTACGGTGTTCTGGGTGGTTGGTAGGTTTTTTTTAGGGTATTCTGGGTGGTTGCTATGGTGTTGCTATGCGGTTGCTGGGGTATTCTCGGTGGTTGCTAGGGTATTCTTGGTGGTTGTGAAGCTGTTCTGGGTGGTTGCTAGGGTGTTGCAAGGCGGTTGCTAGGGTATTCTGGGTGGTTGCGAAGGTGTTCTGGGTGGTTGCTGGGTTGTTCTGGGTGGTTGCTATGCTGTTGCTTGGTGGTTGTTAGGGTGTTCTGGTTGGTTGGAGATTTATTTTTCATGATGTCATTTCAGCCAGAAAAATATTTTACCTACTAAACATGTTTCTGGCCCAAAAGTACTAGATCTTGAACTTTCCATACATATTCATAGACTATGTAATATAACATTCTGATGTTATATTACATAGGTCAATTTTTGACCTCCATGAATACTTTTATGGCCCACGGGTACTTGATCTGTGGGTTAATATACAGAGAGATTTACATCTCATGATGTCATTTCAGCCAGAGAAATATTTGACCTACTGAACATGTTTCTGGCCCAAAAGTTCTTGATCTTGAACTTTCCATACAGACTCATAGACTCCAATAGATGAACCTGGCAACCGCCTAGCAACATTAGCACCTAGCAACCACATAAAAACACCATAGCAACCACCCAGAATACCCTAACAACCACCTAGCAACCACACAGAACACCCTGGTAACCGGGTGGTGAGATTTGCCACTTCAGGCTCAACTTCACATTTTCTTCTGGAAATGTGCCATAAATGTGTTCCTGGTGGTCAAAAATGTATCTATGTATATCTAATCTAACATCAGAAGAAGTCTAAAAGTTTACATTGTTTTAAACTTTTTGAGGAACCTTTGACCAGAAATTAGTTCAATGACATCACGAGAAGTAAATCTATCGGTATATTAACTCACAGATCAAGTACCCGTGGGACATAAATGTGTTCCTGGAGGTCAAAAATTGACCTATATATATCTAATATAATTGACCAATGTATATCTTATATAACATCAGAAGGAGGTCAAATATTTGTCTGGCTGAAATTACATCATGAGAAGTAAATCTCTCGGTATACTCACCCATAGATCAAGTACCCGTGGGCCATAAATGTGTTCCTGGAGGTCAAAAATTGACCTATGTATAGCTAATATAACATCATGAAGGAATCTATAAGTTTATATTGTTTTAAACTATTTTGAGGAACTTTTCACCAGAAATGAGTTCAATAGGTCAGATATGGACTTCTCTATGGCTTCTTAGGAAGCGTCTATTGGAGTCTATGAGTCTGTATGGAAAGTTCAAGATCAAGAACTTTTGGGCCAGAAACATGTTCAGTAGGTCAAATATTTGTCCGGCTGAAATGACATCATGAGATGTAAATCTCTCTGTATATTAACCCACAGATCAAGTACCTGTGGGCCATAAAAGTATTCATGGAGGTCAAAAATTGACCTATGTAGTATAACATCAGAATGTTATATTACATAGTCTATGAATATGTATGGAAAGTTCAAGATCTAGTACTTTTGGGCCAGAAACATGTTTAGTAGGTAAAATATTTTTCTGGCTGAAATGACATCATGAGAAATAAATCTCCAACCAACCAGAACACCCTAGCAACCACCAAGCAACAGCATAGCAACCACCCAGAACACCCTAGAAACAAACCAAAACAACCCAGAAACCACCCAAAACACCTTCGCAACCACCCAGAATACCCTAGCAACCGCCTAGCAACACCCTAGCAACCACCCCGAACAGCTTCGCAACCACCCAGAATACCCTAGCAACCACATAGCAAAACCCTAGCAACCAACCAGAACACCTTCGCAACCACCCAGAATACCCTAGCAACCGCATAGCAACACCTTAGCAACCACCCAGAATACCCTAAAAAAAACCTACCAACCACCCAGAACACCGTAGCAACCTCCCAGAACACCCTAGCAACCGGGTGCTGAGATTTGCCACTTCACATTTTCTTCAGGAAATGTGCCATAAATGTGTTCATGGAGGTCAAATTTGACCTATGTATATCTAATTTAACATCAGAAGGAGTCTAAAAGTCTATATTGTTTTAAACATTTTGAGAAACCTTTGACCCGAAATGAGTTTAATATGTCAGATATGGACTTCTCTGTGGCTTAGGAATCATCTGTTGGAGTCTATGAGTATGTTTGGAAAGTTCAAGATCAAGTACTTTTGGGCAAGAAACATGTTCAGTAGGTCAAATATTTGTCTGGCTGAAATGACATCATGAGATGTAAATCTCTTGGTATATTAACCAACAGATCCAAGTACCCGTGGGCCATAAAAGTGTTCATGGAGGTCAAAAATTGACCAATGTAATATAACATCAGAATGTTATATTACATAGTCTGTGAGTATGTGTGGAAAGTTCAAGATCAAGTATTTTTGGACCAGAAACATGTTCAGTAGGTAAAATATTTTTCTGGCTGAAATGACATCATGAGAAGTAAATCTCCAACCAACCAGAACACCCTAGCAACCACCAAGCAACAGCCTAGCAACCATCCAGAACACCCTATAAACAAACCAGAACACCCCAGCAACCATCTGGCAACATCCTAGCAACCACCATTAACACCCCAGCAATCGCCTAGCAACACCCTAGCAACCACATAGCAACACCATAGCAACCACCCAGAATACCCCAGCAACCGCCTAGCAACACCCTAGCAACCACCCAGAACACCTTAGCAACCACCCAGAATACCCTAGCAACCGCATAGCAACACCATAGCAACCACCCAGAATACCCTAAAAAAACACCTAGCAACCACCCAGAACACCGTAGCAACCTCCCAGAACACCCTAGCAACCGGTTGGATTTAGCTCTTAACTAATAAATTCTTTTGTAATATAATGTAATATGATATAAACTAATCAATATGTTTATATTGTTTGAAACCTTTTGAGGACCCTTTTAGCATAACAATATAAACTTCTAGAGTCCATCTGATGTTGTATTAGCTATACATGGGTCAATTTTTGACCTATGTAACACATTTATGGCACATTTCCAGAAGAAATTGTGAAGTACTGCTTGCAGTGGCAAATCTCACCACCCGGTTGCTAGGGTGTTCCCGGTGGTTGCTACAGTGTTCTGGGTGGTTGCTAGGTGGTTGTTAGGGTATTCCGGGTGGTTGCTAGGGTGTTGCTAGGGTGTTCTGGGTGGTTACTAGGGTGTTGCTAGGTGGTTGCTAGGGTGTTCTGGGTGGTTGCTTGGGTGTTGCTAGGGTTGGTTGCTTGGTAGGGTGTTGCTAAGGTGTTCTGGGTGGTTGCTAGGTGGTTGCTAGAGTGTTGCTAAGGTGTTCTGGGTGGTTGCTAGGGTGATTTAGGTGGTTACTATGGTAGTCTGTGTGGTTCCTATGGTGTTTCTAGGTGGTTGGTAGTGTCCAAATTACTATAGAGTTTTTATAATGTTTTTGGCAATTGATTTATATATCATCAAAAGGAGCCCATAAGTTTTTCAGAAATAATTTCAATAGGTCAGATGTGGACAATTCTATATGGCCTAGGAACCATCAAAAGGAGTCTATGAGTATGTAGAAAGTTTAAGATCAAGTACACATGGGCAAGAAATACAGTCTTTAGGTCAAATATCTGTCTGGCTAAAATAACATGATAAGAGGTCATTCTGAATAGTATCCTGATTTTCAAAGAACACCTTAGCCAGAAATATGTTCAGTAGTTAAAATAAGGACTCTTGTATGGCTTCAGTAACATCAAAAGGAGTTAATGAGTATGTTTAGAATGTTCAAGATCAAGTACTCGTGGGCCAGAACTATATTCAGTAGGTCAAAAAGGAACCTATCTATAGCTCATGTAATATCAGAAGGAGTCTAAAAGTTTTTCTTGTTTAAAAACTTTTGGGGACCCTTTGACCAGACATGAGTTAAATACTTAAGATATGGACATTCTATATGCCTTAAGAAGCATCAAAAGGAGTCTATGAGAATTTATACAAAAAGTTCGAGACCTAGTACTCGTCGGCAAGGACTATGTTTGTGGGTCAATGAGGAACCTCTAGGCCTAGAAAGCAGTCTAAGAAGTAGCATAAGAAGTAGTCTATTTTTTATGTATAGAAAGTTCAATATCAGGTACTCGTGGGACAGATATATGTTCAGTATATGTTCAAATATCTTCCTGCTCATAAAACATCATAAGTAGTAAATATCAATGTATAGTAACCTAATGATATAGTAACCTATGTTCAGTAGGTCAAATAGGAACCTTTGTATAGCTTATCATCAAAAGGTGTCTAATAAGCTTATATTGCTTAAAAACTTTTGAGGTCCCTTTTACCAGAAATGAGTTCAATAGCTATACTATGCACTGTAAAGCTCATGTGTTGTTTTCTCGTCTGTGCACAAATAAATTAGTTTGTAAAATAGAAATGCATGCAAAATCACGTTATATCTTTTCATTGCAACGAGGAACAAGTTAGATATGTCATGCAATGCGACGAAACACATCTCAGGTGTTTTCTTTTCATTGCACAGAGGTTAGTTAAAGCGTGCATATGCATAACGAGGAACAAGTTAGATATGTCATGCAATGCACTGAAACCCATGTTAGGTGTTTTCTTTTCACTGCAGAGAGGTTTTTGCGTGGATATGCATAACGAGAAACAAGTTATATCTACCATGCAATGAAACACATCTTAGGTGTTTTCTTTTTATTGCACAGAGGTTAGTTATTACGTGCATATTAGATGGAACAACGAGGAACAAGTTAGATATGTCAGGCAATGCACTGAAACACATCTTAGGTGTTTTCTTTTCACTGCACAGAGGTTAGTTATTGCGTGCATATGCATAACGAGGAACAAGTTAGATAGGTCATGCAATGCGATGAAACACATCCTAGGTGTTTTCTTTTCATTGCACAGAGGATAGTTATTGCATGCATACATAACGAGGAACAAGTTAGATTAGGTCATGCAATGCATTGAAACACATCTTAGTTGTTTTCTTTTCATTGCACAGAGGTAATTGCGTGCATATGCATAACGAGGAACAAGTTAGATATGTCATGCAATGCAATGAAACACATCTTAGGTGTTTTCTTTTCATTGCACAGAGGTTAGTTATTCCGTGCATATGAACAACGAGTAACAAGTTAGATATGTCATGTAATGCACTGAAACACATCTTAGGTGTTTTCTTTTCACTGCACAGAGCGAGTTATTGCATGCATATGCATAACGAGAAACAAGTTAGATCTGTCATGCAATGCACTGAAACACATCTTAGGTGTTTTCTTTTCACTGCACAGAGGTTAGTTATTGCGTGCATATGCATAACGAGGAACAAGTTAGATAGGTCATGCAATGCGATGAAACACATCTTAGGTGTTTTCTTTTCATTGCACAGAGGATAGTTATTGCATGCATACATAACGAGGAACAAGTTAGATTAGGTCATGCAATGCATTGAAACACATCTTAGTTGTTTTCTTTTCATTGCACAGAGGTTATTGCGTGCATATGCATAACGAGGAACAAGTTAGATAGGTCATCCAATGCGATGAAACACATCTTAGGTGTTTTCTTTTCATTGCACAGAGGATAGTTATTGCATGCATACATATCGAGGAACAAGTTAGATTAGGTCATGCAATGCATTGAAACACATCTTAGTTGTTTTCTTTTCTTTGCACAGAGGTTATTGCGTGCATATGCATAACGAGGAACAAGTTAGATATGTCATGCAATGCAATGAAACACATCTTAGGTGTTTTCTTTTCATTGCACAGAGGTTAGTTATTGCGTGCATATGCATAACGAGAAACAAGTTAGATCTGTCATGTAATGCACTGAAACACATCTTAGGTGTTTTCTTTTCACTGCACAGAGCGAGTTATTGCGTGCATATGCATAACGAAAAACAAGTTAGATCTGTCATGCAATGCACTGAAACACATCTTAGGTGTTTTCTTTTCACTGCACAGAGGTTAGTTATTGCGTGCATATGCATAACGAAGTTAGATAGGTCATGCAATGCACTAAAACACATCTTAGGTGTTTTCTTTTCACTGCACAGAGGTTAGTTATTGCGTGCATATGCATAACGAGGAACAAGTTAGATATGTCATGCAATGCGATGAAACACATCTTAGGTGTTTTCTTTTCACTGCACAGAGGTTAGTTATTGCGTGCATATGCATAACGAGGAACAAGTTAGATATGTCATGCAATGCAATGAAACACATCTTAGGTGTTTTCTTTTCATTGGACAGAGGTTAGTTATCGTGTGCATGTAAAATGCAATCGTAAAGCACAAGCATTGCAAATCTCTTCGTTGCACAAGGAACAAGTTAGTGTGTGCATTGTAAAGCGATCGCTCTTTTGATGTTTTCTCGTCAAAACAGAAATTAATTAGTTGTAGAATGGAAATGCATGGAAAAGCACGCGTGTTTTATCTTTTCTTTTCATTGCAAAGAAAAATAAGTTAGAAAATGTAAGAATTGCAATGAAACAACACACGTTATCCAGTCAAAGCAGAAGGAAGGGTTTAGTTCTTGAATGCAATAAAGTGCATATTACATATATGGTATTTTTGATGCACAACGTTCTTCATGCACAATCCACATCTCTTCATTGCACAAAGCAACGAGTGTTGTTTTATTGCAATGCATAGAATATCGAACTTGTTCCTCATTGCAATGAAAAGAAAATGTATGCATGTGCTTTCGCATGCATTTCTATTTTACAAACTAGATTGTTTGTGCACAGACAAGAAAACATCACGTTATGCCTTTTCATTGCAACGAAGAACAAGTTAGATTGTTATGCAATCCAATGAAACTAGATATTAGGTGTTTTCTTTTCATTGCACAGAGAAACATGTTAGTTATTGCGTGCATATTCTTTAATGCACAACGTTAGACGTTAGATGTGTTTTCGTTGAACAACGGAATGAGTTAGATATTGAATGCGTTCCTCTGTTGCACAAAGGAACGAGTAAGTTATTGCATTGCACGACCGCTCAAGTGATGTTTTTTCGTCAGTGCACAAAAGAATTAGTAGTAGAATCCATGCGAAAGAGTCAAAGGATCCTCAAAGGTTTTAATAAATATTAACTTATTGACTTTTGATGATTTGTAAACTAGGTTCCTTTTTGTCCTAGTGAACATATTTCTGGCTCACGGGTACTTGATTCTAAGCCATAGAGAAGTCTATATCTGATCTATTGTACTAATTTCTGGTCTATGTTTCCTCAAATGTTTTTAAATAATATCAACTGATAGACTCAATCTGATGGTATATACATAGGTTCCTTTTTGACCTACTGAACACGTTTCTAGCCTATGGGTAATTAATTGATCCTTCTCATGATGTTATTTCAGCCAGAAAGATATTTGACCTACTGAACATATTTCTGGCCCAAAAGTACTTGATCTTGAACTTTCCATACAGACTCATAGACTTCAATAAATGCTTCTTAAACCATGGACAAGTCCATATCTGACCTTTTGAACTAATTTCTGGTCAAAGGTTCCTCAAAAACTTTAAAACGATATAAACTTATAGACTCCTTCTGATGTTATATTACATAGGTCAATTTTTGACTTCCAGGAACACTTTTATGGCCCACGGGTCCTTGGTATGTGGGTTATTATACCGAGAGATTTACTTTTCATGATGTCATTTCAGCCAGACAAAAAATTGACCTACTGAACATGTTTCTGGCCCAAAAGTACTTGATCTTGAACTTTCCAAACATACTTATAGACTCCAACAGATGCTTTCTAAGCCATAGAGAAGTCCATATCTGACCTATTGAACTCATTTCTGGTCAAAGGATCCTCAAAAGGTTTTAAACATTATAAACTTATAGACTCCTGATGTTACATTAGCTATACATAGGTCAATTTTTGACCTTCAGAAACACATTTATGGTCCACGGGTATTTGATGTTTGGGTTAATGTACCGAGAGCTTTGGTTCTCATGATGTAATTTCAGCCATAATTATATTTGACCTACTGAACATATATCTGGCCCAAAAGTACTTGACCTTGTACTTTCCATTTATACTCATAGACTCCAACAGATGCTTCCTAAGCCATAGAGAAGTCCATATCTGACATATTGAACTAATTTCTGGTCAAAAATTTCTCAAAAAGTTTAAAACAATATAAACTTTTAGACTCCTTCTGATGTTATATTAGATATACATAGGTCAATTTTGACCTCCATGAAAACATTTATGGCACATTTCCAGAAGAAAATGTGAAGTGCTTGAAGCGGCAAATCTCAGCACCCGGTTGCTAGGGTGTTCTGGGAGGTTGCTACGGTGTTCTGGGTGGTTGCTAGGTGTTTTTTTAGGGTATTCTTGGTGGTTGCTATGGCGTTGCTATTCGGTTGTTAGGGTATTCTGGGTGGTTGCGAAGGTGTTCTGGGTGGTTGCTAGGGTGTTGCTAGGCGGTTAATGGGGTGTTAATGGTGGTTGCTAGGGTGTTGCCAGATGGTTGCTGGGGTGTTCTGGTTTGTTTCTAGGGTGTTCTGGATGGTTGCTAGGCTGTTGCTTGGTGGTTGCTAGGGTGTTCTGGTTGGTTGGAGATTTACTTCTCATGATGCCATTTCAGCCAGAAAAATATTTTACCTACTAAACATGTTTCTGGTCCAAAAATACTTGATCTTGAACTTTCCACACATACTCACAGACTATGTAATATAACATTCTGATGTTATATGACATAGGTCAATTTTTGACCTCCATGAACACTTTTATGGCCCACGGGTACTTGGATCTGTTGGTTAATATACCGAGAGATTTACATCTCATGATGTCATTTCAGCCAGACAAATATTTGACCTACTGAACATGTTTCTGGCCCAAAAGTACTTGATCTTGAACTTTCCATACATACTCATAGACCATGCAATATAACATTCTGATGTTATATTACACAGGTCAATTTTTGACCTCCATGAACACTTTTATGGCCCACGGGTACTTGGATCTGTTGGTTAATATACCGAGAGATTTACATCTCATGATGTCATTTCAGCCAGACAAATATTTGACCTACTGAACATGTTTCTGGCCCAAAAGTACTTGATCTTGAACTTTCCAAACATATTCATAAACTCCAACAGATGCTTCTTAAGCCACAGAGAAGTCCATATCTGACATATTGAACTCATTTCTGGTCAAAGGTTTCTCAAAAAGTTTAAAACAATATAGACTTTTAGACTCCTTCTGATGTTATATTAGATATACATAGGTCAATTTTGACCTCCATGAACACATTTATGGCACATTTCCTGAAGAAAATGTGAAGTGGAGCTTGAAGCGGCAAATCTCAGCACCCGGTTGCTAGGGTGTTCTGGGAGGTTGCTACGGTGTTCTGGGTGGTTGGTAGTTTTTTTTTTTTGGTTATTCTGGGTAGTTGCTATGGTGTTGCTATGCGGTTGCTAGGGTATTCTGGGTGGTTGCGAAGGTGTTCTGGGTGGTTGCTAGGGTGTTGATATGTGGTTGCTAGTGTATTCTGGGTGGTTGCGAAGCTGTTCTGGGTGGTTGCTAGGGTGTTGCTAGGCGGTTGCTGGGGTGTTAATGGTGGTTGCTAGGGTGTTGCCAGATGGTTGCTGGGGTGTTCTGGTTTGTTTCTAGGGTGTTCTGGATGGTTGCTAGGCTGTTGCTTGGTGGTTGCTAGGGTGTTCTGGTTGGTTGGAGATTTACTTCTCATGATGTCATTTCAGCCAGAAAAATATTTTACCTACTGAACATGTTTCTGGTCCAAAAATACTTGATCTTGAACTTTCCACACATACTCACAGACTATGTAATATAACATTCTGATGTTATATGACATAGGTCAATTTTTGACCTCCATGAACACTTTTATGGTCCACGGGTACTTGGATCTGTTGGTTAATATACCGAGAGATTTACATCTCATGATGTCATTTCAGCCAGACAAATATTTGACCTACTGAACATGTTTCTGGCCCAAAAGTACTTGATCTTGAACTTTCCAAACATACTCATAGACTCCAACAGATGCTTCCTAAGCCACAGAGAAGTCCTTATCTGACATATTGAACTCATTTCTGGTCAAAGGTTTCTCAAAAAGTTTAAAACAATATAGACTTTTAGACTCCTTCTGATGTTATATTAGATATACATAGGTCAATTTTGACCTCCATGAACACATTTATGGCACATTTCCTGAAGAAAATGTGAAGTGGAGCTTGAAGCGGCAAATCTCAGCACCCGGTTTCTAGGGTGTTCTGGGAGGTTGCTACCGTGTTCTGGGTGGTTGGTAGTTTTTTTTTAGGGTATTCTGGGTAGTTGCTATGGTGTTGCTATGCGGTTGCTAGGGTATTCTGGGTGGTTGCGAAGGTGTTCTGGGTGGTTGCTAGGGTGTTGCTATGTGGTTGCTAGGGTATTCTGGGTGGTTGCGAAGCTGTTCGGGGTGGTTGCTAGGGTGTTGCTAGGCGGTTGCTAGGGTATTCTGAGTGGTTGCGAAGGTGTTCTGGGTGGTTGCTGGGTTGTTTTGTTTGTTTCTAGGGTGTTCTGGGTGGTTGCTATGCTGTTGCTTGGTGGTTGCTAGGGTGTTCTGGTTGGTTGGTGATTTATTTCTCATGATGTCATTTCAGCCAGAAAAATATTTTACCTACTAAACATGTTTCTGGCCCAAAAGTAATAGATCTTGAACTTTCCATACATATTCATAGACTATGTAATATAACATTCTGATGTTATATTACATAGGTCAATTTTTGACCTCCATGAATACTTTTATGGCCCACAGGTACTTGATCTGTGGGTTAATATACTGAGAGATTTACATCTCATGATGTCATTTCAGCCAGACAAATATTTGACCTACTGAACATGTTTCTGGGCCAAAAGTTCTTGATCTTGAACTTTCCATACAGACTCATAGACTCCAATAGACGCTTCCTAAGAAGCCATAGAGAAGTCCATATCTGACCTATTGAACTCATTTCTGGTGAAAAGTTCCTCAAAATAGTTTAAAACAATATAAACTTATAGATTCCTTCTGATGTTATATTAGCTATACATAGGTCAATTTTTGACCTCCAGGAACACATTTATGGCCCACGGGTACTTGATCTATGGGTGAGTATACCGAGAGATTTACTTCTCATGATGTAATTTCAGCCAGACAAATATTTGACCTTCTTCTGATGTTATATAAGATATACATTGGTCAATTATATTAGATATACATAGGTCAATTTTTGACCTCCAGGAACACATTTATGTCCCACGGGTACTTGATCTGTGAGTTAATGTACCGATAGATTTACTTCTCGTGATGTCATTGAACTCATTTCTGGTCAAAGGTTCCTCAAAAAGTTTAAAACAATGTAAACTTTTAGACTTCTTCTGATGTTAGATTAGATATACATAGATACATTTTTGACCACCAGGAACACATTTATGGCACATTTCCAGAAGAAAATGTGAAGTTGAGTCTGAAGTGGCAAATCTCACCACCCGGTTACTAGGGTGTTCTGTGTGGTTGCTAGGTGGTTGTTAGGGTATTCTGGGTGGTTGCTATGGTGTTTTTATGTGGTTGCTAGGTGCTAATGTTGCTAGGCGGTTGCCAGGTTGTTCTGGATGGTTGCTAGGGTGTTGCTAGGTGGTTGCTGGGGTGTTCTTGTTTGTTGGTGTTGGTTGCTGGGTGGTTGCTAGGGTGTTTTAGGTCGTTACTATGGTATTCTGGGTTGTTGCTATGGTGTTACCAGGTGGTTGGTTGTGTTTACATATGGTTACTAAAGAGTTTCTGTAATGTTTTTGGGCATGATTTAGCTCTTAACTAATAAATTCTTTTGTAATATAATGTAATATGATATAAACTAATCAATATGTTTATATTGTTTGAAATCTTTTGAGGACCCTTTTACCATAACAATATAAACTTCTAGAGTCCATCTGATGTTGTATTAGCTATACATGGGTCAATTTTTGACCTATGTAACACATTTATGGCACATTTCCAGAAGAAATTGTGAAGTACTGCTTGCAGTGGCAAATCTCACCACCCGGTTGCTAGGGTGTACCCGGTGGTTGCTACAGTGTTCTGGGTGGTTGCTAGGTGGTTGTTAGGGTATTCCGGGTGGTTGCTAGGGTGTTGCTAGGGTGTTCTGGGTGGTTACTAGGGTGTTGCTAGGTGGTTGCTAGGGTGTTCTGGGTGGTTGCTTGGGTGTTGCTAGGGTTGGTTGCTTGCTAGGGTGTTGCTAAGGTGTTCTGGGTGGTTGCTAGGCGGTTGCTAGAGTGTTGCTAAGGTGTTCTGGGTGGTTGCTAGGGTGATTTAGGTGGTTACTATGGTAGTCTGTGTGGTTCCTATGGTGTTTCTAGGTGGTTGGTAGTGTCCAAATTACTATAGAGTTTTTATAATGTTTTTGGCAATTGATTTATATATCATCAAAAGGAGCCTCTAAGTTTTTCAGAAATAATTTCAATAGGTCAGATGTGGACAATTCTATATGGCCTAGGAACCATCAAAAGGAGTCTATGAGTATGTAGAAAGTTCAAGATCAAGTACACATGGGTAAGAAATACAGTCTGTAGGTCAAATATCTGTCTGGCTAAAATAACATGATAAGAGGTCATTCTGTATAGTATCCTGATTTTCAAAGAACACCTTAGCCGGAAATATGTTCAGTAGTTAAAATAAGGACTCTTGTATGGCTTCAGTAACATCAAAAGGAGTTAATGAGTATGTTTAGAATGTTCAAGATCAAGTACTCGTGGGCCAGAACTATGTTCAGTAGGTCAAAAAGGAACCTATCTATAGCTCATGTAATATCAGAAGGAGTCTAAAAGTTTTTCTTGTTTAAAAACTTTTGAGGACCCTTTGACCAGACATGAGTTAAATACTTAAGATATGGACATTCTATATGCCTTAAGAAGCATCAAAAGGAGTCTAAGAGAATTTATACAAAAAGTTCGAGACCTAGTACTCGTCGGCAAGGACTATGTTTGTGGGTCAATGAGGAACCTCTAGGCCTAGAAAGTAGTCTAAGAAGTAGCATAAGAAGTAGTCTATTTTTTATGTATAGAAAGTTCAATATCAGGTACTCGTGGGACAAATATATATGTTCAGTATATGTTCAAATATCTTCCTGCTCATAAAACATCATAAGTAGTATGATGTATAGTAATGTAATGATATAGTAACCTATGTTCAGTAGGTCAAATAGGAACCTTTGTATAGCTTATATATCATCCAAAGGTGTCTAATAAGCTTATATTGCTTAAAAACTTTTGAGGTCCCTTTTACCAGAAATGAGTTCAATAGCTATACTATGCACTGTAAAGCTCATGTGTTGTTTTCTCGTCTGTGCACAAATAAATTAGTTTGTAAAATAGAAATGCATGCAAAATCACGTTATATCTTTTCATTGCAACGAGGAACAAGTTAGATATGTCATGCAATGCAATGAAACACATCTTAGGTGTTTTCTTTTTATTACACAGAGGTTAGTTATTACGTGCATTACGAGCATTACGAGGAACAAATTAGATATGTCATGCAATGCACTGAAACCCATGTTAGGTGTTTTCTTTTCACTGCAGATAGGTTAGCTATTTGCGTGCATATGCAAAACCAGAAACAAGTTATATCTATCTTGCAATGCAATGAAACAAATCTTAGGTGTTTTCTTTTCATTGCACAGAGGATAGTTAATCCGTGCATATGAATAACGAGTAACAAGTTAGATATGTCATGTAATGCACTGAAACACATCTTAGGTGTTTTCTTTTCACTGCACAGAGCGAGTTATTGCGTGCTGTATAACGCATAACGAGGAACAAGTTAGATCTGTCATGCAATGCACTGAAACACATCTTAGGTGTTTTCTTTTCACTGCACAGAGCGAGTTATTGCGTGTATATGCATAACGAGAAACAAGTTAGATCTGTCATGCAATGCACTGAAACACATCTTAGGTGTTTTCTTTTCACTGCACAGAGGTTAGTTATTGCGTGCATATGCATAACGAGGAACAAGTTAGATAGGTCATGCAATGCGATGAAACACATCTTAGGTGTTTTCTTTTCATTGCACAGAGGATAGTTATTGCATGCATACATAACGAGGAACAAGTTAGATATGTCATGCAATGCAATGAAACACATCTTAGGTGTTTTCTTTTCATTGCACAGAGGTTAGTTATTCCGTGCATATGAATAACGAGTAACAAGTTAGATATGTCATGTAATGCACTGAAACACATCTCAGGTGTTTTCTTTTCACTGGACAGAGCGAGTTATTGCGTGTATATGCATAACGAGAAACAAGTTAGATCTGTCATGCAATGCACTGAAACACATCTTAGGTGTTTTCTTTTCACTGCACAGAGGTTAGTTATTGCGTGCATATGCATAACGAGGAACAAGTTACATAGGTCATGCAATGCGATGAAACACATCTTAGGTGTTTTCTTTTCACTGGACAGAGCGAGTTATTGCGTGTATATGCATAACGAGAAACAAGTTAGATCTGTCATGCAATGCACTGAAACACATCTTAGGTGTTTTCTTTTCACTGCACAGAGGTTAGTTATTGCGTGCATATGCATAACGAGGAACAAGTTAGATTAGGTCATGCAATTGCATTGAATGAAACACATCTTAGTTGTTTTCTTTTCATTGCACAGAGGTTATTGCGTGCATATGCATAACGAGTAACAAGTTAGATATGTCATGCAATGCAATGAAAGACATCTTAGGTGTTTTCTTTTCATTGCACAGAGGTTAGTTATTGCGTGCATATGCATAACGAGTAACAAATTAGATCAGTCATGTAATGCACTGAAACACATCTTAGGTGTTTTCTTTTCACTGCACATAGCGAGTTATTGCGTGCATATGCATAACGAGAAACAAGTTAGATCTGTCATGTAATGCACTGAAACACATCTTAGGTGTTTTCTTTTCACTGCACAGAGCGAGTTATTGCGTGCATATGCATAACGAAAAACAAGTTAGATCTGTCATGCAATGCACTGAAACACATCTTAGGTGTTTTCTTTTCACTGCACAGAGCGAGTTATTGCGTGTATAAGCATAATGAGAAACAAGTTAGATCTGTCATGCAATGCACTGAAACACATCCTAGGTGTTTTCTTTTCACTGCACAGAGTTTAGTTATTGCGTGCATATGCATAACGAGGAACAAGTTAGATAGGTCATGCAATGCGATGAAACACATCTTAGGTGTTTTCTTTTCATTGCACAGAGGATAGATATTGCATGCATACATAACGAGGAACAAGTTAGATTAGGTCATGCAATGCATTGAAACACATCTTAGTTGTTTTCTTTTCATTGCACAGAGGTTATTGCGTGCATATGCATAACGAGGAACAAGTTAGATATGTCATGCAATGCAATTAAACACATCTTAGGTGTTTTCTTTTCATTGCACAGAGGTTAGTTATTGCGTGCATATGCATAACGAGTAACAAGTTAGATATGTCATGTAATGCACTGAAACACATCTTAGGTGTTTTCTTTTCACTGCACATAGCGAGTTATTGCGTGCATATGCATAACGAGTAACAAGTTAGATCTGTCATGTAATGCACTGAAACACATCTTAGGTGTTTTCTTTTCACTGCACATAGCGAGTTATTGCGTGCATATGCATAACGAGGAACAAGTTAGATATGTCATGTAATGCACTGAAACACATCTTAGGTGTTTTCTTTTCACTGCACAGAGCGAGTTATTGCGTGCATATGCATAACGAGAAACAAGTTAGATCTGTCATGCAATGCACTGAAACACATCTTAGGTGTTTTCTTTTCACTGCACAGAGCGAGTTATTGCGTGCATATGCATAACGAGGAACAAGTTAGATAGGTCATGCTATGCGATGAAACACATCTTAGGTGTTTTCTTTTCATTGAACAGAGGACAGTTATTGCATGCATACATAACGAGGAACAAGTCAGATAGGTCATGCAATGCACTGAAACACATCTTAGGTGTTTTCTTTTCACTGCACAGAGGTTAGTTATTGCGTGCATATGCATAACGAGGAACAAGTTAGATAGGTCTTGCAATGCGATTAAACACATCTTAGGTGTTTTCATTTCATTGAACAGAGGACAGTTATTGCATGCATACATAACGAGGAACAAGTTAGATAGGTCATGCAATGCATTGAAACACATCTTAGTTGTTTTCTTTTCACTGCACAGAGCGAGTTATTGCGTGCATATGCATAACGAGAAACAAGTTAGATCAATGCACTGAAACACATCTTAGGTGTTTTCTTTTCATTGCACAGAGGTTAGTTATTCCGTGCATATGAATAAGGAGTAACAAGTTAGATATATGTCATGTAATGCACTGAAACACATCTTAGGTGTTTTCTTTTCACTGCACAGAGCGAGTTATTGCGTGCATATGCATAACGAGAAACAAGTTAGATCTGTCATGCAATGCACTGAAACACATCTTAGGTGTTTTCTTTTCACTGCACAGAGGTTAGTTATTGCGTGCATATGCATAACGAGGAACAAGTTAGATAGGTCATGCAATGCGATCAAACATATCTAGGTGTTTTCTTTTCATTGCACAGAGGATAGTTATTGCATGCATACATAACGAGAAACGAGTTAGATCTGTCATGCAATGCACTGAAACACATCTTAGTTGTTTTCTTTTCATTGCACAGAGGTTATTGCGTGCATATGCATAACGAGGAACAAGTTAGATATGTCATGCAATGCAATGAAACACATCTTAGGTGTTTTCTTTTCATTGCACAGAGGTTAGTTATTCCGTGCATATGAATAACGAGTAACAAGTTAGATATGTCATGTAATGCACTGAAACACATCTTAGGTGTTTTCTTTTCACTGCACAGAGCGAGTTTTTGCGTGCATATGCATAACGAGAAACAAGTTAGATCTGTCATGCAATGCACTGAAACACATCTTAGGTGTTTTCTTTTCACTGCACAGAGCGAGTTATTGCGTGTATATGCATAACGAGAAACAAGTTAGATCTGTCATGCAATGCACTGAAACACATCTTAGGTGTTTTCTTTTCACTGCACAGAGGTTAGTTATTGCGTGCATATGCATAACGAGGAACAAGTTAGATAGGTCATGCAATGCGATGAAACACATGTTAGGTGTTTTCTTTTCATTGCACAGAGGATAGTTATTGCATGCATACATAACGAGGAACAAGTTAGATTAGGTCATGCAATGCATTGAAACACATCTTAGTTTGTTTCTTTTCATTGCACAGAGGTTATTGCGTGCATGTGCATAACGAGTAACAAGTTAGATCTGTCATGTAATGCACTGAAACACATCTTAGGTGTTTTCTTTTCACTGCACATAGCGAGTTATTGCGTGCATATGCATAACGAGGAACAAGTTAGATATGTCATGTAATGCACTGAAACACATCTTAGGTGTTTTCTTTTCACTGCACAGAGCGAGTTATTGCGTGCATATGCATAACGAGAAACAAGTTAGATCTGTCATGCAATGCACTGAAACACATCTTAGGTGTTTTCTTTTCACTGCACAGAGCGAGTTATTGCGTGCATATGCATAACGAGGAACAAGTTAGATAGGTCATGCTATGCGATGAAACACATCTTAGGTGTTTTCTTTTCATTGAACAGAGGACAGTTATTGCATGCATACATAACGAGGAACAAGTTAGATAGGTCATGCAATGCACTGAAACACATCTTAGGTGTTTTCTTTTCACTGCACAGAGGTTAGTTATTGCGTGCATATGCATAACGAGGAACAAGTTAGATAGGTCATGCAATGCGATTAAACACATCTTAGGTGTTTTCATTTCATTGAACAGAGGACAGTTATTGCATGCATACATAACGAGGAACAAGTTAGATAGGTCATGCAATGCATTGAAACACATCTTAGTTGTTTTCTTTTCACTGCACAGAGCGAGTTATTGCGTGCATATGCATAACGAGAAACAAGTTAGATCAATGCACTGAAACACATCTTAGGTGTTTTCTTTTCATTGCACAGAGGTTAGTTATTCCGTGCATATGAATAAGGAGTAACAAGTTAGATATATGTCATGTAATGCACTGAAACACATCTTAGGTGTTTTCTTTTCACTGCACAGAGCGAGTTATTGCGTGCATATGCATAACGAGAAACAAGTTAGATCTGTCATGCAATGCACTGAAACACATCTTAGGTGTTTTCTTTTCACTGCACAGAGGTTAGTTATTGCGTGCATATGCATAACGAGGAACAAGTTAGATAGGTCATGCAATGCGATCAAACATATCTAGGTGTTTTCTTTTCATTGCACAGAGGATAGTTATTGCATGCATACATAACGAGAAACGAGTTAGATCTGTCATGCAATGCACTGAAACACATCTTAGTTGTTTTCTTTTCATTGCACAGAGGTTATTGCGTGCATATGCATAACGAGTAACAAGTTAGATCTGTCATGCAATACACTGAAACACATCTTAGGTGTTTTCTTTTCACTGCACAGAGGTTAGTTATTGCGTGCATATGCATAACGAGGAACAAGTTAGATAGGTCATGCAATGCGATGAAACACATCTTAGGTGTTTTCTTTTCATTGCACAGAGGATAGTTATTGCATCCATACATAACGAGAAACAAGTTAGATCTGTCATGCAATGCACTGAAACACATCTTAGTTGTTTTCTTTTCATTGCACAGAGGTTATTGCGTGCATATGCATAACGAGTAACAAGTTAGATATGTCATGCAATGCAATGAAACACATCTTAGGTGTTTTCTTTTCACTGCACAGAGCGAGTTATTGCGTGCATATGCATAACGAGAAACAAGTTAGATCTGTCATGTAATGCACTGAAACACATCTTAGGTGTTTTCTTTTCACTGCACAGAGCGAGTTATTGCGTGCATATGCATAACGAAAAACAAGTTAGATCTGTCATGCAATGCACTGAAACACATCTTAGGTGTTTTCTTTTCACTGCACAGAGGTTAGTTATTGCGTGCATATGCATAACGAGGAACAAGTTAGATAGGTCATGCAATGCGATGAAACACATCTTAGGTGTTTTCATTTCATTGAACAGAGGACAGTTATTGCATGCATACATAACGAGGAACAAGTTAGATAGGTCATGCAATGCATTGAAACACATCTTAGTTGTTTTCTTTTCACTGCACAGAGCGAGTTATTGCGTGCATATGCATAACGAGAAACAAGTTAGATCTGTCATGCAATGCACTGAAACACATCTTAGGTGTTTTCTTTTCATTGCACAGAGGTTAGTTATTCCGTGCATATGAATAACGAGTAACAAGTTAGATATGTCATGTAATGCACTGAAACACATCTTAGGTGTTTTCTTTTCACTGCACAGAGCGAGTTATTGCGTGCATATGCATAACGAGAAACAAGTTAGATCTGTCATGCAATGCATTGAAACACATCTTAGTTTGTTTCTTTTCATTGCACAGAGGTTATTGCGTGCATGTGCATAACGAGTAACAAGTTAGATCTGTCATGTAATGCACTGAAACACATCTTAGGTGTTTTCTTTTCACTGCACATAGCGAGTTATTGCGTGCATATGCATAACGAGAAACAAGTTAGATCTGTCATGTAATGCACTGAAACACATCTTAGGTGTTTTCTTTTCACTGCACAGAGCGAGTTATTGCGTGCATATGCATAACGAGAAACAAGTTAGATCTGTCATGCAATGCACTGAAACACATCTTAGGTGTTTTTTTTTCACTGCACAGAGGTTAGTTATTGCGTGCATATGCATAACGAGGAACAAGTTAGATAGGTCATGCAATGCGATTAAACACATCTTAGGTGTTTTCATTTCATTGAACAGAGGACAGTTATTGCATGCATACATAACGAGGAACAAGTTAGATAGGTCATGCAATGCATTGAAACACATCTTAGTTGTTTTCTTTTCACTGCACAGAGGTTAGTTATTGCGTGCATATGCACAACGAGGAACAAGTTAGATTAGGTCATGCAATGCATTGAAACACATCTTAGTTTGTTTCTTTTCATTGCACAGAGGTTATTGCGTGCATGTGCATAACGAGTAACAAGTTAGATCTGTCATGCAATGCACTGAAACACATCTTAGGTGTTTTCTTTTCACTGCACAGAGGTTAGTTATTGCGTGCATATGCATAACGAGGAACAAGTTAGGTCATGCAATGCGATGAAACACATCTTAGGTGTTTTCTTTTCATTGCACAGAGGATAGTTATTGCATGCATACATAACGAGGAACAAGTTAGATAGGTCATGCAATGCATTGAAACACATCTTAGTTGTTTTCTTTTCAATGCACAGAGCGAGTTATTGCGTGCATATGCATAACGAGAAACAAGTTAGATCTGTCATGCAATGCACTGAAACACATCTTAGGTGTTTTCTTTTCACTGCACAGAGCGAGTTATTGCGTGTATATGCATAACGAGAAACAAGTTAGATCTGTCATGCAATGCACTGAAACACATCTTAGGTGTTTTCTTTTCACTGCACAGAGGTTAGTTATTGCGTGCATATGCATAACGAGGAACGAGTTAGATATGTCATGCAATGCGATGAAACACATCTTAGGTGTTTTCTTTTCACTGCACAGAGGTTAGTTATTGCGTGCATATGCATAACGAGGAACAAGTTAGATATGTCATGTAATGCACTGAAACACATCTTAGGTGTTTTCTTTTCACTGCACAGAGCGAGTTATTGCGTGCATATGCATAACGAGGAACAAGTTAGATCTGTCATGCAATGCACTGAAACACATCTTAGGTGTTTTCTTTTCACTGCACAGAGGTTAGTTATTGCGTGCATATGCATAACGAGGAACAAGTTAGGTCATGCAATGCGATGAAACACATCTTAGGTGTTTTCTTTTCATTGCACAGAGGATAGTTATTGCATGCATACATAACGAGGAACAAGTTAGATAGGTCATGCAATGCATTGAAACACATCTTAGTTGTTTTCTTTTCACTGCACAGAGCGAGTTATTGCGTGCATATGCATAACGAGAAACAAGTTAGATCTGTCATGCAATGCACTGAAACACATCTTAGGTGTTTTCTTTTCACTGCACAGAGGTTAGTTATTGCGTGTATATGCATAACGAGAAACAAGTTAGATCTGTCATGCAATGCACTGAAACACATCTTAGGTGTTTTCTTTTCACTGCACAGAGGTTAGTTATTGCGTGCATATGCATAACGAGGAACGAGTTAGATATGTCATGCAATGCGATGAAACACATCTTAGGTGTTTTCTTTTCACTGCACAGAGGTTAGTTATTGCGTGCATATGCATAACGAGGAACAAGTTAGATATGTCATGCAATGCAATGAAACACAGCTTAGGTGTTTTCTTTTCATTGGACAGAGGTTAGTTATCGTGTGCATGTGCAATGCAATCCTAAAGCACAAGCATTGCAAATCTCTTCGTGTCACAAGGAACAAGTTAGTGTGTGCATTGTAAAGCGATCGCTCTTTTGATGTTTTCTCGTCAAAACAGAAATTAATTAGTTGTAGAATGGAAATGCATGGAAAAGCACGCGTGTTTTATATTTTCTTTTCTTTTCTTTTTGCAAAGAAAAATAAGCTAGAAAATGTAAGAATTGCAATGAAACAACACACGTTATCCAGTCAAAGCAGAAGGAAGGGTTTAGTTCTTGAATGCAATAAAGTGCATATTACATATATGGTATTTTTGATGCACAACGTTCTTCATGCACAATCCACATCTCTTCATTGCACAAAGCAACGAGTGTTGTTTTATCGCAATGCATAAAATATCGAACTTGTTCCTCATTGCAATGAAAAGAAAATGTATGCATGTGCTTTCGCATGCATTTCTATTTTACAAACTAGATTGTTTGTGCACAGACAAGAAAGCATCACGTTATGCCTTTTCATTGCAACGAAGAACAAGTTAGATTGTTATGCAATCCAATGAAACTAGATATTAGGTGTTTTCTTTTCATTGCACAGAGAAACATGTTAGTTATTGCGTGCATATTCTTTAATGCACAACGTTAGACGTTAGATGTGTTTTCGTTGAACAACGGAATGAGTTAGATATTGAATGCGTTCCTCTGTTGCACAAAGGAACGAGTAAGTTATTGCATTTCAAGACCGCTCAAGTGATGTTTTTTCGTCAGTAAACAAAAGAATTAGTAGTAGAATCTATGCGAAAGAGTCAACGGGTCCTCAAAGGTTTTAATAAATATTAACTTATTGACTTTTGATGATTTGTAAGCTATAGATAGGTTCCTTTTTGTCCTAGTGAACATATTTCTGGCTCACGGGTACTTGATTCTAAGCCATAGAGAAGTCCATATCTGACCTATTGTACTAATTTCTGGTCTATGTTTCCTCAAATGTTTTTAAATAATATCAACTGATAGACTCAATCTGATGTTATATACATAGGTTCCTTTTTGACCTACTGAACATGTTTCTAGCCTATGGGTAATTAATTGATCCTTCTCATGATGTTATTTCAGCCAGTCATTTCAGCCAGACAAATATTTGACCTACTGAACATGTTTCTGGCCCAAAAGTACTTGATCTTGAACTTTCCAAAAATACTCATAGACTCCAACAGATGCTTCCTAAGCCACAGAGAAGTCCATATCTGACATATTGAACTCATTTCTGGTCAAAGGTTCCTCAAAAATTTTAAAACAATATAGACTTTTAGACTCCTTCTGATGTTATATTAGATATACATAGGTCAATTTTGACCTCCATGAACACATTTATGGCACATTTCCTGAAGAAAATGTGAAGTGTCGCTTGAAGCGGCAAATCTCAGCACCCGGTTGCTAGGGTGTTCTGGGAGGTTGCTACGGTGTTCTGGGTGGTTGCTAGGTGTTTTTTTAGGGTATTCTGGGTGGTTGCTATGGTGTTGCTATGCGGTTGTTAGGGTATTCTGGGTGGTTGCGAAGGTGTTCTGGGTGGTTGCTAGGGTGTTGCTAGGCGGCTGCTGGGGTGTTAATGGTGGTTGCTAGGGTGTTTCCAGATAGTTGCTGGGGTGTTCTGGTTTGTTTCTAGGGTGTTCTGGATGGTTGCTAGGCTGTTGCTTGGTGGTTGCTAGGGTGTTCTGGTTGGTTGGAGATTTACTTCTCGTGATGTCATTTCAGCCAGAAAAATATTTTACCTACTGAACATGTTTCTGGTCCAAAAATACTTGATCTTGAACTTTCCACACATACTCACAGACTATGTAATATAACGTTCTGATGTTATATGACATAGGTCAATTTTTGACCTCCATGAACACTTTTATGGCCCACGGGTACTTGGATCTGTTGGTTAATATACCGAGAGATTTACATCTCATGATGTCATTTCAGCCAGACAAATATTTGACCTACTGAACATGTTTCTGGCCCAAAAGTACTTGATCTTGAACTTTCCATACATACTCATAGACCATGCAATATAACATTCTGATGTTATATTACACAGGTCAATTTTTGACCTCCATGAACACTTTTATGGCCCACGGGTACTTGGATCTGTTGGTTATTATACCGAGAGATTTACATCTCATGATGTTATTTCAGCCAGACAAATATTTGACCTACTGAACATGTTTCTGGCCCAAAAGTACTTGATCTTGAACTTTCCAAACATACTCATAGACTCCAATAGACGCTTCCTAAGAAGCCATAGAGAAGTCCATATCTGACCTATTTAACTCATTTCTGGTGAAAAGTTCCTCAAAATAGTTTTAAACAATATAAACTTTTAGACTCCTTCTGATGTTATATTAGATATACATAGGTCAATTTTGACCTCCATGAACACATTTATGGCACATTTCCAGAAGAAAATGTGAAGTGGAGCTTGAAGCGGCAAATCTCAGCACCCGGTTGCTAGGGTGTTCTGGGAGGTTGCTATGGTGTTCTGGGTGGTTGCTAGGTGTTTTTTTTAGGGTATTCTGGGTGGTTGCTATGGTGTTGCTATGCGGTTGCTAGGGTATTCTGGGTGGTTGCGAAGGTGTTCTGGGTGGTTGCTAGGGTGTTGCTAGGCAGTTGCTGGGGTATTCTGGGTGGTTGCTATGGTGTTGCTATGCGGTTGCTAGGGTGTTGCTAGGCGATTGCTGGGGTGTTAATGGTGGTTAATAGGGTGTTGCCAGATGGTTGCTGGGGTGTTCTGGTTTTTTTCTAGGGTGTTCTGGATGGTTGCTACGCTGTTGCTTGGTGGTTGCTAGGGTGTTCTGGTTGGTTAGAGATTTACTTCTCATGATGTCATTTCAGCCAGAAAAATATTTTACCTACTGAACATGTTTCTGGTCCAAAAATACTTGATCTTGAACTTTCCACACATACTCACAGACTATGTAATATAACATTCTGATGTTATATTACATAGGTCAATTTTTGACCTCCATGAACACTTTTATGGCCCACGGGTACTTGGATCTGTTGGTTAATATACAGAGAGATTTACATCTCATGATGTCATTTCAGCCAGACAAATATTTGACCTACTGAACATGTTTCTGGCCCAAAAGTACTTGATCTTGAACTTTCCAAACATACTCATAGACTCCAACAGATGCTTCCTAAGCCACAAAGAAGTCCATATCTGACATATTGAACTCATTTCTGGTCAAAGGTTTCTCATAAAGTTTAAAACAATATAGACTTTTAGACTCCTTCTGATGTTATATTAGATATACATAGGTCAATTTTGACCTCCATGAACACATTTATGGCACATTTCCTGCAGAAAATGTGAAGTGGAGCTTGATTTGGCAAATCTCAGCACCCGGTTGCTAGGGTGTTCTGGGAGGTTGCTACGGTGTTCTGGGTGGTTGGTAGTTTTTTTTTTAGGGTATTCTGGGTGGTTGCTAGGGTGTTGCTTTGCGGTTGCTAGGGTATTCTGGGTGGTTGCGAAGCTGTTCTGGGTGGTTGCTAGGGTGTTGCTAGGCGGTTGCTAGGGTATTTTGGGTGGTTGCGAAGGTGTTCTGGGTGGTTGCTGGGTTGTTCTGGTTTGTTTCTAGGGTGTTCTGGGTGGTTGCTATGCTGTTGGCTTGGTGGTTGCTAGGGTGTTCTGGTTGGTTGGAGATTTATTTCTCATGATGTCATTTCAGCCAGAAAAATATTTTACCTACTAAACATGTTTCTGGCCCAAAAGTACTAGATCTTGAACTTTCCATACATATTCATAGACTATGTAATATAACATTGTGATGTTATATTACATAGGTCAATTTTTGACCTCCATGAATACTTTTATGGCCCACGGGTACTTGATCTGTGTGTTAATATACCGAGAGATTTACATCTCATGATGTCATTTCAGCCAGACAAATTTGACCTACTGAACATGTTTCTGGCCCAAAAGTTCTTGATCTTGAACTTTCCATACAGACTCATAGACTCCAATAGATGCTTCCTAAGAAGCCATAGAGAAGTCCATATCTGACATATTGAACTCATTTCTGGTCAAAGGTTTCTCAAAAAGTTTAAAACAATATAGACGTTTAGACTCCTTCTGATGTTATATAGATAGGTCAATTTTGACCTCCATGAACAAATTTATGGCACATTTCCTGAAGAAAATGTGAAGTGGAGCTTGAAGCGGCAAATCTCAGCACCCGGTTGCTAGGGTGTTCTGGGAGGTTGCTTTGGTGTTCTGGGTGGTTGGTAGTTTTTTTTTTAGGGTATTCTGGGTGGTTGCTATGGTGTTGCAATTGCGGTTGCTAGGGTATTCTGGGTGGTTGCGAAGGTGTTCTGGGTGGTTGCTAGAGTATTCCGGGTGGTTGCGAAGCTGTTCTGGGTGGTTGCTAGGGTGTTGCTAGGCGGTTGCTAGGGTATTCTGGGTGGTTGCAAAGGTATTCTGGGTGGTTGCAAAGGTATTCTGGGTGGTTGATGGGTTGTGCTGGTTTGTTTCTAGGGTGTTCTGGGTGGTTGCTATGCGGTTGCTTGGTGGTTGCTAGGGTGTTCTGGTTGGTTGGAGATTTATTTCTCATGATGTCATTTCAGCCAGACAAATATTTGACCTACTGAACATGTTTCTGGCCCAAAAGTACTAGATCTTGAACTTTCCATATATATTCATAGACTATGTAATATAACATTCTGATGTAATATTACATAGGTCAATTTTTGACCTCCATGAATACTTTTATGGCCCACGGGTACTTGATCTGTGGGTTAATATACAGAGTGATTTACATCTCATGATGTCATTTCAGCCAGAAAAATATTTGACCTACTGAACATGTTTCTGGCCCAAAAGTTCTTGATCTTGAACTTTCCATACAGACTCATAGACTCCAATAGACGCTTCCTAAGAAGCCATAGAGAAGTCCATATCTGACCTATTGAACTCATTTCTGGTGAAAAGTTCCTCAAAATAGTTTAAAACAATATAAACTTATAGATTCCTTCTGATGTTATATTAGCTATACATAGGTCAATTTTTGACCTCCAGGAACACATTTATGGCCCACGGGTACTTGATATTCATATTATACACGGGTATGGGTGAGTATACCGAGAGATTTACTTCTCATGATGTAATTTCAGCCAGACAAATATTTGACCTCCTTCTGATGTTATATAAGATATACATTGGTCAATTATATTAGATATACATAGGACAATTTTTGACCTTCAGGAACACATTTATGTCCCACGGGTACTTGATCTGTGAGTTAATATACCGATAGATTTACTTCTCGTGATGTCATTGAACTCATTTCTGGTCAAAGGTTCCTCAAAAAGTTTAAAACAATGTAAACTTTTAGACTTCTTCTGATGTTATATTAGATATACATAGATACATTTTTGACCACCAGGAACACATTTATGGCACATTTCCAGAAGAAAATGTGAAGTTGAGCCTGAAGTGGAAAATCTCACCACCCGGTTGCTAGGGTGTTCTGTGTGGTTGCTAGGTGGTTGTTAGGGTATTCTGGGTGGTTGCTATGGTGTTTTTATGTGGTTGCTGGGTGCTAATGTTGCTAGGCGGTTGCCAGGTTGTTCTGGATGGTTGCTAGGGTGTTGCTAGGTGGTTGCTGGGGTGTTCTTGTTTGTTGGTGTTGGTTGCTGGGTGGTTGCTAGGGTGTTTTAGGTCGTTACTATGGTATTCTGGGTTGTTGCTAGGGTGTTACCAGGTGGTTGGTAGTGTTCACATATGGTTACTAAAGAGTTTCTGTAATGTTTTTGGGCATGATTTAGCTCTTAACTAATAAATTCTTTTTGGAATATAATGTAATCTGATATAAACTAATCAATATGTTTATATTGTTTGAAACCTTTTGAGGACCCTTTTACCATAACAATATAAACTTATAGAGTCCTTCTGATGTTGTATTATCAATTTTTGACCTATGTAACACATTTATGGCACATGTCCAGAAGAAAATGTGAAGTGCTGCTTGCAGTGGCAAATCTCACCACCCGGTTGCTAGGGTGTTCCCGGTGGTTGCTACAGTGTTCTGGGTGGTTGCTAGGTGGTTGTTAGGGTATTCCGGGTGGTTGCTAGGGTGTTGCTAGGGTGTTCTGGGTGGTTACTAGGGTGTTGCTAGGTGGTTGCTAGGGTGTTCTGGGTGGTTGCTTGGGTGTTGCTAGGTGGTTGCTAGGGTTGGTTGCTTGCTAGGGTGTTGCTAAGGTGTTCTGGGTGGTTGCTAGGCGGTTGCTAGGGTGTTGCTAAGGTGTTCTGGGTGGTTGCTAGGGTGATTTAGGTGGTTACTATGGTAGTCTGTGTGGTTCCTGTGGTGTTTCTAGGTGGTTGGTAGTGTCCAAATTACTATAGAGTTTTTATAAGGTTTTTGGCAATTGATTTATATATCATCAAAAGGAGCCCATAAGTTTTTCAGAAATAATTTCAATAGGTCAGATGTGGACAATTCTATATGGCCTAGGAATCATCAAAAGGAGTCTATGAGTATGTAGAAAGTTCAAGATCAAGTACACATGGGCAAGAAATACAGTCTGTAGGTCAAATATCTGTCTGGCTAAAATAAGACAGATATTTGTCTCAGAAGAGGTCATTCTGTATAGTATCCTGATTTTCAAAGAACACCTTAAGCCAGAAAAATGTTCAGTAGTTAAAATAAGGACTCTTGTATGGCTTCAGTAACATCAAAAGGAGTTAATGAGTATGTTTAGAATGCTCAAGATCAAGTACTCGTGGGCCAGAATTATGTTCAGTAGGTCAAAAAGGAACCTATCTATAGCTCATGTAATATCAGAAGGAGTCTAAAAGCTTTTCATTGTACAGAGGTTAGTTATTGCGTGCATAACGAGAAACAAGTTAGATAGGTCATGCAATGCAATGAAGCACATCTTAGGTGTTTTCTTTTCATTGCACAGAGGTTAGTTATTGCGTGAATAGTTATAACGAGGAACATTTTAGATCATGCAATGCAATGAAACACATCTTAGTTGTTTTCTTTTCATTGCACAGAGTTTAGTTATTGCGTGCATATGCATAACGAGGAACAAGATATGTCATGCAATGCACTGAAAAACATCTTAGGTGTTTTCTTTTCCCTGCACAGAGGTTAGTTATTGCGTGCATGCATAACGAGAAACAAGTTAGATATGTCATGCAATGCACTGAAACACATCTTAGGTGTTTTCTTTTCATTGCACAGAGGTCAGTTATTGCGTGCATATGCATAACGAGGAACAATTTAGATATGTCATGCAATGCAATGAAACACATCTTAGGTGTTTTCTTTTCATTGGACAGAGGTTAGTTATTGCGTGCATAAGCATAACGAGGAACAAGTTAGATAGGTCATACAATGCAATGAAGCACATCTTAGGTGTTTTCTTTTCATTGCACAGAGGTTAGTTATTGCGGCATTTGCATAACGAGGAACAGAACAAGTTAGATATGTCATGCAATGCACTGAAACACATATTAGGTGTTTTCTTTTCACTGCACAGGGGTTAGTTATTGCGTGCATACACTGTCCGAAAAAAAGGTACAAAAGCTGTCACTGGGGCGGTACCGTTTCAAAAAGGTACACTTTTGTACCTAAAGGGTGCATATTGGTACCATAATTGTACAAATGAAGGTATGCACCAATATGCCTTTAGGTACAAAAGTGTACCTTTTGAAAAGGTACCGCCCCAGTGACAGCTTTCGTACCTTTTTTTCTGAGAGTGTATGCATAACGAGGAGCAAGTTAGATATATCATGCAATGCACTGAAACACATGTTAGGTGTTTTCTTTTCATTGCGCAGAGGTTAGTTATTGCGTGCATGTGCAATGCACAAGCATTGCAAATCTCTTCGTTGCACAAAGGAACAAGTTAGTGTGTGCATTGTAAAGCGATCGCTCTTGAGATGTTTTCTCGTCAAAACACAAATTAATTAGTTGTAGAATGGAAATGCATGAAATGCACGCGTGTTTTATCTTTTCTTTTCAATCCAAAGAAGAATAAGTTAGAAAATATAAGCATTGCATTGAAAAAACACACGTTATCCAGTCAAAGCACTAAGGAAGGGTTTAGTTCTTGAATGCAATAAAGTGCATATTACGTATATGGTATTTTTGATGCACAACGTTCTTCATGCACAATCCACATCTCTTCATTACACAAAGCAACGGGTGTTGTTTTACAGTTTTTTTCAATTGTTTACACGCAATTTTGAAAACCGGGTTCTTTTTTTCAAAATATAATGACAATTATCCAAACACCACACTCAATTTGCATAATTCCTAGATTGTTTGCAAAATGACACACTTCTGTCAAAACATACACACTTCAGTCAAAAGATATACACATATTTGTGAAAATGCTATTAGTTTTCATTTAACCAACACAATCCTCAATGATCAGACACTATTGCACCCAGTTTCACACTGCTGTGATAAATAAAAACATATTTGTAAAAAACTATTTTTAGGAAATAGCATGTGCTAGATTTTTTGGCCAGACATTGTAAGGAATAATTGAAAAAAAGATGAAAATGAAAAAAAAAAAAAAAGTGACAAATTCAACATTCTGATTAGTTTGAGATATAGGGAGATTGTACACGAATATATAAACGTAACAAGCACTGCACAACACTGATGCTGCAGACTGAATATTTCAAGTATTTATTACAATACTTACAGTATTTCTTAGCATAATCAGTTACAGCAATTAACCAAAAATGAAATCAATGAAACAAATAATATCTGTAAACAAATTACAATTACTCCATGAAGTACATACTTGACTCTGAACTAATGTAAAAGCGTCAAGAATATTGTAACTATTCAGTTACAGTATCAACCAGAGATTTGGTTGATCTCTTTGTCCAGCTTCCATCAGTGTCAGTCCATGGTTGATAACATGGTCAATAAGTGTTGCACGGATTTCTTGAGTCAAATTTGGTCCTCGTCTTCTTTGTTCAGGTTCTATCAACTCTTCAAGTCATTCTCTATCTCTACCTCTACCTAGGCCTCTTTCTCTATCTCCTTCTTTTCCTCTTCTTCTTCTTCTTCTTCTTCTTCTTCTTCTTCTTCTCTTTCTCCTGTTCTTCATCCTCTACCCCCTTCTCCTCATCCTCTTCCTCCTTCTCGTCCTCCTCCCCCTTACGAAAAAGAAGTTTATTCAAGTGTGCTATTAGTATACTTCTTTTAAACTAAAAATAAGAAAGTATACTTTCAGTTTATTTTTCCTGTACTTCTCAGAAGTATACTATATGTACTTCTCAGAAATATACTTCAAATTACACTTAAATGTACTTGACTTATACTGAGAGAAAAGCAAGTATATTTGTCCTGTTCTTGTACTCAATCTTTTGATCCAGAAATTCTTAAAAGTATAATTAAGTATTCAAAGTATACTTGTATAAGTATTACAGTAAAAAAGTAAACTACTAGTATACCCATAAATTCACTTGCAGTACACATGAGATACAATTATGAACTAGTTGTGCACTTACTGTTACACTTACAGTACACTTAAACATATACTTTTATGTACTAAAAGTGGGCCAATTTAGTCCCAAGCGGACGCGGTATTAAAATAGTACACTTACAAGTTTACTACTAGTACATAGTGACATTAGTATACTTACTACATAATGTATACTTAAAAATATACTTGAACATTACTTAAGTATACTACATAAAATGAACTTGAAATATACTTCTTTTTCGTAAGGGCCTTCATGTCCTCTTTGAGCTCCCCCTCTTATTCTCACTCTTCTTCTTCTTCTAGATCCTTCTTTTTTTGTTGAAGACTCATCTGCTGCCTTTTATAGCACACCTGAGTGCTGCGTTTTCAAATTAGCACATCTGTGCTTCCACACCTGGTGGATGTGAATATCCAATTCGTTCATTAGTGTGGTCAATGGCAAACTGGGGCTTTGTTATGACAAGGAAGTAAACCTCACAATCCTCATCTGTGTCTAAGGTGTGAAAATGTGTGTAGAGTTTTACAAATCACTGAGTGTAATGTTTTGCAAAAAGGGTGAAGCTGACAATGTGCTTACAATTGTGCAAATCTAGGCCGGTGTTTTGCTCCTTGAGTGTAAGGTTTGCTAATAGTGGGAAAGTTTTAATTTTTAGTGTGTAAGCAATTGAAAAAAACTGTAACTATAAAATGATGCAACTTTGTTAAGATATTTTCTTTGTTTTATTCTGTTGGCAAGGCTCCGAAATTTGTATTTTTACTATTTTTTTTTTTTTTTTTACCAGATGGTGCCAGTTGTCCAGGTTTGGCCTATAAGACAAATATTGCTTTATTCCTGTTTTCTGCTTATTACAGTTTTTTTCTGAATGCTTAAGCGCTAATCGTGATTCTTGTAGCACAATTTCTAAAACTATTACAGTTTTTTTCGATTGCTAAACGACAGTGAGCACAACTGGAGCTAAATGTGCAAAACTCTAACTACAGTCTGCATTACCAACAGTCACCTGAGCACAACTCTTAACACACGGCTCAAAACAGGCTCAGTGTGCACAACACTATGCACAACCCTCACTGAGATAACACACACTGTCACTCAGAACACACTGAGAGGAAAAACAGTAGCATCAAACACCAATGCAGAAAATCCAAACTTTTCATCTTTACAGTTTCAACAATTTCAGACTTCATACAAAGTAATATTTTCTGCAAAGAAAAGAGAGACATTCTTTCATTTGATATATTTACATTTTTAAAAGATAACAATTGAAAATTAGCAGTTTGCTTCAATAGTCTGTAGTAATTTACAGAATGAGAAAAAAAAGGTAGAAACTAAAAGTACATACTGTAATACTGTAACCCTGCCTCTCTCAAGCATTAGGCCTCAAGTTTTCAGCCTTTCAGCTGAAATTGTTTGAAAATCAGCAGTGTGTGAAAGGCACAAGGCTGAGATCTATTCTGTTTTGAATGAGTGGTTCACAGTTTTGACAGCAGTGTGTTAGCATTTGAACAAAGTGTTGTAAATCCACAGTGTTGTGCAGGTTGTGGTTAAAGTCATGGGATAAGTGTGTAGAGTTTTGAAAACTGTGTTCAAGCAATGAAAAACGATCTAGAGTTTGGTCCACATGAACTGCTGCTGTGCAGACTGGAGTTAGAGTTTTGCACATGTAGCTCCAGTTGTGGTCCACTGTGGTTTAGCAATTGAAAAAAACTGTAATACGTATAGCAAAACGACTCACTGAGTTTGCAAAACTAAGAGCACAAAAACTGCTTTGCACTCAGTTTGCAATTTTGTAACACACACTTTGCAAAACTGTAGGCAGAATTCACTGCACAACACTCTTTTTGCAGAACTTTAAACACAACTCAATGCTTACACTCAATTACCAAATTTCCAACACACTTCTAGCAAAATTATACACATGTATGGCTATCATTAACGCTATTTTGCCAACTGTCTGGCTCACTTTCATTTGTGAAAACTGTTTTAGAAAATGAGTTCACTTTGCAATCAGCCTAAGCACTATAAATAAGCCACAGGTAAGCTGTCTGTGTGGAGTACAATGGAAGGAGCAGTAAGAGTGAGAAGAGTGAGAATCAGAGGAGGCTGAGGGAGAGGATGTGGAGGTGAAGAAGTTGGAGGAAGGAGCTAGAAAAGGGCAAAGAGGCAGAGGGAGAGGATGTGGAGTTGAAGAGCATACCCGATATGTCATCATATGGGACAATCCGCAACTGGTTTACAGACCACACATTCTTCATGGCACTCAACCTCCCTCCATACTCTCCCTTCTTACGTACAGTAAATCCCATTGAGGAGTTCTGGAAAGTGTACGACCGTCATCCTCATCAACAGGTAGCCCTTTTCCAGGCAATGGAGGAGGCATGTGGAGATATTGACCAGGCATCATGTCAGGCCTGGATACGGCATTCAAGGACATATTTTCCCCGGTGCCTTGGACCGGAGGATATTGCATGCGATGTGGACGGAATTTTGCGGCCGAACCCAGAAAGACGACATGATGTAGGCTGATTTTTTTTTTTTTTTTTAATTACTATTTTGTGTTCTGACTTTGTCTTGGTTTTTATGAGTGTGAATAAACACCAATACTTGAAGTTTGTATCCTTGTATGTTTACATGACACTATGACAAAAGTATGACCTCAAATTGACATCTGTACACAGAGACAGCAAAAGCCAGATGTGTTTTGTATTCATACCATCAGTGTGTAGTTGGCACATTGTGTGCTTAGTAGTTGATGGCTTGTGTTTACTGTTTGATACGAAAACACAATTTTTCCGAAGGTGTTTAGAGTTAATCTAGCTGTGTTTGCTTTTGCAAGAGAACTACAATGTTTTGATAATTGGGTGAAAGGTTTTCTTATTTGTGTGTAGAGTTTTGCAAAACTAGCCAATAGTTACAAAAAATGTGCTTAAGCAATCAGAAAAAACTGTAACAATAATTGTGTGGGTGGATGTCAGAGTGTGGTTTGTATGTGTGTAATACATTTTTTTTGTGTGTATATGTGTTTGTGTACTTGTAATATTTGAGAGAGAAAAACTCATTTGCAAATCTAAAATCCAATCACTGTGTGCACCAGTGGAGTTTTGCTGGCACCCAATGGGGAAAATCTGTTACTGCACCCAAACAAACTCTTACCGAAAGCTAATTTTTTTTTTTTTGAGATAGGCCCATCCAACTCAAATTTGGAACACAACCTATTCAGATGCATGGTTTTGATTTTGGAAGGAAGGAAGGAAATTATTTATTTGAAACAGGGACAATGCACAATAAACATTAAACTTGTTAAAACAAGAGAATATGTCTTGGGCCAGGTTGTAGCAACATTTGCTAATTTCCACCTGTAGTCCCTGGGCAGGTATAACAAATTAAAATTAAGTTTAAAATTGCACATGATTCTGAAAACACATGATTATGATACAGGTATACAGGTAGCAATAATGACATAGGGAGACCATCTTAACAATGTGTGCAAACTTGCTTACTTAGCAACCAACTCTTTAACAAACCCGTAAATGTGTTAAAATCTGTGCATAAAATAAGTTCCGTGGGGAGCGTATTCCACTGACTCATAGAGATGTTTGAGAAAGAGGAGCTCCCAAATTTAGTTTTACGGTGAGGGAGGTTACACTTCCCTCTTGTGACACTTCTAGTTAATCGCTCTGTTTTTTCAGAGCAAAGTGTTATAAACTTTTTCAGAGGGGGAGCAGTAGCACTATAAATGATTTTATGTATCAAAGACACATTGGAGTGTTTTATTAAATTATTTAGACTAAGTAACTCATATTTGACCAATATATTACAGTGATGATAATGACGAGTTTTTTTTTTTTTTTTTACAGTTTTAGATTTTTTACAGTTTTACAATTTTCTTGCAGTTTTAGAGTTCAACCTGATTTATAAAATATATATTTATAAAATATATATTTTGTAAATCAGATTTTTTTTTATAAATAATTTTCATAAACTTATACCTATATAACTTTTTTTTGGATTTACTTATTATTTTAATTAAGCTTTAGTTTACTTCAGCAATAATCTGCCATGGGTCTTCTTTAAAATGATACCAACTTAAGTCTGTGCTCCAAGCTTCACATATTTATGACAGTTTTTTGACACGGACATTTTTGTCAATCAATTATACGGACCTCAATATAATTGATGCACAAGGGTTAAACATATTTAATCTACTTAACTAACATAATAATATTACACTGGAGAAAAATGCAAAGGAAAAATAAAAAGTTTTAAAACTTTCTAGATTTGTTTTGGAAGAGTTTTGTTTTGACACAGAAGGGGTAACAGTAGATGGTGGAAGCTAAGAGTTTTTAGCAGCTAGTGCTATAGTATAGGTAGAAAGGGGAGCTGGAAGGCAGGTGAAGTTCAGTTTTTTATTTAAAAAAATATGATTTATGAAATATATATTTTATAAATTATGTTTTTGCACAGTGACATCCTGGCTCTGGCTAAATCTACATCTGTCCACTGCAGAGGCTAATAACCACAACCTGGAGGAGGAACTATAAATATATACAAGTATAATATAACCTTATAACATTTAGCTACAGTAGATTTTAGTCTTCACTCACCCACTATGCTTGTAAAACATTTTAGGCCATATATGCTAGCGAAAGAGTTGCAATGCAGAGCCCTGCTCATAGCATAGGCTACACAGCTGTAGGCCCTATTCACCAATGTTTTTTTTTTTTTTTTTTTTTTTACAAATGTTTAATTCTCCCTAACAGCCAGAGTTATTATTTTATTTGTTTTAATTTTTATTTCAGTTAACTAAAGTGTTATTCACACCCAGTGCTACTTTAGTTGTACTAAAAAAAGTTATATTAGTTCAGTTTTAGTCTACAATCATCTCTGTAGTTACTTTTATTTTGAAAGTGTTTCCGGTTACATTCGCTTCCAAAAAAGGAATGGACCACGTGACTTCCGTTTTTGGTTTATAAACGAAAAACGAATTGACAGAAGTTCAAAGACTCTCTTCATTCTTTGTTCAAAAAGGAATAACGATAAAATGATCTCCAAAAAAAACGAAAAACGGGCAGTTTTTAATTGGTTTTTCGTTTTTTGATTCTGACACCAAAAACGGTTATTTGGTTTTTCTATTGAAACAAAAAACAGAAAAACGGTATTTTCGTTTTATAATTACAAACGAATTTACGGATTATCCAGAGATCCCCTGACCTTGAAGACAGTTTCTGTTCATGTGCGCTATGTTAGTTTACCCTATATAGCCTACCCTACATAGGCTACAGTTAAAGGCTATTAAGGTCTTTAAGGGTTAAAGGCTACCTTTAGGGTGATACAAATGACTTAAATGTCATATTGCCTGCACAGCTCTTGCGTTTCGTTTGGTCAAACACCACAAGGTGTCACTGTGGCCTCAAAGCTTCAGCACTGCCACTCTGAGCTCGATTGCTTATGTCTGAGTTAAAACACGCCCCCCTCATTAACATACGGAGAAAGAAATGTTGGAATAAATAAATGTGGAAATAATTAAATGTGGAAATAAATAAATGTAGAAATAAATAAATGTGAAAATAAATAAATGTAGACATAAAAACATAAATGAATGTGGAAATAAATAAAAGTGGAAATAAATAAATGAAAAAATGTAGAAATAAATAAATAAATAAATGTGTGAAAAAATACAATTATACATAAATATGGAAATAAAAGTATAAATAATCATTTATTTGTACTTTTTTACATTTCTTCGTATATTTATTTATGTATTTATTTTTGTATTTTTGCTTTTTTACATTTCTTCGTATATTTATTTATGTATATATTTATTTTTAATTAAGTCAGCTTTGGCATTCCATAGAAATTACATCATGAGAAGTAAATCTCTCTGTATTCTCACCCATAGATCAAGTACCTGTGGGCCATAAATGTGTTCCCGGAGGTCAAAAATTGACCTATGTATAGCTAATATAACATCAGAAGGAATCTATAAGTTTATATTGTTTTAAACTATTTTGAGGAACTTTTTACCAGAAATGAGTTCAATAGGTCAGATATGGACTTCTCTATGGCTTCTTAGGAAGCATCTATTGGAGTCTATGAGTCTGTATGGAAAGTTCAAGATCAAGAACTTTTGGGCCAGAAACATGTTCAGTAGGTCAAATATTTGTCTGGCTGAAATGACATCATGAGATGTAAATCTCTCTGTATATTAACCCACAGATCAAGTACCCGTGGGCCATGAAAGTATTCATGGAGGTCAAAAATTGACCTATGTAATATAACATCAGAATGTTATATTACATAGTCTATGAATATGTATGGAAAGTTCAAGATCTAGTACTTTTGGGCCAGAAACATGTTTAGTAGGTAAAATATTTTTCTGGCTGAAATGACATCATGAGAAATACATCTCCAACCAACCAGAACACCCTAGTAACCACCAAGCAACAGCATAGCAACCACCCAGAACACCCTAGAAACAAACCAGAACAACCCAGCAACCACCCAGAACACCTTCGCAACCACCCAGAATACCCTAGCAACCGCCTAGCGACACCCTAGCAACCACCCAGAACACCTTCGCAACCACCCAGAATACCCTAGCAACCGCATAGCAACACCATAGCAACCACCCAGAATACCCTAAAAAAACACCTAGCAACCACCCAGAACACCGTAGCAACCTCCCAGAACACCCTAGCAACCGGGTGCTGAGATTTGCCGCTTCAAGCTCAACTTCACATTTTCTTCTGGAAATGTGCCATAAATGTGTTCATGGAGGTCAAAATTGACCTATGTATATCTAATATAACATCAAAAGGAGTCTAAAAGTCTATATTGTTTTAAACTTTTTGAGAACCCTTTGACCAGAAATGAGTTCAATATGTCAGATATGGACTTCTCTATGGCTTCTTAGGAAGCATCTATTGGAGTCTATCAGTTTGTATGGAAAGTTCAAGATCAAGAACTTTTGGGCCAGAAACATGTTCAGTAGGTCAAATATTTGTCTGGCTGAAATGACATCATGAGATGTAAATCTCTCGGTATATTAACCCACAGATCAATTACCCGTGGGCCATAAAATATTCATGGAGGTCAAAAATTGACCTATGTAATATAACATCAGAATGTTATATTACATAGTCTATGAATATGTATGGAAAGTTCAAGACCTAGTACTTTTGGGCCAGAAACATGTTTAGTAGGTAAAATATTTTTCTGGCTGAAATGACATCATGAGAAATAAATCTCCAACCAACCAGAACACCCTAGCAACCACCAAGCAACAGCATAGCAACCACCCAGAACACCCTAGAAACAAACCAGAACAACCCAGCAACCACCCAGAACACCTTCGCAACCACCCAGAATACCCTAGCAACCGCCTAGCAACACCCTAGCAACCACCCAGAACACCTTCGCAACCACCCAGAATCCCCTTGCAACCGCATAGCAACACCATAGCAACCACCCAGAATACCCTAAAAAAAACACCTAGCAACCACCCAGAACACCTTCGCAACCACCCAGAATACCCTAGCAACCACATAGCAAAACCCTAGCAACCACCCAGAACACCTTCGCAACCACCCAGAATACCCTAGCAACCGCCTAGCAACACCCTAGCAACCACCCAGAACAGCTTCGCAACCACCCAGAATACCCTGGCAACCACATAGCAACACCCTAGCAACCACCCAGAACACCTTCGCAACCACCCAGAATACCCTAGCAACCGCATAGCAACACCATAGCAACCACCCAGAATACCCTAAAAAAAACTACCAACCACCCAGAACACCGTAGCAACCTCCCAGAACACCCTAGCAACCGGGTGCTGAGATTTGCCGCTTCAAGCTCCACTTCACATTTTCTTCAGGAAATGTGCCATAAATGTGTTCTTGGAGGTCAAAATTGACCTATGTATATCTAATATAACATCAGAAGGAGTCTAAAAGTCTATATTGTTTTAAACTTTTTGAGAAACCTTTGACCAGAAATGAGTTCAATATGTCAGATATGGACTTCTCTATGGCTTCTTAGGAAGCATCTATTGGAGTCTATGTGTCTGTATGGAAAGTTCAAGATCAAGAACTTTTGGGCCAGAAACATGTTCAGTAGGTCAAATATTTGTCTGGCTGAAATGACATCATGAGATGTAAATCTCTCGGTATATTAACCCACAGATCAAGTACCCGTGGGCCATAAAAGTATTCATGGAGGTCAAAAATTGACCTATGTAATATAACATCAGAATGTTATATTACATAGTCTATGAATATGTATGGAAAGTTCAAGACCTAGTACTTTTGGGCCAGAAATATGTTTAGTAGGTAAAATATTTTTCTGGCTGAAATGACATTATGAGAAATAAATCGCCAACCAACCAGAACACCCTAGCAACCACCAAGCAACAGCATAGCAACCACCCAGAACACCCTAGAAACAAACCAGAAAAACCCAGCAACCACCCAGAACATCTTCGCAACCACCCAGAATACCCTAGCAACCGCCTAGCAACACCCTAGCAACCACCCAGAACACCTTCGCAACCACCCAGAATACCCTAGCAACCGCATAGCAACACCATAGAACCACCAAGAATACCCTAAAAAAACACCTAGCAACCACCCAGAACACCGTAGCAACCTCCCAGAACACCCTAGCAACCGGGTGCTGAGATTTGCCGCTTCAAGCTCAACTTCACATTTTCTTCTGGAAATGTGCCATAAATGTGTTCATGGTGGTCAAAATTGACCTAGGTATATCTAATATAACATCAGAAGGAGTCTAAAAGTCTATATTGTTTTAAACTTTTTGAGAACCCTTTGACCAGAAATGAGTTCAATATGTCAGATATGGACTTCTCTATGGCTTCTTAGGAAGCATCTATTGGAGTCTATCAGTTTGTATGGAAAGTTCAAGATCAAGAACTTTTGGGCCAGAAACATGTTCAGTAGGTCAAATATTTGTCTGGCTGAAATGACATCATGAGATGTAAATCTCTCGGTATATTAACCCACAGATCAAGTACCCGTGGGCCATAAAAGTATTCATGGAGGTCAAAAATTGACCTATGTAATATAACATTCAACATCAGAATGTTATATTACATAGTCTGTGAATATGTATGGAAAGTTCAAGATCTAGTACATTTGGGCCAGAAACATGTTTAGTAGGTAAAATATTTTTCTGGCTGAAATGACATCATGAGAAATAAATCTCCAACCAACCAGAACACCGTAGCAACCACCAAGCAACAGCATAGCAACCACCCAGAACACCCTAGAAACAAACCAGAACAACCCAGCAACCACCCAGAACACCTTCGCAACCACCCAGAATACCCTAGCAACCGCCTAGCAACACCCTAGCAACCACCCAGAACACCTTCGCAACCACCCAGAATACCCTAGCAACCTCCTAGCAACACCCTAGCAAACACCCAGAACAGCTTCGCAACCACCCAGAATACCCTAGCAACCACATAGCAACACCCTAGCAACCACCCAGAATACCCTAGCAACCGCATAGCAACACCATAGCAACCACCCAGAATACCCTAAAAAAAAAAACTACCAACCACCCAGAACACCGTAGCAACCTCCCAGAACACCCTAGCAACCGGGTGCTGAGATTTGCCGCTTCAAGCTCAACTTCACATTTTCTTCTGGAAATGTGCCATAAATGTGTTCATAGAGGTCAAAATTGACCTATGTATATCTAATATAACATCAGAAGGAGTCTAAAAGTCTATATTGTTTTAAACTTTTTGAGAAACCTTTGACCAGAAATGAGTTCAATATGTCAGATATGGACTTCTCTATGGCTTCTTAGGAAGCATCTATTGGAGTCTATGAGTCTGTATGGACAGTTCAAGATCAAGAACTTTTGGGCCAGAAACATGTTCAGTAGGTCAAATATTTGTCTGGCTGAAATGACATTACCCAGAACAACTTCGCAACCACCCAGAATACCCTAGCAACCGCATAGCAACACCATAGCAACCACCCAGAATACCCTAAAAAAAACACCTAGCAACCACCCAGAACACCCTAGCAACCGGGTGCTGAGATTTGCCGCTTCAAGCTCCACTTCACATTTTCTTCAGGAAATGTGCCATAAATGTGTTCCCGGTGGTCAAAAATTTATCTATGTATATCTAATATAACATCAGAAGAAGTCTAAAAGTTTACATTGTTTTAAACTTTTTGAGGAACCTTTGACCAGAAATGAGTTCAATATGTCAGATATGGACTTCTCTATGGCTTCTTAGGAAGCATCTATTGGAGTCTATGAGTCTGTATGGAAAGTTCAAGATCAAGAACTTTTGGGCCAGAAACATGTTCAGTAGGTCAAATATTTGTCTGGCTGAAATGACATCATGAGATGTAAATCTCTCGGTATATTAACCCACAGATCAAGTACCCGTGGGCCATAAAAGTATTCATGGAGGTCAAAAATTGACCTATGTAATATAACATCAGAATGTTATATTACATAGTCTATGAATATGTATGGAAAGTTCAAGACCTAGTACTTTTGGGCCAGAAACATGTTTAGTAGGTAAAATACTTTTCTGGCTGAAATGACATCATGAGAAATAAATCTCCAACCAACCAGAACACCCTAGCAACCACCAAGCAACAGCATAGCAACCACCCAGAACACCCTAGAAACAAACCAGAACAACCCAGCAACCACCCAGAACACCTTCGCAACCACCCAGAATACCCTAGCAACCACTTAGAAACACCCTAGCAACCACCCAGAACACCTTCGCAACCACCCAGAATACCCTAGCAACCGCATAGCAACACCATAGCAACCACCCAGAATACCCTAAAAAAACACCTAGCAACCACCCAGAACACCGTAGCAACATCCCAGAACACCCTAGCAACCGGGTGCTGAGATTTGCCGCTTCAAGCTCAACTTCACATTTTCTTCTGGAAATGTGCCATAAATGTGTTCATGGTGGTCAAAATTGACCTATGTATATCTAATATAACATCAGAAGGAGTCTAAAAGTCTATATTGTTTTAAACTTTTTGAGAACCCTTTGACCAGAAATGAGTTCAATATGTCAGATATGGACTTCTCTATGGCTTCTTAGGAAGCATCTATTGGAGTCTATCAGTTTGTATGGAAAGTTCAAGATCAAGAACTTTTGGGCCAGAAACATGTTCAGTAGGTCAAATATTTGTCTGGCTGAAATGACATCATGAGATGTAAATCTCTCGGTATATTAACCCACAGATCAAGTACCCGTGGGCCATAAAAGTATTCATGGAGGTCAAAAATTGACCTATGTAATATAACATCAGAATGTTATATTACATAGTCTGTGAATATGTATGGAAAGTTCAAGATCTAGTACATTTGGGCCAGAAACATGTTTAGTAGGTAAAATATTTTTCTGGCTGAAATGACATCATGAGAAATAAATCTCCAACCAACCAGAACACCGTAGCAACCACCAAGCAACAGCATAGCAACCACCCAGAACACCCTAGAAACAAACCAGAACAACCCAGCAACCACCCAGAACACCTTCGCAACCACCCAGAATACCCTAGCAACCGCCTAGCAACACCCTAGCAACCACCCAGAACACCTTCGCAACCACCCAGAATACCCTAGCAACCTCCTAGCAACACCCTAGCAACCACCCAGAACAGCTTCGCAACCACCCAGAATACCCTAGCAACCACATAGCAACACCCTAGCAACCACCCAGAACACCGTCGCAACCACCCAGAATACCCTAGCAACCGCATAGCAACACCATAGCAACCACCCAGAATACCCTAAAAAAAAAACTACCAACCACCCAGAACACCGTAGCAACCTCCCAGAACACCCTAGCAACCGGGTGCTGAGATTTGCCGCTTCAAGCTCAACTTCACATTTTCTTCTGGAAATGTGCCATAAATGTGTTCATAGAGGTCAAAATTGACCTATGTATATCTAATATAACATCAGAAGGAGTCTAAAAGTCTATATTGTTTTAAACTTTTTCAGAAACCTTTGACCAGAAATGAGTTCAATATGTCAGATATGGACTTCTCTATGGCTTCTTAGGAAGCATCTATTGGAGTCTATGAGTCTGTATGGACAGTTCAAGATCAAGAACTTTTGGGCCAGAAACATGTTCAGTAGGTCAAATATTTGTCTGGCTGAAATGACATCACCCAGAACAACTTCGCAACCACCCAGAATACCCTAGCAACCGCATAGCAACACCATAGCAACCACCCAGAATACCCTAAAAAAAACACCTAGCAACCACCCAGAACACCCTAGCAACCGGGTGCTGAGATTTGCCGCTTCAAGCTCCACTTCACATTTTCTTCAGGAAATGTGCCATAAATGTGTTCCCGGTGGTCAAAAATTTATCTATGTATATCTAATATAACATCAGAAGAAGTCTAAAAGTTTACATTGTTTTAAACTTTTTGAGGAACCTTTGACCAGAAATGAGTTCAATATGTCAGATATGGACTTCTCTATGGCTTCTTAGGAAGCATCTATTGGAGTCTATGAGTCTGTATGGAAAGTTCAAGATCAAGAACTTTTGGGCCAGAAACATGTTCAGTAGGTCAAATATTTGTCTGGCTGAAATGACATCATGAGATGTAAATCTCTCGGTATATTAACCCACAGATCAAGTACCCGTGGGCCATAAAAGTATTCATGGAGGTCAAAAATTGACCTATGTAATATAACATCAGAATGTTATATTACATAGTCTATGAATATGTATGGAAAGTTCAAGACCTATTACTTTTGGGCCAGAAACATGTTTAGTAGGTAAAATATTTTTCTGGCTGAAATGACATCATGAGAAATAAATCTCCAACCAACCAGAACACCCTAGCAACCACCAAGCAACAGCATAGCAACCACCCAGAACACCCTAGAAACAAACCAGAACAACCCAGCAACCACCCAGAACACCTTCGCAACCACCCAGAATACCCTAGCAACCACCTAGAAACACCCTAGCAACCACCCAGAACACCTTCGCAACCACCCAGAATACCCTAGCAACCGCATAGCAACACCATAGCAACCACCCAGAATACCCTAAAAAAAACACCTAGCGACCACCCAGAACACCGTAGCAACCTCCCAGAACACCCTAGCAACCGGGTGCTGAGATTTGCCGCTTCAAGCTCAACTTCACATTTTCTTCTGGAAATGTGCCATAAATGTGTTCATAGAGGTCAAAATTGACCTATGTATATCTAATATAACATCAGAAGGAGTCTAAAAGTCTATATTGTTTTAAACTTTTTGAGAAACCTTTGACCAGAAATGAGTTCAATATGTCAGATATGGACTTCTCTATGGCTTCTTAGGAAGCATCTATTGGAGTCTATGAGTCTGTAGGGAAAGTTCAAGATCAAGAACTTTTGGGCCAGAAACATGTTCAGTAGGTCATATATTTGTCTGGCTGAAATGACATCATGAGATGTAAATCTCTCGGTATATTAACCCACAGATCAAGTACCCGTGGGCCATAAAAGTATTCATGGAGGTCAAAAGTTGACCTATGTAATATAACATCAGAATGTTATATTATAAAGTCTATGAATATGTATGGAAAGTTCAAGATCTAGTACTTTTGGGCCAGAAACATGTTTAGTAGTTAAAATATTTTTCTGGCTGAAATGACATCATGAGAAATAAATCTCCAACCAACCAGAACACCGTAGCAACCACCAAGCAACAGCATAGCAACCACCCAGAACACCCTAGAAACAAACCAGAAAAACCCAGCAACCACCCAGAACACCTTCGCAACCACCCAGAATACCCTAGCAACCGCCTAATAACACCCTAGCAACCACCCAGAACACCTTCGCAACCACCCAGAATACCCTAGCAACCTCCTAGCAACACCCTAGCAACCACTCAGAACAGCTTCGCAACCACCCAGAATACCCTAGCAACCACATAGCAACACCCTAGCAACCACCCAGAACAGCTTCGCAACCACCCAGAATACCCTAGCAACCAAATAGCAACACCCTAGCAACCACCCAGAACACCTTCGCAACCACCCAGAATACCCTAGCAACCGCATAGCAACACCATAGCAACCACCCAGAATACCCTAAAAAAAAAACTACCAACCACCCAGAACACCGTAGCAACCTCCCAGAACACCCTAGCAACCGGGTGCTGAGATTTGCCGCTTCAAGCTCCACTTCACATTTTCTTCAGGAAATGTGCCATAAATGTGTTCATGGAGGTCAAAATTGACCTATGTATATCTAATATAACATCAGAAGGAGTCTAAAAGTCTATATTGTTTTAAACTTTTTGAGAAACCTTTGACCAGAAATGAGTTCAGTATGTCAGATATGGACTTCTCTGTGGCTTAGGAATCATCTGTTGGAGTCTATGAGTATGTTTGGACAGTTCAAGATCAAGTACTTTTGGGCCAGAAACATGTTCAGTAGGTAAAATATTTGTCTGGCTGAAATGACATCATGAGATGTAAATCTCTCGGTATATTAACCAACAGATCCAAGTACCCGTGGGCCATAAAAGTGTTCATGGAGGTCAAAAATTGACCTATGTAATATAACATCAGAATGTTATATTGCATGGTCTATGAGTATGTATGGAAAGTTCAAGATCAATTACTTTTGGGCCAGAAACATGTTCAGTAGGTCAAATATTTGTCTGGCTGAAATGACATCATGAGATGTAAATCTCTCGGTATATTAACCCACAGATCAAGTACCCATGGGCCATAAAAGTGTTCATGGAGGTCAAAAATTGACCTATGTAATATAACATCAGAATGTTATATTACATAGTCTGTGAGTATGTGTGGAAAGTTCAATATCAAGTATTTTTGGACCAGAAACATGTTCAATAGGTAAAATATTTTTCTGGCTGAAATGACATCATGAGAAGTAAATCTCCAACCAACCAGAACACCCTAGCAACCACCAAGCAACAGCCTAGAAACCATCCAGAACACCCTAGAAACAAACCAGAACACCCCAGAAACCATCTGGCAACACCCTAGCAACCACCATTAACACCCCAGCAATCGCCTAGCAACACCCTAGCAACCACATAGCAACACCATAGCAACCACCCAGAATACCCCAGCAACCGCCTAGCAACACCCTAGCAACCACCCAGAACAACTTCGCAACCACCCAGAATACCCTAGCAACCGCATAGCAACACCATAGCAACCACCCAGAATACCCTAAAAAAAACACCTAGCAACCACCCAGAACACCCTAGCAACCGGGTGATGAGATTTGCCGCTTCAAGCTCCACTTCACATTTTCTTCTGGAAATGTGCCATAAATGTGTTCCTGGTGGTCAAAAATTGATCTATGTATATCTAATATAACATCAGAAGAAGTCTAAAAGTTTACATTGTTTTAAACTTTTTGAAAAACCTTTGACCAGAAATGAGTTGAATGACATCACGAGAAGTAAATCTATCGGTATATTAACCCACAGATCAAGTACCCGTGGGACATAAATGTGTTCCTTGTGGTCAAAAATTGACCTAAGTATATCTAATATAATTGACCAATGTATATCTTATATAAAATCAGAAGGAGGTCAAATATTTGTCTGGCTGAAATTACATCATGAGAAGTAAATCTCTCGGTATACTCACCCATAGATCAAGTACCCGTGGGCCATAAATGTGTTCCTGGAGGTCAAAAATTGACCTATGTATAACTAATATAACATCAGAAGGAATCTATAAGTTTATATTGTTTTAAACTATTTTGAGGAACTTTTCACCAGAAATGAGTTCAATAGGTCAGATGTGGACTTCTCTATTGCTTCTTAGGAAGCATCTATTGGAGTCTATGAGACTGTATGGAAAGTTCAAGATCAAGAACTTTTGGACCAGAAACATGTTCAGTAGGTCAAATATTTGTCTGGCTGAAATGACATCATGAGATGTAAATCTCTCGGTATATTAACCCACAGATCAAGTACCCGTGGGCCATAAAAGTATTCATGGAGGTCAAAAATTGACCTATGTAATATAACATCAGAATGTTATATTACATAGTCTATGAATATATATGGAAAGTTCAAGATCTAGTACTTTTGGGCCAGAAACATGTTTAGTAGGTAAAATATTTTTCTGGCTGAAATGACATCATGAGAAATAAATCTCCAACCAACCAGAACACCGTAGCAACCACCAAGCAACAGCATAGCAACCACCCAGAACACCCTAGAAACAAACCAGAACAACCCAGCAACCACCCAGAACACCTTCGCAACCACCCAGAATACCCTAGCAACCGCCTAGCAACACCCTAGCAACCACCCAGAACACCTTCGCAACCACCCAGAATACCCTAGCAACCTCCTAGCAACACCCTAGCAACCACCCAGAACAGCTTCGCAACCACCCAGAATACCCTAGCAACCACATAGCAACACCCTAGCAACCACCCAGAACAGCTTCGCAACCACCCAGAATACCCTAGCAACCAAATAGCAACACCCTAGCAACCACCCAGAACACCTTCGCAACCACCCAGAATACCCTAGCAACCGCATAGCAACACCATAGCAACCACCCAGAATACCCTAAAAAAAAACCTACCAACCACCCAGAACACCGTAGCAACCTCCCAGAACACCCTAGCAACCGGGTGCTGAGATTTGCCGCTTCAAGCTCCACTTCACATTTTCTTCAGGAAATGTGCCATAAATGTGTTCATGGAGGTCAAAATTGACCTATGTATATCTAATATAACATCAGAAGGAGTCTAAAAGTCTATATTGTTTTAAACTTTTTGAGAAACCTTTGACCAGAAATGAGTTCAATATGTCAGATATGGACTTCTCTATGGCTTCTTAGGAAGCATCTATTGGAGTCTATGTGTCTGTATGGAAAGTTCAAGATCAAGAACTTTTGGGCCAGAAACATGTTCAGTAGGTCAAATATTTGTCTGGCTGAAATGACATCATGAGATGTAAATCTCTCGGTATATTAACCCACAGATCAAGTACCCGTGGGCCATAAAAGTATTCATGGAGGTCAAAAATTGACCTATGTAATATAACATCAGAATGTTATATTACATAGTCTATGAATATGTATGGAAAGTTCAAGACCTAGTACTTTTGGGCCAGAAATATGTTTAGTAGGTAAAATATTTTTCTGGCTGAAATGACATTATGAGAAATAAATCACAAACCAACCAGAACACCCTAGCAACCACCAAGCAACAGCATAGCAACCACCCAGAACACCCTAGAAACAAACCAGAACAACCCAGCAACCACCCAGAACACCTTCGCAACCACCCAGAATACCCTAGCAACCGCCTAGCAACACCCTAGCAACCACCCAGAACACCTTCGCAACCACCCAGAATACCCTAGCAACCGCATAGCAACACCATAGCAACCACCCAGAATACCCTAAAAAAACACCTAGCAACCACCCAGAACACCGTAGCAACCTCCCAGAACACCCTAGCAACCGGGTGCTGAGATTTGCCGCTTCAAGCTCAACTTCACATTTTCTTCTGGAAATGTGCCATAAATGTGTTCATGGTGGTCAAAATTGACTTATGTATATCTAATATAACATCAGAAGGAGTCTAAAAGTCTATATTGTTTTAAACTTTTTGAGAACCCTTTGACCAGAAATGAGTTCAATATGTCAGATATGGACTTCTCTATGGCTTCTTAGGAAGCATCTATTGGAGTCTATCAGTTTGTATGGAAAGTTCAAGATCAAGAACTTTTGGGCCAGAAACATGTTCAGTAGGTCAAATATTTGTCTGGCTGAAATGACATCATGAGATGTAAATCTCTCGGTATATTAACCCACAGATCAAGTACCCGTGGGCCATAAAAGTATTCATGGAGGTCAAAAATTGACCTATGTAATATAACATCAGAATGTTATATTACATAGTCTGTGAATATGTATGGAAAGTTCAAGATCTAGTACATTTGGGCCAGAAACATGTTTAGTAGGTAAAATATTTTTCTGGCTGAAATGACATCATGAGAAATAAATCTCCAACCAACCAGAACACCGTAGCAACCACCAAGCAACAGCATAGCAACCACCCAGAACACCCTAGAAACAAACCAGAACAACCTAGCAACCACCCAGAACACATTCGCAACCACCCAGAATACCCTAGCAACCGCCTAGCAACACCCTAGCAACCACCCAGAACACCTTCGCAACCACCCAGAATACCCTAGCAACCTCCTAGCAACACCCTAGCAACCACCCAGAACAGCTTCGCAACCACCCAGAATACCCTAGCAACCACATAGCAACACCCTAGCAACCACCCAGAACACCGTCGCAACCACCCAGAATACCCTAGCAACCGCATAGCAACACCATAGCAACCACCCAGAATACCCTAAAAAAAAAACTACCAACCACCCAGAACACCGTAGCAACCTCCCAGAACACCCTAGCAACCGGGTGCTGAGATTTGCCGCTTCAAGCTCAACTTCACATTTTCTTCTGGAAATGTGCCATAAATGTGTTCATAGAGGTCAAAATTGACCTATGTATATCTAATATAACATCAGAAGGAGTCTAAAAGTCTATATTGTTTTAAACTTTTTGAGAAACCTTTGACCAGAAATGAGTTCAATATGTCAGATATGGACTTCTCTATGGCTTCTTAGGAAGCATCTATTGGAGTCTATGAGTCTGTATGGACAGTTCAAGATCAAGAACTTTTGGGCCAGAAACATGTTCAGTAGGTCAAATATTTGTCTGGCTGAAATGACATCACCCAGAACAACTTCGCAACCACCCAGAATACCCTAGCAACCGCATAGCAACACCATAGCAACCACCCAGAATACCCTAAAAAAAACACCTAGAAACCACCCAGAACACCCTAGCAACCGGGTGCTGAGATTTGCCGCTTCAAGCTCCACTTCACATTTTCTTCAGGAAATGTGCCATAAATGTGTTCCCGGTGGTCAAAAATTTATCTATGTATATCTAATATAACATCAGAAGAAGTCTAAAAGTTTACATTGTTTTAAACTTTTTGAGGAACCTTTGACCAGAAATGAGTTCAATATGTCAGATATGGACTTCTCTATGGCTTCTTAGGAAGCATCTATTGGAGTCTATGAGTCTGTATGGAAAGTTCAAGATTAAGAACTTTTGGGCCAGAAACATGTTCAGTAGGTCAAATATTTGTCTGGCTGAAATGACATCATGAGATGTAAATCTCTCGGTATATTAACCCACAGATCAAGTACCCGTGGGCCATAAAAGTATTCATGGAGGTCAAAAATTGACCTATGTAATATAACATCAGAATGTTATATTACATAGTCTATGAATATGTATGGAAAGTTCAAGACCTAGTACTTTTGGGCCAGAAACATGTTTAGTAGGTAAAATATTTTTCTGGCTGAAATGACATCATGAGAAATAAATCTCCAACCAACCAGAACACCCTAGCAACCACCAAGCAACAGCATAGCAACCACCCAGAACACCCTAGAAACAAACCAGAACAACCCAGCAACCACCCAGAACACCTTCGCAACCACCCAGAATACCCTAGCAACCACCTAGAAACACCCTAGCAACCACCCAGAACACCTTCGCAACCACCCAGAATACCCTAGCAACCGCATAGCAACACCATAGCAACCACCCAGAATACCCTAAAAAACACCTAGCAACCACCCAGAACACCGTAGCAACCTCCCAGAACACCCTAGCAACCGGGTGCTGAGATTTGCCGCTTCAAGCTCAACTTCACATTTTCTTCTGGAAATGTGCCATAAATGTGTTCATAGAGGTCAAAATTGACCTATGTATATCTAATATAACATCAGAAGGAGTCTAAAAGTCTATATTGTTTTAAACTTTTTGAGAAACCTTTGACCAGAAATGAGTTCAATATGTCAGATATGGACTTCTCTATGGCTTCTTAGGAAGCATCTATTGGAGTCTATGAGTCTGTATGGAAAGTTCAAGATCAATAACTTTTGGGCCAGAAACATGTTCAGTAGGTCAAATATTTGTCTGGCTGAAATGACATCATGAGATGTAAATCTCTCGGTATATTAACCCACAGATCAAGTACCCGTGGGCCATAAAAGTATTCATGGAGGTCAAAAATTGACCTATGTAATATAACATCAGAATGTTATATTATAAAGTCTATGAATATGTATGGAAAGTTCAAGATCTAGTACTTTTGGGCCAGAAACATGTTTAGTAGTTAAAATATTTTTCTGGCTGAAATGACATCATGAGAAATAAATCTCCAACCAACCAGAACACCGTAGCAACCACCAAGCAACAGCATAGCAACCACCCAGAACACCCTAGAAACAAACCAGAAAAACCCAGCAACCACCCAGAACACCTTCGCAACCACCCAGAATACCCTAGCAACCGCCTAGTAACACCCTAGCAACCACCCAGAACACCTTCGCAACCACCCAGAATACCCTAGCAACCTCCTAGCAACACCCTAGCAACCACCCAGAACAGCTTCGCAACCACCCAGAATACCCTAGCAACCACATAGCAACACCCTAGCAACCACCCAGAACAGCTTCGCAACCACCCAGAATACCCTAGCAACCAAATAGCAACACCCTAGCAACCACCCAGAACACCTTCGCAACCACCCAGAATACCCTAGCAACCGCATAGCAACACCATAGCAACCACCCAGAATACCCTAAAAAAAAACCTACCAACCACCCAGAACACCGTAGCAACCTCCCAGAACACCCTAGCAACCGGGTGCTGAGATTTGCCGCTTCAAGCTCCACTTCACATTTTCTTCAGGAAATGTGCCATAAATGTGTTCATGGAGGTCAAAATTGACCTATGTATATCTAATATAACATCAGAAGGAGTCTAAAAGTCTATATTGTTTTAAACTTTTTGAGAAACCTTTGACCAGAAATGAGTTCAGTATGTCAGATATGGACTTCTCTGTGGCTTAGGAATCATCTGTTGGAGTCTATGAGTATGTTTGGAAAGTTCAAGATCAAGTACTTTTGGGCCAGAAACATGTTCAGTAGGTAAAATATTTGTCTGGCTGAAATGACATCATGAGATGTAAATCTCTCGGTATATTAACCAACAGATCCAAGTACCCGTGGGCCATAAAAGTGTTCATGGAGGTCAAAAATTGACCTATGTAATATAACATCAGAATGTTATATTGCATGGTCTATGAGTATGTATGGAAAGTTCAAGATCAATTACTTTTGGGCCAGAAACATGTTCAGTAGGTCAAATATTTGTCTGGCTGAAATGACATCATGAGATGTAAATCTCTCGGTATATTAACCCACAGATCAAGTACCCATGGGCCATAAAAGTGTTCATGGAGGTCAAAAATTGACCTATGTAATATAACATCAGAATGTTATATTACATAGTCTGTGAGTATGTGTGGAAAGTTCAATATCAAGTATTTTTGGACCAGAAACATGTTCAATAGGTAAAATATTTTTCTGGCTGAAATGACATCATGAGAAGTAAATCTCCAACCAACCAGAACACCCTAGCAACCACCAAGCAACAGCCTAGAAACCATCCAGAACACCCTAGAAACAAACCAGAACACCCCAGAAACCATCTGGCAACACCCTAGCAACCACCATTAACACCCCAGCAATCGCCTAGCAACACCCTAGCAACCACATAGCAACACCATAGCAACCACCCAGAATACCCCAGCAATCGCCTAGCAACACCCTAGCAACCACCCAGAACAACTTCGCAACCACCCAGAATACCCTAGCAACCGCATAGCAACACCATAGCAACCACCCAGAATACCCTAAAAAAAAACACCTAGCAACCACCCAGAACACCCTAGCAACCGGGTGATGAGATTTGCCGCTTCAAGCTCCACTTCACATTTTCTTCTGGAAATGTGCCATAAATGTGTTCCTGGTGGTCAAAAATTGATCTATGTATATCTAATATAACATCAGAAGAAGTCTAAAAGTTTACATTGTTTTAAACTTTTTGAAAAACCTTTGACCAGAAATGAGTTGAATGACATCACGAGAAGTAAATCTATAGGTATATTAACCCACAGATCAAGTACCCGTGGGACATAAATGTGTTCCTTGTGGTCAAAAATTGACCTATGTATATCTAATATAATTGACCAATGCAATGTATATCTTATATAAAATCAGAAGGAGGTCAAATATTTGTCTGGCTGAAATTACATCATGAGAAGTAAATCTCTCGGTATACTCACCCATAGATCAAGTACCCGTGGGCCATAAATGTGTTCCTGGAGGTCAAAAATTGACCTATGTATAACTAATATAACATCAGAAGGAATCTATAAGTTTATATTGTTTTAAACTATTTTGAGGAACTTTTCACCAGAAATGAGTTCAATAGGTCAGATATGGACTTCTCTATTGCTTCTTAGGAAGCATCTATTGGAGTCTATGAGACTGTATGGAAAGTTCAAGATCAAGAACTTTTGGACCAGAAACATGTTCAGTAGGTCAAATATTTGTCTGGCTGAAATGACATCATGAGATGTAAATCTCTCGGTATATTAACCCACAGATCAAGTACCCGTGGGCCATAAAAGTATTCATGGAGGTCAAAAATTGACCTATGTAATATAACATCAGAATGTTATATTACATAGTCTATGAATATATATGGAAAGTTCAAGATCTAGTACTTTTGGGCCAGAAACATGTTTAGTAGGTAAAATATTTTTCTGGCTGAAATGACATCATGAGAAATAAATCTCCAACCAACCAGAACACCGTAGCAACCACCAAGCAACAGCATAGCAACCACCCAGAACACCCTAGAAACAAACCAGAACAACCCAGCAACCACCCAGAACACCTTCGCAACCACCCAGAATACCCTAGAAACCCCCTAGCAACACCCTAGCAACCACCCAGAACAGCTTCGCAACCACCCAGAATACCCTAGCAACCACATAGCAACACCCTAGCAACCACCCAGAACACCGTCACAACCACCCAGAATACCCTAGCAACCGCATAGCAACACCATAGCAACCACCCAGAATACCCTAAAAAAACCTACCAACCACCCAGAACACCGTAGCAACCTCCCAGAACACCCTAGCAACCGGGTGCTGAGATTTGCCGCTTCAAGCTCCACTTCACATTTTCTTCAGGAAATGTGCCATAAATGTGTTCATGGAGGTCAAAATTGACCTATGTATATCTAATATAACATCAGAAGGAGTCTAAAAGTCTATATTGTTTTAAACTTTTTGAGAAACCTTTGACCAGAAATGAGTTCAATATGTCAGATATGGACTTCTCTGTGGCTTAGGAATCATCTGTTGGAGTCTATGAGTATGTTTGGAAAGTTCAAGATCAAGTACTTTTGGGCCAGAAACATGTTCAGTAGGTCAAATATTTGTCTGGCTAAAATGACATCATGAGATGTAAATCTCTCGGTATATTAACCAACAGATCCTAGTACCCGTGGGCCATAAAAGTGATCAAGGAGGTCAAAAATTGACCTATGTAATATAACATCAGAATGTTATATTATAAAGTCTATGAATATGTATGGAAAGTTCAAGATCTAGTACTTTTGGGCCAGAAACATGTTTAGTAGTTAAAATATTTTTCTGGCTGAAATGACATCATGAGAAATAAATCTCCAACCAACCAGAACACCGTAGCAACCACCAAGCAACAGCATAGCAACCACCCAGAACACCCTAGAAACAAACCAGAAAAACCCAGCAACCACCCAGAACACCTTCGCAACCACCCAGAATACCCTAGCAACCGCCTAGTAACACCCTAGCAACCACCCAGAACACCTTCGCAACCACCCAGAATACCCTAGCAACCTCCTAGCAACACCCTAGCAACCACCCAGAACAGCTTCGCAACCACCCAGAATACCCTAGCAACCACATAGCAACACCCTAGCAACCACCCAGAACAGCTTCGCAACCACCCAGAATACCCTAGCAACCAAATAGCAACACCCTAGCAACCACCCAGAACACCTTCGCAACCACCCAGAATACCCTAGCAACCGCATAGCAACACCATAGCAACCACCCAGAATACCCTAAAAAAAACCTACCAACCACCCAGAACACCGTAGCAACCTCCCAGAACACCCTAGCAACCGGGTGCTGAGATTTGCCGCTTCAAGCTCCACTTCACATTTTCTTCAGGAAATGTGCCATAAATGTGTTCATGGAGGTCAAAATTGACCTATGTATATCTAATATAACATCAGAAGGAGTCTAAAAGTCTATATTGTTTTAAACTTTTTGAGAAACCTTTGACCAGAAATGAGTTCAGTATGTCAGATATGGACTTCTCTGTGGCTTAGGAATCATCTGTTGGAGTCTATGAGTATGTTTGGAAAGTTCAAGATCAAGTACTTTTGGGCCAGAAACATGTTCAGTAGGTAAAATATTTGTCTGGCTGAAATGACATCATGAGATGTAAATCTCTCGGTATATTAACCAACAGATCCAAGTACCCGTGGGCCATAAAAGTGTTCATGGAGGTCAAAAATTGACCTATGTAATATAACATCAGAATGTTATATTGCATGGTCTATGAGTATGTATGGAAAGTTCAAGATCAATTACTTTTGGGCCAGAAACATGTTCAGTAGGTCAAATATTTGTCTGGCTGAAATGACATCATGAGATGTAAATCTCTCGGTATATTAACCCACAGATCAAGGACCCATGGGCCATAAAAGTGTTCATGGAGGTCAAAAATTGACCTATGTAATATAACATCAGAATGTTATATTACATAGTCTGTGAGTATGTGTGGAAAGTTCAATATCAAGTATTTTTGGACCAGAAACATGTTCAATAGGTAAAATATTTTTCTGGCTGAAATGACATCATGAGAAGTAAATCTCCAACCAACCAGAACACCCTAGCAACCACCAAGCAACAGCCTAGAAACCATCCAGAACACCCTAGAAACAAACCAGAACACCCCAGAAACCATCTGGCAACACCCTAGCAACCACCATTAACACCCCAGCAATCGCCTAGCAACACCCTAGCAACCACATAGCAACACCATAGCAACCACATAGCAACACCATAGCAACCACCCAGAATACCCCAGCAACCGACTAGCAACACCCTAGCAACCACCCAGAACAACTTCGCAACCACCCAGAATACCCTAGCAACCGCATAGCAACACCATAGCAACCACCCAGAATACCCTAAAAAAACCACCTAGCAACCACCCAGAACACCCTAGCAACCGGGTGATGAGATTTGCCGCTTCAAGCTCCACTTCACATTTTCTTCTGGAAATGTGCCATAAATGTGTTCCTGGTGGTCAAAAATTGATCTATGTATATCTAATATAACATCAGAAGAAGTCTAAAAGTTTACATTGTTTTAAACTTTTTGAGGAACCTTTGACCAGAAATGAGTTCAATGACATCACGAAAAGTAAATCTATCGGTATATTAACCCAAAGATCAAGTACCCGTGGGACATAAATGTGGTCCTTGAGGTCAAAAATTGACCTATGTATATCTAATATAATTGACCAATGTATATCTTATATAAAATCAGAAGGAGGTCAAATATTTGTCTGGCTGAAATTACATCATGAGAAGTAAATCTCTCGGTATACTCACCCATAGATCAAGTACCCGTGGGCCATAATTGTGTTCCTGGAGGTCAAAAATTGACCTATGTATAGCTAATATAACATCAGAAGGAATCTATAAGTTTATATTGTTTTAAACTATTTTGAGGAACTTTTCACCAGAAATGAGTTCAATAGGTCAGATATGGACTTCTCTATTGCTTCTTAGGAAGCATCTATTGGAGTCTATGAGTCTGTATGGAAAGTTCAAGATCAAGAACTTTTGGGCCAGAAACATGTTCAGTAGGTCAAATATTTGTCTGGCTGAAATGACATCATAAGATGTAAATCTCTCGGTATATTAACCCACAGATCAAGTACCCGTGGGCCATAAAAGTATTCATGGAGGTCAAAAATTGACCTATGTAATATAACATCAGAATGTTATATTACATAGTCTATGAATATGTATGGAAAGTTCAAGATCTAGTACTTTTGGGCCAGAAACATGTTTAGTAGGTAAAATATTTTTCTGGCTGAAATGACATCATGAGAAATAAATCTCCAACCAACCAGAACACCGTAGCAACCACCAAGCAACAGCATAGCAACCACCCAGAACACCCTAGAAACAAACCAGAACAACCCAGCAACCACCCAGAACACCTTCGCAACCACCCAGAATACCCTAGCAACCGCCTAGCAACACCCTAGCAACCACCCAGAACACCTTCGCAACCACCCAGAATACCCTAGCAACCGCCTAGCAACACCCTTGCAACCACCCAGAACAGCTTCGCAACCACCCAGAATACCCTAGCAACCACATAGCAACACCCTAGCAACCACCCAGAACACCTTCGCAACCACCCAGAATACCCTAGCAACCGCATAGCAACACCATAGCAACAACCCAGAATACCCTAAAAAAAAACCTACCAACCACCCAGAACACCGTAGCAACCTCCCAGAACACCCTAGCAACCGGGTGCTGAGATTTGCCGCTTCAAGCTCCACTTCACATTTTCTTCAGGAAATGTGCCGTAAATGTGTTCATGGAGGTCAAAATTGACCTATGTATATCTAATATAACATCAGAAGGAGTCTAAAAGTCTATATTGTTTTAAACTTTTTGAGAACCCTTTGACCAGAAATGAGTTCAATATGTCAGATATGGACTTCTCTATGGCTTCTTAGGAAGCATCTATTGGAGTCTATCAGTTTGTATGGAAAGTTCAAGATCAAGAACTTTTGGGCCAGAAACATGTTCAGTAGGTCAAATATTTGTCTGGCTGAAATGACATCATGAGATGTAAATCTCTCGGTATATTAACCCATAGATCAAGTACCCGTGGGCCATAAAATATTCATGGAGGTCAAAAATTGACCTATGTAATATAACATCAGAATGTTATATTACATAGTCTATGAATATGTATGGAAAATTCAAGACCTAGTACTTTTGGGCCAGAAACATGTTTAGTAGGTAAAATATTTTTCTGGCTGAAATGACATCATGAGAAATAAATCTCCAACCAACCAGAACACCGTAGCAACCACCAAGCAACAGCATAGCAACCACCCAGAACACCCTAGAAACAAACCAGAACAACCCAGCAACCACCCAGAACACCTTCGCAACCACCCAGAATACCCTAGCAACCGCCTAGCAACACCCTAGCAACCACCCAGAACACCTTCGCAACCACCCAGAATACCCTAGTAACCGCATAGCAACACCATAGCAACCACCCAGAATACCCTAAAAAAAACACCTAGCAACCACCCAGAACACCGTAGCAACCTCCCAGAACACCCTAGCAACCGGGTGCTGAGATTTGCCGCTTCAAGCTCAACTCCACATTTTCTTCTGGAAATGTGCCATAAATGTGTTCATGGAGGTCAAAATTGACCTATGTATATCTAATATAACATCAGAAGGAGTCTAAAAGTTTATATTGTTTTAAACTTTTTGAGAAATCTTTGACCAGAAATTAGATCAATATGTCAGATATGGACTTCTCTATTGCTTAGGAAGCATCTGTTGGAGTCTATGAGTATGAATGGAAAGTACAAGGTCAAGTACATTTGGGCCAGATATATGTTCAGTAGGTCAAATATATTTATGGCTGAAATTACATCATGAGAAGCAAAGCTCTCGGTACATTAACCCAAACATCAAATACCCGTGGACCATAAATGTGTTTTTGAGGTCAAAAATTGACCTACGTATAGCTAATGTAACATCAGGAGTCTATAAGTTTATATTGTTTAAAACTTTTTGAGAAACCTTTGACCAGAAATGAGTTCAATATGTCAGATATGGACTTCTCTGTGGCTTAGGAATCATCTGTTGGAGTCTATGAGTATGTTTGGAAAGTTCAAGATCAAGTACTTTTGGGACAGAAACATGTTCAGTAGGTCAAATTTTTGTCTGGCTGAAATGACAAAAAAATCTCTCGGTATAATAACCCACATACCAAGGACCCGTGGGCCATAAAAGTGTTCCTGGAGGTCAAAAATTGACCTATGTAATATAACATCAGAAGGAGTCTATAAGTTTATATCGTTTTAAAGTTTTTGAGGAACCTTTGACCAGAAATTAGTTCAAAAGGTCAGATATGGACTTTTCCATGGCTTAGGAAGCATTTATTGGAGTCTATGAGTATGTATGGAAAGTTCAAGATCAAGTACTTTTGGGCCAGAAATATGTTCAGTAGGTCAAATATCTTTCTGGCTGAAATAAACTCATGAGAACGATCAATTAATTACCCATAGGCTAGAAACATGTTCAGTAGGTCAAAAAGGAACCTATGTATATAACATCAGATTGAGTCTATCAGTTGATATTATTTAAAAACATTTGAGGAAACATAGACCAGAAATTAGTAAAATAGGTCAGATATGGACTTCTCTATGGCTTAGAATCAAGTACCCGTGAGCCAGAAATATGTTCACTAGGACAAAAAGGAACCTATCTATAGCTTACAAATCATCAAAAGTCAATAAGTTAATATTTATTAAAACCTTTGAGGACCCTTTGACTCTTTCGCATGGATTCTACTACTAATTCTTTTGTGCACTGACGAAAAAACATCACTTGAGCGGTCGTGCAATGCAATAACTTACTCGTTCCTTTGTGCAACAGAGGAACGCATGCAATATCTAACTCATTCCGTTGTTCAACGAAAACACATCTAACGTCTAACGTTGTGCATAAAAGAATATGCACGCAATAACTAACATGTTACTCTGTGCAATGAAAAGAAAACACCTAATATGTTTCATTGGATTGCATAACAATCTAACTTGTTCTTCGTTGCAATGAAAAGGCATAACGTGATGTTTTCTCGTCTGTGCACAAACAATCTAGTTTGAAAAATATAAATGCATGCGAAAGCACATGCATACATTTTCTTTTCAATGCAAAGAGGAACAAGTTCGATATTTTATGCATTGCAATAAAACAACACCCGTTGCTTTGTGCAATGAAGAGATGTGGATTGTGCATGAAGAACGTTGTGCATCAAAAATACCATATATGTAATATGCACTTTATTGCATTCAAGAACTAAACCCTTCCTTACTGCTTTGACTGGATAACGTGTGTTGTTTCATTGCAATTCTTACATTTTCTAACTTATTTTTCTTTGCAATGTAAAGAAAAGATAAAACACGCGTGCTTTTCCATGCATTTCCTTCCTACAACTAATTAATTTGTGTTTTGACGAGAAAACATCAAAAGAGCGACCGCTTTACAATGCACACACTAACTTGTTCCTTTGTGCAACGAAGAGATTTGCAATGCTTGTGCTTTAGGATTGCATTGCACATGCACACGATAACTAACCTCTGTCCAATGAAAATAAAACACCTAAGATGTGTTTCATTGCATTGCATGACATATCTAACTTGTTCCTCGTTATGCTTATGCACGCAATAACTAACCTCTGTGCAGTGAAAAGAAAACACCTAAGATGGTTTCATCGCATTGCATGACATATCTAACTTGTTCCTCGTTATGCATATGCACGCAATAACTAACCTCTGTGCAGTGAAAAAAAAACACCTAAGATGTGTTTCGTCGCATTGCATGACATATCTAACTTGTTCCTCGTTGCAATGAAAAGATATAACGTGATTTTGCATGCATTTCTATTTTACAAACTAATTTATTTGTGCACAGACGAGAAAACAACACATGAGCTTTACAGTGCATAGTATAGCTATTGAACTCATTTCTGGTAAAAGGGACCTCAGAAGTTTTTAAACAATATAAGCTTATTAGACACCTTTTGATGCCATACAAGATAAGCCATACAAAGGTTCCTATTTGACCTACTGAACATAGTTCTGGCCCACGAGTACTAGATCTTAAACTTTCTAAACATGCTCATTGACTCCTTTTGCTGTTACTGCTGTTAATGTTATCGAACTCATTTCTGGTCAAAGGATACTTGATCATTAGGTTACTATACATTGATATTTACTACTTATGATGTTTTATGAGCAGGAAGATATTTGAACATATACTGAACATACATCTGTCCCACGAGTACCTGATATTGAACTTTCTATACATACTAAATAGACTACTTCTTATGCTACTTCTTAGACTACTTCCTAGGCCTAGAGGTTCCTCATTGACTCACAAACATAGTCCTTGCCGACGAGTACTAGGTCTCGAACTTTTTGTATAAATTCTCATAGACTCCTTTTGATGCTTCTTAAGGCATACAGAATGTCCATATCTTAAGTATTTAACTCAAGTCTGGTCAAAGGGTCCTCAAAGATTTTTAAACAAGAAAAACTTTTAGACTCCTTCTGATATTACATGAGCTATAGATAGGTTCCTTTTTGACCTACTGAACATAGTTCTGGCCCACGAGTACTTGATCTTGAACATTCTAAACATAACTCCTTTTGATGTTACTGAAGCCATACAAGAGTCCTTATTTTAACTACTGAACATATTTCTGGCTAAGGTGTTCTTTGAAAATCAGGATACTATACAGAATGACCTCTTATCATGTTATTTTAGCCAGACAGATATTTGACCTACAGACTGTATTTCTTGCCCATGTGTACTTGATCTTGAATTTTTTACATACTCATAGACTCCTTTTGATGGTTCCTAGGTCATATAGAATTGTCCACATCTGACCTATTGAAATTATTTCTGAAAAACTTATGGGCTCCTTTTGATGATATATAAATCAATTGCCAAAAACATTATAAAAACTCTATAGTAATTTGGACACTACCAACCACCTAGAAACACCATAGGAACCACACAGACTACCATAGTAACCACCTAAATCACCCTAGCAACCACCCAGAACACCTTAGCAACATTCTAGCAACCGCCTAGCAACCACCCAGAACACCTTAGCAACACCCTAGCAAGCAACCAACCCTAGCAACCACCTAGCAACACCCAAACAACCACCCAGAACACCCTAGCAACCACCTAGCAACACCCTAGTAACCACCCAGAACACCCTAGCAACATCCTAGCAACCACCCAGAATACCCTAACAACCACCTAGCAACCACCCAGAACACTGTAGCAACCACCGGCAACACCACCGGGTGGTGAGATTTGCCACTGCAAGCAGCACTTCACATTTTCTTCTGGAAATGTGCCATAAATGTTTTACATAGGTCAAAAATTGACCCATGTATAGCTACTACAACATCAGAAGGACTCTATAAGTTTATATTGTTATGGTAAAAGGGTCCTCAAAATGTTTCAAACAATATAAACATACTGATTAGTTTATATCATATTACATTATATTACAAAAGAATGTATTAGTTAAGAGCTAAATCATGCCCAAAAACATTACAGAAACTCTTTAGTAACCATATGTGAACACTACCAACCACCTGGTAACACCATAGCAACAACCCAGAATACCATAGTAACGACCTAAAAACACCCTAGCAACCACCCAGCAACCAACACCAACAAACAAGAACACCCCAGCAACCACCTAGCAACACCCTAGCAACCATTCAGAACAACCTGGCAACCGCCTAGCAACATTAGCATCTAGCAACCACATAAAAACACCATAGCAACCACCCAGAATACCCTAACAACCACCTAGCAACCACACAGAACACCCTAGCAACCGGGTGGTGAGATTTGCCACTTCAGGCTCAACTTCACATTTTCTTCTGGAAATGTGCCATAAATGTGTTCCTGGTGGTCAAAAATTGATCTATGTATATCTAATATAACATCATACGAAGTCTAAAAGTTTACATTGTTTTAAACTTTTTGAGGAACCTTTGACCAGAAATGAGTTCAATGACATCACGAGAAGTAAATCTATCAGTATATTAACTCACAGATCAAGTACCCGTGGGACATAAATGTGTTCCTGGAGGTCAAAAATTGACCTATGTATAGCTAATATAACATCAGAAGGAATCTATAAGTTTATATTGTTTTAAACTATTTTGAGGAACTTTTCACCAGAAATGAGTTCAATAGGTCAGATATGGACTTCTCTATGGCTTCTTAGGAAGCATCTATTGGAGTCTGTATGGAAAGTTCAAGATCAAGAACTTTTGGGCCAGAAACATGTTCAGTAGGTCAAATATTTGTCTGGCTGAAATGACATCATGAGATGTAAATCTCTCTGTATATTAACCCACACATCAAGTACCCATGGGCCATAAAAGTGTTCATGGAGGTCAAAAATTGACCTTTGTAATATAACATCAGAATGTTATGAGTCTATGAATATGTATGGAAAGTTCAAGATCTAGTACTTTTGGGCCAGAAACATGTTTAGTAGGTAAAATATTTTTCTGGCTGAAATGACATCATGAGAAATACATCTCCAACCAACCAGAACACCCTAGTAACCACCAAGCAACAGCATAGCAACCACCCAGAACACCCTAGAAACAAACCAGAACAACCCAGCAACCACCCAGAACACCTTCGCAACCACCCAGAATACCCTAGCAACCACATAGCAACACCCTAGCAACCACCCAGAACACCTTCGCAACCACCCAGAATACCCTAGCAACCGCATAGCAACACCATAGCAACCACCCAGAATACCCTAAAAAAAACCTACCAACCACCCAGTACACCGTAGCAACCTCCCAGAACACCCCAGAAACCTGGTGCTGAGATTTGCCGCTTCAAGCTCCACTTCACATTTTCTTCAGGAAATGTGCCATAAATGTGTTCATGGAGGTCAAAATTGACCTATGTATATCTAATATAACAGAAAGAGTCTAAAAGTCTATATTGTTTTAAACTTTTTGAGAAACCTTTGACCAGAAATGAGTTCAATATGTCAGATATGGACTTCTCTGTGGCTTAGGAATCATCTGTTGGAGTCTATGAGTATGTTTGGAAAGTTCAAGATCAAGTACTTTTGGGCCAGAAACATGTTCAGTAGGTCAAATATTTGTCTGGCTAAAATGAAATCATGAGATGTAAATCTCTCGGTATATTAACCAACAGATCCAATTACCCGTGGGCCATAAAAGTGTTCATGGAGGTCAAAAATTGACCAATGTAATATAACATCAGAATGTTATATTGCATGGTCTATGAGTATGTATGGAAAGTTCAAGATCAATTACTTTTGGGCCAGAAACATGTTCAGTAGGTCAAATATTTGTCTGGCTGAAATGACATCATGAGATGTAAATCTCTCGGTATATTAACCCACACATCAAGTACCCATGGGCCATAAAAGTGTTCATGGAGGTCAAAAATTGACCTATGTAATATAACATCAGAATGTTATATTACATAATCTGTGAGTATGTGTGGAAAGTTCAAGATCAAGTATTTTTGGAAACATGAAACATGTTCAATAGGTAAAATATTTTTCTGGCTGAAATGACATCATGAGAAGTAAATCTCCAACCAACCAGAACACCCTAGCAACCACCAAGCAACAGCCTAGAAACCATCCAGAACACCCTAGAAACAAACCAGAACACCCCAAAAACCATCTGGCAACACCCTAGCAACCACCATTAACACCCCAGCAATCGCCTAGCAACACCCTAGCAACCACATAGCAACACCATAGCAACCACCCAGAATACCCCAGCAACCGCCTAGCAACACCCTAGCAACTACCCAGAACAACTTCGCAACCACCCAGAATACCCTAGCAACCGCATAGCAACACCATAGCAACCACCCAGAATACCCTAAAAAAACACCTAGCAACCACCCAGAACACCCTAGCAACCGGTTGATGAGATTTGCCGCTTCAAGCTCCACTTCACATTTTCTTCTGGAAATGTGCCATAAATGTGTTCCTGGTGGTCAAAAATTGATCTATGTATATCTAATATAACATCAGAAGAAGTCTAAAAGTTTACATTGTTTTAAACTTTTTGAGGAACCTTTGACCAGAAATGAGTTCAATGACATCACGAAAAGTAAATCTATCGGTATATTAACCCAAAGATCAAGTACCCGTGGGACATAAATGTGGTCCTTGAGGTCAAAAATTGACCTATGTATATCTAATATAATTGACCAATGTATATCTTATATAAAATCAGAAGGAGGTCAAATATTTGTCTGGCTGAAATTACATCATGAGAAGTAAATCTCTCGGTATACTCACCCATAGATCAAGTACCCGTGGGCCATAATTGTGTTCCTGGAGGTCAAAAATTGACCTATGTATAGCTAATATAACATCAGAAGGAATCTATAAGTTTATATTGTTTTAAACTATTTTGAGGAACTTTTCACCAGAAATGAGTTCAATAGGTCAGATATGGACTTCTCTATTGCTTCTTAGGAAGCATCTATTGGAGTCTATGAGTCTGTATGGAAAGTTCAAGATCAAGAACTTTTGGGCCAGAAACATGTTCAGTAGGTCAAATATTTGTCTGGCTGAAATGACATCATAAGATGTAAATCTCTCGGTATATTAACCCACAGATCAAGTACCCGTGGGCCATAAAAGTATTCATGGAGGTCAAAAATTGACCTATGTAATATAACATCAGAATGTTATATTACATAGTCTATGAATATGTATGGAAAGTTCAAGATCTAGTACTTTTGGGCCAGAAACATGTTTAGTAGGTAAAATATTTTTCTGGCTGAAATGACATCATGAGAAATAAATCTCCAACCAACCAGAACACCGTAGCAACCACCAAGCAACAGCATAGCAACCACCCAGAACACCCTAGAAACAAACCAGAACAACCCAGCAACCACCCAGAACACCTTCGCAACCACCCAGAATACCCTAGCAACCGCCTAGCAACACCCTAGCAACCACCCAGAACACCTTCGCAACCACCCAGAATACCCTAGCAACCGCCTAGCAACACCCTAGCAACCACCCAGAACAGCTTCGCAACCACCCAGAATACCCTAGCAACCGCCTAGCAACACCCTAGCAACCACCCAGAACACCTTCGCAACCACCCAGAATACCCTAGCAACCGCATAGCAACACCATAGCAACCACCCAGAATACCCTAAAAAAACCTACCAACCACCCAGAACACCGTAGCAACCTCCCAGAACACCCTAGCAACCGGGTGCTGAGATTTGCCGCTTCAAGCTCCACTTCACATTTTCTTCAGGAAATGTGCCATAAATGTGTTCATGGAGGTCAAAATTGACCTATGTATATCTAATATAACATCAGAAGGAGTCTAAAAGTCTATATTGTTTTAAACTTTTTGAGAACCCTTTGACCAGAAATGAGTTCAATATGTCAGATATGGACTTCTCTATGGCTTCTTAGGAAGCATCTATTGGAGTCTATCAGTTTGTATGGAAAGTTCAAGATCAAGAACTTTTGGGCCAGAAACATGTTCAGTAGGTCAAATATTTGTCTGGCTGAAATGACATCATGAGATGTAAATCTCTCGGTATATTAACCCACAGATCAAGTACCCGTGGGCCATAAAATATTCATGGAGGTCAAAAATTGACCTATGTAATATAACATCAGAATGTTATATTACATAGTCTATGAATATGTATGGAAAATTCAAGACCTAGTACTTTTGGGCCAGAAATATGTTTAGTAGGTAAAATATTTTTCTGGCTGAAATGACATCATGAGAAATAAATCTCCAACCAACCAGAACACCGTAGCAACCACCAAGCAACAGCATAGCAACCACCCAGAACACCCTAGAAACAAACCAGAACAACCCAGCAACCACCCAGAACACCTTCGCAACCACCCAGAATACCCTAGCAACCGCCTAGCAACACCCTAGCAACCACCCAGAACACCTTCGCAACCACCCAGAATACCCTAGCAACCGCATAGCAACACCATAGCAACCACCCAGAATACCCTAAAAAAAACACCTAGCAACCACCCAGAACACCGTAGCAACCTCCCAGAACACCCTAGCAACCGGGTGCTGAGATTTGCCGCTTCAAGCTCAACTCCACATTTTCTTCTGGAAATGTGCCATAAATGTGTTCATGGAGGTCAAAATTGACCTATGTATATCTAATATAACATCAGAAGGAGTCTAAAAGTTTATATTGTTTTAAACTTTTTGAGAAATCTTTGACCAGAAATTAGATCAATATGTCAGATATGGACTTCTCTATTGCTTAGGAAGCATCTGTTGGAGTCTATGAGTATGAAAGGAAAGTACAAGGTCAAGTACATTTGGGCCAGATATATGTTCAGTAGGTCAAATATATTTATGGCTGAAATTACATCATGAGAAGCAAAGCTCTCGGTACATTAACCCAAACATCAAATACCTGTGGACCATAAATGTGTTTTTGAGGTCAAAAATTGACCTACGTATAGCTAATGTAACATCAGGAGTCTATAAGTTTATATTGTTTAAAACTTTTTGAGAAACCTTTGACCAGAAATGAGTTCAATATGTCAGATATGGACTTCTCTGTGGCTTAGGAATCATCTGTTGGAGTCTATGAGTATGTTTGGAAAGTTCAAGATCAAGTACTTTTGGGACAGAAACATGTTCAGTAGGTCAAATTTTTGTCTGGCTGAAATGACAAAAAAATCTCTCGGTATAATAACCCACATACCAAGGACCCGTGGGCCATAAAAGTGTTCCTGGAGGTCAAAAATTGACCTATGTAATATAACATCAGAAGGAGTCTATAAGTTTATATCGTTTTAAAGTTTTTGAGGAACCTTTGACCAGAAATTAGTTCAAAAGGTCAGATATGGACTTTTCCATGGCTTAGGAAGCATTTATTGGAGTCTATGAGTATGTATGGAAAGTTCAAGATCAAGTACTTTTGGGCCAGAAATATGTTCAGTAGGTCAAATATCTTTCTGGCTGAAATAAACTCATGAGAACGATCAATTAATTACCCATAGGCTAGAAACATGTTCAGTAGGTCAAAAAGGAACCTATGTATATAACATCAGATTGAGTCTATCAGTTGATATTATTTAAAAACATTTGAGGAAACATAGACCAGAAATTAGTAAAATAGGTCAGATATGGACTTCTCTATGGCTTAGAATCAAGTACCCGTGAGCCAGAAATATGTTCACTAGGACAAAAAGGAACCTATCTATAGCTTACAAATCATCAAAAGTCAATAAGTTAATATTTATTAAAACCTTTGAGGACCCTTTGACTCTTTCGCATGGATTCTACTACTAATTCTTTTGTGCACTGACGAAAAAACATCACTTGAGCGGTCGTGCAATGCAATAACTTACTCGTTCCTTTGTGCAACAGAGGAACGCATGCAATATCTAACTCATTCCGTTGTTCAACGAAAACACATCTAACGTCTAACGTTGTGCATAAAAGAATATGCACGCAATAACTAACATGTTACTCTGTGCAATGAAAAGAAAACACCTAATATGTTTCATTGGATTGCATAACAATCTAACTTGTTCTTCGTTGCAATGAAAAGGCATAACGTGATGTTTTCTCGTCTGTGCACAAACAATCTAGTTTGAAAAATATAAATGCATGCGAAAGCACATGCATACATTTTCTTTTCAATGCAAAGAGGAACAAGTTCGATATTTTATGCATTGCAATAAAACAACACCCGTTGCTTTGTGCAATGAAGAGATGTGGATTGTGCATGAAGAACGTTGTGCATCAAAAATACCATATATGTAATATGCACTTTATTGCATTCAAGAACTAAACCCTTCCTTACTGCTTTGACTGGATAACGTGTGTTGTTTCATTGCAATTCTTACATTTTCTAACTTATTTTTCTTTGCAATGTAAAGAAAAGATAAAACACGCATGCTTTTCCATGCATTTCCTTCCTACAACTAATTAATTTGTGTTTTGACGAGAAAACATCAAAAGAGCGACCGCTTTACAATGCACACACTAACTTGTTCCTTTGTGCAACGAAGAGATTTGCAATGCTTGTGCTTTAGGATTGCATTGCACATGCACACGATAACTAACCTCTGTCCAATGAAAAGAAAACACCTAAGATGTGTTTCATTGCATTGCATGACATATCTAACTTGTTCCTCGTTATGCTTATGCACGCAATAACTAACCTCTGTGCAGTGAAAAGAAAACACCTAAGATGGTTTCATCGCATTGCATGACATATCTAACTTGTTCCTCGTTATGCATATGCACGCAATAACTAACCTCTGTGCAGTGAAAAAAAAACACCTAAGATGTGTTTCGTCGCATTGCATGACATATCTAACTTGTTCCTCGTTGCAATGAAAAGATATAACGTGATTTTGCATGCATTTCTATTTTACAAACTAATTTATTTGTGCACAGACGAGAAAACAACACATGAGCTTTACAGTGCATAGTATAGCTATTGAACTCATTTCTGGTAAAAGGGACCTCAGAAGTTTTTAAACAATATAAGCTTATTAGACACCTTTTGATGCCATACAAGATAAGCCATACAAAGGTTCCTATTTGACCTACTGAACATAGTTCTGGCCCACGAGTACTAGATCTTAAACTTTCTAAACATGCTCATTGACTCCTTTTGCTGTTACTGCTGTTAATGTTATCGAACTCATTTCTGGTCAAAGGGTACTTGATCATTAGGTTACTATACATTGATATTTACTACTTATGATGTTTTATGAGCAGGAAGATATTTGAACATATACTGAACATATATCTGTCCCACGAGTACCTGATATTGAACTTTCTATACATACTAAATAGACTACTTCTTATGCTACTTCTTAGACTACTTCCTAGGCCTAGAGGTTCCTCATTGACTCACAAACATAGTCCTTGCCGACGAGTACTAGGTCTCGAACTTTTTGTATAAATTCTCATAGACTCCTTTTGATGCTTCTTAAGGCATATAGAATGTCCATATCTTAAGTATTTAACTCAAGTCTGGTCAAAGGGTCCTCAAAGATTTTTAAACAAGAAAAACTTTTAGACTCCTTCTGATATTACATGAGCTATAGATAGGTTCCTTTTTGACCTACTGAACATAGTTCTGGCCCACGAGTACTTGATCTTGAACATTCTAAACATAACTCCTTTTGATGTTACTGAAGCCATACAAGAGTCCTTATTTTAACTACTGAACATATTTCTGGCTAAGGTGTTCTTTGAAAATCAGGATACTATACAGAATGACCTCTTATCATGTTATTTTAGCCAGACAGATATTTGACCTACAGACTGTATTTCTTGCCCATGTGTACTTGATCTTGAATTTTTTACATACTCATAGACTCCTTTTGATGGTTCCTAGGTCATATAGAATTGTCCACATCTGACCTATTGAAATTATTTCTGAAAAACTTATGGGCTCCTTTTGATGATATATAAATCAATTGCCAAAAACATTATAAAAACTCTATAGTAATTTGGACACTACCAACCACCTAGAAACACCATAGGAACCACACAGACTACCATAGTAACCACCTAAATCACCCTAGCAACCACCCAGAACACCTTAGCAACATTCTAGCAACCGCCTAGCAACCACCCAGAACACCTTAGCAACACCCTAGCAAGCAACCAACCCTAGCAACCACCTAGCAACACCCAAACAACCACCCAGAACACCCTAGCAACCACCTAGCAACACCCTAGTAACCACCCAGAACACCCTAGCAACATCCTAGCAACCACCCAGAATACCCTAACAACCACCTAGCAACCACCCAGAACACTGTAGCAACCACCGGCAACACCACCGGGTGGTGAGATTTGCCACTGCAAGCAGCACTTCACATTTTCTTCTGGAAATGTGCCATAAATGTTTTACATAGGTCAAAAATTGACCCATGTATAGCTACTACAACATCAGAAGGACTCTATAAGTTTATATTGTTATGGTAAAAGGGTCCTCAAAATGTTTCAAACAATATAAACATACTGATTAGTTTATATCATATTACATTATATTACAAAAGAATGTATTAGTTAAGAGCTAAATCATGCCCAAAAACATTACAGAAACTCTTTAGTAACCATATGTGAACACTACCAACCACCTGGTAACACCATAGCAACAACCCAGAATACCATAGTAACGACCTAAAAACACCCTAGCAACCACCCAGCAACCAACACCAACAAACAAGAACACCCCAGCAACCACCTAGCAACACCCTAGCAACCATTCAGAACAACCTGGCAACCGCCTAGCAACATTAGCATCTAGCAACCACATAAAAACACCATAGCAACCACCCAGAATACCCTAACAACCACCTAGCAACCACACAGAACACCCTAGCAACCGGGTGGTGAGATTTGCCACTTCAGGCTCAACTTCACATTTTCTTCTGGAAATGTGCCATAAATGTGTTCCTGGTGGTCAAAAATCGATCTATGTATATCTAATATAACATCATACGAAGTCTAAAAGTTTACATTGTTTTAAACTTTTTGAGGAACCTTTGACCAGAAATGAGTTCAATGACATCACGAGAAGTAAATCTATCAGTATATTAACTCACAGATCAAGTACCCGTGGGACATAAATGTGTTCCTGGAGGTCAAAAATTGACCTATGTATAGCTAATATAACATCAGAAGGAATCTATAAGTTTATATTGTTTTAAACTATTTTGAGGAACTTTTCACCAGAAATGAGTTCAATAGGTCAGATATGGACTTCTCTATGGCTTCTTAGGAAGCATCTATTGGAGTCTGTATGGAAAGTTCAAGATCAAGAACTTTTGGGCCAGAAACATGTTCAGTAGGTCAAATATTTGTCTGGCTGAAATGACATCATGAGATGTAAATCTCTCTGTATATTAACCACACATCAAGTACCCATGGGCCATAAAAGTGTTCATGGAGGTCAAAAATTGACCTATGTAATATAACATCAGAATGTTATATTACATAGTCTATGAATATGTATGGAAAGTTCAAGATCTAGTACTTTTGGGCCAGAAACATGTTTAGTAGGTAAAATATTTTTCTGGCTGAAATGACATCATGAGAAATACATCTCCAACCAACCAAAACACCCTAGTAACCACCAAGCAACAGCATAGCAACCACCCAGAACACCCTAGAAACAAACCAGAACAACCTCCCAGATTTGCCGCTTCAAGCTCCACTTCACATTTTCTTCAGGAAATGTGCCATAAATGTGTTCATGGAGGTAAAAATTGACCTATGTATATCTAATATAACATCAGAAGGAGTCTAAAAGTCTATATTGTTTTAAACTTTTTGAGAAACCTTTGACCAGAAATGAGTGCAGTATGTCAGATATGGACTTCTCTGTGGCTTAGGAATCATCTGTTGGAGTCTATGAGGATGTTTGGAAAGTTCAAGATCAAGTACTTTTGGGCGAGAAACATGTTCAGTAGGTCAAATATTTGTCTGGCTGAAATGACATCATGAGATGTAAATCTCTCGGTATATTAACCAACAGATCCAAGTACCCGTGGGCCATAAAAGTGTTCATGGAGGTCGAAAATTGACCTATGTAATATAACATCAGAATGTTATATTGCATGGTCTATGAGTATGTATGGAAAGTTCAAGATCAATTACTTTTGGGCCAGAAACATGTTCAGTAGGTCAAATATTTGTCTGGCTGAAATGAGATCATGAGATGTAAATCTCTCGGTATATTAACCCACAGATCAAGTACCCATGGGCCATAAAAGTGTTCATGGAGGTCAAAAATTTACCTATGTAATATAACATCAGAATGTTATATTACATAGTCTGTGAGTATGTGTGGAAAGTTCAAGATCAAGTATTTTTGGACCAGAAACATGTTCAATAGGTAAAATATTTTTCTGGCTGAAATGACATCATGAGAAGTAAATCTCCAACCAACCAGAACACCTTAGCAACCACCAAGCAACAGCCTAGAAACCATCCAGAACACCCTAGAAACAAACTAGAACACCCCAGAAACCATCTGGCAACACCCTAGCAACCACCATTAACACCCCAGCAAGCGCCTTATATTACATAGTCTATGAATATGTATGGAAAGTTCAAGATCTAGTACTTTTGGGCCAGAAACATGTTTAGTAGGTAAAATATTTTTCTGGCTGAAATGACATCATGAGAAATAAATCTCCAACCAACAACAACACCCTAGCAACCACCAAGCAACAGCATAGCAACCACCCAGAACACCCTAGAAACAAACCAAAACCCAGAACACATTCGCAACCACCCAGAATACCCTAGCAACCGCCTAGCAACACCCTAGCAACCACCCAGAACAGCTTCACAACCACCCAGAATACCCTAGCAACCACATAGCAACACCCTAGCAACCACCCAGAACACCTTCGCAACCACCCAGAATACCCTAGCAACCGCATAGCAACACCATAGCAACCACCCAGAATACCCTAAAAAAAAACTACCAACCATCCAGAACACCGTAGCAACCTCCCAGAACACCCTAGCAACCGGGTGCTGAGATTTGCCGCTTCAGGCTCCACTTCACATTTTCTTAAGGAAATGTGCCATAAATAAGTTCATGGAGGTCAAAATTGACCTATGTATATCTAATATAACATCAGAAGGAGTCTAAAAGTCTATATTGTTTTAAACTTTTTGAGAATCCTTTGACCAGAAATGAGTTCAATATGTCAGATATGGACTTCTCTATGGCTTCTTGGGAAGCATCTATTGGAGTCTATGAGTCTGTATGGAAAGTTCAAGATCAAGAACTTTTGGGCCAGAAACATGTTCAGTAGGTCAAATATTTGTCTGGCTGAAATGACATCATGAGATGTAAATCTCTCGGTATATTAACCCACAGATTAAGTACCCGTGGGCCATAAAAGTATTCATGGAGGTCAAAAATTGACCTATGTAATATAACATCAGAATGTTATATTACATAGTCTATGAATATGTATGGAAAGTTCAAGATCTAGTACTTTTGGGCCAGAAACATGTTTAGTAGGTAAAATATTTTTCTGGCTGAAATGACATCATGAGAAATAAATCTCCAACCAACCAACCCTAGCAACCAGCAAGCAACAGCATAGCAACCACCCAAAACACCCTAGCAACCACCCAGAACAGCTTCGCAACCACCCAGAACACCTTCGCAACCACCTAGAATACACTAGCAACCGCATAGCAACACCATAGCAACCACCCAGAATACCCTAAAAAAAAAAACTACCAACCACCCAGAACACCGTAGCAACCTCCCAGAACACCCTAGCAACCGGGTGCTGAGATTTGCCGCTTCAAGCTCCATGAGTATGTTTGGAAAGTTCAAGCTCAAGTACTTTTGGGCCAGAAACATGTTCAGTAGGTCAAATATTTGTCTGGCTGAAATGACATCATGAGAAGTAAATCTCTCGGTATAATAACCCGCATACCAAGGACCGTAAAAGTGTTCCTGGAGGTCAAAAATTGACCTATGTAATATAACATCAGAAACAGTCTATAAGTTTATATCGTTTTGAAGTTTTTAAGAAACCTTTGACCAGAAATTAGTTCAAAAGGTCAGATATGGACTTTTCTATGGCTTAGAAAGCATTTATTGGAGTCTATGAGTATGTATGGAAAGTTCAAGATCAAGTACTTTTGGGCTAGAAAAATGTTCAGTAGGTCAAATAACTTTCTGGCTGAAATAACATCATGAGAAGGATCAATTAATTACCCATAGGCTAGAAATATGTTCAGTAGGTCAAAAAGGAACCTATGTATATATCAGATCAACAACTAACTCATATCAGTTGATATTATTTAAAAACTTTTGAGGAAACATAGACCAGAAATTAATTCAATAGGTCATATGGACTTCTCTATGGCTTAGAATCAAGTACCCGTGAGCCAGAAATATGTTCACTAGGACAAAAAGGAACCTATCTATAGCTTATAAATCATCAAAAGTCAATAAGTTAATATTTATTAAAACCTTTGAGGACCCTTTGACTCTTTCGAATGGATTCTACTACTAATTCTTTTGTGCACTGACGAAAAAACATCACTTGAGCGGTCGTGCTTACTTACTCGTTCCTTTGTGCAACGAAGAGATGTGGATTGCATGTTTTTTATAACAAGGGATATAACTGCATTAGTTGTTGCATTTCTGTGATGAAGAGAAATCGTTGCCATTAGCTGTTTCCTTACAACGCATGCAACAACTAACTCTTTCCGTTGTTCAACGTTAGACGTTCGATGTGTATCGAACGTCTAACGTTGTGCAATAAAGAATATGCACGCAATAACTAACAACTCTGTGCAATGAATAGAAAACACCTAATAAGTTTCATTGGATTGCATAACAATTTAACTTGTTCTTCGTTACAATGAAAAGGCATAACGTGATGTGTTCTCGTGCACAAACAATCTAGTTTGTAAAATAGAAATGCATGCGAACGCACATTCATACATTTTCTTTTCATTGCAAAGAGGAACAAGTTCGATATTTTATGCATTGCAATAAAACAACATCCGTTGCTTGCTGGAATGAAGAGTTGTGGATTGTGCATGAAGAACGTTGTGCGTCAAAAATAACATATATGTTATATGCACTTTATTGCATTCAAGAACTAAACCCTTCCTTAGTGCTTTGACTGGATAACGTGTGTTGTTTCATTGCAATGCTTATATTTTCTAACGTATTCTTCTTTGCAATGAAAAGAAAAGATAAAACACGCGTGCTTTTCCATGCATTTCCAAACTACAACTAATTAGTGTTTTGACGAGAAAACATCACAAGAGCGATTGCTTTACAATGCATACACTAACTTGTTCCTTTGTGCAACGAAGAGATTTGCAATGCTTGTGCTTTAGTTTTGCATTGCACATGCACGCGATAACTAACCTCTGTCCAATGAAAAGAAAACACCTAAGATGTGTTTCATTGCATTGCATGACATATCTAACTTGTTCCTCGTTATGCATATGCACGCAATAACTAACCTCTGTGCAGTGAAAAGAAAACCCCTAAGATGTGTTTCATTGCATTGCATGATAGAAATAAGTTGTTCCTCGTTATGCTTAAGCACGCAATAACTAACCTCTGTGCAGTGAAAAGAAAACATCTAAGATGTGTTTCAGTGCATTGCATGACATATCTAACTTGTTCCTAATTATGCATAAGCACGCAATAACTAACCTCTGTGCAATGAAAAGAAAACACCTAAGATGTGTTTCAGGGCATTGCACGACATATCTAACTTGTTCCTCGTTATGCATATGCACGCAATAACTAACCTCTGTGCAATGAAAAGAAAACACCTAAGATGTGTATCAGTGCATTGCACGACATATCTAACTTGTTCCTCGTTATGTATATGCACGCAATAACTAACCTCTGTGTAATGAAAAGAAAACACCTAAGATGTGTTTCAGTGCATTGCATGACATATCTAACTTGTTCCTCGTTATCCATATGCACGCAATAACTAACCTCTGTGCAATGCAATGAAACACACATCTTAGGTGTTTTCTTTTCATTGCACAGAGGTTAGTTATTGCGTGCATATGCATAACGAGGAACAAGTTAGATATGTCGTGCAATGCACTGAAACACATCTTAGGTGTTTTCTTTTCATTAACAGAGGTTAGTTATTGCGTGCATATGGATAACGAGGAACAAGTTAGATATGTCATGCAATGCACTGAAACACATCTTAGGTGTTTTCTTTTCATTACACAGAGGTTAGTTATTGCGTGCATATACATAACGAGGAACAAGTTAGATATGTCATGAATGCACTGAAACACATCTTAGGTGTTTTCTTTTCTTTGCACAGAAGTTAGTTATTGCGTAGATAGTTATAACGAGGAACAAGTTAGATATGTCATGCAATGCACTGAAACACATCTTAGGGGTTTTCTTTTCCTTGCACAGAGGTTAGTTATTGCGTGCTTAAGCATAACGAGGAACAAGTTAGATATGCCATGCAATGCACTGAAACACATCTTAGGTGTTCCCTATCGAGGGAACTCAACACTGCGTCGATAAAATCGACTCTTTGGGGACGCTCCCTAAGCGTGCGCCTCTGAAGTATGAATGAAACTAATCCAATCCTGATTGGTGTTGCGTCGTGACGTAACATGTGACGGCATACCCGGAAGTATAAAAGTGACGCTGTCACAACACACACTAGCTTTCGCTCTTCAGCAAGCGCTTTATGTTGAAACTGTCTGTCTTATTTGGTGTTGTTTGTCTTATTATTGAAAGAAAGTATGGCCAGTGAGCAATTCAAGAGGTGTGTGCATCCCTGCCCTTGTTTCATCACGGGTGGGGACGCACACTCTCTCTGTGTGTATTGTTTGGGAGTGCAGCACGCACGGGCAGCTCTCGAGGGGGCTGCTTGTGAAATGTGTGAGGCTTTGCCTATTAGAGTGCTGCGCTCCCGGCTGGCGTGCTTTGACGAGCACGGTCAGGCTCGCGTTCCCCAGGGTTCCGGTCCCGCATATGTCGAGGCGATGCGGCGACTGAGATCCTGAGGTTCGCAGCGGGATCTGGCGGAGGAGAGTGAGAATGCTGAGGCATTTTCTCGCTCGCCATCGGCTGATCCCGCAGCCTCTGAGAGTGGTGTGGGAGCCCGCGCTGCGGTTTCTCCTACCCGCGATCAGGTCCCGGTGCTTGAGCTGTCTACTTCTGAGGAAGGGGACGTGCTCAGCATCGATGCGGACGACCGTGATCTCAGCACGCCATCACGCGGCCTGGGTTATGAGGAGCTGGTGGAGGTTGTGACACGCGCTGTGGCCAGACTAAACATCAGCTGGCCACAACATGAGCAGGAAACGCAAGTCACCAGTAAAATGGACGAGCGTTACCTGCAGCGCAGGTCACAGCCTCACCGCCGGGGTCTGCCGTTTTTCCCCGATCTCCATAAAGAGATCTCGAGAACGTGGGAAAGACCGCATTCGTCCCGTATTTCGAGTCCCAATGTAATAGATTACAGCAATGTTATGGGGGCTCGAGATATGGGATATGGGAAGATGCCGAAGGTGGAGGAGGCTTTAGCGAGCTATCTCTCTCCCGAATCGGCGTCTTCCCTAAAGACCCCGGTGTTGCCTAGTAAGCCCTGCAGGGAGACATCTGCATTGGTGGGCAGGGCTTACATGGCGGCGGGTCGGGCTGGTTCGTGTCTGCACTCAATGGCAATTTTGCAGGCATACCAGGCCGACCTCCTGAAAGATTTGGATGAGGGGGAGGGGCCTACTCCTGAAGATGTCGCGGAGTTGAGGAAGGCCGCAGATTTGTCTCTCGGGCCACTAGGGAAGCGGCCAGCGCTATTGGCCGCTCTATGGCGACCATGGTGGCCACGGAGAGGCATCTGTGGCTGAACTTATCCGGTATTAAAGAAAAGGATAGGTCCTTCCTGCTGGATGCGCCGCTTTCGGCTTCTGGCCTGTTCGGCGACGCCGTTAATTCGGTTGTCGACAGGTTTCAGGAGTCGAGAAAACAATCTGCGGCGTTCCAGCAGTACCTCCCCCGGAAAGCGAAGGCCAAATCTAGTAGGGGGGGGCAAAGCAATCAGCCCCAGCCATCAGCCAGCTCCTCCCACAGGGCAGAGCAGAAGGAGAGCGTTTCCTCTAGAGGCCCCCCTCCGGGGTCTTGGCAACAGAGGAAACGCTCCCAAAAACCGAAGTCCTCCGGCCAGAGGGGCGACCTGAGGGACGTCATTCAGGCTAAGAGGACTTCGGAAAAGAGGTCCTAGCCAAGGCAGGACTTCAGAGGGCTGCCCCCTCCGCAGTGAGACAACCGAGGTTGTTCTCACAACGGGGCCCTCTAGGAAAAGATGCAGGTCCGCCGTTAACAGCGCTTCGGGCCGCATCAATTTCCAGCGAAAAGACACCAGAGGCCAGCCTCGAGAGGCTGGTACCCTTAGCAGATTTTGTAGAGGGATGGTATCATCTTCCCAACATATCTCCATGGGTCCTGCAGATAATACGAGTTGGGTACAGACTGCAGTTCGCGCACCGCCCCCCCAAGTTCTCTGGGGTGGTGCTCACTGCGGTGGTCCCAGAGCAGGCTCAGGTGTTGGAACAAGAAGTACAGACTCTGCTGTCGAAAGGAGCCATAGAACGTGTTCTTCCGGTAGACAGGGAGTCCGGGTTTTACAGCCGGTACTTTATAGTTCCAAAGAAGGATGGGGGGTTAAGGCCAATTTTGGATCTCAGGGTGTTGAACCGGTCTCTGAGAAGGTTCAAATTCAGAATGTTGACCATTCCAACAATCGTGAGTCAAATCAGATCCGAGGACTGGTTTGTCACGATAGATCTGAAAGACGCCTATTTTCACATCTCCATCCTTCCTTGTCACAGGAGGTACCTGAGGTTCGCTTTCGGGGGCGAAGCATACCAATATCGGGTTCTTCCGTTCGGCCTAGCACTCTCTCCCCGCACATTTACCAAGTGTATGGACGTGGCCCTTGCTCCACTGAGACTTCAGGGGATTCGCGTATTGAATTATCTCGACGACTGGCTTATTTTGGCCCAGTCTCGGGAGATGGCAGTTCGGCATCGAGATGTCGTTCTTGGCCATATTCAAAAATTGGGGTTAAGACTCAATTTGAAGAAGAGTGTGCTAGAAATGTCCCAGGGCACGACCTTTTTGGGAGTCGTGTGGAACTCGATTACAATGCAGGCACGTATGTCTCCCGCACGTATCGAGTCAATTCTGCCGATGGTGTCCAGGGTGAGGCTAGGTCAGGCCGTCACTGTGAAACACTTTCAAAGGATGCTGGGCCTCATGGCAGCGGCATCCAACATTATTCCTCTGGGCCTCCTTCACGTGAGGCCCCTCCAGTGGTGGTTGAAGACCAAGGGGTTCTCACCCAAAGGAAATCCGTTCCGTATGATCAGAGTAACGCGCAAGTGCCTTCAGTCTCTGCAAATATGGAAGAAGCCTTGGTTCCTATCCCAAGGGCCAGTGTTGGGGGTGTCATGTCGCCGGGAAACCGTTTCGACAGACGCCTCCCTTACGGGCTGGGGCGCGGTCATGGACGGCCGCTTTACAGCAGGGGTCTGTGGCAGGACCATCATCGCACTTGGCATATAAATTGCCTGGAGATGATGGCGGTATTCAAGGCTTTGAGGAGCTTCCTCCCAGACATCGAGGGTCGCCACGTCCTTATACGGACGGACAATACGTCAGTGGTGGCCTATCTGAACCGACAGGGGGGACTCAGATCGCGCCCTCTGTGCAAACTGGCGCATCAGATTATCCTTTGGTCCCAGGGAAAGATATTGTCAATAAGGGCAATGTATATCCCAGGGGTTCAGAATCGGGGAGCAGACATCCTGTCGAGGCAGGGGCTGAGGCCCGGGGAATGGAGACTTCATCCGGATGTGGTGAAGTCGATATGGGAGAGGTTCGGACCGATGGAAGTGGATCTGTTTGCGTCTCGAGAGACGTCCCACTGTCCACTTTGGTTCTCCCTCTCACATCCAGCCCCGCTGGGGTTGGATGCCATGGTACAGGCTTGGCCGAGGCTTCGCCTGTATGCTTTCCCCCCGATCGCTCTGCTCCCAGGGGTCCTGGAGAGGGTCCGTCAAGAGGGCATCAGTCTACTTCTGGTTGCCCCGAGATGGCCGACACGAGTATGGTTCTCGGATATAATATCACTCCTCATAGCTCCGCCATGGCCGATTCCTCTGAGGAGGGATCTATTGTCTCAGGCGGAGGGCACAATCTTCCACCCTCGCCCAGAGTTGTGGAAGCTGTGGGTCTGGCCTCTGAGGGGGTTCAGTACCTAAATGCTGGCTTATCAGCTGAGGTGGTTGAAACCATACTTAGCTCTAGGGCCCCATCTACCAGGAGATTATATGGCCTCAAGTGGAAGGTGTTTCACACTTGGTGTGGAGAACGAAGGTTGGATCCAGTAAACTGCCCAGTGGCTTCAGTTCTGGAATTCCTTCAGGATCGTTTCTCTGCGGGTCTCTCCCCGTCCACTCTTAAGGTGTACGTAGCTGCCGTTTCGGCTTTCCACGCGCCAGTAGATGGTGGACCTCTGGGGAGGCACCAATTGGTCATTAGGTTTCTCCGTGGTGCTTGGAGGATGAGGCCGGCGGTCAGGTCCAGGGTGCCTGCCTGGGATCTGGCAATAGTTCTGGAAGGGTTGTCCCTCGCTCCCTTCGAACCTTTAGAGTCGGCTTCGCCTAAGGACTTAACGCTGAAAATGGTCTTTCTCTTAGCGATTACCTCTCTTAAGAGGGTGGGAGATCTCCAGGCCCTGGCGGTAACGCCAGCTTGCTTGGAGTTTGCCCCTGGCAAAGTAAAGGCCTTTTTGCACCCGAGTCCGGGCTACGTGCCTAAAGTTCCTTCGAGTACGGCTCGCTCTGTAGTCCTTCAGGCATTCCATCCTCCACCTCATGTGTCGGCGGGAGAAGAGAGGCTTCACTTGCTCTGCCCCGTCAGAGCTTTGAGTGTATACTTGGAAAAGTCTGCTTCTTGGAGAAGATCGGACCAGTTGTTAGTATGCTTTGGGTCACCTAAGAGGGGGCTCCCGGCGACCAAACAAACTATAAGTAACTGGATTGTCCAGGCTATTACTGAGGCTTACAAGGTGCGTGGGGTTCCTTCACCTTTGGCCTTAAGGGCTCACTCGACTAGAGGCATGGCTTCCTCTAGGGCCCTTCTGTCGGGAGTACCTCTGCAGGAGATTTGTGAGGCAGCCGGCTGGGCTACCGCGCATACTTTCATCAGGTTTTACAGTCTCAGCCTTCCCAGTACGCCCGGTGCACACGTACTCGGCCCTTGCTGAGTGCCTAATCAGTTTCACTCTGGGGCGGGTCTGTTCGGTGCGTGGCCTAGTGGGTACTCATTCCCCAAAGAGTCGATTTTATCGACGCAGTGTTGAGTTCCCTCGATAGGGAACGTCTCGGGTTATGACTATAACCCTTGTTCCCTGAGAAGGGAACGAGACACTGCGTCGTGTTGCCACGCCCCCCCTTTTCAGACCCTTGAGCGTCTTGCTTCATCGCGAGGCTAGTGTGTGTTGTGACAGCGTCACTTTTATACTTCCGGGTATGCCGTCACATGTTACGTCACGACGCAACACCAATCAGGATTGGATTAGTTTCATTCATACTTCAGAGGCGCACGCTTAGGGAGCGTCCCCAAAGAGTCGATTTTATCGACGCAGTGTCTCGTTCCCTTCTCAGGGAACAAGGGTTATAGTCATAACCCGAGACGTTTTCTTTTCTTTGCACAGAAGTTAGTTATTGCGTGGATAGTTATAACGAGGAACGAGTTAAATATGTCATGCAATGCACTGAAACACATCTTAGGTGTTTTCTTTTCATTGCACAGAGGTTAGTTATTGCGTGCTTAAGCATAACAAGAAACAAGTTAGATATGTCATGCACTGAAACACATCTTAGGTGTTTTCTTTTCATTGCACAGAAGTTAGTTATTGCGTGCTTATGCATAACGAGGAACAAGTTAGATATGCCATGCAATGCACTGAAACACATCTTAGGTGTTTTCTTTTCTTTGCACAGAAGTTAGTTATTGCGTGGATAGTTATAACGAGGAACGAGTTAAATATGTCATGCAATGCACTGAAACACATCTTAGGTGTTTTCTTTTCATTGCACAGAAGTTAGTTATTGCGTGCTTATGCATAACGAGGAACAAGTTAGATATGTCATGCAATGCACTGAAACACATCTTTAGGTGTTTTCTTTTCGTTGCACAGAGGTTAGTTATTGCGTGCATATGCATAACGAGGAACAAGTTAGATATGTCGTGCAATGCAATGAAACACATCTTAGGGGTTTTCTTTTCATTGCCCAGAGGTTCACGAGTTCACACTCACTAATGATCAGAGAAAAAGAATGGTTATGCGTATTTGGCGTGCTGTCCGGGGGGAGGGCTCCGAGCTCGGAAATTGGGCCCGAACCCAGAGTACTCCCCCCGTATCTCTGTTTAGGAAGATAATTAGGCAAGTGTGAGGAGATGGGGTGGTGGAGGGATGCTGAGAACAGTCGAGGAATAAGGGTGAGTCAACTGTGTGTTTTTATTGGCTTTAATTGTGCTGATTGAGTGAACCAGTTGATTACTGATTGCTGACAGCTGGCTGACTTGATTGTTTGATCATTAGAACGTGATCCTCCCGAAACTTGTTAATAAAACATCGATTCACGAGTTCACACTCACTAATGATCAGAGAAAAAGAATGGTTATGCGTATTTGGCGTGCTGTCCGGGGGGAGGGCTCCGAGCTCGGAAATTGGGCCCGAACCCAGAGTACTCCCCAAAAAGCAAAGTGAGTAAAGGACAGCCGCCTGCTTAAAGACCCCCCGAAAAGAGCGCAGATATTGGCGGGCTGGCATTTCAAGGAGAGCCTGGTAGTTTTGGCTGGGAGAGCTCGCGGTGTCCGAACGGGAGGGTTCTTGTGGCAAAGGTCCCGGCATCGGTAAGCCTCACCAGTCCTGAAAGAAAAACATAGATGCTTTACTGGGAGGGTTAGGCTATGTCCACTGGGAGGTCAATACTAGCTGGATGGAGGAGGAGATGAAGATGCTCGACCAAGGGAGCTCTTGCTGAGTCCGCTGGGAGAACAATACTCGCTGGATGGAGGAGGAGATGAAGATGCTCGACCAAGGGAGCTCTCGCTGAGTCCGCTGGGAGATCAATACTCGCTGGACGGAGAAAGGGGAGATATGCATACCTGACCAGGAAGGCTATCTCTGGGTCCGCTGGGAGATCAATACTCGCTGGATGGAGAAAGAGGAGATACACGTACTCGATCGGGAAGGCTGTCTCTGGGTCCGCTGGGAGATCAATACTCGCTGGACGGAGAAAGAATAGATATAAATAATTGACCGGGAAAGCTCTCGCTGTGTCCGCTGGGAGATCAATACTCGCTGGACGGAGAAAGAGGAGGTATAAATACTCGAACGGGAAGGCTATCACTGGGTCCGCTGGGAGATCAATACTCGCTGGATGGAGAAAGAGGAGATACACGTACTCGATCGGGAAGGCTGTCTCTGGGTCCGCTGGGAGATCAATACTCGCTGGACGGAGAAATAATAGACATAAATAATCGACCAGGAAAGCTCTTGCTGTGTCCGCTAGATCAATACTCGCTGGACGGAGAAAGAGGAGATATAATTACTCGACTGGGAAGGCTGTCTCTGGGTCCGCTGGGAGATCAATACTTGCTGGACGGAGACAGAGAAGACATAGAAGCTCGACCAGGAAGGCTCTCGCTATGTCCGCTGGGAGATCAATATTTGCCGGATGAAGAACGAGAAGGCATGGAATGGATACTCGAAAATTTTATTTATTTATTTATTTATTTTTTTTAACCAATGAGGATTTGGTGGGCTTTTTTGACATGGAAACGATTAGTTCTGATATAAGTTTGGAACGCGTCTGAGGACCATCTTCCGAGAGCTTGGATCTGTTGCTGAGAGAGGCCTTTTTGGGCTGCTGAGGTTGCTGCTCCAATGCGGAAGGAATGACTGGAGAAATTCTCTGCTGGGATGCCTGAAAGTTGGAGAACAGATTTTAGGTGTTTTTGGAACCAAAAGCGTGTCACGGATTTGTTAGAATCGTCGATGAACAAGGGTTCGAGAGGGGATTTTGCATGAGAGTTTCTCAGTTGGAGGTAGGCTAATATAGTTTGGAACGGTTGAATTGGTGACGAGAGGTTGAAAATATATATGAAGTGGCCTTTTTTGGTTTGGTCTGTTTTGCTCTGTTTAATCAGAAACGAGATTGTTTCGTTGTCGAGCACTGAGAGATCTGAGATGTTTGGGTGGATTTTTGGGTCAAATCTGGAAGTTCAGAGCATCTTAGGAAACCAAAAAAGGCTAGAATGAACATGGCGTCGAGTGTGCGGGAGGTATTGAGGGATCGGTAGCCTGTGCGGAGGGTCTGAATGCATTTAGTGAGAATATCTAAAGTTATGGGTTGTCTGGTATCCGGGCGGGTGGGCTGGGATCGTTGGATGCCTTTAATCAAGAGGGAGGTTTGTGAATTATTTATTTCCGGAGAGGGGGCGCCGTGGATCAATTTGTGAAAAAATTGGATGCCACTTAAATAACTTTTGATGGACCCGACTTGGAGGTTTTTGACACTGTCGAGGTAAGAGATAAAGGAGGTTATTGTAAGGAGGGAAAAATCAGGGAATGGCGTGTTATAAGAAAGGTGGAAGGCTTTAAAACATCTCCATGCGGTCACATAGGATTGGAGAGTTCTGGGGGAAACAGCTTGGAGAATGGTGTCGAGCGATCTGTTGAGGAGGGATTTTTGCGGGTGAGTTATGGGAATATTAATTCCGAATAATGAGGTACTGGAGTTGGGAGCTCGTCCGCCTCTGGAGCCAGCATCCTGAATTTCTGAAACATAAAGCGAGACAGAGAGTCAGCAATTTGGTTTTTTGACCCGAGGATGTGTTTTGCGATTAAGATAAATTGGTCACATGCGGAAATCCAGGTTAGACGTCTTAAAAGTGGCATTAGAGCGGGTGCATGGGAACGGCCTTTATTAATGCACTGGACTGTAGCTTCGTTGTCACAATGCACTACAATGCTGCTAGCAGTCCATTCTTTCCCCCACAGGAAGGCTGCTACTACGAGAGGGTAGAGCTCGAATAATGCAGAGGACTGAAGCGTGTCCTGTATTTGGGGGGGCCACGTAGACGCGAACCAGCGACCTTGGTAGAACCCTCCAAAGCCAACAGAGGGGGCTGCATCTGTGAACAGCTGGATATCGAGGGGGGAGGAAATTAGATCCTTATAGAAAAAGGATAGGCCGTTCCACTGTTTAAGGAAAGTTATCCATAGCCCGAGTTCGTCGCGGCATGCCGGAGTTATGGAAATTAGAACCTCTAGTGCGTGGACTGAAGACGCGAGAACGAGGAGATGAGAAATAAAAGGGCGGCCTTGTGGAATAATGCGCATGGCGAAGTTTAAGTGGCCGAGCATGGATAGGAGTTCGCGTTTGGAACACTCTGGACTGTCCGCGAGGGTAGATGAGATGAGGATTATCCTATCAATTTTCTCCTTGGGCAGGGAGGCCTGGAATCGAACTGAATCTAGATTAATGCCAAGGAACTCGATGGATGTAGCGGGACCCATGGTTTTTTCCTGGGCGATGGGGATTCCGAGCTCGGAAAAGACTTTTTGAACTGTGAGGATCTAGGCTGCTGGAATGGCGCCAGGAGGCGAAATTATTAGAAAATCGTCCAGCAGGTGAATGAGGTGAGGAATTGCGTAATTGTTTGACAAGATCCAGCAAACGGCTTCAGATAGCATGTCGAAAATTTTGGGGCTGCTTTTGCATCCAAAAGTTAAGCGTACGGCGAAATAAAATTTCTCATGCCAGCGCACGCCGAATAAGTGCCATGAATCCGGGTGGATGGGCATCACTTTAAAAGCTGAAGTGATGTCAATTTTAGCGAGCCAGGCACCCCGACCCACGATTTTAATCAGGTCGATTGCGTGATCTACGTCGTGGTATTTGAGAGAAAATTCGTTGAGTGGGATCAGGCTGTTAATGCTTGGGAACATGGACTTATGTGGAGCTGACAGATCGACTATGAGGCGTTTCTTACCTGAAAACTTTCTCGTAGGCACTCCAATGGGGCTAATGCGAAAATTTTCGAAAGGAGGCTCGTCAAAAGGGCCGATCATGAAGCCTGACTCGACTTCTTTTTTAATCAGGTTGTCTACCACGTCGGGCTCGGCGAGAGCCGATTGGAGATTATCGCAGATGATGTTTTGGGAGAGCGGACAAACCACTCCAGGTTTAAAGCCGTGTAGTAGGCCAGACAGCAGATATTCGGTGAATTCGGAGTCCGGGTGGTGAGCTAGTTCGATGGAAAGGCGAGAAATATTCACAGGAGTCGATAAATAATTTCTAGATTTTTTATTGACATCTTTATATACAGGGCATACGGGACGGGCATGAGCACCGCCGCAAAAGCTGCATATGTGCAAGTACCGACAACGCTGCCTGGTGCATTTGCCAATGTTAAAATTGTTGCAAGGCTGTTTGTTGTCTGTGAGTGCTCTGGAGCTGAATTTAGCCTCGTGAAGGTTGCTAGTCGCCGGTCTTGGTGTGTAGCTAGTGGATTTGACTGGAGCTGTTTCAGGGCGTGGAGAAACGAAGGGGTTAACTTGGGGACACGATGTCGTGGGATGCGACACTGACCTACAGACCGCGCAGGAAATATTCCTGCAGCCGAGGAAGACTCTACTGTGTAAGTCAGTGTCTAGTGCTCCCCAGTAAGGGCATTGGTTCCACTGAGAAACCCTAACGGCGCATTTTGCTGAAAAGAGTTTGTGGTAAGTGTAAAAGTGCCCTCCCCCGTAGGACAACGCGAGCTCGGCTATCAGTGCTAAATAGTCGTTCAGTTCGCGTCGCCTATGGGGGAAGGCTGAGCAAATGATGTCTGTGTAGTGGCTGAAAGCAATTGAAAACTCTGGAAAAGAAAGTAAACGTGACGAATGTGTATTTTGATTTTTTAAAGTGACTGAAAAATCCCCGCAGTCTAACTGACGATTGGAATCGGATACGGGAAAAAGAGAAAGTAAATGTGAGAGATCTACATCCGCACCTGCCATAATCTGTGCTCGGATGTTTTGAGTCACCGGGGGAGGCTCCAGAGCGACGGCGTTTGGTGGAACTGGCATCGGGGAAGCTGTGAAAAGAGAATATTGTGATTTGGCATTTAGAAGAGAGCTGTAAGGGAGAGAAGCCTGGACTGCGACTGTCGGCGGAGGCAGCCTCACGCTTAGGTCGGCCTGTGGGGCTTGAGAAGGAAGATTGAAATAAGCACCAGAGGGAAAAGGAGAAAATGGATGAGATGCCTGAGCCTGTGTTGCAAGCGGAGGTGGTCTTGCGCTTGCTTGGGCTGCAGGCCACTGAAAAGGGGAGGGGTTAGTCGCAGGAAACTGGTGGAAAGTTTGAGCCTCTGCCTCTAGCGGAGGCAACCTCACGCTAGCGTTTGCTACGGGAGCCGGAGGCCACTGCAGAGGAAAGGGGTTAGAAACAGCAGGAGGAAAAAACTGGGAAGCGGAATGTGAGCCGGCGGGCCCAGCTGTGAATGGCGCTGCGGCGGGAAGCGCCGTGCTGAAAAGCTGAGGTGAAGCGAGAGGCGAGTGATGTCTCGTGGCGGTGGAATCTGGAGCGCGACCCAGGCTCGCAGAAATCCTGGCGCTCCGGGCCGAAGCGCGCGGAAAACCAGACCTTGTACGGGAAGGTTGCAGAGTCGGGCGAGGCGAGTTCAGGGCCTCGCGAGAATTTCCCGGCCTGCTGGCCGCCTTGGAACCTGGGGTGGATCTAGGAGAGATGTTTGATGATTGCAAGGTAACGTACATGTTGTAAAGTTGCACTTTAGTCATCCTGCGCGAGGGCTGAAAATCTGAGTTTATCAGCGCTTGTCTTAGACTCAAGACTGTCCACTTTTCAATAGGCGGAATCGTTGGCACGGCCGAACGATAGGAGGACGCTGGGGAGGAAGCTGGAGTCCTCGCCGGTGGAGGTGAGGGTAAGCCCCGGCGTCTTGGCATGCAAGGAGTTGTTTGTACCGACCGGCGCCCACGAGATGAAACGTGGGGCTCGGAGGCGGTATCAGGTGGAGAAGTTGTCCTGGGGCCAGCTGATGGCGGCGGAGCATGGTTGAGGTCGTCATCGGATGTTGAAAGTTGCATTTGGGACATCTTTTTGCAAAGCAGTACACCAAATGCTGAGAACAGTCGAGGAATAAGGGTGAGTCAACTGTGTGTTTTTATAGGCTTTAATTGTGCTGATTGAGTGAACCAGTTGATTACTGATTGCTGACAGCTGGCTGACTTGATTGTTTGATCATTAGAACGTGATCCTCCCGAAACTTGTTAATAAAACATCGATTAGTTATTGTGTGTATTTGCATAACGAGGAACAAGTTAGATATGTCGTGCAATGCACAGAAACACATCTTAGGAGTTTTCTTTTCATTGCACAGAGGTTAGTTATTGCGTGTATATGCATAACGAGGAACAAGTTATATCTATCATGCAATGCACTGGAACACATCTTAGGTGTTTTCTTTTAATTGCACAGAGGTTAGTTATTGCGTGCTTATGCATAACGAGGAACAAGCTAGATATGTCGTGCAATGCAATGAAACACATCTTAGGTGTTTTCTTTTCATTGCACAGAGGTTATTTATTGCGTGGATATGCATAACAAGGAACAAGTTAGATATGTCGCGCAATGCGATGAAACACATCTTAGGTGTTTTCTTTACATTGCACAAAGGTTTGTTATTGCGTGCAGATGCATAACGAGGAACAAGTTAGACATGTCGTGCAGTGTGATGAAACATCTTAGGTTCCCTTTCGAAGGGAACTCAACAATACGTCGAATGACGCTATGGGGAACGCCTCAGGCGTGACAGGTGTCTGAAATCAAATATCAACTCACAGTAATCAGGTTGACCGGCGACAGCCCGTGCATCATCAGCTTGAATGATGAGCGCGTCAATCTGGATGTATAAGAAGGGCGCCTTGAAACCGTGACAACATCTTTTCGTCTTCAGGGACTGTTTGTCTGTTTGATAGTATCAACGATTAAGCGCGCAGAGACGTGGAGAAACACTTTGCGCGAGTGTGCCGACTTGTGTCCAGATATTTGACACCGGAGGATTCACACGATCTGTGCGTGTTCTGCCTGAGAGAAGAGCATTCGCGGGAAGCTCTCGAGGGAGTTTTTTGCGCGAACTGAGAGTTTTCCTTTCAGAACTCTCTGCTCTCGTCTGACCCACTTCTCGAGGGAAGTGGGCGCGGCATCTGAACCCCGCGGTTCCGGTTCCCGCTCGGGCTGAGGCTCAGTGGCGGTTGAGCTCGTGGAGCTTTCAGATGGAGCTGGCAGATTATCGGAAGAGGGGCGTTAACCTCGCGGATGATCTACCAGCTGACGAGGGTGAGTTACAGATTAATGTTGAACATCTAAGAAGAGAGAAAATGAGCGCGCTCTCTCTCTTTGGTGAATCTGTAACTGTTCTCTTTGGGCAGGGCAGGAGTTGGCTGTATATATATATATATATATATATATATATATATATATATAAAAGGATGTCAGTTTGGTTGAGACCGAATCATTTCAGCCCTCCTGCCCAGTGTACGCTGAGCTGGTTGACATTATGGGGCGCGCCTCAGACAGATTGCTGTTGCAGTGGAGGCGCGTCTGGGAGGAACCCGCTCATGGTATTTTGGATGGCTGGTTCCTCCCCACCCATAAGCCACCAGCCCGGATGAGCCTTCCATTCGTTTCCGATCTCCACGCTGGGATCGAGAGGGTATGGAAGAATCCGTTCTCCCCACGTCTCTATCTGCATCAGCGGGCTAGTTTCGCTGCTGTGGAGGGAGCCGTGGAGAACGGATAAGTGTCGAGGCCGCCAGTGGACGAGACGTTGGCTAACTATCTCGTCTCTGGTTGGTCCTCTTCACTAAGAGCTCTGACCCTGTCATCCAAGCTGCTCAAGACATCTTCATGCTTGAATGACAGAGCGTACACGGCAGCAGGTCAGGCAGGTGCGGTTCTGCACGCCCTTGTGGTCCTCAGGCCTACCAGACCGATCTGTTGCGGGACTCCGGGCCACCAAGCAATCTGCTGTTCTGTCGGTGCTATGGTGGCCACGGAGAGACATCTGTGGGAGCTCCCACATACTGTGGTTGCCAGGTTACAGGCCTCACCAGGCCTTCCTGGTTATGAGCTCCCACTGATTGTGGTCACCGGGTTACAGGCCTCACCAGGCCTTCCTGGTTATGAGCTCCCACATGCTGTGGTCGCTGGGTTACAGGCTTCACCAGGCCTTCCTGGTTATGAGCTCCCACATACTGTGGTCGCCAGGTTAAAGGCCTCACCAGGCCTTCCTGGTTATGAGCTCCCACACATTGTGGTCGCCAGGTTACAGGCCTCACCAGGCCTTCCTGGTTATGAGCTCCCACATACTGTGGTCGCCAGGTTACAGGCCTCACCAGGCCTTCCTGGTTATGAGCTCCCACATACTGTGGTCGCCAGGTTACAGGCCTCACTAGGCCTTCCTGGTTATGAGCTCCCACACATTGTGGTCGCTACGTTACAGGCCTCAAAGGGGCCTTCCTGGTTATAGTTCCCACATACTGTGGTTGCCGGGTTACAGGCCTCACCAGGCCTTCCTGGTTATGAGCTCCCACTTATTGTGGTCGCCAGGTTACAGGCCTCACCAGGCCTTCCTGGTTATGAGCTCCCACATGCTGTGGTCGCTGGGTTACAGGCTTCACCAGGCCTTCCTGGTTATGAGCTCCCACATACTGTGGTCACCAGGATACGAGCTCTCACGTACTGTGGTCGCCAGGTTAAAGGCCTCACCAGGCCTTCCTGGTTATGAGCTCCCACACATTGTGGTCGCCAGGTTACAGGCCTCACCAGGCCTTCCTGTTTATGAGCTCCCACATACTGTGGTCGACAGGTTACAGGCCTCACCAGGCCTTCCTGGTTATGAGCTCCCACACATTGTGGTCGCTAGGTTACAGGCCTCAAAGGGGCCTTCCTGGTTATGAGTTCCCACATACTGTGGTGGTCAGGTTATAGGCCTCACCAGGCCTTCCTGGTGATGAGCTCCCACACATGGTGGTTTCTAGGTTACAGGCCTCAAAGGGGCCTTCCTGGTTATGAGTTCCCACATACTGTGGTAGTCAGTTTACAGGCCTCACCCAGCCTTCCTGAATGTGGGCTCCCACATGATGCGGTAGCCAGACTACAGCCTCACCACCTTCCCTGAGCACTTTGCTCCCACTCTGTGGTCACCAGGCTTCAGGCTTCATTGGCCTTCCTGGTTGTGAGTTGTCACATGTCAGGTTGCAGGCTTCACCAGGCCTTCCTGAATGCGAAACCCCCACTTTTCGTGGTCGCTAAGTTGTAGTGGTGAGTCTTCACATGTCAGGCTGCAGGCCTCAGCGGCCTTCCTGAATGTGAGCTCCCCATGCATTGGGACTATCGGGTGTTAGGCCTTGTCAGGCCTTCCTGATTATGGGTTCCCACTTGTTGTGGCTGCCAGCTTACAGGCCTCAAGTTCGGCCTTTCTGAATTCAGAGTGAAGTACACTAACCCCTACTTCACCTATTATTGTGGTAAATCACATGACGGGATGTCTTGTGTACTTTCTAAAATCCATTTTGTATAGTAAGGGTCACGCGTGGTATGCTTCGGTCCCTTCTTATGTGGCTCAGACCCCGGTCTTCCCTTGGGTCCCACTTTAAGTGGCGTCCTGTCACTGGCTACAGGGACGCCCTTCTCTGGCTAACTTCTGGAAGAAGTAGCTTCCACTTGGTGGAGTAAGCTCCCACAGGTTGTGGTCACCAGGCTGGGTCTCACTGACCTTCCTGAGTACGAGCTCCCACCCAATGTGGTCGCCAGGTTACAGGCCTTACCAGGCCTTCCTGGTCATGAGCTCCCACACACTGTGGTCGCCAGGTTACAGGCCTTAACAGGCCTTCCTGGTCATGAGCTCCCACACACTGTGGTTGCTGGGTTACAGGCCTCACCAGGCCTTCCTGAATTCAGAGTGAAGTACACAAACCCATACTTCACCTATTATTGTGGTAAGTCACCCGACGAGATGTCTTGTGCACTTTTCAAAATCCATTTCTTATGGTGAGGGTCACGCGCAGTATGCTTCGGTCCCTTCTTATGTGGTTCAGACTCCGGTTCTTCACTTTGGGTCCCACTCTAGATGTGTCTTTGTCGCAATACATTACGACAGGCACTTCCCTTGTTCGAGCTATCTCCCACAACTGGTGGTTTTAGGTCTCATTAGACCTTTTTCGAAGGTAGCCCCACATTGTGGGTCTGTCAGGTTCTAGCCTCTGGCTTTCCTGAAGGATGAGCTTCCACATGCTGTGGTCGTTGGGTTTCAGGCCGCACAACGTACGGCCTTCCTGACATGAGCCCTCATGTATCGGAGCTCCCCACACATGGGGTCATCAGGTCTTAGGTCTCTTTGACCTTCCTGATTTTGATCCCTCTCTTACTTCCTCAGTGCTCAAAAGCGAGCACTGGGTGGAAACTCGTGGATTGAGTGTACGATTCCCATTGGTTCGAGGTTGAGTCACACTCTCCGGAGGATCCCGTCTCTGTGATCCGAAACTCGATGGTTTCCGCCAGCTTCGCGGGCCTTCAGTTTTTGGATGCCTTTTCTAGGCAATTTCCAGAGGCTCTGTCTTGGACGGACAGGCTATGGCCAGACTGTGTGTCTTAGTACAGATCACCAGGCCAGCCTGGGGGCATTTCAGGAGGAGTGTTCTCCTGAATAGTGACTGGCTGGGGGTCCCTTTGGCCCCCTAGCCACACTCCCTAGAAGGGACCCCTTCTATTTTGAAGTTGTGGTCCTAAAGCCTTTGAGCTGGCCCTGATTTACTCACGTTATTACGTTCTGGTTTTTCTTGGTTCATTAGCTTGGGCTATGACCGGTAGGGAGTGCTGTCACTGACAGCCCGATGTAACATAGGGTGAGTGATTTCAGTGTTTCTTGGAATTACTGGTTCTGACAGTTGTCACTGCCTTTCGGCATGCACTCCCCTCAGCATGGCGGAGTGGGTATTTCGTTCCCCATAGCGTCATTCGACGTATTGTTGAGTTCCCTTCGAAAGGGAACGTCTCAGGTTACGACTGTAACCTATGTTCCCTGAGAACAGGGAACGAGACAATACGTCTCGTTGCCATGCCTCGGGGCCTGCCTGCAACAGTCCCTTCAGACGATAGGATGTTGTCACGGTTTCAAGGCGCCCTTCTTATACATCCAGATTGACGCGCTCATCATTCAAGCTGATGATGCACGGGCTGTCGCCGGTCAACCTGATTACTGTGAGTTGATATTTGATTTCAGACACCTGTCACGCCTGAGGCGTTCCCCATAGCGTCATTCGACGTATTGTCTTGTTCCCTGTTCTCAGGGAACATAGGTTACAGTTGTAACCTGAGACGTTTTATCTTTTCATTGCACAGAGGTTAGTTATTGCGTGCTTTTGCATAACGAGAAACAAGTTAGATGCAATGCACTGAAACACATCTTAGGTGTTTTCTTTTCATTGCACAGAAGTTAGTAATTTGCTTGCTTATGCATAACGAGGAACAAGTTAGATATGTCATGCAATGCACTGAAACACATCTTAGGTGTTTTCTTTTCATTGCACAGAAGTTAGTTATTGCGTGGATAGTTATAATGAGGAACAAGTTAGATATGTCGTGCAATGCACTGGAACACATCTTAGGTGTTTTCTTTTCATTGCACAGAGGTTAGTTATTGCGTGTATATGCATAACGAGGAACAAGTTAGATACTGTATGTCGTGCAATGCACTGAAACACATCTTAGGTGTTTTCTTTTCATTGCACAGAGGTTAGTTATTGCGTGGATAGTTATAACGAGGAACAAGTTAGATATGTCATGCAGTGCGATGAAACACATTTTAGGTGTTTTCTTTTCACTGCACAGAGGTTAGTTATTGTGTGCATTTGCATATTCATTTAATTGCATATGTCGTGCAATGCAATGAAACACATCTTAGGTGTTTTCTTTTCATTGCACAGAGGTTAGTTGTATATGCATAACGAGGAACAAGTTATATCTATCATGCATTGCTCTGGAACACATCTTAGGTGTTTTTTTTTCATTGCACAGAGGTTAGTTATTGCGTGCTTATATGCATAACGAGGAACAAGTTAGATATGTCGTGCAATGCACTGGAACACATCTTAGGTGTTTTCTTTTCTTTGCACAGAAGTTAGTTATTGCGTGCTTATGCATTACGAGGAACAAGTTAGATATGTCGTGCAATGCAATGAAACACATCTTAGGTGTTTTCTTTTCTTTGCACAGAAGTTAGTTATTGCGTGGATAGTTATAACGAGGAACAAGTTAGATATGTCATGCAATGCACTGAAACACATCTTAGGTGTTTTCTTTTCATTGCACAGAAGTTAGTTATTGCGTGCTTAAGCATAACGAGGAACAAGTTAGATATGTCGTGCAATGCAATGAAACACATCTTAGGGGTTTTCTTTTCATTGCCCAGAGGTTAGTTATTGCGTGCATCAGCATAACGAGGAACAAGTTATATCTATCGTGCAATGCAATGAAACACATCTTAGGTGTTTTCTTTTCATTGCACAGAAGTTATTTATTGCGTGTATATGCCTAACGAGGAACAAGTTAGATATGTCGTGCAATGCAATGAAACACATCTTAGGGGTTTTCTTTTCATTGCCCAGAGGTTAGTTATTGCGTGCATATGCATAACGAGGAACAAGTTATATCTATCGTGCAATGCAATGAAACACATCTTAGGTGTTTTCTTTTCATTGCACAGAAGTTATTTATTGCGTGTATATGCCTAACGAGGAACAAGTTAGATATGTCGTGCAATGCAATGAAACACATCTTAGGTGTTTTCTTTTCATTGCCCAGAGGTTAGTTATTGCGTGCATATGCATAACGAGGAACAAGTTATATCTATCGTGCAATGCAATGAAACACATCTTAGGTGTTTTCTTTTCATTGCACAGAAGTTATTTATTGCGTGTATATGCCTAACGAAGAACAAGTTAGATATGTCGTGCAATGCAATGAAACACATCTTAGGGGTTTTCTTTTCATTGCCCAGAGGTTAGTTATTGCGTGCATATGCATAACGAGGAACAAGTTATATCTATCGTGCAATGCAATGAAACACATCTTAGGTGTTTTCTTTTCATTGCACAGAAGTTATTTATTGCGTGTATATGCCTAACGAGGAACAAGTTAGATATGTCGTGCAATGCAATGAAACACATCTTAGGTGTTTTCTTTTCATTGCACAAAGGTTTTTTATTGCGTGCAGATGCATAACGAGGAACAAGTTAGACATGTCGTGCAGTGCGATGAAACATCTTAGGTTTTATCTTTTCATTGCACAGAGGTTAGTTATTGCGTGCATATGCATAACGAGGAACAAGTTATATCTATCGTGCAATGCAATGAAACACATCTTAGGTGTTTTCTTTTCATTGCACAGAAGTTATTTATTGCGTGGATATGCATAACGAGGAACAAGTTAGATATGCCGCGCAATGCGATGAAACACATCTTAGGTGTTTTCTTTACATTGCACAAAGGTTTTTTATTGCGTGCAGATGCATAAAGAGGAACAAGTTAGACATGTCGTGCAGTGCGATGAAACATCTTAGGTTTTATCTTTTCATTGCACAGAGGTTAGTTATTGCGTGCTTATGTATAACGAGGAACAAGTTAGATATGTCATGCAATGCACTGAAACACATCTTAGATGTTTTCTTTTCATTGCACAGAGGTTAGTTATTGCGTGGATAGTTATAACGAGGAACAAGTTAGATATGTCACGCAATGCACTGAAACACATGTAAGGTGTTTTCTTTTCATTGCACAGAGGTTGGTTATTGTGTGCATATGCATAATGAGGAACAAGTTAGATATGTTATGCAATGCAATGAAACACATCTTAGGTGTTTTCTTTTCATTGCACAGAGGTTAGTGTGCAGGTTTTTTCTTGTTTAAAAACTTTGAGGACCCTTTGACCAGACATGAGTTAAATACTTTAGATATAGACATTCTATAAGGCTTAGGAAGCATCAAAAGGAGTCTATGAGAATTTATAGAAAGTTCGAGACCTAGTACTCGTCGGCCAGGACTATGTTTGTGGGTCAAAGATGAACCTCTAGGCCTAGGAAGTAGTCTAAGAAGTAGCATAAGAAGTAAACTATTTATTATGTATAAAAAGTTCAATATCATGTACTCGTGGGACAGATATATGTTCAGTCGGTCAAATATCTTCCTGCTCATAAAACATCATAAGTAGTAAATATCAATGTATTGTAACCTAATGATCAAGTACCCTTTGACCAGAAATGAGTTCAATGGGTCAGATATAAACAATCCATATGGCTAATGTGTTCATTAGGTAAAATAAGGACTCTTGTATGGCTTCAGTAACATCAAAAGGAGTCAATGAGCTTGTTTAGAAAGTTTAAAATCTAGTACTCGTAAGCCAGAACTATGTTTAGTAGGTCAAATAGGAACCTTTGTATAGCTTATATATCATCAAAAGGTGTCTATAAGCTTATATTGATTAAAAACTTTTGAGGACCCTTTTACCAGAAATGAGCTCAATAGCTATACTATACAATGTAAAGCTCATGTGATGTTTTCTCGTCTGTGCACAAATAAATTAGTTTGTAAAATAGAATTGCATGCAAAATCACGTTATATCTTTTCATTGCAACGAGGAACAAGGTAGATATGTTATGTAATGCAATGAAACACATCTTAGGTGTTTTCTTTTCATTGCACAGAGGTTGGTTATTGTGTGCATATGCATAATGAGGAACAAGTTAGATATGTTATGCAATGCAATGAAACACATCTTAGGTGTTTTCTTTTCATTGCACAGAGGTTAGTGTGCAAGTTTTTTCTTGTTTAAAAACTTTTGAGGACCCTTTGACCAGACATGAGTTAAATACTTTAGATATAGACATTCTATGTCATGATCCTGGCTCGTTCTCTGTCTCCCCCTGCTGGTTATTCGTTCACTCACTCACTTGCCGCTTTCACTTTCATTACTGACAGCTGTTATCACTTTTCATTAGGCTCATCTCTCTTCACCTGTCTCTCGTTCCCCCCCTCATTATCTTGGCTTTTTCTTACCTTCTCTTCCTTGTCTTGTTGTCAGTTTGTTTGCAAGTTTTGATGCATGCAGGTGTCTAAGTCCAGTCCAGTCTAGAAGCTTATCGCTGATGACTTCGAGTGTAATTCTGCTCCAGCTCTCTGCTCATCTTTGCCTGAACCACAGAGGGAGTTTTCTGTTCAAGTTCGACTGCCTGTTCTACTGGAGCCTTATGTTGCTGATTAATATAATTCCTCTGTTACACGTACCTGTGGTCATCCTGCCATTTGTTATTAAAGGAGCTGTGATTGTCATCCTCGCTTCTGAGTCCTCTCTAAATCCATCACAGAACAAACTGACCAAGAATGGACTCAGCGAATGGCAACGCGTTCCAGTCCGCTGTCAAACATCAGGGTGTTCTCCTGGGCAAGCATGAGGAGGACATCTCCGCAGCCAGACACGCGGTCGAGACTTTGGCCGTCCAGATGTCGGATCTTTCCTGTCAGGTCCACAACTTGCGTCTCCAGCCTCCCTCCTCGCTGGGGTCTCATGACTCTCCGGAGCCCCGGATAAATAATCCGCCCATGTACCTGGGTGAGGCCACACAGTGTCGGTCGTTTCTGACCCAATGTGAGGTAATGTTCTCCCTGCAACCATTGACGTACGCGAAGGAACGCACTAAGGTGGCGTACGTTATCTCCCTTCTCGCCGGCCGGGCACGGGAATGGGCAGCGGCTAACTGGGAGGCGGAAAGGGATTGCGTCTTCAGCTTCGCACTGTTTAAGGACGAGATGATCCGGGTTTTCGACCGTTCTGCTCACGGAGAGGAGGCTTCGCGGTTGCTGTCTTCTCTCCGGCAGGGGAGGCGCTCGGTTTCTGATTTCTCCATAGAATTTCAGACTCTAGCTACCACCTGTGGCTGGAACCAACCCGCGTTGGTCGCTCGTTTTCTGGAGGGTCTCAACTCCGAGCTGAGAGAGGAGATCCTTATCCGAGAGGTCCCCGCTCGGCTCGACGAGCTCATTCAACTGGCGATTCGAGTGGAGAAGAGATTCGACTTACGACGCCGAGCTCGCCGCATGGAATCTGTCCTGGGGGCCACGCCTACTGCTGGTTCCGTTATTCCCTCTCCGAGTCCGGATCCCGAGCCCATGCAGCTTGGAGGTCTGCGAATCTCCCCTAAGGAACGGGAGAGGAGACTGGTTAATCGACTTTGTATGTACTGTGCTGCTCCCGACCACTTTGCTTTGTCGTGCCCAGTAAAAGGCCAGCGCTCGTCAGTAGGCGGAGGGTTACTGGCGAGCGCAATCTCTAGAGAGATCCCTTCAGACTCTTGCACTACTCTACCTGTGCATCTTCAGTGGTCCAGTTCATCTGTCTCCTGCTCTGCCATGATCGACTCTGGGGCCGAGGGAAATTTCGTGGATGAGGAGTGGGCCCGGCAGCAGGGTATTCCCCTCACCTATTTAAAGCATTCAACCCCCCTTTTCGCCCTAGACGGTAGTTCCCTACCTAGGGTTCTAAGTGAGACCGTTCCACTGACTCTTACCGTTTCTGGTAATCATCGAGAGACTATTTCTTTTCTTGTTTTTCGTTCGCCCTTTACTCCAGTAGTATTAGGCCATCCCTGGCTTAAACGTCATAATCCCCATATCGACTGGTCCCTTAGCTCCATCTTGTCTTGGAAGTTATCGTGTCATGTTGATTGTCTTGTGTCTGCTGTTCCTCCTGTGTCTTCTGTTTCTGTGTTTCAGGAAGAGGCAGGGGATTTGTCTGGAGTACCGGAGGAGTATCACGATTTGCGGGAGGTATTCAGTCGTTCCCGGGCCACTTCTCTCCCTCCTCACCGCCCCTACGATTGTGGTATTGAGCTTCTCCCGGGTACCACGCCCCCTCGGGGAAGACTTTATTCCCTCTCGGCTCCTGAGCGGGAGGCGTTAGAGAATTATTTGTCGGACTCTCTCAAGGCTGGCACAATTGTCCCGTCCTCGTCTCCGGCCGGTGCGGGTTTTTTCTTCGTCAAGAAAAAAGACGGCTCTTTGCGTCCCTGCATAGATTATCGGGGGCTGAATGACATCACGGTTAAGAACCGCTATCCCTTACCACTGATGTCTTCAGCTTTCGAGATCTTGCAGGGAGCAAAGATTTTTTCTAAGCTTGATCTTCGCAATGCTTACCATCTCGTACGAATTAAAGAGGGGGACGAGTGGAAGACCGCTTTTAATACACCCCTCGGGCACTTTGAATACCGGGTCCTTCCGTTCGGTTTGGTCAACGCCCCCGCCGTCTTTCAAGCCCTTGTCAACGATGTCCTTCGGGATATGCTAAACGTGTTCGTGTTTGTGTATCTCGATGACATATTGATTTTCTCACCCTCCCTCCAAGTCCATGTGCAGCATGTACGCCGCGTACTTCAGCGCTTACTCGAGAATCGCCTCTTTGTAAAGGCTGAGAAATGCTCTTTTCACGTGCCTTCCGTTACATTCTTAGGTTCGGTCATCTCGGCTGAGGGAATCAGTATGGATTCGTCTAAGGTCCAGGCGGTAGTTGACTGGCCCGTTCCTGATTCTCGTGTCGCGTTACAGCGCTTTCTTGGATTTGCTAATTTTTATCGCCGCTTTATACGCAATTTCAGTCAAGTAGCCGCGCCGCTCACCGCCCTGACCTCAGTTAAGTCCTGTTTTAGGTGGTCAGAATCCGCTCAAGAGGCTTTTGACCGTCTAAAGGTTCTCTTTACCACCGCACCCATTCTGATCATGCCGGATATCACTAGACAGTTTATTGTCGAGGTCGACGCGTCGGAGGTAGGGGTAGGCGCCGTTCTTTCTCAGCGGTCAGCCTCCGATAACAAGGTACATCCTTGCGCTTTTTTTTCGCACCGTCTATCTTCCGCGGAACGTAATTACGATGTCGGCAATCGGGAACTGCTCGCCATTCGTCTGGCTTTAGGCGAATGGCGCCAGTGGTTGGAGGGTTCCTCCGTTCCTTTTGTCGTCTGGACCGACCATCGAAATTTAGAATACATCCGTTCCGCAAAGAGACTGAACGCACGCCAGGCTCGTTGGTCGCTGTTTTTCACGCGCTTCGACTTCTCCATCTCTTATCGGCCCGGGTCCAAGAATGTTAAACCGGACGCGCTGTCTCGCCTTTTTGGGTCCTCCTCCTCTTCTTCCACCCGGGAGGAGATTATTCCCCCTGGTCGTGTGGTGGGAGCGGCGATTTGGGGAATCGAGAGACAGGTGAAGCGTGCCCTTTCCCATGCCGTCACTCCGCGAGATTGTCCTAGGGGCTCTTTATTCGTTCCGGTGCCCACTCGCCTAGCCGTCCTTCAGTGGGGACATTCTTCCAAATTGTCAGCCCACCCCGGCGTTCGGGGCACTATCGCGCTTATTCGCCAACGCTTTTGGTGGCCCACCTTAGTACATGACGCGCGCCGTTTTATCGCTTCTTGTTCTGTCTGTGCCCAGACCAAGGCTGGTAATTCTCCGCCCGCTGGTCTGTTACGCCCGCTACCAGTTCCTACTCGTCCGTGGTCTCATATAGCGCTCGACTTTATCACGGGTCTCCCTGCTTCGGCCGGTAATACCGTCATTCTTACTGTGGTCGACCGTTTTTCGAAGTCCGCGCACTTCATTCCTCTCGCCAAGCTTCCCTCTGCCAAGGAGACCGCCCAGATAATGGTTAATCATGTTTTCAGATTGCACGGTTTGCCCACCGACGTCGTTTCTGATAGGGGTCCGCAATTCTCATCACAATTCTGGAAAGAATTTTGTCGCCTTATTGGTGCCACTGTCAGCCTCTCTTCGGGGTTTCATCCCCAGACTAACGGTCAGGCCGAACGTGCCAATCAGATTGTGGCCCGCATTCTCCGCAGTCTGGCGTTCCGTAATCCTGCGTCTTGGGCTGAGCAGCTTCCCTGGGCAGAATATTCCCACAATTCTCTCCCATCTTCTGCCACGGGGCTCTCACCCTTTCATTGTTGTCTCGGCTACCAACCTCCGCTTTTTCCCTCGCAAGAGACAGAGTCTAACTGTCCCTCCGTTCAGACGTTCATCAGTCGCTGCAAGCGAACTTGGAGGAGAGTGAGATCGTCCCTTTGTCGTGCTAGGAGACGTATGAGCATCTCGGCTAATAAGTATCGCATTAAGAGTCCCCGCTATAGTGTTGGCCAGAGAGTGTGGCTCTCCACTTCCAATTTACCTCTTCAGTCCGACTCTCGCAAGTTGGCTCCCCGTTTTATCGGGCCATTCCGTATAGTCAAGATTATTAATCCTGTCGCCGTCAAGCTTCATTTACCTCCCAACCTTCGTCGCATCCACCCGGTTTTCCACGTCTCCTGCGTTAAGCCCGTCAATCGCTCGACTTCTCGTACCGCGTTCTCGGCAGTCCGTGTGGAGGATTCTCCTGTCTATACTGTCCGTAAGATCTTGGATATGCGTCGTCGGGGTCGAGGACATCAGTACCTGGTCGATTGGGAGGGGTACGGGCCTGAGGAGAGAAGCTGGGTTTCCCCCCGGGACATCCTGGACCCCTCGCTCATTGATGATTTCCTCCGGTCTCGCCAGGGTTCCTCCTAGGGAGCGCCAGGTGGCGCTCTTTGAGGAGGGGGTACTGTCATGATCCTGGCTCGTTCTCTGTCTCCCCCTGCTGGTTATTCGTTCACTCACTCACTTGCCGCTTTCACTTTCATTACTGACAGCTGTTATCACTTTTCATTAGGCTCATCTCTCTTCACCTGTCTCTCGTTCCCCCCCTCATTATCTTGGCTTTTTCTTACCTTCTCTTCCTTGTCTTGTTGTCAGTTTGTTTGCAAGTTTTGATGCATGCAGGTGTCTAAGTCCAGTCCAGTCTAGAAGCTTATCGCTGATGACTTCGAGTGTAATTCTGCTCCAGCTCTCTGCTCATCTTTGCCTGAACCACAGAGGGAGTTTTCTGTTCAAGTTCGACTGCCTGTTCTACTGGAGCCTTATGTTGCTGATTAATATAATTCCTCTGTTACACGTACCTGTGGTCATCCTGCCATTTGTTATTAAAGGAGCTGTGATTGTCATCCTCGCTTCTGAGTCCTCTCTAAATCCATCACATTCTATAAGGCTTAAGAAGCATCAAAAGGAGTCTATGAGAATATGCATAACGAGGAACAACGAGGCGGGCATAACGAGGAACAAGTTAGATATGTCATGCAATGCACTGAAACACATCTTAGGCGTTTTCTTTTCACTGCACAGAGGTTAGTTATTGCGTGCATATGCATAACGAGAAACAAGTTAGATCTGTCATGCAATGCGATGAAACACATCTTAGGTGTTTTCTTTTCATTGCACAGAGGTTAGTTATTGCGTGCATATGCATAACGAGGAACAGTTTGATATGTCATGCAATGCGTTGAAACACATCTAAGGTGTTTCTTTTCCTTGCAAAGAGTTTATTTATTGCGTGCATATGCATAACGAGGAACAAGTTAGATATGTCATGCAATGTAACTAAACACATGTAAGGTGTTTTCTTTTCATTACACTGAGGTTAGTTATTGCGTGCATATGCATAACGAGGAACAAGTTAGATAGGTCATGCAATGCAATGAAACACATCTTAGGTGTTTTCTTTTCATTGCACAGAGGTTAGTTATCGCGTGCATGTGCAATGTAATCCTTAACCACAAGCATTGCAAATCTCGTCGTTGCACAAAGGAACAAGTTATTGTATGCATTGTAAAGCGATCGCACTTGTGATGTTTTCTCGTCAAAACACAAATTAATTAGTTGTAGAATGGAAATGCATGGAAAAGCACGCGTGTTTTATCTTTTCTTTTCATTGCAAAGAAGAATATGTTAGAAAATGTAAGCATTGCAATGAAACAATACACGTTATCCAGTGTGGGTAAAGGCACTAAGGAAGCACTGGAATGGTTTAGTTCTTGAATGCAATAAAGTGCATATTACATATATATTATTTTTGATGCACAACGTTCTTCATGCACAATCCACATCTCTTCATTGCACAAAGCAACGGGTGTTGTTTTATTGCAAAGCATAAAATATCGAACTTGTTCCTCTTTGCAATGAAAAGAAAATGTATGCATGTGCAGTCGCATGCATTTCTAATTTACAAACCAGATTGTTTGTGCACAGACAAGAAAACATCACGTTATGCCTTTTCATTGCAACGAAGAACAAGTTAGATTGTTATGCAATCCAATGAAACATATTAGGTGTTTTCTTTTCATTGCACAGAGAAATATGTTAGTTATTGCTTGCATATTCTTTAATGCACAACGTTAGACGTTAGATGTGTTTTCGTTGAACAACGGAATGAGTTAGTTATTGCATGCCTTGTGAGGAAACAGCTAATGGCAACGATTTCTCTTCATTACTGAAATGCAACAACTAATGCAATTATTTCCCTTGTTACAAAACACATGCATTACACATCTCTTTGTTGCACAAAGGAACAAGTAAGTTATTCTACAACATTGCACGACCGCTCCAGTGATGTTTTTTCGTCAGTGCACAAAATAATTAGTAGTAGAATCCATGCGAAAGAGTCAAAAGTTTTAATAAATATTAACTTATTGACTTTTGATGATTTATAAGCTATAGATAGGTTCCTTTTTGACTATATTTCTGGCTCACGGGTACTTGATTCTAAGCCATATAAAAGTCCATATCTGACCTATTGAACTAATTTCTAGTGTATTTTTCCTCAAAAGTTTTTAAATAATATCAACTGATAGAATCAATCTTATGTCATAGGTTCCTTTTTGACCAACTGAACATATTTCTTGTAGAAGTTATTCTACAACATTGCACGACCGCTCCAGTGATGTTTTTTCGTCAGTGCACAAAATAATTAGTAGTAGAATCCATGCGAAAGAGTCAAAGGTTTTAATAAATATTAACTTATTGACTTTTGATGATTTATAAGCTATAGATAGGTTCCTTTTTGACTATATTTCTGGCTCACGGGTACTTGATTCTAAGCCATATAAAAGTCCATATCTGACCTATTGAACTAATTTCTAGTGTATTTTTCCTCAAAAGTTTTTAAATAATATCAACTGATAGAATCAATCTTATGTCATAGGTTCCTTTTTGACCAACTGAACATATTTCTAGCCTATGGGTAATTAATTGATCCTTTTCATTATGTTATTTCAGCCGGAAAGATATTTGACCTACTGAACATATTTCTGGCCCTAAAGTACTTAATCTTGAACTTTCCATACATACTCATAGACTATGTAATATAACTGGTTGCTAGGGTGTTGCCAGATGGTTGCTGGGTTGTTTTGGTTTGTTTCTAGGCTGTTCTGGGTGGTTGCTAGGGTATTCTGGTTGGTTGGAGATTTACTTCTCATGATGTCATTTCAGCCAGAAAAAATATTTTACCTACTGAACATGTTTCTGGCCCAAAAGTACTTGATCTTGAACTTTCCATACATACTCATAGACTATGTAATATAACATTCTGATGTTATAACAGACTCCAACAGATGCTTCCTAAGCCATAGAGAAGTCCATAAATGACATATTGAACTCATTTCTGGTCAAATGTTCCTCAAAAAGTTTAAGACAATATAAACTTTTAGACACCTTCTGATGTTATATTAGATATACATAGGTCAATTTTGACCTCCAGGGACACATTTATAGGACATTTCTGAAGAAAATGTGAAGTGGAGCTTGAAGCGGCAAATCTCAGCACCCGGTTGCTAGGGTGTTCTGGGAGGTTGCTACAGTGTTCTGGGTGGTTGCTAGGTGTTTTTTTAGGTTATTCTGGGTGGTTGCTATGATGTTGCTATGCGGTTGCTAGGGTATTCTGGGTGGTTGCGAATGTGTTCTGGGTGGTTGCTAGGGTGTTGCTAAGCGGTTGCTGGGGTGTTCTGGCTGGTTGCTAAGGTGTTGCCAGATGGTTGCTGGGTTGTTCTGGTTTGTTTCTAGGGTGTTCTGGGTAGTTGCTAGGGTATTCTGGTTGGTTGGAGATTTACTTCTCATGATGTCACTTCAGCCAGAAAAATATTTTACCTACTGAACATGTTTTTGGCCCAAAAGTACTTGATCTTGAACTTCCATACATACTCATATACTATGTAATATAACATTCTGATGTTATATTACATAGGTACATTTTTGACCTCCATGAACACTTTTATGGCCCAGAGGTACTTGATCTGTGGGTTAAATCTGTTAAAAATAAAATCAAAACCTTTGTTTCCCTCTGGGTTTGGTTTCTCCTCTGGAAGGACATTCATTTTATCTTTTTGAAAGGTAGCCTATCTTCTCTTGTTTTTTTTTGTTTTTTTCTCAGCCTGTATCCACAAGTTTCCTACGCCTCATGAGGCCTTGCGTCAAAAGTGGGCGCGACTTCCGGTTGGAAGTAAACAAAGCGCTACTTGACATGCTTGACACTCGTTCATTCAACAGTTACAGTCATTCAAGTTATAGCGATCCAAACTAGCTAACGATGTGGGAACACAACCTCAACGAAATTAAAAAGGGTGAAATAACAGTACCTTTACCCTCCCCAGTAGTTGATTGGGAGTATTATAACATTATTAATAATCAATACTCATCAAGGCATGGTGACAGACAGTTGTGCGAGCTGACAAACAATTAAAATAAAAAATACACACTTAGTCATTGTGTTTTGGAGTTTATTTAAAATTATAAATGAATGTGCTTCTTGAATACATTAACTGGCACATTTGGTATTCTGTCAACTCAGGCTTTGATCCTGAGTTTAGGTGTAACATCAGTAGCGAACAGCTAAACACATGCTGATAGAGTTTATAGAATAATAAGAATTTAAACAAATGTACACAGAAAGATTCGTCGTCTTTTGGGAGGTGATGGAAACTACAGTCGTTGGCAGGATCACTCTGATTTCGTTTTCAGCTTATGTTCAAAACAATCTCGTTTAAGCCACTGAATTAGTTTAGTCCGGTTATACATACAACCGCGAACAGCACATGTTGTATAACTGCCATACATATTATTTCTGTTATTGAACATGTTTTTTGTTATGTTTGTTTAATCTATTCGTGAAGGTTGAGTGTTTATGTTGACTGGGAACTAAAGTGCATTAATTTTAAGGTGTGTTGCACACGGACGCTTTTTGAGATGCAACAGGAAAGAACGGACTTTGGTCAGAAGTTATTCTCCGCGTGTGGAATAGAAGTTTTACACGTTTTTCTGAGATAAAAGTAAAGATGCTTTTTGTGTTTTCCTTTTGAGCCGGGTGTTTCAAGTGAACTCATTCCTTCTGGGTTAAATGCAGCCAGCGAGGTATGTGTATTATGTTCATATTCCCGAAGTGTTTTTGTATTTACTTCTTTCTAATATTTGTGAATGTGTTTATCTTGTGCATTGTCATACTGTAGTTTGACGGTGGATTTTGATGGTGAATGTGACGAAGGAGAGAAAGATGACAACTGTAATAAATCCATCAGTAACCAGAACCATGGTCTCGTTTATTTCCTGGAGGGAGTGATAGTCAAACTCGGACCTGCGTCAGCGATCCCGAACCTGCTCGTGCCCGGCTCGGACTTGCGTCAACGTTCCCGAACCTGCTCGTGCCTCGCCCGGATCTGATGTGTCTCAACTCAGCAAGACGGGATGTAACGTAACACAGATAAGCCCACGTTTACCGTTAAGGACCCGCATTTCTCAGTGTTTCATTAAGACGTCCTTAAGTCAGTCACGTAAGCTTGTGTACTGAAAGGTGACAATAAGTTTGAACACTACAAGAGAGACTGTGCAACCTTAATAATAATAACTGTGGTTTAAATTGTGTAAGGGGAATTTATTTATTTTGTCTATTGAAGAAAGCAAGTGATAACTTGAAAAAGTGCACATTAAGCAAGCCAATATTTTTCAGGGTTTTTTTTTGTGAAGTTTTTTTTTATTTTCTAAGCACCGAGCCTTTACAAAGTTTGTTTCAATTGAAGGATTGATCAAAGGACATTGACCTAATTTAGTTTGATTATTCAAGAAAAAAAAAAAAAAAGGGAAATTCTGCTGTTAACTTCGCAGCTAATGTTAAGTGTTTACAAGCAACTCCCAGTAAATGTAAGATGTCACAAACAAGTGAAAAAGAACAAGTGGCAGAGAAGTCTATCATTGTAGTACAACAAGCAGTAAAGCCTGCAGGATCTCGTAGAAGTGAAAGAGATAGAAAATTAACAGAAAAGGGAAAGGAATTGCAGAAGGAAAAGATGAAAGGACTATCACTTCGCTTTGACAGTATTTATGAACGCTGGAAGGTTTTGACCAAGGTGACTAAGAAATCTGTAATCAAACAAGATCCTAGTGATATCCTCCAAGAACACATTAAAGGCATTCAAAGAGAAGAATCTGAGCTGAACAGTGTTTATGATGAATTCAGAAAGATTGACAGCCCAGCTCATGACATGAGACGCAAGTTGGACAGATGTGCGTCCATCACAAGAATTGTAATACAGAATGCACAGTCTCAAATTCAAGGAAATGAGGAAGAAATTATTTGGCCTGATGCTTCATCTGTATTCGTGTCTTCAACCTCCAGTGTTTCATTTCAGAGCAATAATTCTAAGTCTAATTCCATCCACTCTTCTGTATCCTCATCCAAAAGACAAGAAGCTGCTGCTGAGTATGCACATACACAGGCTGTATTGAAGATTATGGTTGAGCAAGAAAGCCACCAAGCAGAACTGCAGAGACTTGAAGCTGAAGATAAGTTGATAGTTGCAGACCAAGAAGCAGCAGCATCAACTCGCCGTCTTCAAAGAGAAAAGGAAGAAATCGAACGCAAGATAGAAAAAGAGAGACAAGAGGCTGCTCTGTTAAAGAGACAGCATGAAGAGAATGCTGCAAGAAGAAGGTCAGTTGAAAATTTGAAAAGAGAGCTTGAGCGTTTGGAAGAGCTAAAGAGGTTTAATGCGGCTAAAGCAAAGCTTCAAGTGTACAATGCAAATGAGTTTTATCCAACCCAAGACTTTGTACCGCAAAACTTTGAGGCTACAGATATGCAGATAATCAACCAAGTGACTATTGCTGATCAGCATCCACCACCAAACAGAGATGTGACTCCAAGAGGTGAACTCCAAGATGACATGAGAGAGCTGGTGAAGGTCTTAGCTGAAGCTATGACAGCAAACAGGTTACCCATTCCAGAGCCTTCGGTCTTTAGTGGAGATCCACTTAAGTTTAATCATTGGAAATCATCCTTTCAGACACTAATAGAGAAAAAGAATATTCCAACAGCAGAGAAAGTCTTTTTCCTTCAAAAATATGTCGGAGGAGCTGCTAGAGAAGCCTTAGAAGGTCATTTTCTGGCTGGTTCAGAAGATTCATACAATGCAGCGTGGGACCTGCTCAATGAAAGATATGGCCAACCCTTTGTAATTGCCAAGGCTTTCCGAGACAAACTACATACATGGCCAAAAATAGCTTCAAGAGAGAGTGCTGAGTTGAGAAAATTTGTGGACCTTTTACGCAGTTGTGAAAGTGCTATGGCTAACAATGACAATCTCCACATTCTTAAAGATGGAATTGAGAATCAAAAACTTACTGCCAAGTTACCCGACTGGTTAAGCTCCAGATGGAACCGAAAGGCCACAAAATATCAACTTGAACACGGAAGGTTCCCAAACTTCAGTTATTTTGTGACGTTCCTTTCAATGGAGGCAAGCATCGTCTGCAACCCCATTACATCCTTCCATGCATTACGGCAAAGTGAGTTGGATAAAGCAAAGAGCAGGAGCCAGAACATTATGACCTCCAAGAACCAAACCGTAGGTGCCAAGATCTTCACAACAAACACCAGTGAAAGGAAAATAGTCACATGTGTGTTTTGTAAGAAAACAGGTCACAGCTTACACAAGTGCTACAAATTAAGAGAGAAGCCAGTTGCTGACCGCATTAAATTTATGCAAAGTGAAAAACTGTGCTTCGGCTGTTTAAGTCCTGGTCACCAGTCTAAGAGCTGCAGTAACCGGATGGTCTGCGATTCTTGCTCAAAGAGGCATCCCACATGCCTGCATGAAGAACGTTTAAAGGGGGCCCAAGAACTAAAGAAAGAACGATCTAAGGAAGGAATTCACCCACAAGACGTCACAAAGGAAACAACCTCTAACAGAGTTGTACAAGATATTAACAGTACACAGACATCTGCAATAGTACCTGTCTATGTATCAACGCCAAGTGATCCAGACAAGGAAGTTCTCGTCTATGCTCTGTTAGATTCACAGAGTGACTCTTCATTCATTCTTGATGAAGTGGCAGGTGTTCTTGATACAAACACTGAACAAGTGAAGTTAAAACTATCTACAATGTCGTCAAAGGGGACAATCATTCACTGTAAAAGACTTAATAGCCTACAAGTTAGGGGCCTATTTTCCTCCAAGAAGTTAACAGTGCCCACAGTTTACACTCGTGACTTCATCCCTGCTAATCGCTCGCATATCCCAGTGCCTGAGACAGCAAAGGCATGGCCTCATTTGGAGCATCTTGCTGACTACATTGCACCTCAGAAGGATTGTGAAATTGGTCTGTTGATTGGGTACAATTGCCCACAAGCTCTAATGCCACGAGAAGTCGTTTGTGGAGAGGAAAGCCAGCCATTTGCTCAGAAGACTGACTTAGGTTGGAGCATAGTGAGTTATGGTGACCCAGGTGAACACTACGGTGATGCAATTGGAGTAAGTCACCGCATCATCGTAAAACAAGTCATGCCTGAAGTGAATGCAATGGTCCAGCTCAGGGGCGTAGCACCAAATTCTGGGCCCTGTACACTCTCAATGTCAATGGGCCCCATACACATGGCATTGTACGATGCGGGTTAGCAAAGTGAAAATTCAATTTTGAATGAAATGTATTTTTTTAATTATTTGAATATAAACAAATATAAACAGTGTTTAAATAATAAAATCAGATTATAGTAATGACTGGTTCTTTCATTCACCACCTGAATTGATGCATTTGGCCTAGGCCTACTTGTGCTCAAATACCTTTAAACCTTAGGCTACATCGGTTTTGTGTACTAACATTTTGATCCATGATACTGATGCAAGTTTTAAATGAAAAACATTTATTTTTAAATAGGAGAACACAACAACACGAGAGACAACTGTACCATCAGAAACCAGGTTAAACTGATGCTACCAACTTTCTCAGTTGGTCGCATCAGCATTTGATTTCGTCGCGGTTATTATTATTTTTTTTTTTTGCTACATGCCATGGGATTAATCAATGCATGCCGATGAATAGTGGTTTTAATGGACCAAAGCCAGCAAAGGCTTACCATAAATACCTGTAATATATTAATCATCATTGCCAAATTTCAGGATTTTCATGGATTTTGGACAGTAATTTTAATCTGTAATTTAAAGAATTTTACATTTGAATTACATTCAATCTATCTATTTACATTTGAATCATAATCTTCTGTGTCTGTCATTTTTCTATTAGCATCATATTTCTATCTTTTAAAAATCATTAAACATTCAAATGTACATACATTTTAAAAGATTAGAGTATTACAACAAGCTAAAACAGATTTTTCGTTATCAAATTTTATAAGTTAGTTCAAAAATCAGAAATCTCACACTCCTTACCTCCTGCATTTTGTAATAATTTGTTTCCTGAGACATTTTCATTTTTATATTTTTATTCATGAATTCGTAATTGGCGTGTTCCACCATCAGTGTGCAATGCGCGCGTGACGTCTATGTGTCTTGCGGAAGAACACTGTTGCCGGAGCTACTTCTCTCCATTAATGTCTATGGCGAGTCACGCAGTCACTGGGCAACTTCGCATCCGAGTCAACCCCGGGAATCCGGGATAAAAAAATAGTCCGAATATAAACACTTATAACAGGCGTAGTGTAGTGATTCAGGATAAGTCAAAAACACGGTTTGGAAAATGGATTCATGATGTAGCCTACTCGTTCGTTTTGAACATAAGTTACGGACTGCAGTCTGCAGCAGCTGATACAACGGTCGGTGTTCTTTTGCGCGAGCGTCCACTCGTAAATATGCGACGCGACCACATCACATACAATTTTAACTCGCACAATCAAATTCTCAAAAAAATGGTCGCATATGAGACCAATTTGGTCGCAGTCTGGAACCCTGCATTAGCAGCAGCTGTCTGGAGTTGACTAAGTTACGTTAACTTTAATTGGATGTAACGTTAGGTGCATATAGCAAACTCAGTTCACCTTTTGGGAAGAAAGCAGTCATCAGCTGCTTCCCCGCATTCTGCCTCCTATCTTTTTCTTTCATCTCTTTTTTTTAAAGCCCGATTTGGGCTTTTTGCACAGCATGATCAGATCAGGCTCCCGTTACAGGCTCTAGACTCACTGCGTTATTACTTGTTTGCCGCCCGCTGCGTCTATGGGCGGTCGACGCGTTGCGGACTAAACCATTTGGAAGGGGGTCCAGAGTGTCTAGCACTGAGTTCATTTTGGTCAATATGTTTTTTAAAATTATTATTAATGACATCAATTGGAGGGCCCAATTAATTCTAATTAGGTTTAAAAAAATGGGATTTCAAAGGGCCCTCTCCCTAGACGGGGCCCTGGGTAGTCAGGTCCACTTTTCCCCCCACTACCACGCCCCTGGTCCAGCTTAAAGGAGAAGTACACTATGTTTGCCATACCCAGGTCAGTGAAATGGTCACTCCAGATGACATAATTAAGATGTTGGAATCTGATTTCAGTGAGAGAGGTGGAGAAGAGACAACCTTCTCTCAAGAAGATCTTCACTTCTTGACTAAACTGAAAGACGGAATCAGACAGAAGCAAGACGGCCATTTTGAAATGCCTTTACCTTTTAAACAAGAGGAACCAAATCTACCAAACAATAAATCATGTGCTGTTCAACGCCTAATGTCTTTGGAACGAAAGCTCAGGAGAGACCAGCAATACTGCACTGACTACTTGGGGTTTATGAAGGACATCATTGCTCGTGGTGACGCAGAAAGGGTCCCTGAAGAAGAGCTTGACAATCAACTAGTCTGGTATATTCCCCACCATGGCGTATACCACCCTCAAAAGCCTGGGAAGATACGAGTGGTCTTTGATTGCTCAGCAAGGTTCCAAGAAACGTCACTGAATGATCAACTTCTTACTGGTCCAGAGCTCACAAACACCTTGGTGGGAGTCCTTTGTAGGTTTCGCAAAGGCCCGATTGCCATCATGTGTGACGTGGAGAAAATGTTTCATCAATTCCATGTAAGGCCTGAACACCAAGACTACCTCAGGTTCTTATGGTGGGAGAACGGTGACCTAGATTCTCCACCCTCAATTTTTCGGATGAAGGTCCACCTATTTGGGGCAGCCTCCTCACCTGGATGTGCCAATTTCGGACTTAAGCATCTAGCCGCTCAAGGTCAGGATAAATTTAACCCAAGCACTGTTAAGTTCATCCAAAGGAATTTTTATGTTGATGACGGACTGGTGTGCGCAACATCTGATGCTGAAGCAATCCAACTGATTAAGGAGGCGAGAGACCTCAGCACAGGCAAACTTAGACTTCACAAATTTATCTCCAACAGTAAGGAGGTAATGAAATCAATACCAAAGGATGAGTGTGCTGAAAGTGTCAAGGAAATGGATATGGGTTTAGGTGAGCCACTCATGGAAAGAGCTCTTGGCGTTCAATGGTGTGTATCCTCTGATGACTTCCAATTCAGAGTGACTGTCAAGGAACACCCAAATACCAGAAGAGGTGTACTGTCTACAGTAGCGTCCATTTACGATCCATTGGGGTTTGTAGCACCTTTTATTCTCCGTGGAAAGCAGATTCTACAACAACTGTGTCGAGACAAAGTAACTTGGGATGAGCCACTTCCACAAGAGCTGAGTGCACAGTGGGAAATCTGGCTACAAGATCTTCGAAACTTATCTAATGTAAGGATCAGAAGGTGCTATATCCCAGATAACTTCAAGGATGTCAAGCAGTACGAACTTCACCACTTCTCAGATGCAAGTGTCATCGGTTATGGTGAATGTACTTACCTCAGAGCAGTCGACGTCAACGGAGATGTTCACTGCACGCTTGTCATGGGAAAAGCACGGGTTGCTCCTACCAAGGTAACCACAGTGCCACGGCTTGAGTTGTCGGCTGCAGTTGTGGCAGCAAGAATAAGTGTTATGCTTAGAAATGAGCTTGAAATAGAGGGTCTTCAAGAACATTTTTGGACTGACTCGAAGGTCGTCCTAGGCTATATAAACAATGATGCCAGGAGGTTTCATGTGTTCGTGGCGAACAGAGTCCAACGAATCAAGTCCACTACAGATCCTAAACAATGGCACTTTGTAAGGTCTGAAGATAATCCTGCGGATCATGCGTCGAGAGGTGTTTCCGCAGATCAGCTTCTTGCTTCAAACTGGTTCACTGGCCCAGATTTTTTATGGGAAAAGGAGCTACCCAAAGGAGATGTTATGGTGGGAGAAGTTTATGATGATGATCCGGAACTTCGGAAGGCCCTGGTGCTCAACACCAAGGTGAGGAAGGAGAGGTCATTGTTAGAACGCCTAACAAAATTCTCTGACTGGAAAAGAGCTGTCAAGGCTATTGCTCTTCTAAAGCGCCATGCTAAGCAGATCAAGGGCATCAAAGATAAAGTAAGTGGAGCAACAAGTCTTGAGGAGAGACGGGAAGCAGAGCTGTTTATAATCAAGTTGGTTCAGAGGGAAGCATTCGGCAGTGAAATTAGAGGTATAACACAAGGCAAGGAAGTAAAACCCAAAAACAACTACACAAACTGAATCCGTTTGTAGATGAGCATGGTGTGCTTAGGGTTGGAGGACGTTTGGCAAGATCTGTTCTTCATCCACATGTCAAGCATCCTGCCATTGTGCCAAATAAGAGTCATGTATCATCGTTGCTTATTAAGTACTACCATGAAAAGGTGCAGCATCAAGGAAGAGGAATAACTGCCAATGAATTGCGATCCAATGGAGTATGGGTCATAGGATGCAGCAGTGCAGTTGCCTCACATATTTACAAGTGCACAACATGCAGAAAGTACAGAAGGAGCACACAAGATCCAAAAATGGCAGATTTGCCAGAAGAAAGAATGGAAATGACGCCTCCTTTCACATATTGTGGCATGGATTGCTTTGGACCGTTCTATGTGAAGGAAGCAAGAAAGGAACTAAAGAAATATGGTCTTCTTTTCACCTGTATGTGTTCTAGAGCCATACATATCGAAATGCTTGATGACCTCACTACTGATGCCTTTATCAATGCATTACGTGTTTTCATCGCAATACGCGGACATGTAAGACAGTTGAGATGTGATCAAGGCACAAACTTTGTTGGTGCAAAAGGAGAGCTCATGAAGGCAATGAAAAACTTGGATCATGAACAGTTAAAGGAATATGGATGCGAGTTCGTAATGAACTTCCCATCATCGAGCCACATGGGAGGTGTATGGGAAAGACAGATAAGGACGATCAGAAGTGTTTTAAGCGCAATCCTTGATCAGTCTTCTCAACGACTCGACAGTACCTCGTTGAGAACCTTTCTGTATGAAGTGATGGCTATTATAAATAGCAGACCTCTCACAACTGAGCATTTAAATGACCCAACAAGCCTTGAACCTCTCACGCCTAATCACATTCTTATGATGAAGTCTAACATAATATTCCCACCTCCAGGAGAGTTTGTGAGTCAGGATGTATACTTGCGCAAGAGATGGCGCCAGGTGCAGTTTTTGGCAAACGAATTTTGGACAAGGTGGAAGAAGGAGTATCTCCTTAATCTTCAGCAAAGACAAATATGGCAGAAAGAGAAGAGAAATACGAAGGTTGACGACATTGTCATCCTGCAGGAGGACAGTTCTCCACGTAACCAATGGAGATTGGCAAGGGTGACAGAGGTGTATCCGAGCACTGATGGAAAGGTTCGAAAGGTGAAACTGTTAATTAGTGACTCGACCTTAGACAGCCAGGGAAGACGTATTTCCAGACCAGTCTACCTTGATAGGCCTGTACAAAAGACAGTTTTACTGCTTGAAGCAGACTAAAGGTTATGGTTACCATTTCACGAAAAACAGTATTTTATGTTACTGTAAGGTTTAAGGTTTACTTGTATGGTCAAATTAAAGTGTGAAAGGGTTTGAATTGTGAGGTGAAATGACAAAATAGTCATTTGGTGGGAGTATAACTGCCATACATATTATTTCTGTTATTGAACATGTTTTTTGTTATGTTTGTTTAATCTATTCGTGAATGTTGAGTGTTTATGTTGACTGGGAACTAAAGTGCATTAATTTTAAGGTGTGTTGCACACGGACGCTTTTTGAGATGCAACAGGAAAGAACGGACTTTGGTCAGAAGTTATTCTCCGCGTGTGGAATAGAAGTTTTACACGTTTTTCTGAGATAAAAGTAAAGATGCTTTTTGTGTTTTCCTTTTGAGCCGGGTGTTTCAAGTGAACTCATTCCTTCTGGGTTAAATGCAGCCAGCGAGGTATGTGTATTATGTTCATATTCCCGAAGTGTTTTTGTATTTACTTCTTTCTAATATTTGTGAATGTGTTTATCTTGTGCATTGTCATACTGTAGTTTGACGGTGGATTTTGATGGTGAATGTGACGAAGGAGAGAAAGATGACAACTGTAATAAATCCATCAGTAACCAGAACCATGGTCTCGTTTATTTCCTGGAGGGAGTGATATGTTGTCCCTGAGCTCTGTAACGACATCTCTCATAAAGATTGGCGTCTTTAAATAGTAAAATAATTCTCTGAAAAACAGCTAGCCTCTTCGCTAACTAACACACAAAATACCATTGGAATGCTACTTCCGCCGCGTCACCGGAAGTTTCACCCACTTTATTTTTTACAGGAGCGCCCCTCGGAAACTTATGGATAGGTGTTTTATATCCATATAGATTTGTCTTGATTTCTAATCCACAACAAATGACGATTATTAGGTTAAAAGTTCAAAATACGACTCCATATAAGGTTATATTTCAGCACTTCGGGAATGGATAGCGACGCTTACTTATGACGCTTACTTAGCAAGAACGCGTTCTTGCGCGTTCATGTTAAGTTCGTTTGGGAAACGCACGTGGAATTGCTGCAATCGTTCGTAACCTTGCACGTAGAGAGCGCTCTTAAGAGCTAAGATACATCGTTATCGGGAAACCCGGCCCGCAGGCTGTTTTCTGTCTCTGCCATGTTTTAAAAGGGTCCAATTCCAAATGAAGTTACTTTTTGGATGACCCAAAAAGGGTCTCTCTCCATGCTTTAAAAGGGTCCAAATCCAAATGACGTTACTTTTTGGGTGTCCCATCTCATATCTCACTTCTCTCTCGCTTCAGTGATGGAGTTTCCAGAAGGCTTTAACCAGCTTGACCTGCTGGAGTATCATGGCCACATGATTCCAGTGGGGACAAAGAGCGGCTGGGTGGACGAGGAGGAAGGAGATGATGATGAGGATGAAACCTGCCACACAGAGGAATGGAATAAGCAACAGGAGCTTAAATTACAAGACACTCCAACTGAACTGATATTATGGGCCGCTGAGCAGAATAAGTGACCTTTGCAGTGGTTTTTAAACCTGAATCTCTTATTTAAAATATCATGGAATTGAGAATCAATCAGAGATCATATGGAGAATCAGAAATCAGGAGAACACTTCAGATCCGTGCTGTATGGTGGGTGTAGTCGCATAAGTTCAGAATCAAAGTCAGAAAAAGCTTTAATTATAGTGTGCTTGTACAAACAGGGAATCTACCTTGGTTTTGAATCTTGCAGTGCACACATATAAATACAACAAGAAGACACAATCAATTTTAAGAATAAAACATAGGTTTAGGCAGAAAAAAAAACATTTAGGCCTACAGTTTTGTAAATAATATGAATTTACATAGATACACTAACCCTTCAAAGTCTAAGGGGTGTTTTAAGTTCACCTGGCACGATGTATGACTTCTGGAATGGTCAATTTTCATATTGAGACATATTTCTGGATTCTGTAGATTCTCAGCTACAATGTGGATGCATTGACAATACACTTTTTGAGACAATTATATGTGTTATAATGTGATATTTGATCACCAAGAAATACAAAAACAGAATTTTTATTTTTTTTATTTTATAAAAATACGAAACATAAAGAAAGGAATTCCCAACAAATATTTATTCCTCAGAGGCTTTAGAACACCTGCAAAAACAGTTGGGTGAAAAAGTATAAAGAAAAAAAACAAATATTTACATTTCTGTGATTGCAGTCACCATATTTTTTGTGAAAAACACAGAAATAAGAATATAAAGGGAACCAAATGTTCATTAAAATTTAATATTCTCTATAGTCTCAATTTACAAAATATCCAAAACCACCCCTAGATGGCACTGTGCAATGCATTTGAAAGACTTGAAATATTGATGTTTCAATATTTGATGTTTGATTGTATAAAAATGTTTTTTTCTCTTCCAATAGTCTCTTACTGCTGGGAGCTTTAGAACTCCAATGAATTTGAACATCTCTGCAGGGTTGATGGTGGTCCACTTGTACCTTTTCCCAGCAACAATGTTTCTCTCTGCCAGCTTGTTTGCTTTGGCACGCAATGTCCTTGAATCAGCTCTAAAAAAAAGAGCTTGAAAAGGCCAAGGGTGCTTTGCTCTGTGGAGGTGTCCAATTGCACTCCAGGTTCCAGTCGGGGCAAAACTGTGGAATGGGGGCCACATCAGGATCATTTTCGGTCTTCCATCCTTGTTCCAGCTGGTCTGGTGGTGCTGGACATCTGACAGGTGAAAGTGACTGCCTCCTTCCACTTGGATATGCGACCTCAAGGCAGGGCTCGCAGATGTACTCGGCTGCTCTGCGGTTTCCTGATTTAGACTAAACACAGATTTTGTCATTAGTTTACTGTAGATTCCCACATATCAAAAGCTGTACAGCCTTTCTAATAATGAAATAAAGGGATAGATTAGCTATTCATGTGTGCATATTTTACGTTCAAGTCATAGGACTTCTAACTGCAAAATTATTACTGGAGCCTTTATCATAGTAACATTATATATGCACAAATACAATGTGTCTTATTCATGAAACATTCGTAAATATGCGAGTAAATATGAGAGTGATTTGCGTGTCGTATGAGAGTGGGAGACCTTCCCGAAAGTATGAGAGTGGGAGACCTTCCCGAAAACTCTTCTCCTGATTCACAAATACTTCGTAAAGGTCAGATGTGATTGTAAAATGTGTGTGTGTTAGTGAATTCCAACCAGTCGTAAATGGGATGCGCGTGCACGTTCATAAATCAGGCCCATAATATCTGACTGACATCTATGAATACGAATGAAAAAAAAAAGATTTCTCGGATGCAGAAATTGAAGTTTTATTATCATTCAAAACGCCACATTTTATTTTCAAGCGTACATAGTGGCCTATCAGGTCCTAAAAAAAGGAAGCTTGGCAGCATATTACAGATGCAGTTAATGGAGTTTCATCTGTTAATCGAACAGAAGTGAGAAGAAAATGTTTCAACATTAAGCTTGACAGCAAAAAACGAATTAGTTCACTTCGGAAAAATCGTATTCAAACATGCAGGAGAAGGACCGCCATCGATCACCAGATCTGATATTTCTTCTCATAATAAAAGTAAAAAGAAAAACCATACGTAATTACTATATAAAATATTTTTTTCAAAATGCTGTTTAAATATGTACCCGATTAAGGTGAATTAAAATGCAGCCTTATTAATATGAGCAAAACGTTCGGATGTTAAACACACACGCGTGGCTGGGAGCAGGTTGCGTAGGCCTACTAACATTTGGAAAATACGAACATTTTAATGAATCCGAAAATTTACGCCAGAACCACTTTACACATGATTTGATGGCAGAAGGGGAGTCCTGCATGCATTTTCTTCCGTGAAGGAGGTTGAGGGCTAGTTTTTTCAATGATGGAGGGGAATTTCAGGCTGAGTAGATTGTGTGAGAGTGTGTGTACATGATGTGTGTGTTTGTTTGTGTGTGTGTGTGCATGTATTTGTGTGTAGGTGATTATCTGAATATCTCTTTACACAATTTTTCAAACTTGTTTTGAAATAAAAGTTATCACTGGTATGAGTTTTTTTTTTTTGAGTTTGCATGCATAATATGGTTTGCAGAGATTGACAATGTACTGTATGTAGTTATTTTAACTTCAAACTTTATTGGCATAAATGTTTTATAATAACCTATATAATGCACATAGAACTATTACAGAGGAATGCTTAAAATAAGAAATATATTTAGGTGCCATTAATGTTTACAGTTATTTTGTTATTTACATGGTGAAGTGCTACAGAATGTGAAAAACTACAAAGATATTACACAATACTCTGTAATTCCTTATACGCTGAACTTGGATCAGGCATAGTTAAAACTATGGATATTGCTTTCATTATTACTTTAGAGATTTTTAATACTTAATAATTTTATTAAAAGTATTATTTCAAATTTGCACATGCGTTTTGTAGGATGCATGTGCTATAGGCTACCGTGCTTTCATATATAAAGGTGATATATAAGTTTTTTTGTGCTATATATATATATAGCACAAAAAAACTTATATATCACCTTTATATATATATATATTATATATACATACATACAGAGAGAGAGGCTTCTTCATGAACCACAGGGATTTGTAATGGGCTACAACGCAAATTCTCTCTTGAAGACAGTAAATAGAGACTATGTGTTTTTGAACATTTACATTTGTGGAAGAAAAATGTACCCAAAAGTGTTTAAATTAAAGTGTTTCGTTTCTTAGTTTTTTTCTTTCATTATAATTCCTAATGTCACTAACCAATGAGAATTGATATGGGCGGAGCTGCACGTGTAAACGGGTGAGCAGCGTTTTTCTGGATAAAAACGTTCTTGGATAAGAATGGTGAAGACCCCCATACTGAGATATTTAAGTTTGCTCTTTGTGGAAAAAGCATTTTATGTGATTGACCAGATTTTAGCAATAACATTGATAACTGGATCCTTTATGATAATACATGTTGTGGTACAACTGGGCATACAGTGCAATGCAAATAGTAATAATAACATAAAGTGAGAAGTAATAGTAAATAGTTTAGTCAATAAAATAAACAAATATATACAGCAAATAAAATGGTAATGAATACTAGTATAATTTATATAAAAATATTGATAATAGTATAGTTTATTAATAATGCTATAATAATAGCAATAGAATAAGACATTTTTTAACTACAGAATATACAAACACAAAAATAAGTTAAATAGTGAAATATATTTAATATTTAGCTCTTTGTTTTAAATTTCAGTTTTCTTGATCAGTCGTTTTAACAGAAGTAGCTTCAGTCAAACATACAGCAGGATACGATGTTAAAATAGCCTAAATATAAAGTTATGAAATTTGACTTTGCCCTCAGCCAAAACTATTTACCAGAGAACCATTTATAGATTAATGAGACCAAAGATAAACACAAATTATACGAATTATATCTCATGTTTAACCTTTAGACTAGAGACATCCGAGCCAGCGGCAACCGTTAGAAGCACTGGCCGAGGTACGGCTGTTCCAGGCGGGGGAGACGAGCGCTGGGCGGGGGTGCAGCTTACAACTCCGAAAACTTCAGATACATTTTTAAATAGGCGCTATCTTTATAAACAAACCACATATTTGAGCTTTAAACCAGGGGTTTTCAAACTTTTGTGTGTGTGTGGACCACTATTTGTAATCAAGATTTTTCACGGACCACCTCATAATACACATATTATGATATTACTATATTATTTATTACATATTATAATCAGGTTCATTTGAACAACACGCTTATTTCCGTAACAATGGAGTATGAAATCTATACAGCAATAAGAACACTTGGATATAGTCAGCATTTCAAAACCTTTACGAATTTTAGGGGATCTTAAGAGTTCAACAAGTCCTCAAAAATTAGACTTGAGAACATATTTGCCTCTGCCCTATAACGTTATACATTTAAAAGAAAACACAGTAGGCCTAACGTTATTCCAGGTTGAAAATAAAGTTGTCAAAAGGAAAAGCCATTGGAGTCTATTTGCCAGCCCGATATGAATATCCTCCTTTGATACCCCCCACATCTTTCCCTTCCTCTTTGTATCGTCCGTCTAGACCAATATTAAAAACAAACTGGGCCACATCTGGGCCATGCATGGGCCAGATCTCAAAAATGGCATGGGCCACATCTGGGCCAGTTCTCAGAAATGGCATGGGCCAGATCTCAGAAATGGCATGGGCCATATCTCAGAAATGGCATGGGCCAGTTCTCAGAAATGGCATGGGCCATGCATGGGCCAGATCTCAGAAATGGCATGGGCCATATCTGGGCCAGATCTCAGAAATGGCATGGATAATTTGCCCAGATCGAATTATCCTATAATAAAAAAAATACTAGAATACCGGTAATCATAGTCAAAAGTGATTTAATAAATATAGAAATTTGATGAATGCATTTACATATGTATAAATATAAATCAAAACAGGAAACACTACATATTATATAATTAAATAGAATATAAATATATAAAAAAAATCAGGCAGGGGTCAAGCAGGTGAGGATTTCTAGAAACCAGAGGGCAGTCCAAAGAAAACATATTATATTATACATTTATACAATTATACATATTTATAATTATAACTCAAAAATAGGACACAATACATATTATATAATATAAATCTAATAAATACATAAAAAACAGGCAGGCTCCAGAAGGTGAGGATTGCCATAAACCAGAAGGCAGTCCAAAGAAAACATACATATTTATAAATACAAATCAAAAACAGGAAACAATTAATATAATAAATACATTTTAAATAAATAATACAACAGGCAGGGTTCCAGAAGGAGAGGAGGCAGAAGGCAGTCTAACGAAAACATTAGACCAAGGTCTACATATTAGGAACAAGGTCAAGCGAGTGTCAGAAACAGGAGAAAACTGAATTGCAATTTTATAAAACAAAGCAGCGAATCAGATCAATAGTTCAAAAAGAGAGCAGGGCAAAATGGGAGTCCATTGAACAGGCAGTTCAAACAAGGTAATGGGTGAGCAAGTGTCAGAACCAGGAAACCATCTTAATTTTTTTTGTCTTGCCCGACGGCCTCCATCCCTGTCTGCGGCAAGCTGCAGCCATCTTTTGATCCAATTTTCAATCTCTTGATCTGTTGCAGTGGCAGTTAACCGGTTTCTTCTGACAGCAGCTACAATGACACATATGAACAACAGTAAATAAGCAAATAATTATTATTTATTATAAATCTTACATTTATAGGCACACCAAACAGCACAAATAAAAGGCAGTTCATTTCAGAAAGCCATACCATTGATTACAGTTTTTAGAGAGGTGTCTTTAAATGCAACTTTTCCATTGATTCCCCTCCAGTTAATCTGACGGGCCATGTCATTTGAAAGGAGGAAGCTGAGAATTCGCCATACGCTTTCTTTGACTGTTGTGCCTCCCCTCAAGGCTAACGTGTTCATCTGTAAAAATAAATGTATGCACAAATAAAGGAACAAGCATCCAAAAATCACCCTTTAAACAGAATGTACAAAGACTTTTACCGGTCAAAAAAAAAAAATGTTTATTTGGAATTATTTAGCCTTTAAAGTGATAGTTTACCCTCCAAAAAGTCCTGGCTCTTCTGAGTTTTAATACCTGAGTGAATAGGCATTTCTGTTTTGAAGTGCATAAGCGCCCCACACAGCTCTGGGGGTTTATAAAGGCCTTTTGCCTTTATAAACAGGGGCGGCAGTGGCTCAGTGGTTCATGTGGGTTGTCTACGAACCGAAAGGTTGGTGGTTCAATCCTCGGTACCACCTGACCAAATGTCGAGGTGTCCATGAGCAAGACACCTAACCCCAGCTGCTCCCGACGAGCTGGATGGCGCCTTGCATGGCTGACACCGCCGTCGGTGTGTGAATGTGTGTGTGAATGGGTGAATGTGAGGCAATATGTAAAGCGCTTTGGTGGCCATTAGGTCTATGAAGGCGCTATATAAATGCAGTCCATTTACCATTTTGAAGCAAAGCGATGCGTTTGTGTGAGAAAAATATCCATGTTTAAAACTTTATCGAGTAAATGGACTTGGAAAATATACAGCCATTCACATCCATTATAAAGCTTGGAAGAGCCAAAACATTTTTAAATATAACTCGATTGTATTTGTCTGAAAGAAGAATGTCATATACACCTAGGATGACTAGAGGGTGAGTAAATCATGAGCTAATTTTCATTCATTTCAGTTCCTTCAGCAGTAGAAGGAACTTATTCGCAACTAGCAATCTCATTGGTTGGTGTTAACGATCACTATCCACATTTTGATTTCAGAAAATCAGTTATTGTGAGTGAAAGCATACAATTGCCGTTTCTTTACCAGGCCAAACCTTTCTTGTTGCTTTACCATTCCGTGTTGAACCAGCCCAGCCAGTACGGATATGGTTTAAACGTGGTTGACTACCTACTATACCATTCACAATGAGCAAAATATGAAAACACTGACACAGTTAATTGATGCAAGTTATTTTTTTCTATTGAAATATGAAATCTTACCACAGCTGTCTTGTAGTCTTCGCGCGGCTACGCCACTCGGATTTCTTCATATGTGACTGCTTCAGCTGTGGCTTCGCGATCGAGTCCCGAGGTGGGCATGGCATCACGGTACGCTCAGAGTTCCAGTAACTCCGACCTGCCGTCAGACCTTCTTCCCGTGGACGAACCTCAGCGTTTTACAGGCAGAGTCCCTCTCCAGGCATGTTGTTGTCTCCACAGATGCCTCTGCCATGGGTTGCGGAGCCATGCAGCCGCGGGTTCCTGGACAGGACCCCAGGGCCTTATGCATATCAATTGCCTCGAGTTGCTGAAGAGTCGCAACTCGTACGCCACTATTATGGAGTCAGAAGCACCTGAGGTCCCTTCGTGCTATTTACATTCCAGGAGAGCGGAACCTGGTAGCCGACGAGCTGTCACGGTTCCGTCCAGTCTCTGGCGAATGGCGACTCCATCCCCAGTCGGTCCAGCTGATATGGGACCAGTTCGGGGAGACACAGATAGATCTGTTCGCTTCATACGACTCATCCCATTGCGCCCTGTATTACTCTCTGACCGAGGGCACGCTCGGCACAGACGCCTTGGCGCACAGCTGGCCGCGGGGTCTACGCAAGTATGCTTTACCCCAGTGAGCCTTCTCGCACGGACTCTGTGCAAGATCAAGGAGGATGAGGAGCAGGTCTTGTTGGTCGCCCCATATTGGCCCACCAAGACCTGGTTCTCCAAACTGATACTCCTCGCGACAGCACCTCCTTGGCCAATTCCTCTGAGGAAGGACCTCCTCTCTCAGAGGCGGGGCACCCTGTGGCACCCTCGTCCCGATCTGTGGAGGCTACACGTGTGGCTCCTGGATGGGACGAGGCAGGTTTGAGTACCCTGCCACCTGTGGTTGACTTACTACAACTTTCTCCCATCTCCCGACTGCATCTCTGGAGTGATCTTGGGTTCTTCTTTACCTCTCTCACCAAGGCTCTTCTCCCCTGATAGCTCAGTTTGGCCGGACGGCCAGCTCTAGGAAGGGTTCTGGTTGTCCCAAATGTCTTCCATTTAAGGATTATTGAGGCCACTGTGCTCTTATGTAGGGATGGCTGGCGCGAAACAGACGTTCCGAAGCTTTGCGAGATCCCGAAGCGCAGATGATTCAAAACACTGATCCGAAGCGTGATTCAAAACACCCACGTCACGTGACTACGGCTAAATGAAGCAGTGTTTCATCAGGTGGAGTGTTCTGCCGAATCAGGGTTTGATTGATCGGTCGGTCGGAAAAGATCACACAGAATACCTATTCTTAAAGTTGCTATTGTGCTGTTTTATGAAGGCAAAAAGCCATACAATGGTTTCGATTTTAGTTCAGTGGCAAAATATAACGCTAGAGACCATGTTAGTTTATACTTTTTACATCTCATATGTTCGACAAAAGCCAGGCTCGAACCCAAGCTCATCAATTACTCTGTCAAGAACTACACGCTCTACGATCTACGCCACTGTAACTGTTCGTGACAGGCGCGATTAAAAGACCCCCCCCCCCATATATATGTGTGTATATATATATATATATATATAGACAGATTAATAGAAAGAACAGCAGAGAAATTAAAAAATTTAAATAAAAATCTATAACAAAGTGAGACATTGTGGCTTGATTTGTTTTATTAATGTTCATTTTTCATGACCAAAATAACATTATGCAATGTGAAGAGACTGCAAGTTACAAGCATCATATATTAAAAAAATACAAAAATAAAAAACAACACATTTTTAAATGGCTCGTTGTAATGGTTGTTTCAGATGAACACCTGCAATTGACCACTAGGTGTCGCCATGGAGACGGGTGTCGGATTGATTCGAAGCCTCGAAACAATATAGCACATTTGCTTCAACTGTTTAATTGCTTCACGAAGCCTCGATCTGCCCATCACTACACTTATGAACCTTAAGTGCAGCAGAATTTTTTGTAACCATGGCCAGATCTGTGCCTTGCCACAATTCTGTCTCTGAGCTCTTCAGGCAGTTCCTTTGACCTCATGATTCTCATTTGCTCTGACATGCACTGTTAAGGTCTTGTGTGTCGCTTTCCTAATCAAGTCCAATCAGTATAATCAAACACAGCTGGACTCAAATAAAGGTGTAGAACCATCTCAAGGATGATCAGAAGAAATAGACAGCACCTGAGTTAAATATATGAGCGTCACAGCAAAGGGTCTGAATAGGACCATGTGATGTTTCAGTTTTTCTTTTTTAATAAATGTGTTTAATAAATGCTGTGTTTTTCTGTCAATATGGGATGCTGTGTGTACAATAATGAGGGACAAAAAAAAACAACAACAAAAAAAAAAAACTTAAATGAATTTAGCAAATGGCTGCAAAATTTAAGGGGGTCTGAATACTTTCCGTACCTACTGTATGTAAAATTACAAATATAATCTGCAATTAAACAGTAACAAAACAATTAAATGATAAAACTGTTAAATGTAAATGTAAAACATCCTAAATTAAACCGAAAAACACAAATTTACAGGTATTTCCTGCATTATTATGATCAAATATCTTCATTGTGCAAAAATCGTGAAAAAAGGGTTAAAGGTATTGGTAGGCTGGAATTGTATAAAAATTTTTTTTTCCAAATTCGTTTAAACTTTATGTATATATCAATGCATAATTAAAATATAAGTACTCTGAAAAAGAAAGTATAAAAATCGAGTGTCTGTAGACCTCTCACGACTGTTTTAAAGACAGCTCATTATTTCCATTCACTTCAAACCCTCCCTTCTGGGCTCCTTCCAAAGCCACGCCCCCAAAACACATGAACTCCGACAGCCGAGCTGAAGACGCATTATTTGAGACACCCCTCGCTGCAGCCTGTAGCACGATGACGTAGCTGGATGGTCCAATACGTAGTGGATGGATGTGTGTTTTGGTGACGTCATTTACGCATGCGCAGTGCCGATCTCTGATTATAATTCGAATGCATTGGTTTTAAGTGATATGTAAGCTCAATATTGTACTGAGATGATGTTCAAACTGTGTAGTATAATTCTGTTAAATAATTATAAGTAATTATTGATGAATAAGTAAGGAAAATGCTAAAATAATAACAGCATGGGGAAAATAAATCTTGTAATAATAAACTCGCATTTATGTTATACATTCAGAATTGCGAGAAAAAAGGTCAGAATTCTGACTTTATAGCACACAATTGCGACTTTATTTCACGCAATTCTGTCTTTATAACAAGCGATTGAGGCTTTATTTCACCTAGGCTAATTATTTCTCTATAACATGCGATTAAGGTTTTATTTGACCTAATTCTGTCCTTATAACATGCGATTGAGGCTTTATTTAACCTAATTCTGTCTTTATAAGATGCGATTGAGGCTTTATTTCACCTAATTCTGTCTTTATAACATGCGATTGAGGCTTTATTTCACGCAATTATGTCTTTATAACATGCGATGGCTTAGGCTATTTCAAGCAATTATGTCTTTTATAACATGCGATTGAGGCTTTATTTCACCCAATTCTGTTTTTAGCATGCGATTGAGGCTTTATTTCACCTAATTCTGTCTTTATAACATGCGATTGAGGCTTTATTTCAAGCAATTATGTCTTTATGACATGCGATTGAGGCATTATTTCAAGCAATTATGTCTTTATAACATGCGATTGGCTTTGTTTCACGCAATTCTGACTTTATATCTCACAATTCTGAGAAATAAAGTCTGCGAAAAGTATACTCGCAATTGTAAGGAAAAAGTCGCAATTATTTAAAAAAAAAGTTTTATTCTGAAAGCTCTGAAAATAAGAGCTTCGCTCGTTACCATATTTAAATTCTTGGAAGATCAACGATTGTTCACCAACTCTCTACACTAACTAGGCCTATGAATTCTTAATGTGCATGTGCCATCAGCGTTTATCACAGGATCGCGTTTAAAGTCTGTTTAGAGAGAACGGTGTCATCCAATTTAATAACAAATTATCATTTCGACAGAATCAAAACTAACTAGCTGTAAAATAACATTATTCATGAACCGCTATAAAGCAAAAACAATCTGTTACATTAAATTAAAGCTGCTTTGAAACAATCTAAATTGTTAAAAGCGATATATAAATCAAGATGACTTGACTTGACTAGTGCGCATGCGCGCGTTACAGGGTCCAACACGTATTGGACCGTCCAGCTACGTCATCGTGCTACAGACTGCAGCGAGGACCTCTTGGATTATTTACCTGAGACGAGCGGAGAGGAAGGAGCACAGTGCATGTAGTGACTGACATCATGTCAGAATCACATGTAATAAAAAAACTAACTTTATAATTATGAAGATAAACAAATAAGATGTATTTTAGTACTCACTATCAAGCATCAAGCTATTGGTAAAGTCATCTATAGCCAAAGGCAAAGCTAAAAACAAGTTGCATTATACACGTTTTTCCATTGCCATCATTTATGAAGATTGCCATCGTGATGAAGATGAATTTCGTGTAAGATTCATAACATATAGCCTATGGTGTTCGGCATGTAACGTTAAGAGTTTCCATGATGAAAGCATTGTTGACTCTGATGAGGACAGTGGGGTTAATAGCATTTATGAGTTTATAAATTACCCTACCATCCAAGGAAAAAATATTGCTCCCCAGATGTAGATCTACATTTTGCTTCGTTTCACTCTGACATTTAACGGTGTGTACATACACGCATACACGCAGATAGCTGAAAATGTGTATAGATAACACACCACTTGACTTGAAAGTGGCGTTTACGCAAAAGTCATGTTTTCATGTTGACACTCCAGAGACAAGTAGCCTACCGCATCGCCAGCTCGAGGACAGATCCGTGGTCGAGGGCGAAGCAGATTGGGTCGTGCAAGAGGCCGTGCAGCTAGAGGCCGAGGACGGGGTGGTCGAAGTGCAGGGCAAGGAGCACTTCTTGGAAAAGAGGACCTGCGTCGAGTTTTGCATCTTCAAGCTCAAACAAGGGCATGTGAACAGGTATCTGGATACGCGCAAGTGGGCAGGTCCTGTGTGGCAAAAGGGTGGTTGCCATGGTTGCGAGAGAGTGACAGTTGCCTAGGCCAATCCGTTGTTTCGTCCCGGTTTGAAATAATGAGCTGCGTTTAGTGCAGATTAAACGGTCTAGAGTCACTCGATTTTTATACTCTTTTTATCAGAGTACTTACATTTTAATTATGCATTGATATATATATATATATATATATATATATATATATATATATACTGTATATATATATATAGAAAGTTTAAACAAATTTGGAAAAATGTTTGGAAAAATTACTGCCTACCCCACCTTTAAATGACTACTAGGGGTGGCACGGTTCACAAAACCCACGGTTCGGTTTGTATCACGGTTTTAGGGTCACGGTTTTCGGTTCTGTACGGTTCTTGTTATTTTTTCTTTTAATCTTTAACACTCCAGAAATGTACTTCAGCATGTGATATATAGCTTAATTATCCACACTTTAGGATACAGTATTAAAAATATATATATTATATTCATGCAATCATGCACAAACTGAATTTGACTCTTTGACTTTAAGCACATTTTGGGACTATCTCAGAGGAAAGCTAGGTGAGATTTAGATACAGCAAGAGAGAAGAAATTGACATGCTTTTTGTTTATTTGGCAAAAAAAGGAGAATGTGTATCACTATCATACAAGAACTTGTGCATTTTTATCACATAAATCTTATTTACACAAAGAAATTAACCTTCATGTATCACTGCTAACTTTTGTAGCTCTTACCAAAATTCTATCTTTTAAAAGAAAAAGAGAGCAACTCTTAAAACACTGTCTTTTAAATGTCAATATACATGAAACCTCATTGCCTATAGATAATTAAGCTATAGCAATAGCAAAGGCCATAAACATAAAGTGAAATTTAAGTTCAACCTCAACACAAAAACAGTATCAACAATGCTTCTATTCCCAAAATGTGAGGGTACTTTTTTCCACTTAAAATTAAAGTGCAGGGTTTGGAAACGTATGACTGAAGCTCTTATCTATACATAAAGTGCCACTGTAGTTAACTTAAAATATCATAACATGAAATCCAAAATGTTCCGACACACCGGACTTATACCATAGACTTATACGACGCTGGCGCGTCCTCCAACTCCCTCATCTCTCCCACTTGCCATTTCTCCGCGTGCCGTGACCTGCAGCGCTCCATACTCCACTTTTACTGGCTTGTTTATTAACTTGAACCGGCGCTGCACAGAGCGATCGGTAATGACATCAAATACCGCGAAAGTGATGAATGCATACGGAGCCGACTCGCGCTAGATTGATGTTATTCACCGATCGCTCTGTGCAGCGCCGGTCCAAGTCGAACAAGTTTATGTCGCGCGAAAAGAAAACACGTCACATACGGGCACGAGGTTACATTGCGCATGCGTCGAACCGTGAGACGCACACGCGCTCCGAACCGAGACAAGCGAACCGAACGGTTCGGGTGTTTTTTCATGTACCGTGCCACCCCTAATGACTACGGCTGCCAAACAAAAACCATTAAATTAAAGTAAAATATGCTAATTCAAATAAAGTGCAAAAAACTTGAACAAAAATTTGATGTCACCATGATTGAGATATGTGTTTTTGCTTTAGTTTGGCTCTTGACCCTGAAGTTTTTAATGTTTCTCTGGCTGCTTTAACTGTTTTTTTTATACTCATGTTCCCCATGAACCTTGAAACTACGAATGTATGACAGATAAAACATCAGGAGAAGAGACAATGAGAATGTTTAGAAATTTCAGGATCGAGATCTCTTTGGTCAGAAGTATGTTCAATAAGGATGCACATCAAGATCGAGGACACTTCGACCAGAAATATGTTCAATGGGTCAAATTTAGACTAATATAGGGTTGACGCAACATTAAAATAAGTCTAATGTAAAATGAGTTATGCTTTGATGACTCTTTGGCCAGAAATGTCTGGGTCAAATATGGACTACTGCGTGGCTGATGTAACATCAGAATTTTATATAGGGTGAAGTCAGGTAAAGTGGGAAACTTTTTGGTAAATTGCATTTTAAACAACCAACGTCAGTTAGAATGTATTCAAATTGTATGTGTTTTGTTTAAATAGATTGTGATTAAGGCCACTATGGTGAAATTTCCCCAATGTATGTATTTATTAACAAACTGTTCATCTTTAAACAACATCTGACACCCTCTTCAGCAAACTGGAAGCACTCAGGTTGAGTGGGAAAATTTATTAGGGGAAAGTGGGACACTTTACATAAACATAAAATATTATGGTTAGAATGAACATGACAAATACTGTACAACCCCAAATTCCAATGAAGTTAGGATGTTGTATAAAATGTAAATAAAACCAGAATACATTGAAAATGTGTGTGCATTATGAATGAATTAATACTTGGAAGGATTTTTTAAAAATGAATTTCTAGAACTAATGCAAATATTTTAACATTGTAAACTTCACTCAACATTAAAAGAATATAACTTTCATTAAGCCTACATCCTTTTACCTGAGCTGAGAACAGGGGCTGGCGGTAGCCACTCACCAACTCTTTCACTGACTGTTGCAGTGTTGATTATGGGATGTTCCATGCCCTGGTTAAAACCCTTAATTTTGGTTTGTGTCCTTCAGTCACCTCCGGCTCATATTCTTCAATAGCTCCTGCCATTCTCTCTTCACTGATTTAGTTTTCTTTCCTACTTTGCTGTCTTTTCCTTTTCTGTATTGCCCTATTCTGTATTGCTTTCCTCTCTCTCTCTCTCTCTCTCTCTCTGTCCCTCTCCTCTGTGTATGGGTACCATATTGAATTTACCAAACTAAAATTGTATATTAATACACATTATAAAATTTTACTTAGAACTTTAAAATTTAATATTTTGTTCATGAAATGGCTGCACTGTGTTTGCTAGCATTAGCCTGTCCCACTAACTGTCCCACTCAACCTAACACTGTCAGGAGTGGGGCAGTGGGGCAGTGCTTTGAATCTAATTTTCACAAATATTTTATTTGTTTGACATTAACTTTTTTGCTCACAGCCAATGTGGCTAGTGGTTTTCCAAAATTACTAGGCACACAGCACTTTTACTAGCCACATATTAAATGGGGCTTAAAACGTGCTAAAATTGAATAATATTATCATTAGCTCTGATAAGGTTGTAAAGGTCCTTTTTTGAAAACATGTTGTCTTTTAAGATAAACACAATAGCAAATACAATAGCTTCTTATTGTATATAATAAAAGTGCTGCATTTTTTCTTCTTCTTTTTTTACAGCAGTAAATACTGTAATACAGTAGAACAATTATCTGCAACAATGAGCAAAGAATACATTATTTTTTTTCTAAGAAAAAATCCATAATTAAGGCAACAGGATTACTTTATATAGGCCTATATGACATAGTTTTGGGGACTTTGGGTTGTTTGTTTTGCATCAGCATTTCCTCAGAGCTCTGACTTAAAGGGCACCAATTATGCCCCTTTTTACAAGATGTACAACAATTTTACAATTGGTCTCTGGTGTCCCTAGAATGTATTTGTGAAGTTTCAGCTCAAAATACCCCACAGGTAATTTATTATAACCATTTGAAAATGTAATTTTGGTGCCTGCTTAAAAATGACCTGTTTCGGAGGTATACGGCTTTAAATGCAAATGAGCTGCATATCCGCGCCCTGCCTTTGGATGAGGGCGTAACTTGATACCTATGGCAGTCGGTAAGCAGAAGGGCTAAGAGAGTGAGAGACGCGCTGTTTTGAATGTCATTCAGCGTACGTTTGAATCGGAATATATAAATAGCACGAAGAGACTCCGGCAGAATAAACATAAATGAGAATGGACCAGTACGTCTCGGTATGGTTATTTGATACATTTATGTACTTTAGCGTTGTAATCGCGTTCCCTTTGAAATGATGGGCATGTGCAACACACACACACAGACACACATAAACACTAATGCTGGCGCAATTTTTTTTGAAATTACATACACATACTGTGATAAAGTTTGCTACGTACAAGCGAAATTACATTTATGCGAGGGACGGGGACCTGTGGCGTCATGTTTACTTGTCATACGGGTGCTTCTGTGGCAAATGTGAGGAGATGGCTAACATACAGAACAACAACATATACAGTTTGTGGTTGTGGTTACACACTATACAAATAAGGTTTAAATTATATAGCCTACACAGACATCCTACAACGACAACAACTTTAGACGCATTTGTTGTTGAATTGGCTGACATTGACTGAAAAGACTATTTGCTCAAAAATCATAAAACACACTTACTGTTACTGGATGTGACGGTGGATCGCAAACAGTAGATGACGATCCACACTTGAGGATTAACTTTTAAGCTACAACAACAGGATTAACCCACAAGTCCACGACAGAACACTTAAGTTATGTTTCCAAGAGACATTACCGGCTGTCGTCGCTGAAACAATGGAGGATGATGTGTACAGACAGATCACCGAGGGCGGGGTCTAGGCCACAGCCACACTGTCAATCAACCCCCTGTCTCCCGTTCTACGTCACAAAGAGCTGAATCTCAGAACAGCTCGTTCTGAGGCAGTGCATATGATTTATTGAGATTGTAAAAAAACCACTGGGTGGATTTTTATCATTCTAGGGTGGTTTTGCTCACACACTGCCAACACACATTTATGTTCAAACACCAAGTAAAAGTGAATTTTCCATAATAGGTGCCCTTTAATAATTATCATCATGAAGCTCTGGTAGCTCTGAGTAACTGGAGATATATCCACCTGAAACAAGTATTGAGAATGAGGAGTTGACGTGATTTTACAGTGCCCCTCCCCTCTCCGCCATGTTGGTAGGATTCCCACGGCAAACAGTATTGTTTACTTGTGTTTTTAGCTCGGTCGGTAGTAGAGGAGTTTCTCGCAATACCGCACTGTTTTACCATGCCTGGAAGTAACTGCTGCATTAAGAACTCCTCCAGTAACTCACACGATACATTTGGAAAACATAGGAACAATGGAATACAGTTTTTGGGGTTACCGAAATGGACACAGCAGGGAGAGTCTGACCTGACGAGGAGACGCCAGATTGCTGGGTTTGCTGATGCCTTTAGTATACGATTTTCACTGTTTGCTGTGCCTTAACGAACATATGCAAAAGTGTTGTTTGAGTGCCTTGTTCATTACTGTTTTATTTCATTGAAATAAATGTTTGAAACAACTTGATAAGGCCTAACAATATTTATTGAGAACTGAAATTAGGCTATTTGGACAACATAAGTTTCATGGACAACATAAGTAATAATAATAAAATAATAATACTGTTATTAGTGCAAAAGAACAAATATATCGATGCTGCTTCTCCAAATACAGCTGTTTTGCACTTTGTGTGAGTTTGTTCCTGTAAGGTCCTTTTCTTTCACCTTATCTTTTAGCATTGCTTTACTTTCTTCCTTTTTTCTCGTATTCTTAGATCCGTCTCTGTCCTGCCAAAATAATAAATGCGCGAAAATTTAAGAGCTCTGGAATGTTTAGTCTATGGGTTCTAAAGGCGTTGCCCCTGGTAACCGATAGCGTCTCCTATGATCATGGTCGACCGGCTCAGACCCCGCCCAAATCGGCACGTGACTCCTCATTCTCAATAGAGCATCACAGTCCCGCCCACAGCCCGAGAGAGCGCTGGTGCCGGAAGTAAATTTCCTATTCATTTCTCCCATTGACATTTTGTAAAATCCATATCTAAAGAGTATTAGAGCATGTCTGAGGATAATCAGCTACGGCTGAACTCATAAGCATACAATACATCATTTCAAGTGAAAAAACGAAGAGAAAATCCAAAAAAAGTCGAGGGTACAAGCCTGTGTACATATTTTCATTTCCGAGCAAAGGAACTACTCCTCCCATAAACCACCGCGCCTCACTGAAGTCGTCTGAAAGCCACCGTGAAAGAGCCTTTTGAGCGACTTCCAAATCTGACGACGGCCGTGTGAACTTTTTCTCCAGTAAATTTTATATAGTGAATGTGCAAGGAAACTCCTTTTCCTCGATTTACTGAAGCAAACGCATTTGCAGCTCAACATGCAAAAACATTGAGTATCTGGCTCGCTCATTAGCTAAGCTGTGGCAACTGCTAACCAATGGCGCGCGGGCAGGGGCGTCATGCAAGCCAAAATTCTGGGGGGGCACAATCTGAGATGTTGCAATTATTTCCTGACGGGTGATCATGTTAGGAGGGGTCAGGGGGCTTCTCCCCTCTGAAATTTTTTTGGTAACACTTTAAAATAATGGTCAGTAGTTAACAAGTAGCTATGCAGGAAGTAATAGGTAGTACTACCGAAGTTAATACTATTAACTAATATGGAAGCAATATTAACTAATCATTAAGTAATAGGTAATTTAGTACAAAGGTAGTTCCTTGGTAGGTATTTGATTGTTACTAAAGAAATATATCCTCATTGAGAATTACTTGTGAACTAAGAAATAATAACCAATTAATTACTAATCACAAAAGTAACATGTCTAAAAAGTGAACAATTGTGGGGGTTTTACTCTTAACATGGTCATAACATTTCAGAAGCACGTGCCTCAAATGGGTTTTTTGTGGAAACCAGTTTATGAAGTTTATACATGTTTATTTAAAACTTAAACATAAAATAATCCTAATAAAGACAGTTTTTAAAAATAAATCTTAAATAATTAGGAAGTGATGCTGACACTCTCATGATTGGATTATTTCACTATTATGAGCTCTATTGAATGTTAGTCACATGATTGAATTTGGCTGCATTTATGTTACGATAAGCGCAAAACCACATCTTCCAGATTACAGTGTTTGTTGGAATATTAGTGCCTCACAGAACCTGTACAGTATGTGTCAAATCTAAAATTAAATTACTTGTATCATTTGTGAAAAACATGTTAACTCCTCAATAACTACTTAAGCGTTACCTTGTCATCCCGCAGGAACTACTAGTTGAAGATTCACAATCTCATTATTTAATGTTGTTTTTAGTTTTTTTTATTGTTTTTATTAATAATTATAATCATTAGTATTATACATGTGATTTACACTTTTCATATACATTTTTTATACTTTTCATATATCATTCATAATCATTTATAATCTACATTTTTATGAATCAACTTTTCTGAATACTGTATGTGGAAGACTTTTAGAGTTTGGTATACGATATATATCTCGGTACTTTCTACGTTTTCTATTTAGATAAAGAAAATCTTTATATTTAAATAAATATATATATATATATATATTCACATTCGGCCCAATGATATCCTACAAACAATGTTGATATTGAAGGATATGGAAACAAATATAATATAGGCTATGCAATATATTATGTGCAAAAAGCTTTTGTTTTTATATTGACTAAAAGCTAAACTAAAAATGAAAATAAAAACAAAAACAAAAGCACAAACTAATTATATTAGCCTGCATTTGAATACCCCATTATAATCACTTTCACTTTCATTAAAAATATATACTTGTAGGTTTAAAATTCCACATATGGCACATTTATTTTCTCCAACAACAAATATTTTAGCAATATGTTTATTTTAGTCAGAATTATTGCGTACTACGTAGTACTATTCACGCGCATGCGCGCGCCGGCGCTTGTTCAAGGAAGCATGAATTTTAGCGGAGATTCACTTGCAGAAGCTCGTCCTCTTCTGACATGGACATATTTGTTGTGAAATGGACATATTTGCTTTACTTTCTAACATTTACAGATGGAGAATACGTGAAATGTAAGTTAAGCACTGAGGAAAGCACCACATCTCAAACGCATTAAACAGCGCAAGTATCTGTCAGTCAGCAACAGTGTCTGTCAGAGCATTTGACAGGGCGGCAAGCTGCCTTAAACTTGTTAACTATATCAAAGTGATTTTGACGCAATTAATATAAGCTTGTGTCATGTTTAGGACAAATTGTACTACGTAGCCTAGCTACTTTCACTGCAGCAGCTCACACTGCAACCTCCGCTATTTTTCAGATGTGCTCATATCAAACTACTGTATCGATATAAACGGTATTGCCTCATTCCATATCGTTTCAAAAAATATAACGATACATCGTACATATTCGATATATCGCCCAGCCCTAGTTGAGTGTATTATGTTTCTTTCCATCGGAGCAGAATATACATTTCAATGATTGATGGAGAGCAGATGTTTCTCTGGAACAGCCTATATGTACAGTGTAAGCTCTTTGTTTAGGCAGAGAGAGGGGAAAAATACAGAGAAGCAACAAGGAAGATCTTTGCGGGTCCATTATCACTCTCTCTCCCTTATGTCTTATATAAATTGGTAAAATAAATAACATATATTGGCAGAATGACTGGTGTCTTTTCATTAAATTAAATAACAAGGGGAAACGAAGATTTTAAATCTACATAGTGATGTGGCCCATTATTTTAAAGTGAAAAACATGTTAACTCCTAAGTAACTACAACCGTTACCTTGTCTACACAAGGTAATGCTTGTAGTTAGTTAGGAGTCTACACAAGGTAACGCTTGTAGTTAGTTAGGAGTTAACATGTTTTTCACTTTAAAATAATGGGCCACATCACTAGTACTTCCGGAAGTCACCTGTGGGGGAAAAAAAAAACAATCATAGGTGACGGTTTTGCAATCCGTCACCTCAGTTTATAAACTGTAGCCTACTCACGAATTCTACTGTTCCCTCGGTTTAACAATTCGTGCCCACGAATTAATACACCGTACCCACAAGTTCCTAATCCGTGCTCTCAGATTTGTAAACCGTGCCCTCAGTTTTTGCAATCTGTACCTAAATTGATAAACCGTGCCCACGCTTTCGCAATCCGTACTCACAGGTTTGTAATCCGTAGGCTACTCACGGATTTGTGGCTTGTCCAGAGTGTGCCGCATGATTAATTTCAAACAGGCCTCCTATTTAGATGCGGGATGCATTGTTTTTAAAAGGACTTCACATACAAAAAATAAATAAATATAACACAAAGTTAAAGGCCTATAAAAATAAAACATTCATAAATTGTTTTATGATTAACATATTCCTGTCTTAAGTGGACTCATTTAAAGTTATAAACACAAATAATAGGCCTAATAATAATAATTAGGCTATTATTATTACATTTAGGCTACATATTTAGATATTTATAAGACGCTTTTATCAAAAAAAAGAAACAAAGAAATTCGTCAAATGTCAGTCATAATACAGGTTAGACAATAATAATACTGAGATTATCACAAACAAACACAAGATTTTGACGCATATCCAAGTGTTTGTGCACAAAATATAAATAACATTGACTTTTTGCCTTTATTAAACATTTAAAATATTCGCAAATTAATATGGAATTTTTTTTTTTACTTTCTAAAATCAAATTAGAAAAAAAAACTATATTTTGCCCGCAGTGCTAAATGAGAAGAGCATGTCTCGGGAACCATATAGAGATGATTTATAAGTGATTTATAGGCTAATCATAATAAATGTGTCTAAAAAAAATAACGATGGATTTTTATTGTTTAAATAAACAGTTTTCTAGTGACGGGCTAAACATCTCCATCTCCGCTGTGAAGCGGATGCACCTTTAGAGAGAAATGTCTCTTTCGGATTGTATAATCAGACGGTATTGCTTTCGATTCGAATTTGTTCCTTTAAAAGTGGATATTTCAAGCTTTAGATATGCTTTTGTTTCAGCTCATTTATGAGACGCGCTCCGGAGATCATGAAAGAAAAACGCGCCTGATTGTTTTATTTTATTTTTACACACCGTGTTCTTGTTATTTTACAAATACACCGTTTTCTTGTTATTGTGAGTTTACACAAATAAAAGTAGTTACAAAAAATTTATTATGTAGCCTATAGGCTAATGTAGTACTTTTTCTGTATGACCAGAAATGCTAGATTATTTTAAATTGTTCCACTGTTGATAGGAACATGCCAGTGTTTGCGGCTGCGACTCAGTGACATGCATGCGCGCTCCACAAACACTTGGATGCGTCAAAAACCTGTGTTTATTATAATCTTAGCCCATTATTATTGTCTAGACTGACATTTGACGAATTGCTCTGTTCTTTTTTTGTGTGGATAAAAGCGTCTTAGGCAGGGACGTGCACAGGGGGGTTGCTCAGGTTGCCCGGGCAACTGCCCATATGCCCTTCTCGACTCAGGCTGCCCTTCTGAGGAAAAAAAAAATCGTACAATGGATGTAGAATTTCACGTAGGCCTAGACAAAAAATAATATAAAAATCGCAAAGCCTTCACTTCCAAAAAAAAAAAATTGAAAGTCAAACTGTTTCCACAAGACCATAGACTGCACGCGACCGGTGCGTATGGTAAGGCACCGCAAATTACTCAGGCCGCGCCTCCATCTCGTGTCGCGCGCTAATTAATGTGTACGAAGTCCATGACAAAATGAAGCGAAACTATCCTTCTCGTCACGAAAAGAGGAAGAAGAAAAACATGAGAGTGAATTGCGGGAACAGCAGTCAGGTAAACTTGTGTTCTGTTCTGTCAGCAAAGTTTGATGGTCTGTCTGGGCAGGCAGTGCATCTCTTGCATCACTTTTTGCCTGACAAAAGTGAGAGTAAAATACCATTATTTATTAGGTTTTGTTTTTGATAAACGACAAAGTGCAACAACAGTGTTTGTTTACTGCAGCTCGGAAAACATAACCGCGTCGCGTGTGTTGCGTTCATATGCGCGTGCACGAAATGAAACTCGCATTTTTCAAGCAGAAATGTGGAGACCAGAGAAATACTGTACAATACGTGAATGATGGCACTCCCAATCAAAGTACACATTATAAAGACACTGATTATCTAGTCTCAGTGTAGTTAAAAACTCTAAACAACTGCACTAATTATGCAAGATATAAACCAATGTATTGGCAATTTGACATTGATTGACTATTGATTTATAGGCTATATTGAATTTAAAATGATGATTAGATGGACATTCTGGTCAATATGAATGGTGCGGTGCCCTTTTTTTCAGGTCAGATCAACTGCCCCTCAAAATTCCTGTGCACGTCCCTGGTCTTAGGCTAGGCCTAGCCTATGTAGCTAAATGGATTTTGATGATTACTAGAGTTCACCGAAGACAGTAATATGTTTAACATACAATTATTTATAACTTATAACCAAATCTTTTACAGTTTTTGAACTGTGCTATTATTATTTTATTTGATTTTTTTTTCGCTTGGTATAGCCTACTGAGATTTTTCCTCTAAAAATGGACTTTAAAGATAAAAGTAGCCTAGTTTTTTTTACAAAATGCAAGAAATTATCCATTTAAAAAAAAGGATTTTAAAAACAATGCAATGCATCCCGCATCTAAACAGGAGGCATGGTTGAATCATGCGGCACATTTTTGGGGACGAGGCAAATGATTTAACAGATGATTTATAGGTGATTTATAGGCTAATCATAATTAATGTGTCTGAAAAATAAAGATGGATTTTTATTGTTTAAATAAACTGTTTTATAGTGTGGGCTAAACATATCTCTCTGCGCTTTAGAGAAATGCACCTTTCGGACTGTATAGGCTAGGCTAATCGGTATTTGCTTAATTCGTTTAAAGTGGACATTTGCATATTTCAAGCTTTAGATAGGCTTTTGTTTCAGTTCATTTATGAGACGCGCTCCAGAAATCATGATAGCTCGCCTGATTGTTTTTATTTTATTTTACAGTGGGGAAATTCACAAATAATAGGCTAATTATTAATAGTAGGCTAATTATAATAGGCTAATAAAAGGAGTTTCTTTTTTTCCGAAATATTTCTCAAACAGCATATAGCCTATATTAAATATAATCATTATTAGGCCTACTACTATATTGTGTAGAATAGGCTGCATAGAATATTAACTAGCCCATATCTAGATTTATTTAACCATGAGAAAGAGGCGCGTAGGCTATATAGCCGTGACGGGTCGCGGGACACGCGCGTATACAGCAGTGATAGGTTGAGAGACAGGCGCATAAAGCCGTGACGGGTCGCGGGACATGCGCGTATAGTAGCCTATAGCCGTGAAAGGTCGCGGGACTGGCGGAAATAACCGTGACATGTCGCGGGAGTCGGGACAGGCGCGTATAGCCGTGACAGGTCGCGGGACTGACGCATATAACCGTGACAGGTCGCGGGACAGGAAAATATAGCCAGGACAAATCGCGGGACAGGCGCGTCTATACGCGTCTATACCGTGACAAGACTCGGGACAGGCGCGTATAGCCGTGACAGGTCGCGGGACTGGCGCATATAGCCGTGACAGATCACGGGATAGGCGCGTATAGCCGTGCTAGGTCGGGTGACAGGCGAATATAGCGATGCTAGGTCGGGTGACAGGCGAATATAGCGATGACAGGTCGAGAGACAGGCGAATATAGCGGTGATAGGTCGGGTGACAGGCGAATATAGCGGTGGCAGGTCGGGTGACAGGCGAATATAGTGGTGGCAGGTCGAGAGACAGGCGCATATAGCGGTGGCAGGTCGGGTGACAGGCGAATATAGCGGTGGCAGGTCGAGTGACAGGCGCATATAGCGGTGGCAGGTCGAGTGACAGGCGCATATAGCGGTGGCAGGTCGAGTGACAGGCGAATATAGCGGTGGCAGGTCGAGTGACAGGCGCATATAGCGGTGGCAGGTCGAGTGACAGCTGCCACTAGCGGTGACGGGTGGAGTGACAGGTCTCGGTGGCAGCTGTCCCTGCCACGGAAAGATTTTACCCCCTCTCGCTGAATGTCCAGAACAAAGAAGATAAGGCACATTAAACTTTCATCTTCCGACGTTTTACCACCGTGTCGATTTATTTTGATTAATACGTGCGAGGGGGAGAGAGCAAGTTGCAAGAGCTTTGTATGGAAGGCAGTAACGTTAGCCAATAGTTTACGGTTAGACTAGGCTAGCTATCGATAAAGTTACACTGACATAACTTAAGTTGCTCTGAATTCGCAGCTAATATCAATTCCATAACTTTTTGATCAAGATAAAATTTCCAGGTCAACCATAAATAATCCCACTACCTTTTAATATCATCCGATAACTAATCAATGCCGATTTGTTGCATTTCCCACTTACCACTTGTAAAACATTGCCAGTTCAACGTGGGAGTTGCTTGAGACTTGAACATAGTCTACACAGCAAAGATTCTAGAGCTCTACGCGCGTAGATTTGATATATACACACACCATATTAGGAAAAACGGGCGTGTCGTTATAAGCTCTGGTAATTATGGAGCATATTAGGAATAAATAGTCAGGCAAAAAAATGAAAAGAAATTAAAAAAAAATATATCAGTGAGGAAAAATATGAGGGGGCACGTGCCCCCTCACTTTGAATGGGCATGACGCCACTGCGCGCGGGCGTCTCAGAAGTGCGACCAATGAATTTAAGGCCATTTTATACTTCTGCGTAGGGTGCGCGCAGTAGGTACGGCGTAGCATACGCACAGTCCCATGCCGCGTACCCTTCGCCGTCGCCTGACGCGCACCTCTTCAAAAATGTAACTACACGTCGCGACGACGCGGACCGCAAGATCTGTGATTGGTCGGCTTGGTAGCATTGCATTTCCTCCTACGCATTTCCGCACGTACCTTCTCACGCATTTCCACCACTGTCTATGATTTCCACACGTACCATCTCCTCCGACATCTTCTCTCGTTTCTGCCTTTCAGTTTTAGTAATTTCACTAAAGTGAACTGTTTTTCCACCTCAATAAGCTCCAACTCCAACATGATCAGCTCTCTTTCAGTCGCTATTGCTTGTAGTAACCTAGCTGCGAGGAATCTAAACACAGTGGAACATTAAAACCCTCCGCCGCCAACTAGCGTTTCGGAGCAGTACTGCAGAGCAACCAAGACCTGAACGCAGAAGTATAAATGCTCACAACGGCGTCGCCTACATGCGTAGCCAACGCCGTACACTACGGCGTACCCTCGACGCAGAAGTATAAATTGGCCTTAGCCCTACGTCATTACGCGATCTTCAGTCTTCACGTACCTTCACGGGGTTTCAGACACGTGACACGACTTCCACCAATCAGACGCATCACTGTTGGATTGTGGGATTGTTCAGGATTGTGGGTAATGTAGTACTTACATCGTGAATAAAAGGCATTTATCTTAAAACAAGGTTAGTACCCCATGAACTTTTGCCGTTTATATGAGCATATACAATCGCTTAGTACAGCTGTAGCTGGTTTTAAGTCTACCATGTATGGTTACGTTTTTATGGCTTATATCTCAAATGTCAATGGAGAAATTGTATTGAATTTGTACAAATCTGGATTAAAGAGGAGATTTCACACAGAATATTAGAAAATTAGATTTGGACATTCTTTGAAAATGTAAATGTGAATCACTAACACACACGCGGGATTTTTCCATGTGTTTTCGAATTGCAAATTTTCTGATTAAAATTCTGATTATTATTATGGTAACACTTTACAATAAGGTTCATTAGTTACTACATTAGTTAACATTAACTAAGAATGAACAATACTTCTACAGCATTTGTTAATCTTTGTTAATGTTAATTTCAACATTTACTAATACTTTATTAAAATCTTGTTAACATTAGTTAATGCACTGTGAACTAACATGAACAAACAATGAACAGCTGGATTTGTATTAACTAACGTTAACAAAGATTAACAAAAACAGTAACAGATGTATTGCTCATGGTTAGTTCATGTTAGTTAATACATTAACTAATGTTTAATAAATGAACCTTATTGTAAAGTGTTACCATTATTATTATATAAAAATAGGAAATAAATACAAACAAGAAAGACATAACTGTTACAATATACTAATATTTATGGCTGACAAAAAGTGACAGGTAAAAAAAGAAATTAAAAAAAAAATTCCAGATTCCAAAATTTGGCCAAAATTGTGATTTCAATCAATATCAATATGACTAAATAATAATAAAAAAATACCAGAACATACTACACTGCTTATATTAATTTATCTGGGTTACCTTGGAAACGGCATTTGTGTGCAGGCAAGCGTCAGCATCGGTCGAGCACCCCTCCTCCTTTCGCTAGACCAATGTGTTAATCCTCGTCCTGGCTTTTAATTTCTCACTCTCCCCTATTCTTTTTTAGTTTCCTCTGATAAAACCGTTGCCTTATTCCTTGTAGCTGTTGTTCGGCCATGACGAAAACATACGGACAGCAATCAAACGCGAGTTGGGCACTAACGTTAGATTCTGAGGAAGTTTGGGGTGGTGAGGGAAGTGACGTATGCCGCAAAGCGGTCGAATTTTGTAGTACTTTTTGTGCTCGGGTTCCTACCCGAAAGCCGAAGTTACAAAGTGCTACTGTAGTAAAAGCGATAGACACCTTCAGGATACGGCAGACGCGTCGTTCAACCTATTTTAAGTCGATCTACCATCTCAATGGGTTTTGGTAATATATTATAAAGGTTGAAGAGTTCCACAGTGTGGCTTTAATATGTTAAATATGACTCCCACCTCACTTTTGACAAAGGTCAAAAGTAAAAATCAAACAATAGACAATGCATTTGTTAAAAAACAAAAGCAAAAAAACCCCAAAAACTTTATTGTGATTTAGTACAGACAATGAATGAGCATGAGTGTCTATAGACAGTAAATTCTGAGATGGGCTTGCATTATTATTGCTATATAAACTATACTGCATGAACAAATATTTAAAAGACAGGGATCAATGCAGCACCAGTTTAAGAAAGTTGGTTGCATTTGAAATACTTTGTATAGTATCACAAAGGTTTGGTGACTTAAACACAATCCATAGTACACAATACAGTTGAGGTGTAGTAAAAACCTCGTCTCAAATGATTCCCCTTTTGCCAAAATAGTTCTGACATGTTATACAGAAATTGTCAAGCTTTGTTTTTCTTCCCAAGGCAAGTGTAAATGTAACGGAGGCCAGCTAGTAGTTGCTGTGCAAGTAAAACCTCACTCCCCTGATCTCAATAGGCGCTCTAGCGACAGACGCTAGAGGCTGCAGTCTTTAGCCTCCTTGTTAGAGCGCCTGACTCTCATGCCGGAGACCCGGGTTCGAGGCCCGCTCGGAGCGGGTTGAGTGGGACCCGGGTGTGAGGGGTTACATTGGTGCCGTGACCCGGATGAGAGTGAGGTTTAGGGGGGTGAGTGTAACGGAGGCCAGCTAGTAGTTGCTGTGCGAGTAAACCTCACTCCCCGATCTCAATAAGCGCTCTAGCGACAGACGCTAGAGGCTGCAGTCTTTAGCCTCCTTGTTAGAGCGCCCGAATCTCATGCCGGAGACCCGGGTTCGAGGCCCGCTCGGAGCAAATTGAGTGGGACCCGGGTGTGAGGGGTTACATAAACTCCACCGCTCAGCCAATTTTACAGCACAATCATGAAGTCACCAGTCCAGAACTGACTTAAGAAAAATCATGGATGTACTACTGCAACAAACTAATTCTATCTCTGAGGATCCACTAACAACACTACATTAAGGTTAAGTTTAGGTTTAGGGTAGGGCTGCATGATTAATCGAAATTAAACTGCATGCAATTTGGGAAAGGCTGTAAGGAAATTTTCTTTTAAAGTGCAGCTTGTCAGTGAAGCACGGCTCTGTGGTCAGTAGTAAATGCTACTCCATCTGAAAGTCAGAGAGCGCTCTCAAGCAGAATCTCCAAATATACCCTGCAGAAGTACGATAATGCATGTCATTACAGGAAATCCCTATGGGCATCGTACTATCGGTGTAGCTTAAAGGGCAATTTTACAATTAAAGCCCTGTTTTAAGATCGTTTCTGATGAAATAGAACGGTTAAGACTGAAATTTGGACACATGCTGCTGGCCTGAGAATTCGGTTTCTGTGGTAGCACCCCACCTCTCGTGCCACGAGATCTCGCGAGACTAAAACATGACGAGATTTCCCATTGAGTGAAAAGCTGTCTCGCGATATCGCCATGACTGAGCGTGTGGGTGAGATTACAATATTCCACTGCTACTGTGCACTCACATTCGCTTAAACTATCGTTTTGCTGTTTAATAAATGTATAATAAATAATATATCCTCATATATCCAGCTCATCCATTACGAGTTGCTGTTGCAAACAGTGCAGCACGAATCACAGTTCACTGATCGCGTGACAATGGCGGAGGATTCGTTGCGCAACATAGACTAAACTCTAATTGTCTTTTCTTGCAAGCTCAGCACCGCTGCTTCCTATACACAGAGTACACACGATCACCAATTTGAAATTAAAACGGCGCCGTGCACTGTCACAAAAAAGCTTTACACAGTCATGTCATGTGAACCGTTGTCTTGCGGGTCTTGGGCACCCAACTTGTCATTTTTGCCGCGCTCGTACGGACACGTCCAGTATGTTACTCCGTGACAGCGCACGCTCTGATAGGATGCACAGACCTCTCCCAATCATCTTCTGCACTCAGCCTCTGAAGCACCACTAAGTCCCCCTCCGTTTCCCCAAAGCCCGTCGGTTTCCCTCATACGCTGATATTAGAGTATTTAAACATTCTCTATGGCTCTATGGTATTTTTTTTAATGACACACTGTCTCTTTCTCTCTCTTACATATGTAGGCTAGTTAGTTATAAACTATTTAGACTTTTAATGATTAGTGCTTTATTATTAAAGTTTGTGGGTAAGAATCGTGTTCAAAAAAAAAAAAAAAATCCCTCATTTTGGGGATGGAATCTGGGAAATCTCCCTTATTTTCAATGTTCAATGTTGACAGCTATGCTTCGAATATTGAGAGTACTGTAATGTCTTAAGGACAACAGACAAAGGGAGGCTGTGTTTCTGAACTTATAGGGTTAATGAACAGCATTAACCCTACTGCCGGTGCAAAATAAAACAGCAATTTCAAAACAATTATAAAGAGTCTGTGTGTGCTAACTTTGATTATGTTGCACTTGCACTTATTGTTTGCACTTCAGACTTCAATGAGTTCAGTTAGGAGGTCACACACAGCCTCAATCAGAAGTTCTGGAAGCTCTTAAATGTATAAGGTCTGAAGAGACTCATGTGAAATCAAACAGGAGAAAAGCCAGTCAATAAAAACCTTTTACAGTGCTTGTATATACTTTCAATGCATTTGATAATTCATACTTTAAGTAGACCTGAAATGACATGCATTAGTGCATTATTAGTTAAAAGATTGCGAAATGCATACTATTTTTCCAGTCATGAATTTTGTCATTGAGGATTTCTGAAAAATTGTGCAAAAATCTCGTCTCGTTCTCGTGAACCCAATCTCGTGTCCGGTCTAGTCTCGTGAGATAAGCGTCTCGCTACACCCCTAATGGTTTATCTAGGTTCTTTTTAGCCTTTTCGTGTATTTTCATGAAAATAAAGTTATATTTCAATACTAAACGACATATCCGCTTTTAAACGGTTTCTCACAGAAGGATGTTTTCAAACACTCAACTGACATTATGAAGTGAGTTTGGAGTAAAAACATGTTAATAAATGTTGTCTTTTGTTGGACAAGAGGTTCATAAATGCTTCTCATGTTTGGAAAGATGTTTGACACATGTTGCTTTTTCACATGTACGTTTATAAGCGACTCAAACTCACAGTGCTTTCAGATTTCCAACTGATCACAGAGCTTTGCTTGACTGACAAGCTATGCATAATGAAATGACTTTAAATGTGAATTAATTGATCTGTATCTTGATTGAATTAATCTATAAATTGAAAAAAATAAAAAAATAAAAGTGCCTTTAACTAAAGAAATAAATGGGTTATTGGGGTTATTATTGGGGCTTGAAACACCCTATTGAGATTGTTTTATTGAAAAATATGGCTCTGAATAAATGTAGATGCTTAATGTTTATACACACTAAGATTTGGAAGAAGTTTACCTACTTTAAAGTATATGTAGCTTGTAGATGCAACTTGCAAACTACAGTTTTAAAATAGCTTCCCAACACTTTTTCAAGGTTTTCTGTAATTGTGGGTTCCCAGCTGTGATCAGTGCAGAAAGCACTTAGGTTAAAGTTTAGGATTATACATTTATACTGAAGCCATTTGTGCTATTGACTTATTTTCATGTAAGATTCCCATACTCTCCAAAGATTCAGATTAATTTCCCATTAAAATATTTGTAGATCATGGACTTCAATGACAATCACTTTATGAATAACGTTATGGACTTTTTTTGCACTTTATGGGTAAGTGCAATCAGCAGCAAGTAAATAAATCTTTTTAATGTGGGAGCCTATATTTTTAGATCTTTAGAGGGAAGTCATGTTAAAGCTCTGAATCACTTGTTGAATCAACTGAATCAATTGTTTTTCACTTCACCAAGGTTTGGTCAGTCATATAATTGTTACATTTTTATATTAAAAATCAACCACTGAACCATGAAACTCCATGACAAATGTCTAATTTCTTAATGTGGAGAAAAATTATTGCTCTTGATTAAATTATGGAAAAAAACATTGAAAAGGGCTATGTGGAGACTCTTCAAAGAAAGAAAGCAGCATGTGTTGGAACCACATGAAGCTGAATAAGACAGAATTATCATTTTTGACAGAACTATATTTAATACCCCTGCAACCAGCAAGTTTGGCAACTATCTTTGAAATATTTAGCAATAGTGCAAACGATTACAATATCTGACAAACTTTAGATATATCTTAAATCAAATAGAAAGATAATTGATGTGAAACACATGCAACCAAAACCCAATGCATACAAAAATGGATTAAGCACAATCAAAATAAGCACAAAATAATAATACTCCAAACGTTCTCAAGAACATCAGGTGAAAAACAGACTCTGTAAACAACTGTCATTATAAACCATTCAGAACCACAAAAAAGGCTTGCATACTGAAAATTTAAAATGGTTAAATGACAAAAAGAAGTTTCAAAACTGCTACCCAACCTTAATATAAAATGTTATCTCTGTTACAGGTTATCTATTTGTGCATTTCAGATTACAGTTGAGCTCAGATGGAACAGAAACCCTCACGCTGGGTCAACATCGCAAGCAAATGATGCAATGCAACAAAACTGAAACATTCTCATTTTAAATTTAAACATCTGTCTACAGTGCTGCAAGCATGTTGACAACTGGAATGTTTTCGTTTTTTTTACATCTCATTGCTTGTTTGCAGTGTAGACAACGTACAGTTTAACTTGAAAGTTAGGAGTGTAAAAAACCAAATGATAAACATGGAACCAATAACCAAGAGGCTTATTTACTAAGAAGTAAAAGTAACTAATGAGAAATAAACAATATAATCCAATGGTGAAACCTAAGTGTCTCCGTGTTGATATAGGCAGTTAGGATGGAGTTTTATTTAATTTTTTAAATATGGCTAGCTTATGGACTTACTTTTACCCACACCCATCCAATCAGAGTCCCATAGAGCCAGGTATTGAGATAGAGTTTTCTACCTAACTCTGTTAACAGCATTGGTAAAGTGAGACCACCCAAAATCAGCAGAGAAGGCAATGTCTTTGTAAGACTAAGAGGTAACTTTCGACCTTCTCCAGGGAACCTGCACTTTTTCTCAGGGTCTTCAGACTCGTAGAAAGTGGTAAGAAGCCTAAACAAAGAGAGTAACACATTTGTAAAACATGCTTTGAACATTTACTTCAATGCAACTAGATTTAATGGCAGTGACAGGTCTAGAATGCCAAACCAAACAGCAATGTAGCGTGATGAACTCCAACAGTGTGCAGATTACAACAACATGACACAAATAGCAGTTTTACACTCAAAACACTCTCCTAAAATCCTTAACTACTTTAAAGAACAGTAAGTAGTCAACCAAAAAGCCAATGTTTTGCAATTCTTCTGGCAGGATCATTTTATTTGTGCTAAATACAACCCAGTCACAAATGAAAATACCAAGTCACTAACAGGATGTGCAAAGGGAGAGTTAGCTTCTTTGCTCAGTAAAGCTGGAATTTGAAATTTTAATTTCTACATAAAGAAAAAAAAAAACTATTTAAAAATTACTAGTAGTAATAATAACAACAACAACAATAATAACAATAATACGAAATAACAAAAAATAACGACGGCCATGGTCTGATCTTTGACAAATCAGCGGAAAAGTGCATCTCATTGCGGCCTACATGTACAGTGATGTGAATAAGTCTGGACACCCATGCTAAAGTTGCCTAAAAAGAGGAATAAAAAAAACATCTTTTGGATATTGATCTTAATGCCTAAATTAGAAAAATGAGGAAAACTCCAACCTTTAAGGACAAAAATTTTCTTTGTCAATGAATAATCTCTCATAAATAAATAAATAAATAAATGTTTTTCCTTAAAATACAGGGTGCATAAGTCAGGACAGCCCTATGTTAAATTCCCATAGAGTCAGGCAGATTTTTATTTTTAAAAGCCAGTTATTTCATGGATCCAGGATAATATGCATCCTGATAAAGTTCCCATGGCCTTTGGAATTAAAATAGACCCACATCATCACACACCATTCACCATGCCTTGAGATTGGCATGGGGTAATTTCCATAAGATCATCTTTCAATGCAAATCAAACCAGCTATTAGGCTAACTGAAGTAAAACCATGAGTGGTTTGGGGTGTTCACTGATATGCTCACACAAAAATCGCTGCAAAAGTTGTGGGGATATTTTAATTCCAAAGGCCATGGGAACTTTATCAGGATGCATATTATCCTGGATCCATGAAATAACTGGCTTTTAAAAATAAAAATCTGCCTGACTCTATGGGAATTTAACATAGGGGTGTCCTGACTTACTGTATGCACCCTGTATTTTTTTTTTTATTAAGGATTTTCAAATAATACAAACATCAAAAACAAAAATAAACAAACAATCAACAAACAAACCCCGGGCGCTGCAAGTTGAATAAATTGTACAATATACAAACATGTCAGTATTGCAACCCCCCCCCCCCCCCCTATCACCTTGGGAAGAATAGGTTCCAATCTACGAGCTAAAACTTTTGCTAATATCTTATAGTCCACGTTAAGCAGACTAATGGGCCTATAAGATGAACAGTCCAGAGGGTTTTAACTTTTTTTAGGAGTAAACTAATTGAAGCTTGTCTCCACGAAGGGGAAACTTCACCCTTCCAGATACCATTAATCGCAGGCATAAGAATCAGATGAATATTAGGCCAGAATTTTTTGAAAAATTCCAGTGGAAAACCATCTGGACCGGGACATTTCCCGTTCGGCATGGACTGAATTGCTGACCAGACCTCCTCAACTGAAAACGGGGCACTTAAATTAATACGATCATCCTCGGAGCATACCGGTAACGTGAGATCACTCAAAAAGGCAGCGATGTTAGAATCTTTTGCTTTTGATTCGGAACTATAAAGAGATTTATAGTATTCCTTAAAAGTATTGTTTATGGTTAAAGTGTCACTCGAAGAGATACCACTTGTATTTCGTATCATATTAATTGACCGGTTATTATTCAGATTTTTTAATTGGTATGTCAATAACCGACTAGATTTATTGCCAAATTCATAATACTTTTGTTTAGTGAAGAGCAGAAGCTTCTGAATATGCGAGGTATGGTCCATATTTAGTTTAGTTCTAGCATTCACCAAGGCTTTTAAGTTCGACACAGTAGGAAATTGCTTATGTATTTGTTCCAATGTGGTTACCTCTTTTTCAAGATTTTTCCTGTTGCTGTCTTTGACTCTCTTAAGGTGGGAAGTGTAGGAAATTAGGTGACTGCGTAGAGTGGCTTTGGCTGCATCCCAGATCATGGCAGAGGACAGAGGAGAATTTCTGTTATCCAGCCAATATTGAGACAGACTGTCTGAGACGAAGGCAGAGAAGGGATCACTGTTTAAAAGGGATGTATTAAACCTCCAGTTGGAAGTTCTAGGAATACTGAAAGCAGGGTCAATTTGTAAACGCACAGCAGCGTGATCTTATAAGACGATGGGGTCAATATGACAAGACTGAACTGCATGCAGAATATTTTTAGGAAGAAAAAAATAGTCAAGCCTGGAATATGAATTGTGAGGATGGGAATAAAATGTATAATCCTTCACTTTTGGATTTAGTTGACGCCATATGTCTACTAAACCAGAATCCGAACATAAATTGTTGAGCGCCTTAGATGATTTAGGATTTGATACATTTGCAGATGAGGATTTATCTAGAGAAGCATCCATTATACAATTAAAGTCTCTGGGTAGAAAACCTAAGCCTTTACAGTGGTAAGTAAACAATAAAATCATCTGAGATATAAAGTGAGGGGAGTCTACATTTGGAGCATAAATGTTGAGGATAGCTATATGGTGATTGAGAATGGAGCCCGTGATCAAGATAAATCTCCCTTCAGGATCCGATTCCTTATGTTCTAAAATAAAAGGTAGATTTTTATTAAAAAGAATGGCTACCCCTCTTTTGTTCTGAGAATAAGAGGAAGAATAAACTTGGCCCACCCAGTCTCTCCTCAGCTTTGAGAGTTCAATGTCGGATAATTTTGTTTTCTGAAGCAGTACTATGTCAGGTTTCTGTTTTTTCAAATGAGTTAAGATTTTTTTCCTCTTAATTACATGTCCAATCCCTTGAACGTTCCATGTAATAAGTTTAAGTGAACCAGCCATAAAGAGTGCGAATTAATCGTGCAGATAAAACTAAACTATTAGGCACTGTAATACGGCAGAGAGTTGGCCTACAACTGACAAGTAAGACATAGAAAAACAACTTGCAACCCCACCCCAACTCTATCGGATAGAGTCTATCCCCAAACGACAGAGTAAAATCCCCCAGAATGAAGTCAACAAACATAATTATCAAAATACAAAACCAAAATAAATTCAAAGACCACCAAAACAGTTCGGATGACAGAGATAATGGCCAAACCAAGGAAAGTGTAAAAATAACATTATAAGACCCCCCCCCCCCCCCAAAAAAAAAAGGAAACTATAATATAAACAGAGAGCTATGTTTGAAATAAAATCAAACCATAATAGTTGTTACCTCTTCAATGAGGTTAGTTCTGTTGAATATTATCAGAAGAATGGCAAAAGTAATGGCAAAAGTACTCACTATGTCAAGACAGTATTCTTACATTCCTTAGTTTTTTCCTCCCTATAGACGAGCCGGGCGATGAAAAAATCTTTGTCGCGAGGAGGTTTAGGCATCTTTTTAGGCAACTTTAGCATGGGTGTCCAAACTTATTCAGATCACTGTATAGATAGAATTTTCAAGCTGTTCATTAATTTTCTACCCCTGAACGCTGTCATTGATATAGTTTGCTATGGTCAAGATTTTCCAACCATATAAGTTTGAACATAGCAAAATGTTTGTGTCTTTTATAAAGGAAACTCTAGCTTAATCTGTGATAATCACATTTTTGTGCTTAGCTTTAAACAGTTATCAGCAGACTTTTTAATGCTTAAGCTGAATTCTTCGTCCTAACGTTTGTCCCGCGCAGGTGCAGGGTCCGCTTTTTGGCAGGCTGCTCTCCATTTATTCCGGTCCGTAGTGTCCTCCGGGGCGACTTGCACGTCCTTCATATCTTGCTTGATCCGGTCCATCCATCTCATCTTTGGGCGGCCACGTGGCCGGTTACCGGGTGGGTCAAGGTGCATAGCTGTCTTCGCCACTGAGTTCTCATGGCTGCGTGTTACATGGCCGTACCAACAGAGACGGGCCTCAAGCATCTTCTCCGTAATTGGCGATATTCCTATACGCTTCCTGACGTCGATGTTCATGACGTGATCTAGCCTCGTCAGCCCGAGTGACCAGCGGAGCATACGCATTTCCATGGCATGTAGAAGCTGGCCATGTTTGGCAGTCGCTGGCCAACATTCGGCTCCATACAGGGCTACAGGGCGTACAATGGTCTTATAGATTTTGGACTTTAGGCGGATGGGTATTCGGCGATCGCATAGCACTCCCGTGATTTGGCGCCACTTTGACCAGGCGGCACTCACACGTGCGCGGACATCTGGGAGGGTGTCACCGTTCGATGAGATTATTGATCCGAGGTACTTGAAGTGTTGAACTTTCTTTAGATCCGTTCCGTCGATGCCAATAGTGCCATCAATCTGAGGGCCACACTCCAGGTACTCCGTCTTGGCGAGGTTGAGTCGCAAGCCATTTGCATCCAGGCGATCTTTCCACTGCTGCAATTGGTCTTGAAGGTCTTGCCGCTCCCTGTCGGCAAGGAACACATCATCAGCATAGAGTAAGGACCATGGGTGGGGCGTCTATGTGTCCATGCATGTAATGAACAGGAAGGGCGAAAGGGCTGATCCTTGGTGGACTCCTACATTGATGTTGAAAGGGGATGATATCCCAGCTGTGGATCGGACCACACTCCTGACGTCTTGGTATAAAGAGTTGCACCCAGCTGATGTAGGTTTCAGGTACATGGTGACGTCGGAGAGAGGCCCAGATGAGATCATGGGGAATGCGGTCAAAAGCCTTCTCCAGATCCAGGAAGACCATGTGGACTGGCTTGTTCTTTTCCCGGTGTTTCTCCATCAGGAGGCGGGCAGCGTGGATGGCGTCTATGGTCCCACGTCCTTTGACGAAGCCGCATTGATTTGGACTGATTTTAATAATGCTACGAAGGTGGCTGTCCAGGATGCGTTCAAAATCTTCATGGAGTGGGATAGGAGTCGAATCGGCCGATAGTTCTTGCATTCAGCAACGTCCCCCTTGCCCTTCCAGATCGGCACTGTGGTGCTGAGCGTCCAAATGTGCGGGACTTTGCCCTCAGTAATGATTTTGTTGAATAAGGTGGAAAGGACCTCAGCTCCTCTGTGCCCCATCAACTTCCAGGCTTTAGCAGGGATGTCGTCTGGGGCGGTGGCTTTGTCATTCTTCAACCTCTTCACGGCCTTCGTGACTTCAGAGACAGTAATTGGCGGTACAGGTCCAGGGGTGGGATCCAAGCTGTGGATAGGTGGATGTGGGAACTCTTCGTTTGAGATGGCTGCGAAGTACTCGCTCCAGTACTCGTCTAATGCTTGGAGGGCCATCGCAAGCTGCTGCTTTTGTTCGTTCAATTTCCACCAATTGACCCGTTCAGGCCCAGTGATTCTCGGTCTAGGTTGCCGCTGCAAATTAAGTTGGAAATTTGCTCAAGCTGAATCAAGATCAGAAAACACAAAATTCACCTTACTGCTCATGCTCACCCTCATAAAAACTCACTGACACTATGTAGATGGATCAAGGAATAAAGTTACCACCATGCAATTGTTCTGGTAGGATTTTATTTAGCAAAATATTACCATTCACTGATGCGTCCAGGTCGCACTCAGTCACCTTTATATGTTTGGTCTAAGCGCAACTGCTCTCATGTTTTGCTGCAGGAAAGCAAATGCAAGTACATTTTCTGTCATGGCAGGTCTATGATATGAAGAGTGTACTAAAGTAACATTTTAGCAACCGTGTGAATGTGAATAGCACATTACAGGTACAATACCACTGACAGTGCATACTATAACGTGAAAACAGTGTTTTTAGATTTTTCCACTTTGAAACGTTTTTTTGAAAAAGTGTAATTTCCGTTAAAAAAACCATCTCAGTATGGAAGGAAGGCCAAAAACAGATGAAAAAGATGCATTTTTTAAATGAAAATGTATTAGTGTGGACAATGCCTGAATACCATCCAAGGAGTTGTTTTTCGGTTTTAACCAAGCCCTAACACATCGGGGAAGGGGATAAGAACCTAATAACCCTCTTTGTCTGTCTTACAGACAGAGCATCTCTGTTAAAATCTTATAAAAGACACTTTGCTTGATTGTTCTTCCAGTTTCAGCCTCATTATCAAAGTTTATTTTTTTCCACAATCAATGTAAAAACAAGCTGAATTATTGCTTTTGTTGTTTTTTTTGTACAATTTTTTAATGAAAGCCGTTTACTACGGAGCCCAGGAAGTGTGTGTGTGGGGGGGGGGGGGGGGGGGGGGGGGTGGGGAGCACTTAAGACTTTTTTTGTGGATAAAAGTGTCTTCTAAATAGGCCTATGTAGCCTAAATGGATTTTTGATAGCTAACGTTAATTATTATTTCCGTTTATTACTATGAATGAGTTCACCGAAGACAGTAATATGTTTAACATAAAATAATTTATAACTTAGGCTATAACCAAATCTTTTACAGTTTTTGAACTGTGTGTTATTATTATTTTATTTATTTTTTTCGTTTATTATACTGAGCTTTTTCCTCTAAAAAAATGGACTTTAAAGATAAAAGTAGCCTAAATGTAGTTTTTTTTTTTAGAAAATGCAAGAAATTATCCATTTAAAAAAAGGATTTTAAAAACAATGCAATGCATCCCGCATCTAAACAGGAGGCCTGGTTGAATCATCTGGCACACTCTGGGGGACGAGCCACAAATCCGTGAGTACGGATTACAAACCCATGAGTACGGATTGCGAAAGCGTGGGCACGGTTTATGAATTTGTGGGTACAGATTGCAAAAACTGAGGGCACGGTTTACAAATCTGAGAGCACGGATTAGGAACTCGTGGGTACGGTTTATTAATCCGTGGGCACGAATTGTTAAACCGAGGGAACATTTTAAGAATTCGTGAGTACAGTTTATAAACTGAGGGAACGGATTTCAAAATCGTCACCTCGGATTGTTTTTTTTTTTCCCCCATAGGTGACTTCCCGGGCTCCGTAGTTTTCTAACATTTCTGCTTACAATATTAAAATTAAAAGAAATGATACACTTTATAATGTTGATTAAAAAATTCATTTTTGTTGTTAAAATGTGAGAACATTGTATTAATTCATTCCCATGATTTAACAAAACATTTAAATAAAATAATGATATAGCCATGATATATAATATTTATGTGATTTGTGAAGAAAGAGTTTGTGCAGATGCTATGAGGTCCTTTTACCTTCTGGCAATATGATTTTGTACTACTAAAGAAACAAAGAGAAATGAGAAATGTTTTTATTTTTGTTTTGTTTAAGAAAGGCAAAACTTTAACTTTTTCTGCCATAATCAAGGTGAGCTAAATAGAACACTGTAGATTCATAGTCTTACTGTCAAACAAAACTAATTTTGAACTCTTTTACTTTGCCAATGTTTTTATCAATCAAAATGTCCAACAGATCCACCCAATTCAAGTAACATTTTCAAGGATGTGGTAAATGACAGGAGATGATACAGTGCAATGTGCTAGCATGCATTAATCATTATTTTTACAGCACAAATTTTTCTCTCTATTTCCAAGACATTTACATAGAATGTCGAATATTGCAGAATGAGATCAACGAGCGTGCCACACTGTATTCGCGTTGCAACCGAATTGCTTCTATTATGACCGTTCCTACATTTTAAATAACAAATTTGCACGAGGAGATTGTTTTTTCCTGAAAAACTATGTTATAAGTAGGCCTAAATACCATGGTATCAGGTTGTGTTTTCATCAATGGAATAATTAATACAACTAAAATTAATTTGTCATGATTTATTTGTGTTCATAATCAGTAAAACAAAATACAAAATCTCCTAACAAGAACACATGAACAATTAAATTATTGTTGTATTATTAATTATTTTTTAGCCATCTTGAAACTATCCAAACAACGTTTCGCGCTCATTCTATAATCACATTTAGGTACGTTAATTCACATAAACACATTTTTTGTGTATGAGAATGCTGTTTCTTGTGAGAGCTGGATTCTAGTCATTCTATGACAGGAAAAGTAAAGTCATTGCAAAAGAAACAATTCATAGCTTACATGTTGCATTAAACTATCAGATTTTAGAATGTTGTAGGGCAGGCAGGTTGCCAGGATCTTTGATGTACACTTGTGAACGCTTTGATGTAAACCTCAAAAACACCTAAACGCCCCCCTTTCAAAAATCTCTTCCAAAAATTAAATTCACCAGAGTATAATTTTATAAAGTGTCAACTGTAGACTGTTCCCTATGTAAACTTAAGTCAGGGTGCGTAGGGGAAAATCCACCACAGGAACACTTAATATTCAACAAAATTACTGATCTGACACGGTTGCATAAGAACTGAACTGAACTGGAAGATGACAATTTTTTGCAGAACTGCATTATAGATGAAATTAACTAATTTAATAAATGAAGATCTTTACAACAGAATTGAATTAACACTGAACTGACTTCAGCTGAACCACAGCCAAAATGCATAATTTTTCTGTTATCACTGTAAAGCTCCTTTGAAATTATCAGCATTTTATAAAGTGCTATGTTATAAAGGTGCCTTGATTCTGACCAACTTGCGTAAGCTTTTCTTAACCATTTGGGTGCATTTAGTAAGCACATGATACACAGTGTAATGTGCTATTAACTTTTTACTGTAACTTATTTTGTGAACTTGACCTACAGTATGGCACAATACAGATTAAAGGGATACTTCACCTCTGGAAAGAAGAATGTGTATTTTAAAATGGGTCATTTATGTAGAAGAAATGTGAAAAACATTTTTTAATTTGGAGCTTTCTGGACTGAGAAAAGCCAGAAAATGTATTTTTGGCTTATGTGGATGAAAGACAACAACTCCCAGAATGCACTTGCTTCGCTGCCCTAGGAGGCCACGCCTACTGGTAACAGAGCGCAGTAGTTAAACAACAAGTCTAGGCTACTAGTGAGTCTCCATGATAAGTCTGCCCAAAAATGTGTTTCAAGATCGCGCAAAATGTCCGGGATTTGGCTTTTGCGTTCTACAGTCGTCATTCATTATATGTTTACTGTGGCGAGCAGGACGAGGCTATATGGGCCGCGGGAGAACGGTGCGAGGCCGATGGCATGATTACTGATGACTGGTCTCGTATCTCTCACAGAGGAAATATGCAACAGGAATGTTAATTACTTAGGTGGATGGGATTTAGACCGAACAGAAGATGGACTGGGTAAACTAATCAGAAGAGATAGGCATTTCAATGATGCCATCTGTATATGTAGCTTTTAGCTGTAACTCTTGCAAGCAACAGTTTCAAAATAACCTCCCAAACACTTTTTCTGACCAATACATTTTCCAGGACCTTTCTAAGTTTTCCATGATAGTGGGAAACCTGCAGTGATAAGTGATTGTCAACATACCATAAACAAAATAAATAAATGTTCAGTAATGTACTGTAGCTGGTGACTGTGATGGATTAGTGGCTACTTTGGATACTCACTTGTCTTTGATTTCAAATCTTTCATGTAGCCACCTGCGGAAGAAGATTGGCTCAGCAGGGATTTCCCTTATGTCCAGACGGTTGAAGTGGATGTGCACTCTGGGGCATTCCTTGCACAGGAACTCTATCACACAGAGAAAATTAATTAGAGAAATAAAAGGCAGTTCACACAACCATCAGACAGAAGACAAACAAACAGAATATCCAAGACAACAATTAAAAGCGGTATATGAAAACTGTTTTAAGTGCACAATCAATTTACTTACAAAATTCATTAAAAATATATTTTAAAAAAAACATCTGGTACAATTATCAATACACACAGCCTTGTGCAGGTCAAAAATTGTATGTGATTTCCTTACACAGCTCTCTGGTCTTTTCCATTGTGGAGAGGCTGGAGTCTGTTTGATTGAGTGTGTGGACAGGTATCTTTTATAAAGTTAACAAGTGCAGTTAATACAGGTAATGAGTGGAGAATAGGAGGGCTTCTTAAAGGGGGGGTTGACTGCGATTTCACTTTTTTAATTTTAAATAGTGTGTAATGTTGCTGTTTGTGCATGAACAGTAGGGTTGGGAATCGAGAACCGGTTCTTTTCCAGAACCGGTTGTGTTTTTGAAAAAATACCGGAACCGTGCAAAATTCCTAAGTTTCGGTTCCGAAAACGGTTCTGATGCCGATGCGATATCATCATGTGGGCGAAGTTCTGGGAGTAGAAGACGCCGTCTTATTCCTAAATGACAAAAACTTCACCACTGAAGTTGCGATTTGCTCTCACACGCGCTGCATTTGTCACACACAGACACACGCACACTGCGCGCGCCGACCGCCGAGTCGCTCTCTAGCCTACATTCAAATCTGTTTGCGCTGAGAGAGAGAGAGAGCAGTTGTCGATATGAAACTGCTTTACAATCACACAGTCTCAATATTTATTTGTTTCACATATTCAAATGATTTCCGTTACAGAATTAGTGAGATTATAGTTTGAGTAAACATTGACGGTAGTGGTCAAAACAGATGCAGTCCGTATATTTTTTGTGTTCAGAATTTACAAAATATATACAATGAGCGAGTGCATCATAATGTTTTTTTTTTCAAACCGTGTTTTTGTCTTATCTTGAATCACTACGTAAAGCCTGTAATAAGCGTTAACACTCGGACTTCTTGTTTAGACTGGCCGGCGGATCGCAGCTGCTGCGGAGTAGCCCAATGCCTGCGTGACTCGTCATGGACATAAACAGAGAGAAGTAGCTCCGGCAACAATGTTCTTCCGCAAGACGCATGCAGTTCTGTTTATTAACTACTAGAGCGCGGATTTATCCAGTAATGAAATAAGTAAAGTCTTTATGAATCAATCATTCAAACCGTTTAAAAAAATAATCTGTTCTACACACATATGTGTGTTAAAGCATATTCTACTCCTTCTGAGAGGGTATTCTTCACTGTTGGAGATACAATAAAGGAGAGGTCTAAATTATTATAGAGAATGCAGAATTTTTTAATTTCCTTTATATATATATATATTTTTTTTTTTTGCAAAGATTGCTTAATAATATTTTGAGTTTGTTTACATTACCAGTCTGTTAAACTAATTTGTCAAGTACTATAAGAAATAAACACAAAAAGGATTGTGGATTTTTCTCTTACTAATATTTTTAATTGAATGGGAACCGGAACCGGAACCGGAATCGTTTGGCGGAACCGGAATCGGAACCGGAACCGGAAAATTTCTCACGATTCCCAACCCTAATGAACAGTATCTGCAAAGTTGCAGCGCTGAAAGTTCAATGTAAGCAGAGATATCGTCTTTTTAAAATCAGGAAGTATAATTGCCTACAAAAACGACTCGATTGGGACTACAGCTAGGTTATGGTACGTCACTAACCCACACATTTGCATCAACCCTCCCTCCGGAATATGCAGAAAAGGACATGCGCATATTTCAGCAGCTCCAGCTCGTCGAGTGAGTTGTTCATCCATCTGTCAGGTCTTCTGTATTCAAACTTTCCACAGACGCTGTACTTCGTCAACAATGGATACAATTTATGTTTGATTATGTTCCTGAAAATGACGATCGTAATCTAGCTCTCTGTGCTGCGCATTTTACGGAAGACAGCTTCCAGAATCTCCACGAGTTCAACACCGGATTTAAAAAGAAACTGTTACTAAAACGTGACGCAGTTTCAACTTTAAAACCAGAGGCAGCAGTTGTTGGGCCACAACCTGTAAGTAGGCTAAGACTTAATCATTTTAAATGTATTTTCATGAATATTTCCAGACGTAGCCTTGTGTTTTATTTTTTTCAAATGCCAGCGCTGGCTTAGCCACTATAGGCTACTAGTAATGCTATTGTGTCTACGACAAACGCGTACAAACATTATGGACCTGAATTTTGTACGTACTAATGTTTTAAACTTATTTTTCATGTATATCCACAAGTTTCCTACGCCCCATGAGGCCTTGCGTCAAAAGTGGGCGCGACTTCCGGTTGGAAGTAAACAAAGCGCGACTTGACATGCTTGATACTCGTTCATTCAACAGTTGACAGTCATTCAAGTTATAGCGATCCAAACTAGCTAACGATGTGGGAACACAACCTCAACGAAATTCAAAAGGGTGAAATAACAGTACCTTTACCCTCCGCAGTAGTTGATTGGGAGTATTATAATAACATTATTAATAATCAATATTAATCAAGGCATGGTGAAAGACAGTTGTGTGAGCTGACAAACAATTAAAATAAAAAATACACATTTAGTCATTGTGCTTTGGAGTTTATTCAAAATTATAAATGAATGTGCTACTTGAATACATTAACTGGCACATTGGTATTCTGTCAACACAGGCTTTAATCCTGAGTTTAGGTGTAACATCAGTAGCGAACAGCCAAACACATGCTAATAGAGTTTATAGAATATTAAGAATTTAAACAAATGTACACAGGAAGATTCGTCGTCTTTTGGGAGGTGATGGAAACCACAGTCGTTGGCAGGATCAGAGACGGGCTGGCAGGATCACTGTGATTTCGTTTTCAGCTTAATGTTCAAAACAATCACGTTTAAGCCACTGAATTAGTTTAGTCACAACCGTGAACAGCACATGTTGTCCCTGAGCTCCGTAACGACATCTCTCATAAAGATTTGCGTCTTTAAATAGTAAAATAATTCTCCGAAAAACAGCTAGCCTCTTCGCTAACTAACACACAAAATACCATTGGAATGCTACTTCCGCCGCGTCACCGGAAGTTTCACCCACTTTATTTTTTACAAGAGCGCCCCTCGGAAACTTGTGGATATGCTTTATGGCGTTATTTTCGATTTGATCAAGAACGTAAACTAATGCCAACGCTGTTTGTGTTTAACATTAGTAGCCAGTCAGTTACTATTGTTGCCAGTCAGATGCTATTGTTTAAAACAAACGTGCATAAAGTTAGAAAATGTAGCAAATTATCATTCAGAAACGTTTAGTAAGAGCCGTGTGTGGTGAGGTTCTGTGTACTCTCTTCATCGCCGCTTTCTCGGTCTGATTCTGCCTCAAACTGATACCGCAGTTCGACACATATTTACATCTGGACCGGAGCTCACGTTTCGCCCGTAAAGGTAATGGGCGTTAACCTTCCGGACAACGTTACCATTTGTGATAAATAATATTGTGATAGATAATAATTTAATTAATAATAATTATTATTGTGATAAATAATAATTAAAAGCAGAAGATAAAATCAGTAGCCTTATTATTACTTTCTTGTGCTCCTCATCCTGGAACTGTAAAATGAAGAGATGTCCATGGTCTGACGACAGTTCAATTTTTAAAAGAAGTTCTGATAAAGTTATGTGGCACTAGCCTTTTTTTTTACATGGCTGTGAAATGTGGGTGGGGTTGCACACATTTTAATCAAAGGTGAGAAAACATTATGAAATGATCAGAGGTGCCTACTCAAACCGCGGGGCACGTGCCCTCTCAGATTTATGAGGCAAATTTATATATATATATATATATATTGTGTGTGTGTGTGTGTGTGTTTACATTTATGTTTTCATTTAAAATAATCACACCGGAGCTCCGTTTCATCAGCAGATACATTTGTTCGCTCGGCTTGCGCATAACCAGGATCACGACTGATCAGTGTTTTCAAAAAATATGTATTATTTATGTTTCTGATATTTAAATACACTGTAGATTACATAAAAAAATACGGTACAATGTACCATACAAATTTGAAGGATTTTTTCCGTAGGGTATTTGTCTTTGTTTTTTGTCTAAGGTTTTTTGTCTTTGTTTGTCAAATAAACCATGTTCAATTTGTATATATTGTTCTTGAATTATTTGAAGAAAAACAACATACTAAAAATGCCAGCCTAATCTCAGAAACTGCCTTCATGGCATTTAAAAAACGCGGTGCTCCCATTGAAAACAATTGAAAACATACGACAGACGTGTGGGAAAACGCTTTGGTGGACACAAGGCCTTAGTTTCAAGTGGGGGAGGGCGCATATTTGCAATTGAATGTTGTGTTACATTCTAAAACATTTAACGTGTGATGCACACACACAACTGAGAAACATTTTGATGTTATCATAACACACACAGGGGTTACATTCTGCTCTAAAACTAATTGCCCCTTGTGGGATTAATAAATTTGATTGAATTGAATTCTAAACATTAGGCTACTTTGCAAAATTGCGATTCGATACATTCTTTTCAGTAGGCCCTAGGTGAAAATAAATTGGGTGCTTTCAATGTCTGGGGTATTGAGGAATGAGAAGAAGAGCGCTTCTCTCTCGCACGCACGCACGCACGCACGCACACGCACACACACTCTGACTGCTGAAGAACCGAACTTAAGTTTTAAAAGATGATTTTATTTTAGTTGTTATGAGAAAAATAAATTCAAGTGAGCACCGAACACTAATTAATGTGTTTGTCGAACACTAATTAATGCCAGAATAAAAGCCGATTTTAGAATAGACCAACCCGATCTCACGACCAAGTCGTACGAATTCGACGAATGATTAGAAAGTGGCTAATTCGTAACAATTCATACGACCTCACTCGTACGAATTTAATACGATTTTGCTAAATCGTACATATTTTACGAATTGGCCAATTCGTATGAATTCGTATGAATGACCTACCCCTTACCCCGACCCTAAATCTAACCATCACGTGGGTTTAGACAAATTGTACGAATTAGTACGAGTGAGGTCGTACGAATTAGACACTTTTTAATCATGCGTCGAATTCGTACGAATTGGTCGTGAGATAGTGTTGAATAGACATAAGCACTCTGTGTGGTATGTAAAAATACTCAATTATAAAACTTCAATATTTCAATATTTCGTTCAAAACCACCTCAAAACACTTTGTGACATTTTAAAAAGCCGTGAATCAATGTATTAAGGCTAGGGCTGAACGATTAATTGCATTTTTGATAATATCGCGATATGATGAAACGCGATTTTGTAATCGCAAAAGCTGCGATTACACTGGTCACATGATACGCGAGAGAAAAGCAGTCAGCAAGAGCAAGCATCAACTTTGGCATGCTACGCATATAGGTCTGGCTGTATAGGTTTTCTGTATAGAAAAGAACAGTTTATTTTTAATGATAATGTGTTATTTATTCTCTCCCCAACAATTCTGGATCGATTCAGAGAATTTCAGAATCGAGTCTGAGCTTAGTTTTTAAACACAGTGATGACGCTGCAACCGCGTTCTGCTTGCTTCTATTTTCTCTCTCTCTCTCTCTCACTCACACACACGACACCGCTCGAACCTTCCGAAACATAGTATTTCATAAAGTTCGGGGTTTAACCGAATTACAAGGACATTCGCGGGCTTCATAGCACAGGTTTTGCCGCTTTGCTTGATGTTATACCGTTACTCTTGCAGTGCGCGTTCTCTCCCGCAGGAATTTTCCTTAAAAATGCTTCACAAAGGCATTATTTATGTCTTTTGGAATGCAGTTGGTTTATATATTAAAAATATGAAAATCACTGAGAAGGCTGCTTTCATTTTTAAATACTAATGCGTGCTTTGTGTAGAGCACGTGTGCATGCGACTGTGAGCGACTTATTGGTTAAATGTACTTGCACGTCAAAATGCTTTTATGAAGCGAAATTAATGTAACCAATGTCGGTTATATCTTAAATTATTATATCAGTTACATGTCAGTTATATCTTATATTAATGTCAGTTATATCTTAAAACAACAGGACAAACCACATTTACAATTTTAAAAGAGATATGTGCATTAGTGTGAATGCAGCTTATCGTATCTACTGAGGGGGAAATTACTCCAGCTCTTGAATAAGTCAGCAGCCATATCACCCTGTAGCCCAAGACTGGTTGCCCACTGAAGCTAAGCAGGGCTGAGCCTGGTTAGTACCTGGATGGGAGACCTTCTGAGAAAGCCAGGTTGCTGCTGGAAGAGGTGTTAGTGAGGCCAGCAGGGGCTGCTCACCCTGTGGTCTGTGTGGGTCCTAATGCCCCAGTATAGTAATGGGGATACTATACTGTCAAAGAGCACCGTCCTTCGGATGAGACGTTAAACCGAGGTCCTGACTCTCTGTGGTCATTAAAAATCCCAGGATGTCTTTCGAAAGAGTAGGGGTGTAACCCCGGCATCCTGGCCAAATTTGCCCAGTGGCCTCTGTCCATCATGGCCTCCTAATCATCCCCATATTACCAATTGGCTTCATCACTGTCTCCTCTCCACCAGTAAGCTGGTGTGTGGTGAGCGTTCTGGCGCACTATGGCAGCCGTCGCATCATCCAGGTGGATGCTGCACATTGGTGGTGGTTGAGGAGATTCCCCTCTCTATGTGAAGTGCTTTGAGTGTCCAGAAAGGCGCTATATAAATGTGATGAATTATTATTATTATTATAATGACATTCAGACAGCCCACTTTTAAATACTGAGACCACTCTTTGTTTATTGCTTGTAATGCTTTTTTTTGTTTCTCTTTATTTACTAGCTTTTATATTTTGAAGCTATAATAGTTTATATAGCCTATTTAAAATTCTTAACATGTAATGCTTTTTTATATTTATTTTTTAAAGTATGTGTTTTTGCACATGTAATTAAATACAGCAGAAGCGCTGGTTCAGATTTTATTATTTGTTTAAACGTGCGTGTTGCATAATATATATATATATATATATATATATATATATACACACACATACAGAGCCTCTAAAGGTGAAGTGATTTCCTCAGGTGTAGTTTGAACACACGTTTAACTTACATTTGTAATGAATGTATTGTATGCTAAAGATGATTCAGCATCAGCAAAAACAGGGAGTCTATTACGTTAGCCAAAATCAACGGTCAGAACGAACCCTCGTGATTTTTGAGCACTCTTCCCTTTGATTATCTTAGCTTAATAAAAAAAAAAAATTGTTTGTATCTATAACGTTTACTTATGGTCGCTGTTACGCCGATGTTACATTACATTACACAATACAGTGCCAGATAGGAGATCGATCATTTGATTAGCTTTACGGTTGCACATTTAAATGGCCAAATAAATACAGATGTATATCAAAATGCCATGTCGAGTATTCACGTAAACACAGTAGATGTAAGTACTTAAGTACTCTCTCTCTCTCTCTCTCTCTCTCTCTCTCTCTCACACACACACACACGCAGACAGAGAGGAACGATGCTCATCAGTTGATAACTCAACCTCACTGTGAAAGCCCTTCACAATTAATATTGAAATTTTGTTTGCTAAATATTTGTTTGTTTTTAGTTGTCTATGGACCTAATAATTAGCCTGATGCTGTTGAAATTTAATTTTAAAAAAGCACATCTTTAATAATAATAATATTGTATATTTCTTTTACTGTGGCTCTTTTGGAAAAATGCATTAACCAAAAATAAAAAAAATTGGCTCTTTGGTCAAAAAAAGGTGCCCGACCCCTGAGCTAAGCAGTCCTATAAATCAAATTCCTCTCAGATATCACTCAATGAAACCAGGTTACAACAGGGGAAAAAATAAAAATACAATAGGATTAAGTAATCTAAACATAACTGGAGTGTGCATGTGATAAATATTTCTGATTTTATATTTGTTGGCCCTACAGTGTAATGTAATACAAGGATAACCAGAGGTTTTCACATATTGATATTTGCAGCCAAGAGTAGTTGAAGAAAGTAGCTGAAGCCTAGCCGGGCGAACTGAATTGCATAGCCGAATCTGATGGTACGGATGAGCCAGCGAGATGCCTGGGCCGATTTTTTGTTCCAGTCCAGCCCTGCTCCCCACTAAAACATGACTTTTTATGCCTGAACAAGCACGTATGAACAACACAATATATTACAAAATACAATTGTAATTCAAACAAAACATAAAAAATGTACTAAACTGACCTCAATTGTGCCAAACTCATGTGTGCTAAACCAACTGGACAGGGGTTAGATTACACCCTCAGCCTTTACCACGTTTTTGCATGATTGTTTATTAACAAAATTAATTACAGTAATAATTGCATGATGCAATGAACAAGGTCCAAGTCTCTACTCCATTTCAAGTGAGAAATACTATCTCAACAGCAGTTTATAAGCTTATTTATAGGACACCAAGCTAATCTTTTAAAAATTCCCTTCAGTCTCTGTGCTCACATTGTCTTAAACACCAATATTTGAACAATTCATTAAAAAAGTTAAACGATCTCAACCAAGAATTCAGTATGGAGATACAGGTTAATATCAAGGTTAATATTTTAGTAGTATTATAACACTAATATATTAGCACTATTTGTTGTGTTTGCTTGTGGGATCTGACAGAGAGCTTGCACCCAGAAACGTTGATGCGTGACAGACTAAACAAGATAATTGAGAATTGCCAAATGTTACTGGTTGGCATCAACTACTGAAACTATTGTATCTTAACAACCCTATTGCTTTTTTTTTTTCCTAAAGGACGTAGACATAATATCCTGACAGCTATCTAAATGTTGCAACTGTTTTTATTCCTGTGAAAAACAGGATGTTTTCTACAGGATGTTTTCTATTGCTTTTGTGTTTTTGAGAACCTATACCAATGGAGAATAACATGTTGCAACACTCACTGTTTACAGGAAGTGACAGGAAATTCACATATCTGTATCTACCAGCACTCACTCAGTGGTATAACACTGTGCACCCACCCCATTTCCTGAGTTTTAGTTGCTTGCAAACTCAACGTACTACAACAAACAAACCTGGCATTGTAGGAGCTGGATGTCTCTGGCCGTCTGCTGTGAGAGTTCCCTCATATGCAACAGTTATGTCATAGACAGCATCCAGATGTTCCTTCATGGTCTCAATGGCAACGTGTGACGCTTTCATTCTTGGTGTTAAAACGTGCTTCAGCACGGAAAGTCCTGCAACAGGCAAGACAACATGACTATTGCAAGTAAATTTTGTTTGAGAAACATTGATCTAGAAAATGGGGATAACATCTAGAAATGTGAACTATTTATTAGTGATAGATGATGTATTGTCTTAGGCTTACAATGCTTTTGAGAAAGGCTGCCCAAGTATGGAGCTAGGATTGTGTCTTTATTAAATGCGAGATAATAAATGATCTGAGAGAGAGAAAAATATTTGAGAGAAAAAGTTCATACCAATAGCAAAAAATAATATTTGAGAGTAAAAATAGAACATAAAAAAATCTAATTACATTTTTAATATAAATACATTTTTAAATTATTTCTGAGAAAAAAAAAAATCCTAGCTCCATACCCAAGTACATAAAAAAAAAAACAACAGTCACCAACTGTCTCTATGATATACTGTTCTTAGTGTATGCTTAAAGGGATAAATGGAAAATTTTGTTTCCTTTGTCTTTTTGTACTATTTTTTGCAAGAATGTTTTGGTTGAATGGGTTTTCAATGGATGGACAAAATGATGAGAGAATATAAAAAATATATTCATTTGTTTTCTGAAGATAATCAATACTAAAATAGTATTGATTTGGAATAACATGAGGGTGAGCAAACAATGACAGAATCTTAATTTATGGGTAAACTATCCCTTTAAAATTCTTTTGAGAAATGCAGCCATGGCTGATTAATTGACCAGTTAACTGAAATTGCCATTCCTCCGAGTTTCAGTTCAAAGTCTACTGAACTACTGTTTTCAAATATCAAAGAAGTGAATTCCAAGTCAATTTTAAGTGTGAAAAAAGGTGTTCAGTCTTGTTTTCTATATTTATATTGTATTATAGCTTTGTGTGGTTAGCAGAGCGATGTTATTCTTCAATCCGTTTACGAGAAAATAACATTATAAAAGGAACATATGATGTTGAATAACCAATGAATGCTCATTTTCATTTAACAAATTCACCCTAATACATACATTACAATATAGAAGTACGTACAAATACCGGTATCTACTTTGGTTTCATTGTTATTTATATAAAATGTAAGGACGAGGTTGAGGCAGCATTAGAATCCATTTGCGGTTGTTTATAACAGCAGGTTGTAGTGGAAGGAATGTTAAGCCAGGCAACAGGTCAGAATCACAAAAGCAGTCCGATCTAGCAATATACACAAGGGTGATCCAAAAAGCAGATGAGGAAACAGGCAGAAGGTCCAAACACAATCATCAGTCCAAAAAACAGGCAACCAGATCAGAAGGATAATCCAAAGGGCGTGAATCAGATAAACAGGCAGAATACTTCGCAATGTGCAAACACACATACTCCTCTGAAATACCAACCAAACAGGAAATGAAAGTAGAAGCAGAGGGAGCGATAACCAGTCAATATTCAGGAGAGGGCTCCCTCTGCTGGCGTGGCGTTACAGAATCCCCTCCCTTAGGAGCGCCTCCTGGCGCTCGACGTGGACGTCCCCGTGGTCGTGGCGCTGGTCTATCAGGTCTAGCACGATGAAAATCCTCGATGAGAGAAGGGTCCAGAATATCACGACCGGCTACCCATGATCTCTCCTCAGGTCCATAGCCCTCCCAGTCCACCAGGTATTGGAGCTGACCCCCTCTCCGTCTAGAGTCCAGTAACTCATTCACCTTGTAAGCTGGAGTTCCATCAACATCCAGTGGAGGTGGCGGCTCTCAAGCCTCAGCGTTGGGGTCAGACTCCGGGTGGACCGGTTTGAGGAGGGAAATGTGAAAGGATGGAGAGATACAATGATTAGCAGGAAGCTCTAATTGGTATGTGACCTCATTTATTCTTTTTAGAATTTTGAAAGGACCAACATACCTAGGGCTGAGCTTCCTGCTCGGTAGCCGCAGCTTGAGGTCCCTCGTAGAAAGCCAGACCGGCTGTCCTGGTTGGTAGGGAGGATGTGGGCGACGTCGCTTGTTGGCCTGGAGTTCTTGAACTCTTACAGCTCTCTGAAGACGGACATGTGCACTTTCCCACACCCTCTCACTACGCCGGATCCAATCGTCCACTGCAGGGACCGATGAGGGTTCGCCAGACCACGGGAACAAAGGAGGTTGATACCCAAGGATGCACTGGAAGGGGGTCAAGCCAGTTGAGGAGTGAGTTAAACTGTTTGTTTGTCAGGAGGGCAGTTATTAGGTGCAGGCTCTTGTAGTTGTTCTCTTTGTATTTCCTCCATTTTGTCCCAGGTGACTGGGGCGATGACAATAGAAGGTTGGAGAATACATTCTGGTGTGATGTTTTCTGTGGGAAGGTCATATCACCTAGATATTTTTGTGCGTATTCTGCCCATGGGAGGAATTCCGACGAGCGGTGTTGTTCTCGGCTGCAGCATGATCGAAGATATCTGCCTATTTCTTGGTTTAATCGTTCCACTTGTCCATTAGACTGAGGGTGGCACCCTGACGTGAGACTGATGTTGATGTCCAGATGCTTACAAAAAGCTCTCCAAACTTGGGAAGTAAATTGAGTTCCTCTATCGCTGACAATATCATCAGGTATACCATAAATTCAGAAGACAGGATGAAATAATGCTTGAGCAGTTTCCATGGCAGTGTGGAGACCTTTTAGAGGAACCAACCGACAGGACTTGGAAAAGCAGTCCATTATGACAAGGATAGCAGTGAAGCTATTGGAGAGCGGTAGGTCGGTCACAAAGTCAATGGAAAGATGGGACCAAGGATGTTGTGGGATGGGTAGTGGTTGGAGGAGACCAGAAGGTAACTCTTTGGGGGTTTTAGATTGGGCGCAGACTTGTCAGGCTTTGACGTAAGTAGCTACATCCTTGGTCATCGAAGGCCACCAAAATGAGTTCCTTAGTAGTCTGAGAGTGCGAGATATATCCGGATGGCCAGAGCTGACAGAAGAATGGACCCATTGCGTTACTCTGTGACGTAGATCATGTGGTACATACTGTTTGTCAGGAGGGCAGTTATTAGGTGCAGGCTCTTGTAGTTGTTCTCTTTGTATTTCCTCCATTATGTCCCAGGTGACTGGGGCGATGACAATAGAAGGTTGGAGAATACATTCTGGTGTGATGTTTTCTGTGGGAAGGTCATATCGCCTAGATAAGGCATCTGCCTTGCTATTCTTACTGCCTGGTCGATATGTTACAGTAAACTGAAATCGTGTGAAAAACAGAGACCAGCGAGCTTGGCGTGAGTTGAGTCGTTTGGCACTCTTGATGTATTCTAGATTCTTGTGGTCGGTTATTACTTGGAAGGGATCGATTGCTCCTTCAAGCCAGTGTCTCCACTCTTCGATGGCTGCTTTCATGGCCAAAAGTTCTTTGCTCCCCACATCATAATTCCGTTCTGCTGCACTTAACTTTCTTGAGAAAAACGCACATGGATATAGTTTACCAGGTTGGCTGTGACGTTGGGAAAGTACAGCTCCAATTCCACAGTCCGAAGCATCTACCTCCACCACAAACGGGAGCTCAGGATCAGGATGTTTTAAGATGGGGGCTGTTGTAAACCTTTCCTTCAAGGCATTGTATGCTTGGTTGGCCTCTTCATTCCATTTTAGTTTCGAAGGTTTTCCTTTTAAAAGGGATGTCAAGGGGGAAGCAATCATACTGTAATTTCTGATAAAGCGCCGATAGAAGTTGGCAAACCCCAGAAACCTTTGTAGCTCCTTTACGGTGGATAGTTATGGCCATTCTGTGACTGCCTTGATTTTGGATTCATCCATTTTAACTCCTTGGTGACCGATCTTGTAACCCAGGAATGTAGTTTCTCTGACGTGAAATTCACATTTCTCTGCCTTGACGTAGAGTCGGTTTGCGAGTAGACAAGAAAGGACTGTCTTGACATGGTTGATATGTTCATCTTCATTTTTTGAGTAGATTAAAATATCATCAATATAAGCTATTACATACTGGTTCAGAAGATCTCGGAAGATCTCATTAATGAATGACTGAAAAACAGCTGGAGAGTTAGCCAGACCACATGGCATCACCAGGTATTCATAGTGCCCTCTAGTGGTGAAGAAGGCAGTTTTCCATTCATCACCCTCTTTGATTCTGATCAAGTTATAGGCACTCCGTAGGTCAAGTTTGGTGTAGATGGTGGCTTATCTGAGCTGTTCCTGGGCTGAGGGAACCAATGGAAGGGGGTAGCGGAATTTCACTGTGACATTGTTCAGACCTCTATAATCAATACACGGCCTTAATCCGCCATCTTTTTTCTCAACAAAGAAGAATCCAGCTGCAGCTGGAGATGTGGAGGTTCGGATGAAACCTGAGCTTAAAGCCACACTGCGGAATTTTTGGCCACTAGATGGTGCTCGACATGTAATTTTCACGTCCAGCGTCCCTAGAGGCCACAAGCTCCGCAGCACTGTCGCAAATTAAAGTCAACAAACAGTCAACCGGTCAGCCTCCCGTGTCTTTAGATTGTGTTTGCTTGTGCTTTTACTGTCTATGGTGCTTGCAGTGTATGAGGCGGGCCGGGCAACCTTGCCGCGCTTGATTCCCTTGATTCTCGCCGGCTGAGCGAGCGAGCGGGGTGATCCCCGTGGGGATTATCATGTCTGTGAGTGAATGTGGGCGCGGGACAGCGGACACATTCACTGCACTGAAAACACCGTCGGCCAGAGCTGACTGTAACGTCATGTGTGTTGGTTTATTTTTACAGAAACCGTGGGACATGTGGTGTGTACGTTCACTACATTTAATGTAGCGTTATATTTGACATGAGCCGATTTTATTAGTGCGAGCCCTGCACTGAGGCGGGCTGTTTGTAGAAATGAACACTGGGCTGTGGGCATTTTATTACACTCATAACACCATCGGCTGTGGCCGGAATACCAGAAAATACTACACTGCTTATATGAATTTATCTATCTTATTTTTGTGCAGGCAAGCGTCCGCATCGGTCGAGCACTCTTCCTCCTCCGTTAGCTCACACCAGCGAGCGAAGCGAAAGCTGGACCAATGTGTTAATCCTAGTCCTGGCTTTTAATTTGTCACTCTCCCCTTTTCTTTTTTTAGTTTCCTCTGATAAAACCATTGCCTTCTTCCTTATAGCTGTTGTTCGGCATGACGAAAACATACAGACGGCAATCAAACGCGAGTTGAGCACTAACGTTAGATTCTGAGGAAGTTGTAGGTGGTGGGGGAAGTGACGTATGCCGTAAAGCGGTCGAATTTTGTAGTTCTTTTTATGCTCGGGTTCCCATCCGAAACCCGAAGTGACAAAGTGCAAGTAAAAGCGATACAGACACCTTCAAGAGACGGAAGACACGTCATTCAACCTATTGCAAGTCGATCTACCATCTCAATGGGTTTTGGTAATATATTATAAAGGTTGAAGAGTTCCACGGTGTGGCTTTAATGCTTCTTCGATGTACTCCTCCATGGCTTGGGTCACCTTCCTGGACAGGGGATAAACTTTACTTTTAGGGGGCATGGCATTGGGGAGTAAATTAATTGAACAATCCCAGGGGCGATGGGCTGGCAATTGCATAAGCTTTGGTTTTACTAAAAACTTCGGCCAGATCATGATAACACTTGGGAATATTCACAGTCTTGTCCGTTTCAGGGCTGTCAATGGTAGTAGTGAAACATGGTTGGGGAACTTGGGAAAAGCAATGGTTTTTACAGAAATTAGACCAATGGGTCAGCTCTCCATAATTCCAGGAAATAACGGGGTCATGGATGGATAGCCATGGAAATCCGAGGATCACTTCGTGTTTAGGAGAGTCAACGATATACAGAGAGATTAATTCTTTATGAAACAAGCCTACTTGGAGTGTTAGTGGTATGGTCTGATGAGTAATCCCTGTTCCAATGGTGTTGTCATCTATGGCTTTGATCTTGATAGGAGGATTACATGGTTGGGTGGGAATATCATACTTTGTGATAAGTTCCTTATGGATGAGGTTCAAAGCTGCTCCAGAATCGATCATCGCTGTTAATGAGATACATGCATTTTCAGTCTTTAGTTGAATGGGAAGCTTGAATGATTTGTTAGAAAAATGTTCAAGATTTACCCCGGAGGTTGTTTGGATCTTATATGGACATCCTTGACTGCGATGGCCGGCTTCACCGCAGTAGAAACACAGATTGAATTGTCGTCTTCTCATACGTTCCTCCTTAGATAATCTTGATAGACCGAGTTGCATAGGTTCGTCACTATAAATGTAAATGTAGTCATCGTCTGTGAAGTTGCAGGCGTAGAGTGTTGAAATTTCCCCACACTCCTACGTTTGGGTGCTTGTCTCATCAGATTATCAATCTTGATAGCCAGGGTCACAAAGTCAGAAAATGATAAGTCCTCTCCTTTACAAGCCAGCTCAGTTTGCAGATCAGGGTTGAGACTCCGTTGAAATACAGCTTTCAGTGAGACGTCATTCCATTCACTTTGAGCAGCGAGCGTTCTGAACATGATGGCATAATCAGCAGCAGTACGGTCAACTTGTGATATTTGAAGAATTTGTGCTGATATATCCTTGCCCCCAGCGGGATATTCAAACACTTCTTGAAATTGTTGGATGAAATAATTGAAAGATGTTTTAAATCGCACATCCGTTTCCCAAACTGCCGCGGCCCAGTCCAGAGCTCTGCCTGATAATAACGTCATCATAAAAGCACATTTCTTTCCATTTGATAAAAATTTGTCTTCTTGGTTTCTGGTTATCAAACTAAATCTTTACTTGACGAATAAAGCCTTTACATTGATCAGCACATGCATCAAATTTGTCTGGTAAAGCAATGCTTACAGTTTTAGGTGTGGTCGATGGGAGAGACTGGATGTAATGAGTCAGGTGTTCGTTGACAGACTGAAGCTTCGCGAGTTGCTCTTGGTATCCCTTTAACACTTCACTTTGATAAGCAAAAGCTGCTTGCAGGTTGGAAACTTCCGCTGGATTCAGTTTAGGCGAAGTATTCTGTAAGGACGAGGCTGAGGCAGCATTGGAATCCATTTGCGGTTGTTTATTAACAGCAGGTTGTAGTGGAAGGAATGTTAAGCCAGGCAACAGGTCAGAATCACAATAGCAGTCCGATCTAGCAATATACACAAGGGTGATCCAAAAAGCTGATATGAGGAAACAGGCAGAAGGTCCAAACACAATCATCAGTCCAAAAAACAGGCAACCAGATCAGAAGGATAATCCAAAGGGCGTGAATCAGATAAACAGGCAGAATCATACACAATGTCAGAATGCAGAGAACAAAAGTAACGCTTGGTAAGGCAGATGAACTGGCAATACTTTGCAATGTGCAAACACACAAACTCCTCTGAAATACCATCCAAACAGGAAATGAAAGTAGAAGCAGAGGGAGCGGTAACCAGTCAATATTCAGGAGAGGGCTCCCTCTGCTGGCGTGGCGTTACAATAAAATAGTATATATCTGAAGGGCAGCTTTACTTTACTATTTGTATACATTAATAATTACAATACATTAATAATTTCAGAAATAGTTAAAAGGTACCTTTAAAAATTAACACTAAAATAAGCACACACACACACACACACACACACACACAATACCCACACAAAACCCAAACAACTACTTCCACCTACTCCCCCCATACCCAAATTTAATAAAGACATGGAAGTAGAAATAAATGAATAAAGCTTAATAAAGGAAAAACAATACCTTCTTTAGAGGCAAAAGCCTGACTGTCACTGATTACTTTCTTGAGCTCGGGGTTGTAACGGGTTCCCTCTGGGAAAATGACAAGATACATCTGTGCAGAAAAAAAGTGGAACAGAGTCATAAAAAAATGCAGCACTTACTACTGTTAATAAATTATGAGTATCACAGTCGTGGGACAGGGCAATTCTAGGTAGACATTACTCAGTTGTGTCACAGAGGAAAAAATGCAAAACTCAGGAATATCAAATATGGTAAAGGGACGCAGAATCCCACAAACCCTTTGCTTATGAAGAAAGAGGAAGGGCTTGGCTCCAACTAACAGTATGACAGGAACATTTATGACACAACTGGATAGCTCAAATAGTGTCATAGTGTCATGGGAAAAAAACTATTTTAGTCCCAAAAATTCCATACAGGCACAGAGACAAGTAGAAGGCACTTTTCATTGTCTGGAAAAAGGTTACATTCATATTTATAACAACAAAAAAAATATGTATATATTTATAAAACAAAAATAACAATAAATAGAGCTACAGGCCAATAATCATTAAGAAAAAGATAATATTTTTTTCGCGATTCGCATCACTATGGAATCTTTCCATAGACAAGGGACTTTAGAAAGTTGCAATGATTTATTAAAAATAAATGAATAAATCCTTGAAAGCTGCTCTGCACAGTTCCTCAACAGCCTACCACCAGTGTGATCAGGGCCTGGACTTTTTCTAACATTAACCTGACCAAAACAACTACACACATCAGCTTTAGTAATTTGACATTTAACAGGAGGTTTCTGAGTCACTGAATTCCTACAATGATCAGACAATTCATTTGTAAAATCATCAAAAACATTATCAAAATCAAAGTATCAAAACATGTATAAAATGAGTTAAAATCATCTGATAATTCATAAATCAAGTTTCCCCCCCTAAAGTAATATATTTAGTTTAGTTCAAATTTTAGACCTCACAACTACATGAGATTTCCCATTTGTAAACAGTTTCATCTTTTCCTTATACTGATACTGCTAATTTCACTTAATTTGGTCCCACTTTATATTAACTGGCTTTAAGTACTATGTACTTACATTGAAACAAATAATTTGATACGATGGACTTATTGTGTACATACATGTTTTTACATTGTACTTATATTTTAAAAAATACCAGCATGTAATTACACTGCCATTCAAGAAATATTTTTAAGCAAAAAAAAAAATAATTATAATAATAATTATAAATTATTATTTATAATTATTATTTGCAAATTTCCCCACGACTTTTTGCCAGGGTCGATGTTGTCCCGCACGGATGTACCAATACAAATAAATATCCGGTTACCTAGCAGAGTATTCATTTGTTAAATAAGAGGCGATATAGCACGCTGAAATGTGTTGTTTTTTAAATCAAGTGATCAAAGTGCTCATTGACTCGATCTGTGGTGGGGATAAAGTGTTCTCTTGTGGCTCGTGCAGCCACAATAAACATCTTGACACGGACGCGCGCTTGATCTGTTGCGGAGAAATCTCTATTCGTACCGGTGAAATCACAATGTAAAATACACTCAAACATGTCCCTGCTTGACACATAATCGGTTATAATGATGGGGGAAAACAATAGCTATGCGAGTGTGGATTCGAACCCATACTTTCTTGCACGGCAGTCTAAAGTTCTGCCACTGGACCAACAGCACATACAATGAAAAACAGACAACAAATTAAACACAATATACTATTCAAATAGATTGCTGGACATTTGGTATTGTATAGCCTACATCTGATTTATGATTTAGCATTGTATTAGAAACTGTGGTAGGAGGGGCATCAATGAGCGCTAGAGGGGGCACGGCCCTCGAATGCCCCACCATAGCACCGACCCTGAGGGGTTGTAATCACACATTACAATGATCCACTTGTCGGGTTTTGCTATTACCTCTGAAGGACAGTATTCCTATTTTTATGTGAAGTCTCCGGGTTGGTTTTTCTGCGAAATCCATCGGATGTGACGTGCATGCGGGCTCCCGAGCCTCTCTCCTTTTTATATACAGTCTATACGACGGCACTGCAGCTAACGACATGGAGTCTGATAACACCAAAAAACTCCTGCCTCCAGCACAACACACACTCCAACACAAACTCCACAAAAATATAAAAAACAAAACAAAAATCTATCTGCTGAAGCTCGTCAGGTCAAAAATGAATCAGATCGACTTAGGATGAAAACACGGATCAACATCGGCAGAGCATTTGAATTATGGACAGACCTCTGCTATTTTTATTGTGATAAATTACAAGTTTTCAGATATGCTGAAATAATGGTAAACTGTAATAAAATAGCAAGGTAAACTATAATATGCATGAGATGAATACAAAAGACTGTTTCAGGATAAAAAGTAGGTGCTTTAGGATGTAACTTAATGTAACCTAGGATGTAAAACATAATCTGAAACAATCTGTTAATCGGAAATCTGAAACATCACGATAGAGGCTGCTAAAATACATATTAGTCCATGGGCCAAGCCATAATTTGGTACCACCAAAGGTGGCAAAATCTCTTTGGTACCAAGTTGTTTGTGGAGTCCATATAAGTACTTTGAAAAATGATAACCTTTTCAAATGAGTAGCTTTACTAATATTTTGGGACAATCATTATTATTGCCATTATCGTCCTACAGTATCTGCCCCACAGGTTTGTATGAAGTCTATTATAAGAGGTAACCATACATGCTATATGTTTATTTTTTTCAGGACAGTCAGGGCTATCCAGATCTGCCATAATTTGACATGATATATGTGGTATACGTTTTATATTAGCATTCATATTAAAGAAAACTATTTTTTTTGCATCTACTTAACTGTATATTTGTAAGTCTATCTCAAAAGATATTGATGTTAAGGGGGGTATCTTTTCAGATATGGATAGACAAGACTGTAATCTGGTGATCTCAGAACCATGATGGTGGGGCAATCCATGATCTAGCAATTTGAAAAAATATGTATGTACTTCATATGAAATAATATTCTGCAACAAATACTGGTGCTAGTTTCATATTACTCCTCCATACCTCGTTGTACAGATAAGCCACTTTGTTTTATTTTAATTAGATTTTTCAAATCAAGATTACTCAGACCATCTTTGTTCTACAAGCAATCTAATAGCGTCACTGTGAAGCAGAATATTCATTCTTTTTTTGATACCTATTTTATACAATAACAACTTTGTGTAATTAAAAAAAGATTGAGTGTGTGGAGATGCAGAGATGGGAAGTAGTTTAAGATGGCTGAAATTTCATGTGATTTTAAAACCAGATTACTGCAGAATCAGAGAGAGCGGCTGTCAGGAAATGTGACAACAGATGCTAACCATAGGCCATGTCCACTCTAATAAGTTTTCGTTTGAAAACGTATATTTTTCTCTCCGGTTTGGCCTTCTGTCCACACTGAGATGGCGTTTTAAGTCAATGAAAACGTAGGTTTTGGAAAACGCTCTCCAAAGCGGATATATTTGCCAATGCCATTTTGTTGTAGTGTGGACTGTGAAATAGTCAGTCGTGAACTAGTAGCTGCTGAAGGTCAGTATCACAGATCCTGCTACGGGGTGTACACAAAGGATCCAAATACAGACATAGACTACGTTTATACAAAGCCGGGTATTTAGCAAATCGAATATTTTCCCCCTCTCTGTTTTCAAAAATAACATTGTTCACACACCCGCATAAATAAATACACCATCGAGCGCCATCATATCTATGCCAAACCTATTGGCGGCAGTGTAGGGGTTAAGGATAAAGCCATGCAAAGCAATCAGAATCCTCAGAATCGACAAGAGAGAACCTAAAATGCCGTTTCTCCCAGTTCACACGACAACACATAACCGGCGTTTTCAGAAATCTCCACTTTGGCCGGAGTTTTTAGAAATAATCGTTTTCTGTGATAAAAACGTGGTTTTTGTGTAAACGAGAGGCCAATCCGCAGGGAAATATCTGCATTTTCCCTTCGTGTAAACGGGGCCTTAGACAAAGGTGAAATTAACTTGGCCCAAGCAGAATGTGATTATGAAGCAGCAGAGAGAATGGCACTCTACAAAGTTTTTGCATAGATTAGGGAAGGACTGATTGAACATCCTACAGTGGTACCATTCACAGACCTGACTTCTAAATTGGTGACAGAAATGGCCGAATGTGGTCTAACACAAGTGGCACCTTCTACAAAGAAACACCTACGTCACAAGGTTGAATCTGAATTTGATGAATTTTTACACATCATAACAAATGACAAAGGAAAGCTGTTGGTATACCCTGACAATTTGACAATGGATGAACTTGTAAAGGTTTGCCAAAAACTAAAAGATGAACTGAAGGAGCACAAATCAAGTATTAGCGAAGACATCATATCGCAATTGGCACTGAAGATCAGAGGTGATATTCGGAAGCAAGATATTACTCAAGCATGGGCACCACACGTGTCAGATTTTGAGATGATGAACAGTAATCCTACATGGAGTTTCTCCAGAAACTCCTAACAGGTTCATCCAAAATAGGTAATAACTCAGCCCATAGGGGGTGAAAAGGCTCACAGCTTCATTCAGCCAAGACCTTTATGCTGTTACTTGTGGCAAAGTCAAGCCTACAAAACATATTGCCTTTTGCTGTCCAGTCACTCACACCGGAAATGTGGAACTGATAAAGATACTGAATAGACTGCCATGGTGTTTCATATTCTCAGGTAGAATCAATTGACACAGCCCTTTGCCTTCAGAAGCAAGCAGCAAGTGGAGGTGCCATCCAACTACCACAAAACATCAAGCCTGGTCTCTTCACAACATTGGCATGGGACAATATAGACAGGCTAGAGGAGACAATCAGTGGTGAAGGGACATCACATGGAGTGAATGGAATTGCTGTGCAAACAAAGCCTATTGCTGATCATCCTGCTGAGACCAGAGCTTTGCCTTGCATCCCCAAAACTAAGAAGAGAAGCATTGAAGCAGTAGAGATGCTACTTCCCATTTACAATGCAGGAGAACGTACCAAAAGTCCTGTTATACAGACAGTTGACACTAATCATGCCACCTTTCTACAGGATGCAGCAGACAGAAACTACGTGTGGCTAATGGCTCGTCTTTCTAACAAAGATGTTTGCAGCTGGACTGGGTTCAACATCCTCACCCACAATGATACAAGTGTACAAGAAGATAGTACAGGCTATTTGCCCACAATCAATGCTCCTTCTACACAGTTAACAACAGTACATGAGGTACTTAACCAGTTGATAAGCATCATGAAGTTTCTGCAGCTCAACAACATTGTTGTTGTTTTTTACCAGGCATTATATGCCAAAGCTGTAAAAATTACATGGAAACACCAGGAGGTATTCAAAAACATCATCCTTAGAATGGGGGTTTTCCATACCATCGGTACTTTCATGGCAAAAAAAAGAAAAAAAAAAAAGAATTTGCCACCTTGGGTGGTACCGATTAGTGAAAATTGTGGCCTGGGCTCATGGACTATATCGCACCTTAAAACAGTCCTACAGGGGATTCATGTGATAATCTCCAAACTTGTTAATTGATGCCAAATCATTGAGGATGCTAAATTGCAAATAGATCTTTGATATCTCAAATGGTGTCGCCACGGTTGGGCAACAAATTCATGGCGAAAAAAGGTAAAAAGGAAGTGTATTATTATACATTCTTCATGCATTGAGTTACTTAGAACAAATTAATTTTCAAGTTTAAGAATTAAAACAAGTAAAATAAATTAAAAGTTAGTATTTTTGAATGGAAAGGTTTTAGCATAACATCTTTTTATCATTAAAAAAATAAATAAAATAAAGACGCCCGAGACAGCTAGAAACGCACGGAGCCCAAAGCTACAAGTCTTAAGAAGTTGTTTCAAGTTTGAGGCTTTTTTAAAAAAATGGCCACTTGGAGTTGCAAAAAGCCCCATGGTAACAAAATGATTTAAGGGCAAGAGAAAGCTTTTACAGTTACTTTTACATGTGCCACATTTATTAAACCATTCTTAATTTTTTTTTAAATAATTACAAACAATTTCATGGTGTTAAACATTTGTGTTTTTATAAAAAAAAAAAAAAAAAAAAAAAAAAACTTTGCACACAATTTAAGTGCTTTCATTACTAATTTCACACAAAACCTAGCTATATACAAAAGGAAAAAAAAACATTCTCTTCCTCGCTTCTGTCTTAACACGTCATCATGAGGGAAATAGGACGTTTTTGGGCGACAAGGATTTGTTTTTCAAGGGATGCGGAAGAATAACAGTGATGTGACAGTGAAAGGTGCACCTGTTAGACAAGATCTGGCTGCTGAATGGTCCACTCCAGACAGCTGACATAATAATAACACCACCACCTCTTTGTGCACATACGAAAGGTAAATAGCACACAACAAAATAAAAATTACAGATTTATTTATTTAGAAATAGAAGTGATTAAAAATGATATTGGAGTAAGGTTATTATTTTTATTTTTTAAAATCTACTGCAACTCACCAATATGCTATAGCTTAACGGAGCTGCCAATATTGGAAACTCTGAACGCGCACATGTGATATTCAAAGCACCGCAATTGCTTCACCCATCTGTATAAAAAACTAAATTTTATTTGTAAAATTTGAAATCACAAGATCGGATTAAAAAAGGACTTGATATTTAATTACTTTTTAAAATGGGAAATATCATCACTATTCCGAATTTCTAGGATACAGTTTAATTTTTTCGTCTCCAGAACAAAATAAATGACATAATGAATAGCAATGTTAACATCAAATAAAGATGTGTAATCAAGAAAAAATATTAGAAAAAAATAGGAAAGTAAGAATACATTATGTTTGACAGGGAACGCATCTCAAAGCAGTCACAAACACGTTGGAGTTACAGCAGTCAGTGACGAACAAGCAAATTAAAATAAAGATTAGGCTAATTAAAGTTACAAAAGCTATTTGGTCAAGTTCAGAGAGTGATTTTATTGTTCTTTTGTTCTTTGATTAACATTAACCTAATGATGACAGGGGGAATAGCTATTATAGACTGTGTCAGTGGACGAATCCTATAGACTGACTTTTGTAATTTGTTTCTCAAAAGGGATAGTTTACCCAGAAATGAAAATTTCCCCATATGCGATTCTTCTTTCAGATGAACACAAGGTCAAGGTTTATTTATAAAGCACATTTACAAGCAGTCATTAATGCCCCAAAGTGCTGTACAAGTACAAGAAATAACAGAAATAAAACACAATAAAATTTCAAAAAACATTTAGAAACAACTATTCCAAAAAATACTTAAAATAGACAACAATTTAAAAAATGTCACAGCTCGGCTGATAATAAACGCCAATGCAAAAAGGTAACATTCGACAAAGGAAGCTGCTCTGATATTGAGAGGGATAGAGTTCCAGAGCGTAGGACCTGCTACGGCAAAAGCTCTGTCCCCTCTTGTCTTTCGTCTAGATATTGGACAGTCCAAGAACAGTTGGCCAGTCGACCTTAGTGGTCTAACTGGAGTGTGCAAAATAAGCATGTCTGATAAATATGAAGGTGCAAAACCATTTAGAGATTTAAAAACGCGCAATAAAATTTTAAAATAGATTCTGAAAGCAACAGGCAGCCAATGAAGAGACACCAATACAGGGGTGATATGGTCACTGCACTTATTCAGTCAATAAACGTGCAGCTGCATTTTGCAATAATTGTAGTCAGCTGATTAAGCACTGATAGAGACCATAGTATAAAGAATTACAATAGTTCTAACGATTTGTGATCAAGGCATGCACAACTTTTTCCAATTGGCTATGTGGCAGGTACGGCTTCACCTTCCTAAGAAGTCCGAGTTGAAAGAAGCTTTTACCACTGAGCTAATTTGTCTTTCAAGTTTAAAAGAACTATCAATTAAAACACCAAGACCTTTTACGCATGAGCAGCAGTTTGAGAGTTTTCGGCCAAGAACACTATTAAAACTTGAGATGTCGGACTCCCAAAAAATTATAACTTCAGTTTTTTTTATCATTTAAATTAAAAACATTCAGTGACATCCAATCTTTTACTTCATGTAAGCAATTTCTCAGTACTTCGATGGAATTAGTATTAGTATTTAAAGGTTAGTAAATTTGGATATCATCTGCAAAGCAATGAAAAGAGATGTTGTATTTTTGTAAGATTGATCCCAAGGGCAGAATATAAAGCCAGAATAAGGCTGAATCCCAATTCTCTGTCTTACCCCTTCCCCCTTCCCCCTTCCCCTTCGTCTTACCCCTAGCCCTTGTCCCTTGAAACCGAGTGGTAAGCTCTAGTGCAAACATACCCCTATGAAATGAGACACCACTCGGTTACGTCATCTTACATCGTCCTTAACTGGCGTCTGTGTCAACCGGGGCAACAAGTGTTGATCACAACTTCTCGAAACTTTCAGGATGCCATCAAAATGTCTGGGATTGGGCTTTTGCTTTCTGCCTTCACTATTTATTATGTTTACATACACAAGGTGTTGTTTCAATCGGACTGAATTCATTCATTTAAACCGGTGAATCTGAATGTATTGTTGATCTAATATTCCCGTGTTTTCGTCTCAGTCGGGATCCGTTTGAAGCTGAATGCATCATCTGAGAAGCTGATCACGTACGTGTCAGTGTCAAATAATGTACACATAATGAATGGCGACTGTAGAAAGCAAAAGCTGAATCCCGGACATTTTGGGTGATCTTGAAATGTGGGACTGATTGTGCAAATCAGCAATGTAACGTTAGCATAGCCTAGCGTAGCAAAGTAGCGATTTTTAAAAACGTTTCAATGAACAACATAGTTGCAAATATATATTTACATAACTGTGTAGAGCACAAAACAAGACGGTCATATATTTTTTTTTATCAATCATTTAAGCGAAAAAACTTTCAACTCTGGATGGTATGCCCACCATTGTTGCCAGTTGCGCAGTGCATTTTTTACCCCTTGGTTTCAAGTAAGCTCGCGAAAATTCTTGGTCTTAAGGGGTATATACCCCTTCACCTTACCCCTACCCCTACCCCTAGATCAAAATAATAATTGGGATAGCCCTTCCTCTCACATGAACGCGCAAAACTAAGGGGAAGGGGTAAGGGGTAAGACAGAGAATTGGGATTCAGCCTAAGACCCGGCCCAAAAATTATCCCTGAGGCACCCCACAAGTAATCAGGATTTTCATTGAGTGAAAAGGCCAGAGGTTGACAGAAAAAGATCTGTCAAACAGCTAAGATTGAAACCACTTCAAAGCAGTGCCTGTAATGCCTGCACAGGACTAGAGTCTAGACGAGAGAATTTTATGGTCAACCGTATCAAACGCTGCAGTCAAATCTAGAAGTACTAGCACAGCAAAGCTACCAGAATCAGAAATCAAAAGAAGATCATTAAAAACTCTTAAAAGAGCAGTTTTTGAGCTGTGACAGGATTTAAAACCAGACTGGAATTTTTCACTGATATTATTAGAATTTAGGTGTAATTGAAGTTGGGCATATACCACTTTTTCTAAGACCTTTGATAGAAAAGGCAACTTAAAAACTGGCCAGTAGTTAGACAAATCAGAAGGGTCCAAATTGTGTTTTTTCAAGAGAGCTTGTACAATAGCCTTTTTAAAAGCTCTTGGAACATACCCAGCTGAAAGAGACATATTTATCAAGTTTAAGGTAAAAGGTCCAGCCGTGTCAAACGAATCTTTGAACAGCTTGGCGGGCAGGCTGTCCAAGGAGAAGACCGAAAGTCTTAAACATTGAACCGTCTTTGGCAAATCAGAAAAAAGATATTGGGATAAAATCTTCAAAGACAGCTGTGCATAAAGGTATAATGCTTGGATCAGGCACAACACAATGGGTTAATGCCCAGATACTGAGCACTTTGTCAGTGAAAAATTTAATCTATCACATAGAAAGGGCACTAGGAATAATACCAGTGTGTTCAGGAGGATTAATTATCCTATTTAAAACATTAAAAAGGACGTAAGGTTTTTAATGTCCTTGGTGCAAACAAGTTGGTGCAAACCAACTTGTAACAGTTGGTTTGCACAAGGTTTGACATATACCAAGTCTTTGCAGCTTTAACAGCGTCCTGGTAAATGGACAAGCAGTCTCTTAAATAGACCAAAGTTACATGCAGATTATCTGAGAGCGCGAGTAGTGTTGTTGTGCCATGGTTCTCTGTTTAGGTTGGAACTATTGTGCATAAATGGTGGTATTACTTCGAGAATTTCAGTGCACGTAGAGTCGAAGGAAGTAACCATCTCATCAATGTCCAAATTTGAAGAAAAAAACTAATCCAAAGGTATTAAAGGAGAAATGTCAAACGCTGCAGCAAAAAGTGGAGCCGTAGATTGATTTATCACGTGTCGCTGACGCATAGGGAGGCACGTTGTTTTTGAGAGCACAGCAAAGAAACAGAAAACAAAACGGGTATATGATCAGAAATGCCTGCATCAGAAATGTCCTTTATGGAGAGATTTAGGCCATGAGAAAAGACCAAGTCCAAAGAATGCCTTTTGTTATGGGTCAGGCAATTCACCGATTGAAAGATTCTAAAATATTTAAAAATTCCTTGACCAACGGCTTAGAAACACAACAAACATGAATATTAAAATCACCAAAAATTAAAAAATGTAATAAAAAAAAAAAAAATTATAATTAACAGCAATGCTAGCCACAAACGTCGAAAAGTCCTTAATAAAATCCTTATTAAATTTTGGAGTGTGATAAACAAGTGCATATAAACACTGATAAGTTGAGATTAATTTAGAAAAGTTGCAGCTTGTTCGCATGGGAATTTATTACAGTTAAGACTGGTTTTAAAAATTGTCGCTAATCCTCCGCCTTTTCCCGTGGATCGAGGAGAGTCAAAAAAACGAACATGCCGAAGGAAGAAGCTCTGAGAAGCTCAATCACCGGGTTGAACCCACGTCTCTGACGGAAGCATAAAATCAAGCCCCCTGGACAAAAGTAAGTAATTCAACAAACGTCTTATTAGTCAAGGATCTAACGTTGATCAGTGGCAACTGAAGAACAGTATCCTCCGTACATAGAGGATTGGCTTGAGTCAGTTATTGGAGATTCGATTGGTCCAAACCGCGTTCGGTCACTCGCAGATGCCGGGGACGGCGAGGAACATATGAAGAGCTCTTTTCCAAAACGCTATAAATCCATTTCAATAGTTTTCAGGAAAACTACATTTTTTACCTAGACCCACACATTTTGTGAATATTCAAATTATCCTGTTTAAATGTTTTATTGGTTCAGTCTGAACATTTTGAACAATAATTATTAAATCAAACAACAATATTGTTAATGATAATTTAAAAGTTAATTTTATTTTTTCCCAAAACGCTATAAATCCATCCATTTTTTGTATCATTTTTAGTAAAGTCATTTTTAGTAAAGAGTCAAACCTCAAACAAATAGTACCAATTTCAACATATGCATGAAAAAAAAAAACCAATTATTAAAAATGATCAATATATGATAACGATATTCAAAAAAGGGATGGGCACCCCTCCAGCACATGCACACACACACAGGCTACATAACATGTGAGCAAAGCGGAGCAGCATGACGCTTAAATATAAGTAAAAAAAAAAACAAAAAACAAAATAAACATAAAATATATGTTTCACATTTGTTTTTAATAATATTACATTATTTATTTTTATTATTTCATCTATGTTGAGTAGGCTATGAAAAGGGAACCGCATGAGATGAGTAAGATAGGATCAAAATTCAAAAGCTGCCCAATATCGGAAAATATTTGGAGTGCGTCAGACATGATTTTGACCACTTATTAAGTTTTGTTTTGTAGAAAGCTTGTAAATTTCGTTTTATATAAATTGTATCTTCATTTTAATAAATGTTTCATCGACAAATTGACTGGATTAATACATTAGAAGTAAATATCAGACAATATAATCAGGACACAGAGGCGCGCAGGTGAACCGGAGCGCGTCTCATAATATGAACCGAAACACCGCGATGCTTGCCTCACACAGGCCTGAGAACTAAGCTACAGAAAGCTTTAAATATCTACTTTTAAACAAAACAATTAAAAACTAAAATAAATTGGCAACTCTCTGCGTATGTAGGCTAATTCGAAGTATGCGTTTCTATAGGCCTATGCGCGTTCACTGCGAAGATGGCGAGTAAGCATCATCAACTTTATCTTTGTTGCTGACACTGACAGAAAACACTAGTTTATTAATAAACAATTCAAATGTTTCATGCATAATCATTACTTTTTGCCAGTTCTTTGTGGCAAGCTTTATGCATACGTTGAAATGCGGAATAGGCAATTAAAAACGCTCATATGGTTTCTCTCCCATTTAATTAAATCAATATATGTGATTACTGATAATACAAATGGCTTAAATGATCTACTACTAGTCGACTAGAAAACTGGGACTCATTTTGAGGAATGAATGAACATAATAAACCTCTGTTCAGAGTGCCGCCGTGCTGGATTGTGTAGAGCGCTCATTGAATTTGAGGATTTATCGTGTTTAGGCTAAAAACAGGGCTGGCGCTTATCGCGGCTTGGAAAGAAACTGTATCTTGCAGTACATTTTAAACAAGGAAATATAGCGATTTGGCATGAAACGTTGATGGAGCAGTGAAAGGGTTCTGTCCACAGCAGAATGACACGACGAACTCATTTTTTTTAAAAATGGCGTTTATCGCTTTTTGGAAAAGAGCTCTTCATATTCTTTCGCCGGTGCAGGCTGCCGGTTCACAGCGACACCAGCTCCGAGTTGGATCGGGCGGAGACACCACATCCTGAAGTCCGAGGGAAGTAGCGAAAGACAATTGTGTTGCAGTCCCGAACCGTTTCTCCATGCCGACCGCAGCTATGCTCTCACTCTTACCACCACGTTTTCTCCGTCTTCTGGAGTGTTTCCTCTGCGGGGCAACATTAGGTGTACATTGCAGGTCTACCAGCAGAGCTAAGAATGGAGGAAAGGGTGTATCCGAAGACTGTTTCCTGTGATTGACACTTTAGAAATAAAGCATGTTGGTCTCGAACAGAAAGAAGTGTCTGGCGATCGTATACAAACAGAGCTGAGACATTTTGATAACTTCAGCAATAATAAAAACAAACAATAAGCCTGAAAAGGGCAGGGAGACGCTGCACCGTGCACACTGCTGGCGCCATCTCAATGTTAAATCAACACAATCAGAGTTAAATAAAAAAATGTCCTGGCTCTTCCAAGATTTATAATGAGAGTGAATGGGTATATTTTTTGGAAGTCTATCAAAGTGCATCCTTCCATGATAAAAGTCCTCCACATAGCTCTGGCGGGTTAAAGGCCTTTTGAAGTGAAGCGATACGATCGTGTAAAAAAAAATCATCCATATTTAAAAATTTATCGACTAAAATAACTAGCTTTCGGCAGATGGCTGCTGCATGTGAATAAATGTGGTAACTAATGGAGATATGTGAAATATATTTTTTCCCAATATTGTCGATGATCGTCTGGTAACCGAGTGTTATAATCAAAATCGCGATACTTGCCAGACATCGATGATATATGATAATATCGCCCAGCCCTAATTCCATGGTAACGAGTGATGTCAAGCCCGAGGCCAGGACAGTGCGGAGGACAGTGCAAAAACAGCGCAGGTTGAGTGGAGGTGGAGGTTCCTTTCTTCCCCATTCTGATGCTCAGCTTGAACTAGATTATCTCAACCATATCTACATGCATTAAATTGCTGCCCTGTGATTGACTGATTAGATATTTGTGTTAATTAGTTGAACATGTGCACTTAATAAAGTGATCGGTGAGTGTATATTGTTCTCATAAAGCCGGACAACTTTCTAAATTAATCATTAGCTCTGCCCAACAGAATTTTGCCATTTTGGATGTTTTAAATATTGCTGACAGAATTTTAAATATTCCTCCAATTGTTTCCATGCAATTCTCACCAAACAAGGTCAACAATATGCCCAAAATTCTGATTGGTTGAGACACATTCTGAATAAACCATTAAACAAAACTGTTAATTTACTAAGACACGTAACTGCACATTAAATTAATTCTATACATGGCAAGCAGTGACAATGCTCTGAGTTATGCCTTATAATATCCCTAAACAACAACATTGGCTCTTAAATCCCTCATTTAAAAAAGAAAATGTTTTACACCAAACAAAAAACAGTTTCAGGACAGGGGCTTGGGAAGATATTTTAGGTGTTTATTACAACTAAATTACTAAATGCTTAATGAATAAATGAAAATGAACAAAATTTTGCGTTACATTTACAATCCTGTGAAAACACTTCCCGTGCCCCTTTTTCTGGATTTTCATACAGTGAGTGCAATGGATATATACTCACAGGCGTCCCCAGTTTGGTTTGAGATGATAGTTTCTTTTTCATGGCTTTCTCATCAAAGGTGGCACTTCTCTTCACATACACACTCCCATGCTGTGAATGACAAAAATTATGTAGCCAGAAACACACAACCGGTCTTATTCATAAAACACAAGAGTAATGAAAAATGTTTTTTAAAACCATTCAATTCAATACTTTTTTATTTAAGAATGCATTTTTGCAATATTTACATAAAAACGTATGTGCGTTTTATGAATAAGAGACAGTTTCCTTGAATTAGATGTGTACTCTACCTGTGAGAAATACCATCCATACAAAGGAAGCCACTTCAGACCATCTTTCAGGACATATCTTACGTGTCCAAGTGCATTTTGTCGAATGGCTAACATGTCAGCAATAATCCAATCAGCTAAAATAGAGAGCACAACCCTTACAAATGGTACAGCTCTGTCAGAAAAAAATGTTACACAGATATACATACCGTAGTACTTAACAATCGACATAGGTATATTAAAAAAAACATGGTTCCTTTTTTGAGAGCGGTAACTCTGCATTGCGTAGCAACTCTGCGGAAACTCCTCCCTTCTCCACTTTTGTTGAAATCTTATTGGCTAACACCAGCTCGGAACAGCTGGCCAATTGCCACAAAGTATGCAAATACTGACAGGCTCGTGGGCAGTATAAAATGCACAGACACGAAATTGCGTCAGAATCTCTTTCTTCACACTGCAATAATGGAAGCTGCACCAGGAGGACTAGTAACCTTTTTCTGTAAGCATCTGATGGCTTCAACTTGCCAGATTTGTGCAGGCCCCATCGAACCACCTGAACATGAGTTATGCATCGTCTGCCTGGACCAGGAGGGATATGGTTCGTGCTAGAACAGGGACAAGGCCCACTGCCGCCCGCGAGCAGCTGGTGAGACCCCCCGGCTGGATGCGTAGATGATGACAGGGCCTGGAGCCACAGTCATTGCGCTCACCTGTCCTCTCCGTGGATCCAAGTTTTCGCACCCCAATCGGCGCACACCCACTCTGCCACGGAGACTGTGTTTGCCCACATGGATGGGGCGGAAGCAGGTGCAGGTGTTTCAAGACAAAATTCTGCAGTCCCTGGATAGTGGTGTTGTGGACGCTGACGTCATCAAGGATCTGCACGCGGCATCAAAACTCTCGCTTAGAAGAGAATAGAATTCAATTTAATTTATTGTCATTGCATGTCACAAGTACAAGCAATGAAATACAATTGCATCCATCCAGAAGTGCTTTAGCAAGAATATATTACAAGCTATGTACATGCTATGAAAAGTTTATACGTAAATGATTAAAAATATAAAGGCTATGACAAACTATAAATATACAATATGCAAGTATTAATATCAATAAACAGCTGTAAAACTATAATTATTGTATTATACAGCGTGATGTCTATACAGTATTTACAGTAGTGCAGTTAAAAAAGTTGGTGAGATATATGGATACAGTAGTAATATATGTTCAATCCATAAGTTTTAATGGGGGTGAGATGTCAGGAGGCAGAATTCAGGAGTCTGACAGCTTTAGGAAAGAAGCTGTTCTGGTACCTGGTGGTCTTAGTCCGGAGGCTCCAGTAGCGCCTCCCAGAGGGCAGGAGGGTGAAGAATCTGTGTGCTGGGTGACTGGGGTCTTTGATAATTTTCCCAGCCCTTTTCAGACACGTTTCCTGTAGAGGTCCTCTATAGAAGGCAGTGATGCTCCGGCAATTCGCTGAGCGGCTTTCACCACCCTCTGCAACGCCTTCCGGTCCGAAGCAGAGCAACTCCCATACCAAACTGTTATACAGTTGGTCAGGATGCTCTCGATGGTACAACAGTGGAAGTTCACGAGGATGTCTGAGGACAGGTGGTTCTTTCTCAGAGTGCTCAAAAAGAAGAGGCGCTGGTGAGCCTTCTTGACCAGGTTGGAACAGCTAGTCGTCCAGGTGAGATCCTCTGAGATGTGGACTCCCAGGAACTTAAAGCTGCTCACACGCTCCACGGCTGTCCCCTTGATGTAGATGGGTAGGTGTGGGCTAGCATTCCTCCTAAAGTGCACAATGAGCTCTTTGGTCTTCTGAGTATAGAGGAGCAGGTTGTTGGTGTCGCACCACTCAGCCAGACGAACCACTTCCTCCCTATAGGCGGCCTCGTTGCTGTCTTCGATGAGGCCGATCACCGTGGTGTCATCTGCAAACTTAATGATGTTATTTGAACAGTTGACAGGTCTGCAGTCATAGGTGAGGAGGGAGTAGAGGAAGGGACTCATCACACAGCCTTGTGGTACTCTGGTGTTCATTGTGATGATGGATGAGCGTTGGTTAACCAGCCGGACATGTTGGGGCCGGCTGGTCAGGAAGTCCAGTAACTAGTTACACATGAGGGAACTGCTATCTAGGTCTGTAAGTTTCCTGATGAGTTGTGAGGGGATTATTGTATTAAATGCTGAACTGAAGTCTATAAACAGCATTCTGGCATAGGTGTTTTTATTGTCCAGGTGTGAGAGGACAGAGTGCAGCGCTATGGAGACTGCGTCCTCTGTGCTCCTGTTCTCGATGCAATCTCTTTCTCTGAATCAATGCAAATCGGTAGGGTTCCAGGGTGGGGGGGAGACAGGATTTGAGGTGTACTAGGATCAGCTGCTCTAAGCACTTAGTGATGATTGGGGTGAGGACTACCGGGCGGTAGTCGTTAAGGTTGATGGGTTGGAGTTCTTGGGTATCGGAACGATGGAGGTGGATTTGAAGCAGGCTGGTACCACAGCATGGGCCAAGGATAGATTAAATATGTCCGTCAGCACCCCTGCCAGCTCCCCAGAACACACTCTGAGAACACGCCCAGGGATGCCGTCAGGACCTGGAGCCTTGTGGACATTAATCCTGCTCAGCACCGCTCCTACATCAGTGGGGGAGAGAGTCAGAGGTCGATGTTCGGAAGTCACCACTGCCTTAGTCACAGTTGTTGAGTTCCCCCGCTCAAAAACGAGCAAAAAGGAGTCCTTGCGACATACGTCGGGGGTTGGAGTTGGAGAAGTGTTTTTCTACATTCCCTTTTTAGTGGTGTTTGGCATTTTTGATGCCCCTCTTCAGCTTAGCCCTGGCTGTACTGTAGGCCTGTGCATCCCCTGACCTGAAGGCGGTATTACGGGCCTTCAAGAGGAGACAGACATCCCGGTTCATCCAAGGCTTCTGGTTGGGGTACATGATAATCTGTTTCTGGGTGGTGACAATGTGTGTAGTCATGGAGATGTGGTCCAGTACAGATGTGGCGTACTGGTTCAAGTCTGTATGTGTGAACATATTCCAGTCTGTGTTTTTGAACCGATCCTGGAGCACAGCGTCTGTCCCCTCTGGCCAAACTTTTATCGTCCTCACGGTGGGTTTCACGCGTTGGATGAGGGGTGAGTACCGTGGTGTGAGGAACAGGGAGAGATGGTCCGATTGTCCAATGTGGGGGAGTGATATTGCTTTGTAGGCTCCAGAAATGTTAGAATAAACATGGTCCAAAATCTTGTCCCCTCGGGTGTGACAGGAGACATGTTGGTGAAATCTGGGGAGGACTGTCTTTAGATTGGAGTGGTTGAAGTCACCAGCAACAATAAAGGCAGCCTCAGGATGTTTAGTCTGATGTTTGCTAATGGCTGCATAAAGATCTTTAATTGCCAGCTTAGCATTTGCATCTGGGGGGATAAACACTGCAGTGAATATTATGGAAGTAAATTCTCTGGGGAGATAATAAGGTCTGCATTTGACCGTTAAAAACTCCACATTAGGTGAGCAGTGACTCTCGGTTGTAGCAGAGTTCGTGCACCAAGCATTGTTAATATAAATGCACAAACCTCCACCTTTGGTCTTGCCGGAGTCATCTGCTATCCTGTCGGCTCGATGTATGTGGCGTCCTGCTAACTCAATAGCATTTCCCGGGCAGCTGTTGTTTAGCCATGTTTCGGTGAAAATCATGATATTAGAATCCATAATCCATCTGTTATTGGTAAAGGAGAGCCGGATTTCATCCATCTTGTTTGCCAGAGAACGGCCATTTGCGAGTAGAATGCTTGGTAAAGGGAGGGAGTGGTGTTAGCTTTAGCTTAGCTCGTAGCCCTCCGCGCCTACCCCGCCTTTGTTTACGTTCTCTGCGCCGTCTGCATGCACTTCCGCCCGGCCGGGAAAAGTGAGCAGCCTCCGATGTTCTAGAGATCTCTGGGATGAGTCGGAGATCGGCGATAAAACTATTGGAGTTTTGAGTCCAAATATCCAAAAGCTCCTGTCTGCTGTAAGACATAAACGCACAGCTATTCGGGATGAATAATCCAGTCAAGAGTAGGTAAAAAAATGCTAAATAGCATAATCTGGAGAGACGCTAAGCCTCGCGTTGTTCACGCGCCGCCACTGCCGCCATGTTTACCGATGTTTACCAATGTTAATGTCTGGAGAAGCCTATGGTGACACCAAGCACTCCACCCAGGCCATCCGCCTCTTCATGGGTTTGATGATAGTCCTTAAAGGGTCATTAAACCCCCCTCTTTCAGCTCAAGTCTAGCTCAAAATCTTTTTGAAAAATGCAACTTAAATGGGCGTGGATAGCTGTGAGAAGAAGGGAGGGAGTGTGTGTGGTATAGAGAGCCTAAGTCCCGCCCCTCCGCTTCCGGCTCATGGGACCTTATTTCGGAAAAAATATGAATGGTAGTCAATGGCGAGAGACAACTTATCTTTTTATTCCGTCTGAACAGTGCCCTCAATTACACATATGATGTTTGTCAATTTAAAAGATAATTCTGAAAGACAAAAACGTCGCAGTTTGTCATACAACAGAAGAGTTACATTTAGTTTTATGTGAAAATCACTCTGTGAACTACATCTCCCGGGAAGAGAAAAACGAGATCCGCTGCTCGTGTGTGTGCAGTCTGGTACAAAACACTCAGGTAGGACGGCGTAATGCTACGATTATAATGCAAGACTGTATGAAATAATGACAGACAGCCTCAGTAAAAGTTAGCTTCATTCATTGAGAGAAAATGTGCCCCTTTGGGGTTTGTAGTCTTTGTAAATACGTATTTTCACAGTCTTATACCTCAACGGGTCAAACTGCAACTACATCAAACTGCGACTTTCTTTACTTTAAAATGTATCTTTTAAATTGACAAACATCATATGTGTAATTCAGGGCACAATTCAAACGAGATCAAAATATTTGTTGTCTCTCGCCATTGACTACCATTCAATATTTTTCCGAAATAAGGTCCCATGGTGGTCGCCTGGAAGGGGAAGGACTTAGGCTCTCTATGGCCATCACGTCAATGTTCCATGCATATCGACTGTCACTAAAAAGCAATGGTAAAACGTGAGCAAATGCTAGATTTTCATATATAGCTGGCAAAGTTAAAGTCTTATGAAATACACTGACACTTTATTATTGTCCTTTCAAAAGTAACTGAATGTCCTGCTACATATATTAGCCTCCAGTAATCGTAATTCTATTTAAAACATATTAATGTAGGCTACATGTATAATTATAATCTCATTATAAAATATATAGTGGTTTATAAAGACACTATAAATACATTTCAGAAAAAAATGATTAATTTTCCGCTTAAAAAAAATCATTCCGTGCATAGTCTACGCGCCCTCTGAACCCTCATAATAAAGATGGCTCTGCGGAGGTGGATGAATTCTCATTTTAGACACACACACACACACCTCTGAAGGGATAGAAAGTCCTCGGGATACTGCATCACTCGCAAGACGCACTTGGATTAGTTGTCAACAAGGCGAAGTCCACCATTCTCCACTTCTCGCAGCTCTCTCGAGAAAATGTTCGCGGCACACACTATAGTTTAGATCATCTTTAGATGTGTCCGTGGTTGATGGCAAACCAACCGTCCAGAGCCAGAGTCTAGCCCTGGCAGCATCGCGGGGAACATATTCAACGCACTTGGACTTTGCACCATGAAAGTGAGGAGATTGTGTCCTTAATGGACACCATCTGTGCCAGTGTGGGATCTGGCTCTAGTTTTGAGGGCTCACCGTTCAAGCCCCTAGCTTTGATTGCTGTTAAGGAGCTCTCCCCGAAAACACCTCTGTGAAGTGCATTGGAGACTTACACACATTCTCGGTGAACGACGATTTCAGACCTGGTGACTGCAAGCGTCACTCTTCAGTCAAGACAGGGCAACGTGCATAAGTCAGTGAATCCCTCTCTAAACCTCTTCAAAACACAGGTTGTTTCCATGCCCACTTTATCTTCTGAGCAGTCATCCTCATGTGACTCAGAGCGCTGTTTGCCCTGGGCTTTGCGGATGTATGTGAATCGCTCGGCCGCCTTTCTTCAGCCGGACCAGCTTTTTGTGTGCTTTTGTGGATGTACTAACCGACATGCTGTCTTAAAACAGGGACTTTCTCACTGCTACCACCGTTGACACAATTTAACCTTCACACTTGGAGTGCTTATTGTGTTGTGTCTGCCCTGGATCAGTGCAGTCTTAAATTTCATTGTGTTTGGATTTGCAAATTTGGATAGGGTCGGTGCTGAAGTCTCATTGGTCTAGTTCTGTCCATCAGATGCGAGCACTCCAAGCAGTGTGGCTACTGGCTGACTATTTGTCTCTTCCTTGGTTGGAGTACCTTGACCCCATTTCTCAAGGCTTAACTTCACTACTCACAGCGGGATTTAATACAGTTCTCACAGCGTTGCTATGCAATGTAGAGTTAGGCCAAACCGCTCTCAAAATGGAATGTCTCTAGTTACTTTGGTAACCTCGGTTCCCTGAGAGGCAGGAACGAGACATTACGTTAACCACCGTGCTCGCTGTGTGATCAGCTGTGCAAGCGTTCAGTCGTGGTTGACTATTGTCACGTCTATGGATTTTATACTGCCCGTGAGCCTGTCAGTATTTGCATACTTAACAATTGGCCAGCTGTTCCAACAAAGTTCCCACAACGTTGCTACCCAATGTCTCGTTCTCGCCTCTCAGGGAAATGAGATTACGATAGTAACCGAGATGTTTCGCTAATTTATGAATCAAAGATTTTGTAATGTTTATAAATAAGATCATGTATTGACTGCAAAACAGAAACTTACCTGTGGATTGGTGGTTTGACAGATAAACCACATTTTCCTTCTTTGGTATATTCCCATAAATGACAATCTGGAAAGAGATTTACATGAACACAATACATTAAAAAAAACAAAGCAAAGGTATAGTTAGAATGAACCTGGCAACATTAGCGTATGAAAAAAAGGCCATCTTGATTCTAACATAATGGTGGATGGAAAATTGTCTTTTGTTCAACTACATATAGTGAAAAATCACAAGCAAGAGTGGGATATTGCTCTATATCAGCACGACTGTGGCTTGGCCGTAGATACGAGGCCGCAGGCCATGATCCATGGTATATTTATTTAAACAGATGGTGAATATCAAATGCAGACATACAGAACATACAGATGGTAACATACAAATGTCCACATTTAAGCATTTCAATGGGCTTAACAACACCTTAACCAGTACTCCCCACAAGCCAAAAATGACATATCCAAGAAGACGACCCAGAACTGCTGAACAGACTAGGGCTGTAGCAGGGATGGAATTTCCCTTGTGGTGATTCGGAGTTACTCAATATCACAATATGCAATATTATTGCCATTAAAAAAAATAAAAAAAAATGGTTCACATTTTCTACAAGTTCTACGATATGGTCAGAAACCACAAAGATGGAAAATGACTTTTGTAATTTTAACAGATAAATTGTATTAAATAATTACATTACATTAACAATATTTAATTTATACGGTGCAGACTAAGCTGTGTTATTTTGCATTTTATTATTTACAGTCTGTACCTGACAACCGCCATAGCAGTTAATTTAAATAATTTATAAGTCATGACTTGAATAATTTAATTCACGACTTTTCTCTCTCTCTCTCTCTCTGCCATTTTAGAATTACACTTCACTGGAGCCTACACAAACATTATATATGCATTTTGATGACATTATTATTATTATTATTATTTTGTGTAGGACCCAGACATTTAGATGTTGTAATTCCACGATATGTTGCTGTTATGTTCCGCTTGACGGCCCTGTCATCTAACAACCAATCACTGTGATCATTGCGAGGAAGCTCGTGCATGAGAATTGACGTCATCCATAGCAACAAAAACTCACTCTTAGTTTAGGAGTTGTCATTTTTCCTTAATAAGAGTAGTTCTGAAAGGCTTTGTGAATAACTTTTAAGAGAAAACTCCTAGCTATAATATTTTAGTGCGATTTAGGAGTACTCCTAGTGGTAAGATAAAATTATTTGTGAATACGGCCCCTGGTGAATGGTTTTCATATCGCAATATATATATTGCAGGAAAACTAAATACTGCAACGTCAGTTATTTACAATATTGTGCAGCCCTAAATAGGCAGTGGGTTTAATAAGTGACATTATTAAAAGATTTGCGTTCCATCATCTTATTGTCACCCTCTCAACCTGAGAAGAAAAGGCAGCTTTTGCGATTTCATAATCACAATAAGCCAAATCAGCTTAAGTGACTTCATGTAAATTGCGATTAATCTTGCAGCCCTACTCTGAATATATATTATGAATAGGCCTATATATTTATAAGCCTAAATATATAATCATAACTCTAAATATATACAGTGCATCCGGAAAGGATTCACAGCGCTTTACTTTTTTCACCTTTTGTTATGTTACAGACTTATTCCAAAAGTATTCACAGCCTTTCCTCAATAATTTGTTGAAGCACCGTTGGCACTAATTACAGCCCAAAGTCTATTTGAGTATGATGCTGCAAGCTTGGCACACATATTTTTGGGCAGTTCCTCCCAATCTTCTTTGCAGAACCTCTCAAGCTCCATCAGGTTGGAAAGGGAGCGTCGGTGCACAGCAATTTTCAGACCTCTGGGCTCTGGCTGGGCCAATCAAAGACATTCACCGAGTTGTCCCATAGCCACTCCTTTGTTATCTTGGCTGTGTGCTTAGGGTTGTTGTCCTGTTGGAAGATGAACCGCCATGTCAATCTCAGATCCAGAGTGCTCTCAGTCTCCCACTTCCTGCTGTTGAAAAACATCCCCACAGCAAGATGCTTGCCATTCAGGCCAAAGAGTTCAATCTTTGTTTAAAGGGTACATATCATGCTTTTAAATCATTCATTTTTACATATAAATCATACCGTTGTGGTCTATATAAAACATAACTGCAATGCTTGGGTCTGAATTCCTCATTATAGCTCCACAAGTCCCTTTTCTACCCCTTTTCTGATGTGAGTCTTTGAGCGACCCGGTAGTCGATGTCTTTATTTGGCAATTCCGCTGCAAATACGGTGACGTTGTAGTTCAAAAAACGTCATAGAAAACAGAAAAATCTGAACAGGTTGAAAAATAAGACCAAAGCAGAATATAAAGATATAAACGAAGCACCTAAAGAGAATAATTTCATATTTTTTGTACTTATAAACACTCCAAATATACAACAAAATGCATTTAAGGGCTAAAAAAGTGGATTTTGCATGATATGTCCCCTTTAATTAAACTAGATAATTTAGTTTTTCATGGTCTGAGAATCCTTCAGGTGCCTTTTACTGAGGAGTGGCTTCCGTCTGGCCACTCTACCATACAGGCCTGATTGGAGGAGTGCTGCAGAGATGGTTGTTCTTCTGGAAGGTTCTCCTCTCTCCAAAGAGAAATACTAGAGCTCTGTCAGATTGACCATCGGGTTCTTGGTCAACTGCCTGACTAAGGTCATTCTCCCCCAATCGCTCATTTTGGCTGGTCAGCCAGCTCTAGGAAGAGTCCTGGTGGTTCCAAACTTCTATCATTTAAGGATGGAGGCCACTGTGTTTATTGGGACCTTAAATGCTGCAGAAATTTTTCTGTAACCCTTCAGTCTTTCTGTAACCCAAATCCTGTCTTGGAGGTCAATCAAGCTGTAGAAACATCTCAAGGATGATCAGTGGAACCAGGATGCACCTGAGCTCAATTTTGAGTGTCAAGGCTGTGAAAACTGTGAATAATGTGATTTTTTTTTTCATGTTTTTATTTTTAATAAACTTGAAAAGATTTCAAACAAACTTCTTTCACATTGTCATTATAGGGTATTGTTTGTAGAATTTTGAGGAAAATAATTAATTTGATCCATTTTGGAATATGGGTGTAACATCACAAAATGTGGAAAAACTGAAGTTCTGTGAATTTCCAGATGGACTCTAAATGTAAATCTGAATATATAGTTAAAACTCTGAATACATACATTTAAATCTGAGTAAATAGTTGCAAATCTGAATATATAAATCCTTCATATACAGTTATAAATCTAAATATATACGTGTGAATCCTAAATATAAATCCTGAATAGTTATAACTATATATTCAAATTTACATTCATATATTCAGTTATATCTCTGAATATATAAATGTAAATCTGTATATATAGTTACAAATCTGAATATATAAATGTAAATCCTGAATATATAGTTATAACTCAATATTTCAGCTTTTGACCTTTTGGCTTGGTAAGTTTATCTAAAAGAGTGGAGCAAGTAAAAATAAAATAAAAAAATGGCATCTTCAACAGTGTAATTACAATTATAACTGTACTATAAAACTATAACCACAGTACTATAACTACAGTACTATATAGTACTATAACTCTAAAAAGACAGACATTAAATTTAATATAAAACTATGTAAATGGTGCTCTGTGGTGCGCCAGGACTTAGCTGTAGCTGGGCGCCGCGGACAGATGCCGAATGGAGCTGCCAGTGTGTACACACACTCATAAAAAATAATGTGTTCGAATTTTAAAGAAATGACGCTTCTTGTCTGGTGTGCGACCCCCTCAAGTCCTGCCCTGATAGTAGTTATTAGTGCATTTTAATTTATTAATTTGTTCTTATTTTATTACTGTGTTTTAGGGCCATGCACAGACATTGAGGAGTAGTTTCACTTGGCCCACGGCACCCAACGCTGGAGCAGGGCCTGGTGGCTATTGCACATAATTATACTCATGCATGCCCACACGTTCCAAGCTTATAATGTGCTAAATATGCTGTGGCAGAAACAAGATTCCATACCTTCAAGTTGATTGCAGTCACAAAACTCTGGTAAGTAAATAATATAGGATAATAAAAATCACTTTTCTTAAATAGCACCCAAATACGTGATAACACACTTTACAAACAGCTATAGTGTATGCTATAGGGAATTATTGTTTGCATGGATTTAACACATTATAAGCATGTAACTTATGGAAATTCTGTGCTAAAACTAAAAAGGCTATGAATTGATACATGAAATTACATGAAATTTACATGAAATTAGTTCCTGTTTGCACCTCCCCCCCATAACACACACATAATGTATGTATAACGATCACCAAAAACAAAAGTTTGATTTACAGAATATTTGTCCATACTGCGTGTAATTATTATAAATATATACACACACACACATATATATATATATATATATATATATATATATATATATATATTTATATATATATATATATATACACACACACACACACAATATACACACACACACACATTAAAGTAAAGACAAAAATAACACTAACCTCCACGCCAGTGTAATTTTCAAAGAAGAACAGGACCATACTCTGATACAATGAATATGCACGGTCATCCACACTGTGAAAGAGTCTGGCGGGCAGCACAGTGGCCAGCAGCCGCCAGATGCTCCAGGACAGCAAGTACGCCGGAGCAGTGCCCAGCATCACAGCCGCTGGGAGCCAGTACCGCAACGAGTATGTGTGCACGACTACAGACAGCAGCATTATGACTGGAAACCCACAATGACTCAAGCGAGTCTAATCTCTACACCGCTGAAACTCAAACTAACTCAGTAAATAACCCTGCCCAAAATGCATTGATCCTTTAGCCCAATGCAGTCAATTTCAATGAAAACTATTTATGCAAAATTTGACGTCTCCAGGAAACTTCCTCCAGGTTTAAGCATGACATGCCTTTTTTAATGCAAAACACATCCCAAATTGTGATTATAGTCTTATAAGGCACAATTCATAAAGACATAAAGAGACAATAACTGTGCTTCTACACTTTGCTGAAACTACACTCTGATTTTCCCTTTGCACTAACGTTACTCTTAAAAAATAAAGTACATGCAATTCTTTACTTGCTAAAACCTACAGAGGACATACCAATGACAGAAACCCTAAGCTGATCTAAGCATGGAGAACACTTTTACTTCTCCATTAATACTATAACTACATATAAACAAACGTTATGTCTTACAAATACAACCAGCAACATTGCTCGCACCCAAAAGTCACACTCGCCTTACAGGCAGCGGCAGCCTCCATATTACATGATTGTTATCAGCCGGCCACATGCCTGTATCGAGCTCGCTGATTGGCTGACAAACGAGTTCCGGTGTGACGAGATTTTCGATTTCCGTGGGCGGAACATACTTGAATATTCACGAACTTTTAGACATTTAAGATTTCGAGCATACTGGCCATGGTTTCTAAATATGTATCGGTCTCAGCATGTTTAAACGATATTTTTTTTTTATACATTTATTTATCAACTTTTTCAAAGCATTAACAGAAAGCATTAACATAAAGCATACAATCAAAGTTAAATCAAAGTCAAATCAAAATCAAAATCAAAGTTTTTCCCCCACAATAACCCATTCCGCCAAAATAAATAACAATATATTACATACAAGTCAAAACAAAAATATCAATTATAATAATTCCCCCCCCCCCCCCCCCCCCCCCCCCCCCCCAAAAAACAAAAAAAAACAAAAACGGCTTAAACGATTGTTGTTTAAACGATTATTATCATAAAGGAACAACTGGGTCATTCCTGGGGGGTATTGCACAAAAGCAAGATAAGGGATTAAGCTGTGATTTTCCAGTTATCCTGGCTGAATTTAGCCCTGACTCGGTTGCACGAATGAAGGCTAAATTAATCTACATTAAGTTACTATGGAGATTTACACTTTGCAGCTAGCCTGCTCCAGAGCAGGCTAACAACCAGGCTAAGATTAATCCTAGTGATTTACCGGCTAGTTCCTCCCTAGATATTAATGTTTAAGTTACTTTATGCTTGAGCATTAAAATACTATACTGCCATTCATCTAAGAATGCGTACTGCTATTTTAGTTATTATTAAAAACTGCTGTTCATTTCACTGTCAGATGTTTGATGAATATATTATTTGAGATTCAAAATGCGTTTATTGGCATACACTTGCAGTGAGGAAAGCAGATTTTCCTGAGCAATTATAACTTTGCTGTCCACAATAAATGCCAACACAATGCAAAAGAACTATACAATATGAGAAATAGAATATATGTATATCTATGCAAATATAGAGTAGAAATGTATAGTTGAATGAGAAAAAATTAGAGGCTATTTTATTGCAGTTGATGAGATAATAAGAAATGGCTCATTAAGTCGTAAATGTGGTTTCATGTAACAACAAGGTCAATAGTATATATAGACTAAAGATTTGTTTTTCCTATTCACAATGGCTTGCCCTTTGTTATGACTTTTTTTATTGCTAAAATCAGCACAGGCGATTAAATGTCAGCAAACATGTCACCATGTTCTCTGCAGACAAGTCACTTACCAGCCTATAAAATATTTTTGTATTTAATCTTAACTTTCTGCCAAGACCTTTTTTGGCCAGACATTGTTCTTTAAGAGGAATAGATACAAATGATAAAATAGATTAGATAGATAAAAATAGAGCAAAATATCTGATTATAGATTACATTAAATCAATTAGAAACAAAACCTACATAGAAATAGATAAGAGTAAAAAGATTAAAGAGATAGACATAAAATAAATTAAATACATCAAATATACACATAGTGGGTAAGTGTTTGCAATTATTCTTCATGTTAAATGTATGTCCACTGGTCACATTTAAGGCAAAATATACAATTATTTTGTTAAATGACAAGTAACTCCTCGAATTGTAATTATGAGGGTTACAGTGGAGCACTGCACACTCAAATGCTGGGTTGTTTTAACCCAATTTTGGGTCAAATATGGACAAACCCAGCTGTTGGGTTAAATTTATTAATTGCATTTTTAAATCCAAAATTTGGGTTTGTCCATATTTGACCCAAAATTGGGTTAAAACCAGTGGCGGCTGATGAAAAATATTGGAGGGGGGGCTGAATAAGAGGGGGGTCTGGGGGTCCCCCCCCAGAAAATTTTGAATTTAGTAGATGTGATTTCCTGCATTCTGGTGCATTTTAGGCCATGCCCTTACCTATACCAATAAAATAACTTAAACCAGTCAATAACAATGGTCAAATAATACAATAATAATAATAACAGTTTGACAGTTACTGATAATGAACAAGTTGCATGTTTATTATGCTCTGTGTGCTGACAGAAAAAGTGCAAACGCTTAATATTGATAAATTATAATATAGGTAATACAAAAAATAATTGGTAATACAACAATCTAGTTTAATCAACCCCCAGCTGTAGACTACATATTTTTGACAAATTGACAATTGGATAATGGATAACAATGTGTTGATACTAGAGAAAGAGAGAGAGAAAAGGCTCTGAAAGAGAGGATGGGACAACATTCTTGAGGGTAACACCCAAGTATGAGAAGAAAGTTGATTTTAACTAGTATGAAACACAGTAATCTAGCTCAGAACTTAAAAACATCAAAAAACAAAGCAAACACACAGGTATTAATATTCCTATAACTATTTTAATATCAAACGTGTGTGAAACAGTGTTTATGTGTGTGTGAGTGACAGAGACAGACAGGTCAATTCCCACGACTAACTTTACATTATTTCCACTCGACGTCACTGGCGCTGCCATTCTGCTCTCATCTGAGGTAAAAAAATGTCCCGTGGTGCGCGTGCACGGTGCACTCCCCTAATCTGATACTGTGGGCGATATTTTCAGCGCCCCCAAACCATAAAATTTGACGACGCTGATTGGCGAAATATAAACTTTTTTGCATAGCAACCGGGGAACCATTGGCTTAAATTCCAGCACTGTGGGGCTGAGCGAACTGGCGCCCTGAGAAGACAGCCTATTGGCTATACTACTACACCAACATGATAAAAGTAACGAAAGTGAATGCAAATATCATTCTGGTGAGTTCAAAACACTTTTCAAAGTAAAAGCATTATTAGCATATAATTAACACAGATTATTTTTCAAAATGATAAATTATAATATATATTAAAAAAACAGACAGACAGGTCGGAGGGAGGGCGGCGCCCCAGCGCCCTCTATGGGCGAGCCGCCCCTGGTTAAAACCACCCAGCATTTTTTAGAGTGTGGTTATTTATGGACTTAGCATTCAATCGGTCAGCTATTGTTTGCCAGGCAGCTTTATTAGCTTTTTTACATGTTATATGTTTCACTTCTTCATACGTTTCCTAAGCTGTTGCTCATTAGGTGAAAAGTATGCCGCACGCGTTTTGTCCATTTTTGGATCGGTGATTCTGTGATCGATTTCGCGCTCTTTTTAAGAATGCCGTGAACGTGCATTTATCCAAACTATATACACTGGCTTGACATATCCGTGCGTTCTCATCCTGGCTCAGCAAACGTGCAACGGATTAAGCCAGGATGCACTGATCAGACTAGGTCAAACCACGACTGTTCAGTTATCCTGGCTTTCTTTATTCTACTTTTGTGCAATACCCCTCAGGAAGTCCCTGTTCGGGCGCCATTATATGTAACACTCTCTTGTTTGGTCACATACTTAAATGAAGGGGATCCATTCATCCAAGAGTAGAGTTAAGTATATTTATGGTTTTGTGAAAAGCCCAGATAAACACAACATCAAAATTGTCAGCAAATCATCACATCACAAGTAGCTCTTGTTAGGAGTGAGTGTTCCAATATTCCAAAAGTTCATTAGAAGTCCCGGAGTAGAAGTCCAACAGAAAGTGTTTTAAATCAGAAAGCATCAGTCCTCGTAATCAACAAAGGTGTAGAACCAGAGCACAACATAGTCCAGATGAAGTGTCCATATTGAATGAAGTCAACAGAGAACCCTATCGAGCTGTTGAACCAAAAAGATTCCTCAAAATAGGGGTTCTTGCATACGGCTCAGTTGAGGAAACACTCAAAGCCATGCCAATACCTGTCTAAACACTCTTACTTGTCTCTCTTAAAAGGATAGCCCTACCCAAAGAAACCTCTATAGCTCCCCCTTGAGGCGGGGAGTTGAATTACAGCACAAGAAATGTAACATTCTTTCAGAACTGTTACAACTTCCTCTTGAAAAGGTTGATTTAAGGATGATCCAATACAATCTAGTTTTGATTAGTTATTCATTTGTTTTGAGTTACTAAATGGAAGTCTACACAAAATTAGGTCTTCTGCCACACCAACAATAGTAAACATGGGCAACATCTAAAGCTTTTCTCAAAACAGTGGGTTATTGGCTTGACTTAGAGGTAATTTTCAGAATTTGTACCCATCAACCAATTGACTTTCTCTCTTAACAGAGGCTGTACGGAAGAACCAAGTTGCTAGCAGCGCATCGGACAACGAGATTAACCAACACGCCATCCGCTGGTTCAACCTGGTCTCTGACCGCGGAAGTGGCCGCAAAGAACGTGCCATGGCCAGAGATGCATTACAAATGGTAAATTGTAGATAAATCATTGTGCTAGTCTTTTGTAGAAGCATTTGTTTTGTGTTTAACTTAGCAAATTGTTGTTAATAGCATTGCAGCTATGTAGTACGTAGGAACAGTGACATATTTTTTCAGGGCTGTCCTGGGAACGATAGAAATATTCTGTAGGATGCATCTATAGGACGAAAGGGATTGTGTAAGCCTATGTGTTTATTTATTACGATCACTTAGCAAATGACAAACTAAACCAACTGAGCGCTGACTACAATGGAGGCCATCTTCTCACGCTGTTACACTGGGGTGTGACCACCAGGGCTCCAGACTAACTTTTTTCACCTCAAACCAACATACTTCCAGAGAAAACATCTATTAACTTGTTAAGTTTAATGATTTTTGTTTAAAGTTTGAAAATGCAATACAGATACAGATTACAAAAAACACCCCAACTACAACAGTTGAGCATGTTTGCGGTACAAGAAAATCATTCATTAGTTGTAATTGTGGTAAAATGTTCTCTTAATCTGGATTTTGATTTTAGGTCAAATCTTCCAGCCTAGTCCCCTTTAATATTACCAATCTCAGTGAATTTTTATGTAATTTGTGATTGCCATTATCAATTGAGTTCTTACATTCTTTTTATACTTTGCAGGAATGAACGCATCGGCCATCCCACACTCTTCCATGATGGTTTGTTGGACGTTATGTGAGGGTTGTTCCAACAGTTGTTCAAGACAGAAATTAGCTGTAGAAATGTGTTTATTAGATTGATTTTTAGTTTGGCAATTATCTACTTTGTTTTAAGTTTTTGTCCTGTCTAAATTTTAAATGTGTATTTTAAATAAAATTTTAAATGTGTCACTCATCTGTTCTATCACTTTTTTTGTTGAAATTCTATGCAGGACAAATAGAAACAGTCTGTGTAACAGCTTTGACTGTCCATGCTTTGTGCTCCAAGAAAGAAAAGTAATCGGGTTTAAAATGCTAGGAAAAAGAAAACGCAAGTAAAACAAGAAAAAGTAAGATGGTGGGGGAAGGGGATAACGGTAGTAATATTTACTCATTACAATTGACGACAACGTTGCCCAGCACAATTGCTCTAAAAGTTGCTCTGTGAATCATCAGCTTTAGTGTACTTTGAAAATATACAAGTCATTATTTTCAATTCAATTCAATTCAATTTTATTTAAGTATAGCACACTTAAAACAACCAAGGTTGACCAAGGTGCTTCACAAGACAGATACACCACAATGCAATACTCACACGATAAATAATAAAGCACTAAAATATTCTATAAATGAGTAATAATATTTGCATAAAAGATAAAAACAAAGATTATTATAAAATTGTCAAGAGGGATACCAAACCTAACTCGAATGAAACGCCAAGGAAAATAAATACGTTTTTAGCGATAATTTAAAACATTCTGTAATTGGACAGGTTCTGATATGGAGAGGCAGTTTGTTCCACAGTGTAAGAGCAGCTACGCTGAAGGCGCGATCACCTCTAGTTTTAAGTCTGCTTCTAGGCACATCTAGGAGGAGGACATTGGCAGACCTAAGCACTCTAGCTGGAGTATGGACATGGAGAAGCTCTTTTAGGTACAATGGAGCCAAACCATTTAGGCATTTAAAAACTAGGAGTAAGATTTTAAAATTGATCCTGTAATCGACCGGGAGCCAATGAAGATGACGCAATACTGGTGTAATGTGATCCCTCTTTCTCTTTCCTGTCAGGACGCGGGCAGCGGCATTTTGAACTAGCTGTAGACGCTGGATTGATGACTTATCTAGGCCCACATATAAGGAGTTACAATAATCAAGGCGATAGAAGTTATAAGAGCATTTATCACCCTCTCCAAATCCTTAAGAGGGAGATAGGCCTTTACCTTGGCTATAGTTCTCAACTGAAAGAAGCATGATTTAACAGTGGCAGATATCTGCTTATCAAGTTTAAATGCACCATCTAACATAACGCCAAGACTCCTCACATTTGAGCGAATGTTTGCAGCCAGAGGACCGAGGGAATCTCGATCCAGCAAATCATGGTGTCCAAACACCATGATCTCTGTTTTATCGGCATTTAGATTGAGGAAATTAAGATTCATCCAAGTTATGATGTCTTTCAAACAATTAAACAGGGGCTGCAGTGTTCTCTTTTTTTAACATTCAGGGGCAAATAAATTTGAATGTCATCTGCAAAGCAGTGGAAAGAGACATCATATCTCGCAAAGATAGAGGCCAATGGTAGCATATACAAAGAAAATAGGATAGGGCCCAATACAGAACCCTGAGGGACGCCACAGGTAAGTGGAGTCGTTTTAGAAAAATAGTCCCCAAGATGGACTGAAAAGCTCCTATCGGTTCAATACGATTGGAACCACGTTAGCGCCTTTGTTACACTTCTCAGACAGAAATGGTATACCTTCACTGATATCTATTACTAGGACCCATAGTACAAGCTGAATCATGCACAACATCTAAAACAAACTAAACTACCCCTTTAACTGAAAAAAATCTGTATTTTTGTATATGGTTTGATTTGTGGTATAGATCAAGGTTATGACAGATGCCAGAGGTGGTGTGAATCCAATGGTGTGAACTAATAAATGGAGCTAGCCCAGTGCCTGTCCAGATCTGGCCCGGATCCAGTATGGAACTGGTCCAGATCTGGCCCACCTTTGGGCCAAATAACTAAAATAATTCTCATCCGTTCTAGAAATGGGCCAGTGCCGGCCCAGATGTGAAAACCGGATCCGCACCGGCATTGGCCCGTTGTGCTAAAGGACACCGGCCCGGGTCCGTTTTACAGATCTGGCCCAGAACTTATGAAGGTTCTGGGCCAGATCTGGGCCGCGTGATTTTTGTTATCTCTTTCGCTCGCGGTGCACGGGACCAAAGAGATTCACGAACCCCCCTAGCATTCTGGCGGCGAAATGCACCGCGATGCACCACAACCTCATGCAGAAGCATAAAACGGCCACGACGCCGTAGCAGTGACGACGTAGCTATGCCGTGGAGTTGACGCAGAAGCATAATGAGGCCTAAATGTCTCGCGGGCGTCTCAGAATTGCGACCAATGAACTTAGCCCTACGTCATTACGCGATCTTCAGTCTTCACGTACCTTCGCGGGGTTTCAGACACGTGACGACTTCCACCAATCAGATGCATCACTGTTGGATTGTGGGATTGTTCAGGATTGTGGTATAATGGAGTACTTATCCAATACATCGCGAATAAAAGGCATTTATCTCAAAACAAGGATAGTGCCTCATGAACTTTTGCCGTTTATATGAGCATATACAATCGCTTAGTACAGCCATAGCTGGTTTTAAGTCTACCATGTATGGTTACGTTTTTATGGCTTATATCTCAAATGTCAATGGAGAAATTGTATTGAATTTTTACTTCCGGCACCGGCTGTGGGCGGGACTGTGATGCTCTATAGTGTCAAAAATCACATGTTGTGACTAAAGGGACCATTGTTGAGGCTTTAAATGAACACAACTTCAGAACTATGCCACAGTGAAAAGTTATATTGTTAAGGATCAATACTGCATTTTAGTCAAATAACACAAAAAAAACAATACATACTTAAACATAATGTATTTATAAAAATAAAAAAAGTTTAATTTTTCATCATTATTAGTACAGCCTCCCTCACACTTGCTCAATAAGGTACAGCGAGGTACAGGCAACCACACAGCCACAGTTGAGGAGTGAGCATCCCTTGCTGACATCTTCTAGATCTGTCCAATATGGCACCCAGACTTTGGTTCTGTCATTCCATTCCCAACCCCACTCACTGGGGTCAGGAATCTCTGGAGTTTTGGAGAGGGACTGCTTCCAGACAAAAGCTGCAGTGAACAGGGCATGCTTCCCATGCTGGAATAAGGCATGCTGGGTCGGGGGGATTGAATCCAGGGACTTGAGGCTATGAGTGAAAAGAAGCTTCCGGGCTTCATTGACTGACTTGACACCGTAGTTCTTACTATACATGAGTGCAGTCAACAACTGAAACAACTCATCTTTCTTTTTACTGTCCTTGAGGAACCTTTGCCATTGAGCTCCCTTTGGCAGAGATAGCTTAGTGGAGACTCGTGTTCTGTACCCTGCTTTCCCACCACGCTTAACACAAGTCTGGGATTTGAGACTTGCCATACTTGTCCCAGACTGCATCCACTCTTGTCGTCTTGTCAGTCAACAGGCTGTGTAAGTATGGTATCAAGTCCATCTGAGTGTACTCTCCAAACACTCTGCCATGCTGGGTTTTGATGATGTGTATTACTGCTGCCATTTCAAGCACAACCACAGAAGCTTCTTTGGCTGATGGAGAGGGGCCAGGATATATATGAATAAATGAATGCATGAATGAATGAATGAATGACAGCAGCAGCAGATCATACAAATTAACAGAAGATTTTAAGTAAAGACTAGCTGATTGAAAATGGTTACGGCAGAAGCAGAGCTTAAAGGTGCCGAACCCTTGTTCACCCTATCTAAGACAAACAGAAAATATGATATATACAAACCTGGCTTTCCTGGTAAGCACCTAAGAATATCTGACTTGGTTCCTGACCGCAGCTTGCCTTGATCTGACAAAGATGGAGGCTCACGCTGATTCTCATGCTTGAATAAGTCATCGATGTCCAGATCAGGACGGGCTCGTAGGGACATGAAGAGCTTGTTGACAAGAGCTATAATTGCCTTGGCAGACCCCAACTTGATGGCACGGGTGGCCTGTTTATGAATGTGAACAAATTGAACAAATGTTCTATCCAGACTGGACTATTGTAATGGTCTCCTGGCAGGTCTTCCAGCTTGCACTATCAAACCTCTTCAACTGATCCATGGGCGTCGGAAGCAAAAAAAAAATGTGGGTGGGTCATCCTTCAAATTTATTTTTATTTTTTTTACTGGAGTAGGGGACTTCCTGAAGCCAAATAACTTATCGAATCTCTATGCAAAAATTAGAGATGTGAATGAGTGAGAGTCCAAATAAAAACGAGCACAAATGCGTGCATCTCTCAGAAATCAGAGCTTGGCAAGTAGGCCTAATAGCAACTCAAATACATCAAAAACTGGCCCGCCAGCAATAATATCTGGCCCGCGCCGCAGCCTGAAAAGCTCTGAAAGACATTCAAAAAAAGTCTGTGGATCGCTAGACAATAACCTTCATGAAATGTCTATTAAGTACGTCTCTATAGCACGCGTTGTGTTTATCGTGCAATTTAAATGCGAAAATTAGTTTTTACGTGCATATGATAAGCAGTTTTTCCTGTACATTTGATTCGCACTTTATTGCGTGTAATAGCTACACACGCACCCCACACCACTAATCGGGTTAATACACACGCACCCGACACCACTACTAAACCTATCCCATGCATATCATATGCATGTAAAAACTAATTTTCGTGTAAAAAATTGCAGTGCTAGAGACGCATTTAGTGTGATCGGGTTGTCGTTGCAGATAAAACACACTGGCTTTGCATTTACAAAACTAGGAAGCAATAACGCATAGTTGTCTTTTCATTATTCTTTGTATGGCTATTTTCGCTGTCAACTTTCCTTCAGACTCTTTGATAGTGGCATTTTCTTTCACAGCTAGCTTAAATGTTAACATCACTCTACACACGACATAATGGCGTAACCTCCAGCACGCAAACAATAAAAAAATTTAGTTTAGTATGCGAGGATGCCAAGGAATAATTCCTTTAAAAATACATTTTAAAAGTAGTCTAGTAGTCAAATAACTATTACAATAAGTTGGACTCCATTGTGTAACAAGCAAATTAAAATAATACACATTTATTAGCTATTCACAATATGGCAAAAAGGAAAAAAAAACATAGTTTGTTAAGAGCATGACTCAAAAATGATTATTCAAGTCCTGTTTTATTTTTTAAGTTATTTTATCCATTCCGCATCCCCCACGTGTTTGTTTTGGCAAGGCGGGATGTGTTGCAAGATGCGCAATATAGCCTATCAGTAGACATGTGGGTCAGACATGATTTTGACCAGTTCATTAAGTTTTGTTTTGAAGAAAGCCTTTCTAAAAATTGTATTTCATTTTGTATCTTATTTTTAATCAATGTTTTGATTAATAAATTTGAAGCAAATAGCAGAAAATATCATCAGGACATGGAAGCGCCGGTAAGATTGCATTGCTCGTGAACTGGAGCTCATCTTCTTAAAATTGAACTGAAACTCAGCGTTTAAGCTGTCTCACAGACACGGAAAATATATATAGAAATATTAACAATTTCTAATTTAAAACGAAACTATTCAAAACGAAAAGAAACCGACCAATCTCTGATTATATAGGCTAATGTCACAGGTCGGGGCAGGCCAAATGTCATGAACGGTAAAGGGAACAGGAAGCAATTGCAGATAACACAGGATTTATTGATAACAAGCTCAGGATGCAGACACGGGTGTGGACAGATAACGCAGGGACTTCGATGGTCAGAGTGCGGTGAATCCTCGTGAAGTGCAGTGCAAAGACGAGACGAAACAATCCAACAACGAGACGACGAATCCACAGGAACACGAAGACCGGGAAACCAGGAACAAGACTCAACACCGTGCAGTGGGGGGTGCAGTGAACGGGCCAATAAATTTGGGAGCAAGCTTATTCGAGACGGAGCGGAGAGAAATGTTCTTTGTAGAAAGCCACACTTTTTGATCGACGACGTATATGGCAGGCTACTCCACCATGGACAGATGTTGGCTCCATGAGGAAGGATTCTTGGACACCAAACATCGTAACACTCTCTCCAGATCTTGGTTGGCTCTCTCGGTCTGGCCATTGCTCTGAGGGTGAAACCCTGAAGACACACTAACCGTCGCCCCCAGTAATTTACAAAATTCTTGCCAAAATTTGGACACAAACTGGGGTCCTCTGTCAGAGACCACGTCTATTGGGAGGCCATGTAAGCGAAAGACGTGGTCAACGACTGTCAACGCTGTCTCCTTAGCTGAGGGTAATTTGGGTAAGGGAATAAAATGAGCTCTCCGGGAAAATGCACTCGGGAGTAGATGGGCGTTCGGAGCGATCAAAAATACGAGATAAAGAATTGGGTTTTATGTTTTTAGAACCCGGGCGGTACGCGAGAGAAAAATCAAAACGACCGAAAAAAAGAACAATGTCGCCATTCTTCCAACGCTAACTTGACTGCCAACAACTCCCTGTTACCAATGTCGTAATTGCGTTCGGCTGGGGATAAACGATGAGAAAAAAACCAGCAAGGATGCATCTTGTCATCTGTGGGAGAGCGCTGAGACAGAACTGCTCCTACCCCCACCTCTAACGCATCGACCTCCACCACGAACTGCCGTGAATAGTCAGGGGCAACGAGGATGGGAGCTGAAACAAAGCGGCTCTTGAGGTTAGCAAACACAGCCTCGGCTGTATCTGACCACCTGAACGGAGTTCAGGGTGAGGTCAAGGCAGTCAGAGGCGCGGCTAGCTGGTTGAAGTTGCGAATGAACCGCCGATAGAAATTGGCAAATCCCAGAAACCTCTGTAGGGCCTTATGGGAATCTGGACTTGGCCATTCTACCACAGCCTTAACCTTGTCAGGGTCCACACGCATTCCCTCAGACGAGATGATGTGTCCTAGAAAAGGAACAGACTGTGCATGAAAATCACATTTCTCCGCCTTGACAAAAAGCCCATTCTCTAACAACCTCTGAAGCACTTGCCGTACGTGTTGCACATGTTCCCGGAGAGACGAGGAAAATATCAATATGTCATCCAGGTAAACATATATGAATTGATCTATAATGTCTCGCAACACGTCATTGACAAGTGCCTGGAAGACTGCTAGGGAGTTGGACAGTCTGAAAGGCATGACCAAATATTCAAAGTGCCCCCTGGGGGTATTAAATGCAGTCTTCAATTCATCCCCCTCCCTGATGCGGACCAAATGAAAAGCATTACGCAAGTCCAATTTCGTGAAGATGGATGCTCCCTGCAACCTCTCGAAGGCTGAAGACACCAACGGCAAAGGATAAGTATTCTTTACCGTGATGTTATTCAACCCTCGGTAATCAATACAAGGTCGCAGAGATCCATCCTTCTTCCCCACAAAAAAGAACCCCGCTCCCGCTGGTGAAAAGGAAGGACGGATGAATTTGGTTGCCAGAGAATCAGAAATATATTTCTCCATGGCCTCATTCATCCCCCTCCCTGATGCAGACCAAATGATAAGCATTACACAAGTCCAATTTCGTGAAGATGGATGCTCCCTGCAACCTCTCGAAGGCTGAAGACATCAACGGCAAAGGATAAGTATTCTTTACCGTGATGTTATTCAACCCTAAATAATCAATACAAGGTCGCAGAGATCCATCCTTCTTCCCCACAAAAAAGAACCCCGCCCCCGCTGGTGAAGAGGAAGGGCGGATGAATTTGGTTGCCAGAGAATCAGAAATATATTTCTCCATGGCCTCCCTTTTTGGAACAGAAAGCGAGTATAATTTGCCTTTAGGCGGATACTTACCTGGCATTAACTCTATGGCACAGTCATAGGGACGATGAGGAGGGAGAGAAGCAGCCCTAGACTTACTGAACACTTCCTTCAGATCATGGTACTCCTCGGGCACGTTAGACAGATCTCCCGCTTCCTCCTGAAACACACAAACAGGCACAGATGGACAGGCAGACGCAAGACAAGACTTATGACATTCCTTGCTCCACTCCAGAATAGATTTATGATGCCAGTCCACTTGGGGGTTGTGAGGGATGAGCCAGGGATGACCAAGAACGATGGGTGCCAAGGGTGAGTCCAGGATATAAAAAAATAGTCTCAGTGTGATTGCCAGAAGTGATGAGGGTGATGTCTTCGGTGGTGAATGAGATGGTGGGAAGTTCCTGACCATTTAGTGCATGGACAGCGATCTTCTGTGTGAGTGGTCTGAGTGGAATCTGGAATTTATGTGCAAACGTGCTGTCCATAAAATTACCCTCAGCCCCAGAGTCCAGAAGTGCCTGACAGTCGTGCTGGTGAACTGACCATCTCAGTCTTACTGGAAGGAGTGTAGATGTGGATGAGGTCTTCTCGGCGGAGATCCCACCCGATAGTAGCCTCATACTTACTATCGGGTTAGGCCCTTTTACCGGGCAGTTATCAGCAAAATGTCCCGAACCACCGCAGAATAGGCAAAGGCCCTGGGACCTCCGCCTCTCCCTCTCCTCCCGGGAAAGCCGAGCTCAACCCACCTGCATGGGTTCGTGATCGAAGACGGGGCTGACCACGTCCCTGCCGCTGGACCGTTGCTCCTCAATCCCTTCAGGAGGACGGTTAGATGCCACTCTGCCTCCGACTCGGGAAAGTCGCGCATCCACCCAAAGAGCAAGCTCGATGAGTCTGTTCAATGACGTGGGTAGGTCCAGGGCGTAGATCTCTCGTTGGACGTGGTCAGCCAACCCATGCAGGAACATGTCCCACTGCGCCTCCTCGTTCCAATGACATTCGGCCGCCAGGATTCGGAACTCGATGGAAAAGTCAGAGACCGACCTCTCTCCCTGACGAAGGTCGGCCAGCACCCTGGCGGCCTCTCTCCCCGCGACGGCTCTGTCAAAAACTCGTCTCATCTCTGTGGAGAGAGATTGGAACGAGGCGCAGCAAAGGTCTTGATTCTCCCACACCGCCGTTCCCCATAACGCCGCCTTTCCGGTCAGTAACATGATGACAAAAGCCACCTTGGCTTGTTCACACTGGAACGTTGTGGGCTGTAGGGCGAACAGCATTGAACACTTTGTCAAAAATGCTCGACAGTAAGCAGACTCACCCGCATATGGCTCCGGGACCAGTAGGCGTGGCTCAGATGGTGTGAGGAAGTCCGGTGGTATGGGGGGAACGGCTGGTGTGGGTGGTGCAGCGGGAGCACGAAGAAGTTGGACCTGCTGGGTGAGCTCAGACACCTGCGTTACCAAAGCTTGAATCACACAACCCGTGTCATTGATGTTTTTCTCCTGAGAGTCCATTCTCATGACGCTGTGGTGGACGAACTCCTCCAGCATAGTAGGTGTCTCTCCTGCTGCTTCCATGGAACGGTCAGATCGTTCTGTCATGAACGGTAAAGAGAACAGGAAGCAATTGCAGATAACACAGGATTTATTGATAACAAGCTCAGGATGCAGACACGGGTGTGGACAGATAACGCAGGGACTTCGATGGTCAGAGAACGGTGAATCCTCGTGAAGTGCAGTGCAAAGACGAGACGAAACAATCCAACACCAAGACGACGAATCCACAGGAACACGAAGACCGGGAAACCCGGAACAAGACTCAACACCGACACCCAGGACATCAAACAACGATCTGACAAAGGGAATGAGAATGCAGTGAGTGTTTAAGCAGTGTGGGGATAAGCTGCAGCTGGTGATGATTAATGATGATCAGCTGGAGCGGATCAAGGAATGACAACACACTCACGCCCATTACACATGTGCTTTCATACCACAACACAAACACGAGACGAGAAGGAAACATTGGCTCTGTATACCGTGACCCCAAACTGACCTGCACCCGCCCCTCGAGACCCGCACCACCCTTGGGGAGCTTGACGGAGGACGGAGCAAGGAGGACAGACAAGGAAGGAATCAATTAAAACCAAGTTTTTATTCATTATAAAAAAAGGATCTTTAAAAGAGGGCGGGGTCAGGGCTGCTTTGGGTCACTTTCTCCAGGGGTCAACCAGGGGGAATTTACAGCACTTATCCCTTTCATTGCAGGCTGGTGGTCGCGAACTTGCTGCAGGAAGCTTCAGGCTGGAGGTCTCGTTCTCTTCACTGGCGGGGTCAGCAGACACAGAGCGGCTGGCGTTTTACTGCAAAGCAGACAGGTGAGTATGCAAGTACGTACTTCTCTTCACTGGCGGGGTCGGCAGGCACAGAGCGGCTGGCGTTTTGCTGCAAAGCAGACAGGTGAGTATGCAAGTACGTACTTCTCTTCATTGGCGGGGCCAGCAGACACAGAGCGGCTGGCGTTTTACTGCAAAGCAGACAGGTGAGTATACAGGTACGTAATCCTCTGGCATACAAACACACAATCCTCGTCTTGGCACATAATCCTCTTCTTCTCCCTGGACAGAGAACTTACGGCTGGAGGTCTCCACTGCAAAGCAGTCAGGTGTGAGCATACAGGCACGTCATCCTCTTAACTGCAGGGCCGACAGACACAGAACTTAAGCGGGGAAACTTCACTGTAAAGCAGGCAGGTGAGTATACAGGTACGTAATCCTCTGGCATACAAACACACAATCCTCGTCTTGGCACATAATTCTCTTCTTCTCCCTGGACAGACAGATAACTTAGGGATGGAGGTCTCCACTGCAAAGCAGTCAGGTGTGAGTATACAGGCACGTCGTCCTCTTCACTGCAAAGCAGTCGGTTACACATTCACTACGTGTCTCTTCACAGCGGGCTGCCAGATAAATACACTCAATGGTCTGTGGAGTACAACAGTGTTAGCCTCTTCTCATGCAGTCAGAATGTGAGAGAAAACTCAGGTAAGAAATGGACATCCAGTGGGTTTAGGTTCACACTTCACACAGCAAGCAGTGCATCACATCACTTCATCTCAGCAATTCAGCACTCAGTGGGAAAATACACATATGTATGGCTGTTGCCCATCTTCTTATCTGGCTTTCACATCAAGGTGTCCCACAGACACAAGAGAGGATGGAAATTGATTTGGAACTACTCACTTCTCTCACAAACGATCTTCAGCCAGCCCCATGTTTACTTCTTTCTCCCAACTCACAGCCCCACGCCAGTCTCTTTCTCCCAACTCACAGCCCTACGCCCGTCTGTCGGCCCCACTTCATCTTCACCATGGCTCACTCTTCCAATGGGAACACTGTTCCCAAAAGCAATGCCCCGTTTAGTCTCTACTTCCTCCTTTTATATTCCTTTGTGACATGACATGTCCCAATCGCGAGGCTTTGTTCCCCATGCGCATCTGCCAGCGATCTTCTCTGATTATCCTGTTCGAGGGGATTGTTTGCGCTACCCCGGAAGCGATATTTTTTTCCCCAGGATGGTAGGGGAAGACTCATCAATATTCATTAGGGAACTCATCCCTGATTGGTCTTAACCCCAGTGACGGGTAGGTTTAGGGGCGGGGTTAGGGTTAGGTCGTCAGTCCTCAGTGACGGTTAGGTTTAGGGGCGGGGTTAGAGGTAGGTCATCAGACCAATCAGGGATGAGTTCCCTAATGAATATTGATGAGTCTTCCCCTACCATCCTGGGAAAAAAATTTCGCACCCCGGAACTAGCCCGGTGTCCCGTTGTTATGGGTCCGGTGGGAAGCAAAACTCGGAGAAGTTTGGTTCTGCCTGCACTCTTTAAAAAAATTAAATTTGTCACCCCGTGACACTAATCCATATGAATGTGCATTGCTCTCATTAGGCGCGTTAACTACTGCGATCATGACTGCAGTCGACACAAACACTAATACACAATTAAAATGTCTCCTTGTTATATTTGAAACATTCATAGCCTAATCATTACTTTTGCCGGTTCCTTATGACAGCTTAAGCGTTATTGGCACCCTCTGGTTACATGAACACGGCGTTACCACCGAATCAGCACCGAAAACATCGGGATATTTTTAGACAATAATCGCACAACCTGTAACAGCTCACTACCAGTTTCAAAGTCACACAGGCAATTCTAATTGCATTTTTAATAAATTAATTTCTTATTATCCATTGACTATGTTCTGGCCCGCCATCTAGAGTCAAAAATATTTTTGGCCCGATGCAAACCTTACTTGCCAACCCCTGCTATGTTAATTAAACGATATGATATCATATATTATTGTATGTCTATATTTAAATGATTTAAGACTTGTAGCCTACAATATGATACTGGAATGAATGCAATAAGCACAGCACGATCACAAATCAAACAGCGCGTAATTTTATGGAGTTATTGTGCCATACTTAAACAAACACATCCAGCATTTTGCAGACAAACTCGATCTACTTTGCAAAATAAAATTCGCAGCCAGCAAAGTTGCAGGGGTCGTACACCGGACAAGAAGCGCCGCGTCTATGACAACTCGAGGTATCAAATGAATAAATGTAACATAAGAGTAGCCTTCAATGTGTTAGAATTTTAAAGACATGGTGCTGCGCTTCTCGTCCGGTGTGCGCCCCCTTAAGTGTTTGGTGGGACTCTGAATGAGTCAAGTGGAATGGATTTGAGCAGCAGCGTGGAAATCAATGCTGGAGCTAAAACGTGGAATGGAGTTTAATTTATTAGGGCATTACTCAAGTGGAATGGATTTGACTGACGGCGCTCAGAAAAGTGAACAGACATAGCCTATGCAATTAGAGACGTTAGAAGTGAGTGGGTCGAATATCATTGGTCTTAAAAAGTGGGTGGGTCTTGTCCCACCCATATACAATGGTTCCGACGCCCATGAACTGATCCAAAATTCTTCAGCTAGAGAGGTCTTTAACAAGCCACAGAGAACACACGTCACTTCTCTCCTCACAAAATTGCACTGGTTGCCTGTTGCTGCTCGCAACAAATTGAAGTCACTGACTTTTGCTAACAGAACAACCACTGGCTCTGCTCCCTTTTACCTAAACTAATTACTTCAGACAAACGTGCTATCCAGAAACTTGAGCTCTGCAAATGAACTCCATCTTGTGGTACCATGTCAAAGAGGCACTAAATCTCTTTCTTGGACCTTTACCAATTCTGTTCCCTGCATGCTGTCAAGAAACGTCTGAAGACGCATCTTTTTCGGTAACACTTGATCCATATTTCTATTATCTTTAAAATAAAACAAACAAACAAATACCTAAAAAACGTACCTGGTTTAGATTAAACTGAGAAGGGTCATAACACATTGTTTGTCCTATTGTAATTTGAACTGCTTCTATTGTTCTCATTGGTAAGTCGCTTTGGATAAAAGCGTCTGCTAAATGAATAAATGTAAATATTATCTTTGCAAGCACAGACTGTTAGTTTAATCGGTATTTCTTTTCATTAGTAACAAAAAACCCCAATATAATTCTTATTCAGTGATTAAATATTAAACAAAAACACTGCACAATCACTAATTCGGTGGCGATGTGCACAATTTAAATCACCCTCATTTATATAGCGCTTTTTGCAATGCATGTAGTTTCAAAGCAGCTTTACAGTGATAACAGGAAAATTATGTATTTTGGCTGTTCAGCTAATGTCAGTTCAGTGTTGATTCAGTTCCATTGTAAAGATAATCATTGAATAATAGTACACAATACTTGTTGACGGGCCCAAGCCCTGGCGTCATTATTAACCTTATAATTAAACTTTAAAACTATGTTGTCAGTGCACTACAAAAAATTGGTTCTATGCCTTTATTTTTTTCATTAAAACTGATGGAAACAGACCCAGGGATAGGCAACGCCTGGAGTGTCGCTGTCCTGCAGAGTTTAGCTCCAACCCAAATCAATCACATCTGAACAAGCTAATCAATGTCAAAAAAATAAAACGTCAGTGCAATAAAAATATTAGAGGATGTAGCAGCAAAAGATAATTACTGTAAAGGACCATGAGCACTTGTGGCGTGAACTTCTTTGTTTTAACACACTGCTCACTTAACACAGTCTCATCCCAAATCGTCATATAACTGACGTTTTGGGACGTATTTTGACCATACGTCAATATCCGCCTTTTTAGGGCCCCCTTAAACGTCGGTAGATGGCGATCCCGGGCCGTCATACAACTGACGCTTTACCTTTAACGTCAGTTAGGTGACGGGTTAGGTTTAGGGTTAAGTTTAGGTATGGGGTAGAGTTAGGATCCCATAACCTCATCTACCAACGTTTAAGGGGGCCCTAAAAAGGCGGATATTGACGTATGGTCAAAATACGTCCCAAAACGTCAGTTATATGACGATTTGGGATGAGACCGGGTTGGCTCACTTGATCTGTAGAAACGGTAAAATGGCTCAATTATGTTCCTCGGTGCAGATGGACTTCCATTTGAATAACAATACTATACGCCATCTAAACAAACATTCTTTACATGGCTAGCTGGGAAAAAAAAAAGAGAATTCTAACATCCTTACTGACAAGTCAAGACAAGTATTTGGCAGTCAACTTTTACATTATCAGACAAGACAGTCAATTTTGTCAGAATTTTATTTTCAACAGTGCCTTGTACAACCGTGGTACATTCAGGCGAACATGTACTCTTTATTCTTAACCACCTTAACATTTATTTAAGGATGTTTTCAGCTTTTACAGTCACAGTTTTATTAAATTGCTTGTTACAAATAACCCCACAGTAACATAAGAAATCTTAATAATAAGACAGTAACACTGCAATACTTAAGTTGCCAAAAATACATAATACAATATAATTTTTTAATAGTAGTTGTTACACAGATTGCAAATAATAATAAAGTCACAGCCAATTTCTGCAAATTCAGGAGTATCAAATTCCAGGGATCTTCATTCCAAGACATAATTTTTATATGGGAGTAGTATGAGATGGGTGACACTGTCTGAAAAGCATAAAAACATTAGTTATATAAAAATAGGGATTGCTTGATATCACTTTTTCATGTCTGATATCATTATCTTAAGTATCTGCAGATAACATTAAGTTTTTTCTTGTTTAATTAAAATGAAAGACAAAAACATCTATCTCACCTAACCACACATACTGTTTTATAAAAAAAGAGATAAAACACATCTGGTAAAATATTAATTTTAAAAACTGCAGTAAAACAGTAAAAAACATTTGGAGATGATTTTAAGCAAAATGGTTGAAAGCCCAAAAATACAATCATTTTAATGTGACTTAATTTCTTATAACTTTTGACCAACATGTGCCACTGAAACCAAATTGGTTTCAGTGCACTTTTTCTGACACGTTTGTTCTAACACTATATACAATTTTCAACACTTGACAAGTTTTAATCCAGGTTATGGGCGTTACGTTGCCGACAGTCTCTGCCTACGGTTTACCAATAACAACTGACTGGGTCATTTGACCAATCACCGCAGATTCGCGTCATTCAAAGGAGGTGTTTGGGAAAATGAATCGTTGAACGAATCGTTTGGGAGTCGTTGAGCAAATCAGGTAAAAATAAATGCATATTATAAGACAAATAAAGTGTTTTTTATCCTTGCATGCACATTAAACTGTTTTTGGGAACTCCTAAAACAAAAATAGGAGCATTTCAAATGCTATGATAGGGGCTCTTTAAATAATTGGCATTAATTCATTTAAATCTGTCCCCATCTTGAACACAGTTGTGTCATCAGCAAACAAGAAATTAATGTCTTTGGAAGCCTCAAATATATCATTAATAAATAATATAAAAAGTTTAGGGCCAACAGAACCCGGGGGAATTCCGCATACAACAGTTTTACAGTCCAAGTTATGGTTTTTAAATTGAACATATCGGCTTCTATTACTTAAATAGCTTTCAAGTCATTTATATGTCTGACCCCTTAATCCATAGTGTTTTGTTTTGTCAACAATAAGTTATGGATACTGTTTTTTGTCCATTGCAGCAAGAATTTCTTCAATTAAATGAATTAGTGCAATGGCAGTTGATCTATTGGATCAAAAATAATGATAGTCAAAAAGTAAATAATTTTTTTCCAAAAATAAATCTAATTTATGAGTAAACCATTTTTCTATTATTTTAGAAAACTACGGAAGTATTGAAACAGGTCGATAATTATTAAACTCATGTTTATCTTCTTTTTTAAAAATAGGTATCACTGTCTTCATCTTTTGAGGGAAAACACCTGAACTAAAAGAAAGATTTAAAATATAAGTTAGAGGTTGAAGTATAAAAAAGATATAGCCTCATGTCCACTTTGGCATGCTCTTTGTAGAATTTGTTTTTTGAGTTATTCGAAAATTCGGTTTGACTAATCAACTTAAAATGTGCCGGCATAGTCTGAAGATGACCTGGTTCAATTTTCATGAACATCGACCATATGGTTAAGGAGGAGTTAGAAAAAGTAGGTTTTTCAGAAAATTTAAAATGCGCATAAATATAACAAAAGGTGAAACCATTTACTGATGCTCAAGAAGGCAACTTTTTTTTTCATTTAGTACTGCCCTTTAAAAGCTACTCGAGATAATTACAAGCTCTTCTTATTGTAACAATGATTATTAATGTTGAGGGTTATTACAGTTTTGTAAAGGCTAGCAATAGCAAGCTAGCTTTGAAAGCATAAAAGAGGGGGAAAAAAATCCCTTAATGTCCCTCATTGCTCATTATTATCATTAACAGGCCATCTTACCTAAAATCCACTGTTCAGAAAGACTGTGGCTTCCCTCTGGTTTCTTGCCATTATACTCTCCAATACAGATCCCGGCCTGCCGCACACTCCGGCATACAGTTCCTCCACACAGTTGGATGAGTTCTGTTAGGCTGCTGCAGGGGGGCTGGGAGTGTGGGGACACAAACATGGGCAGCTGCTTCTGGAACAGGTCCTGCTGATGTTCCCCAGCAGAGAGATGCTGCTGCAGTCGGCATATCTGGAAAAACAGAGAAAATATTATTACAACCCATGTTCTTTTTCCAAATATTATGGGTAAACATGAGCCCACACACCAGGGGTCTCAAACTAAAATTGTAGCACTTCTGATATTTACTCACAGGAGGGCCATTTCAACATTCAAGTACAAGAAAGTGAAATATTTCTGATAATTTACTTTTTAAATGCCATCATTTACATACTTTTGTCATAGCTACTTAAATGTATATGGGTACATTTATACTCACACACCAGGGGAACATATACATTTTATGTGCATTAGATTATTTTTTAGTTAGTGCAATTGTTTTTCTTTTTTAAAAACTAATTGAAACCTTGCATTGAACTAACAAATGCAATCTAAATACATTTGTACTTCATTCTATTTCTTGCCAGACACCTGAAAGCTTCTGCTCCCACTGATCCACATTTGCTCTGATGGAGGTCACGGTTGAAACCCATAGTACAGCTTTTAAATGGGAATCACCAAACCTAGACATGTATTTGCCTTTATTAAAGCTCATAGCTCACCTCATAGCTGTGACACAATGCACATCAGCTTAAAAGGGGTCTGCAAAAATCTGGAAAGTGTCAAAGTGTGCCTTGACGTCAGCAATACACTATTACAATTCCTGGACAGGGACATGCACAGGGTTATGGGGCTCATGGGCTGAGGTGCACCTCAAGCAGGCAGAGTAAAGAATAAAAGCAGAGTTTTTTCCCCGGGTTTCCATTTCTCGCTTGCACCAAGTTCCCATCGCTCCTCCATCGTGTCGACATACATTTTACATTCTAGTCTATAGTGAATCTGCAGAAATTCCACAACGGAGTTTGTTTTTGTTGGTAGCGCTTTGCACCTTTTCTGCTGTTTATATTAAACTGTTTTCTGTGTCACAGAATGAACAAGCAAACTAGAGGAGACCATTGCTTCATAATTAATCTTATAGGAATACAATCAAGATTTCTGCCTTTCACGGTGATGATAGCAAGCAAAATATTGTTATATTGATATTTATTCTCATTATGGGCTGTTTGTTAATGATAGATTGACACAAAAGCTGCGTCCCAATTCGCATACTATCCGTCCTAAATAGTATTTGAAAATAGAATTAGTATGTCTCAAATCGTAGTATGTTTAAACCAAGTGGGTAACACTTTGTAATAACTGCACATTATTAATCGTTAGTTAAGCATTAGTAAACAATTAATTAATCATTTATAAAGCCTTAAAGGAACACTCCGACTTTTTGGGACTTTAGCCTATTCACCTTACCCCCCAGAGTTAGATAAGTCCATACATACCTATTTCATCTCCGTGCGTGCTATAAGTCTGTTTGACGCACCCACCGCTAGCCTAGCTTAGCACAAAGACTGGATGTGAATGGTTGCAGCTTTCATACTAATCCAAATGAGTGGCAAAATAACACAAAGGTTTTCCTATTTACATGTTGTGATTTGTATAGTCACAGAATGTACAAATAACAAAGTCAAATGAGACACAGATATCTTTTGAACCGTATAAAACCTGGGAACTATTCTCTGAAGGCGAAGCACTGCTACTTTGGCGGAGTGATAACCGCATCACCGGAGACACGCCGTGGTGAGGAGCGGAGAGTTCGCTCAGTGTTTGGGTAACAGAGTCAGCAATTTATAAATAGTAAAAGCGTAGTTTAGAGTCATGGGTTTTCGCTCTATTGTAAATAGCTGCGACAGTAAACAGGGGAGGTAATACCATGTTTCACAGAATTCCAACTAAAAACGCTGACTGGATGAAGAAATGGCTAACTTACTCTGGATATTTATCCAAACACACCTAAATAGATTATCAAGGGACATTATGTTTGCTCGGTACATTACAATGGACGACTATTTTGAAAAAATGGAATTTGCCACATGGACCATAATGTGCTGAAGGATAAGGCTAAGTTATCCCATCGATAGCACAGACAGGACAAGTGGATCACCTGCGGCTGAGGTAAGTGTTCCGTTATGTTTTTAGATGACCTACTGTAACAGTGCCATTAGCCAGAGCTAATGTAACGTTAGTGACACTATTATATGATTAGGGTATGAATATGTTTTTATCTTGATGCGGCGCGGACGCGCTTGGAAAAAAAACGAGCGCGTTCACCGCGTTGAACTTGCGCGCGGCGCGCCTAGTAGCCTAAATTTGAAATCACCATGGAAATAACGAACTTGAGTGCAAAAGGGTACGATAGGCTGTGAGTTCATTGTGCAAAAACAATTTGTGCTATTACTTTCCCCTTATTCTATCCTATAGTAATGCAATTTTACTGTATATTATATACTGTTGAATACATTTGGTTCAGCTAATAAATTGCATTTAAAATATATTGATTCCTGTAATAATAATTATTTATTCATGTGATATTTATAAATCTGGGTGCGTTTTTGGTTGGAAATCAATGAAACATGGTACTGTATTACCTGGTCTCCCCTGTTTATTGTCACAGCTCATACAATAAAGCAAACACCCGTGATAAACTATGCTTTTCTATCTAACGTTAGTAATTGCTGACTCTTTATTCCAACACTGAGCGAAGCGAACTCTCTGCTCCGTCACGGTGCGTCTCAGGTGATTGTTATCACTCTGCCCAAGTAGCAGTGCTTCGCCTTCAGAAAATATAGTATTTATACAGTTAAAAGATGTCGGTGTCTCATATGGCCTTGATATTTGCACACTCTGTGACTATACAAACCACAACATGTAAATAGGAAAACGTTTGCGTTATTTTGTCACTCATTTGGATTAGTATGAAAGCTGCAACCATTCACATCCAGTCTTTGTGCTAAGCTAGGCTAGCGGTGGGTGCGTCAAACAGACTTATAGCACGCACGAAGATGAAAAAGGTATGGACTTATCTAACTCTGGGGGGTAAGGTGAATAGGCTAAAGTCCCAAAAAGTCGGAGTGTTCCTTTAATAGACATCAATAATCAGTTTATAAACACAGGTATAAAGGCTTTATTCTTGATTTAAGCATATCTATAATGTGTTTAATAATTGTATTTTCATACTGAATTATCAATTTATCATTTCTAAATAAAATATTGAATTTTTTTGCGTTGTCAGTGGTCAGTGCATTTTTTTTGAGTTGTCAGTGGTTCATAAGATCACTTAGAAGGTATAAGTAAATAATTAATAAACTATTTAAATGTACAATCATACATCTGAAATATTTCTATGTTCTGTATAACTGTTGTGTTTATTTAGTTTTTTTCTGTTTAGAAGATAACTAAGCCTTTAAATCTCCTTTGTAAATGCTTTACCAGGCTCAAATAGTCCTCACTTTAGATGAGCTCACAAAAAAGTTAAATGACCACTACTAAATGCTTTATAACTAGCTGAATTAAGTAAGGGTTAATGCCCGACGAGGTGTCCATTGTCAGGTTTTAATGGACGACGGCGAGGCGTAAACCGGCCGACGCGCAGCGGAGGACGGTTGCCTCCGCCGAAGTCCATTAAAACCTGACAATGGACACCTCGGAGGGCATTAACCCGCTTATACCATGGTCACTTGCCAAATAAAACATTAGTTTATATTTTAATTAGGCTAAATCTACAAATAATAAATTGCCTTGCCTGCCTGACTGTTTATTTAGCAACCGGAGATATATATAGTCCGCTTCAGGTTCACAAATGCATTTTTTTTTTTCATGAAACACAAAGGTAGGCATAGTTTTTTTTTTATTACTTATAAAACAATTAATCAAACAACAATAAAAAAACAATTAGCTCTGATCTCCAGCGATTTGCGCTTAACGTTATAGAGGGCAATAAATTAATCAGATCAAAGAGAGGGTAATTTGCCTCAGGCTCCTTAGGCTTGAAACGCTGTAACGTTCAGCCTTCTCCTGCCTTGGTTGTCTGGACAGCTGCGTAAAACTCCCGCAGGGTCTCATTCAGGGGTGCGTTTCCCGAAAGCATCGTTATCCAACTAGCAGCTATGGTCGCAAGTTACGTCGTTACCAATAGAGTTCAATGGAGCAGAGCAGCAGCGGTGTAATTTTCTCCGTTTTATTTACATTTTTTCTTTCTTCAGCAGCATACCAGTCGTCAAAGTTGCCATATTCTCCATAAATGTTAAAAGAAATAGCACGAAGTCGCTCATTGTTGTATTAAGCTATAATATCTAACGTTAGATGATAGAGCATGTGACTGCCTGTTGCTATGGTTACTCACAGCCGTTGTAGGCAGCGCATTTATTTATTAATTTCGAATGGTAAACAGGCAGTTTCACCAGAACTACTTTACTAGGTGTCCTCTATCACTTTTTAACGGACACCCTGCAGCCAATCAGAATCGAGTATTCACCCAGACCATGGTATAACAATGAATTACAGTAGAAATACAAACCCAATTCCATAAAAGTTGGGACACTGTACAAATTGTGAATAAAACCAGAATGCAATGATGTGGAAGTTTCAAATTTCAATATTATATTTAGAATACAACATAGATGACATATCAAATGTTTAAACTGAGAAAATGCATAATTTTAAGGGAAAAATTAGTTGATTTTAAATTTCATGGCATCAACACATCTCAAAAAAGTTGGGACAAGGCCATTTTTACCACTGTGTGGCATCCCCTCTTCTTTTAATAACAGTCTGCAAATCTTTATGATGCGCCAAATGTTTTCTATGGGTGAAAGATCTGGACTGCAGGCTGGCCATTTCAGTACCCGGATCCTTCTTCTACGCAGCCATGATGTTGTAATTGATGCAGTATGTGGTTTGGCATTGTCTTGTTGGAAAATACAAGGTCTTCCCTGAAAGAGACAATATCTGGATGGGAGCATATGTTGTTCTAGAACTTGGATATACCTTTCAGCATTGATGGTGCCTTTCCAGATGTGTAAGCTGCCCATGCCACACGCACTCATGCAACCCCATACCATCAGCGATGCAGGCTTCTGAAGCGCTGATAACAACTTGGGTTGTCCTTGTCCTCTTTAGTCCGGATGACATGGCGTCCCAGTTTTCCAAAAAGAACTTCAAATTTTGATTCGTCTGATCACAGAACAGTTTTCCACTTTGCTAGAGTCCACTTTAAATGAGCCTTGGCCCAGAGAAAACGCCTGCGCTTCTGGTTCCCGTTTAGATATGGCTTCTTTTTTGACCTATAGAGTTTTAGCCGGCAACGGTGAATGGCACGGTGGATTGTGTTCACTGACAATGTTTTCTGGAAGTATTCTTGAGCCCATGTTGTGATTTCCATTACAGTAGCATTCCTGTGTGTGATACAGTGCCGTCTAAGGGCCCGAAGATCATGGGCATTCAGTATGGTTTTCCGGCCTTGACCCTTATGCACAGAGATTGTTCCAGATTCTCTGAATCTTTGGATGATATTATGCACTGTAGATGATGATAACTTCAAACTCTTTGCAATTTTTCTCTGAGAAACTCCTTTCTGATATTGCTCCACTATTTTTTGCCTCAGCATTGGGGGAATTGGTGATCCTCTGCCCATCTTGACTTCTGAGAGACACTGCCACTCTGAGAGGCTCTTTTTATACCCAATCATGTTGCCAATTGACCTAATAAGTTGCAAATTGGTCCTCCAGCTGTTCCTTATATGTACATTTAACTTTTCTGGCCTCTTATTGCTACCTGTCCCAACTTTTTTGGAATTTGTAGCTCTCATGAAATCCAAAAGGAGCCAATATTTGGCATGGCAATTCAAAATGTCTCACTTTCAACATTTGATATGTCATCTCTGTTGTATTCTAAATTTAATATTGAAATTTGAAACTTCCACATCATTGCATTCTGTTTTTATTCACAATTTGTACAGTGTCCCAACTTTTATGGAATTGGGTTTGTACATTGTCACCAACCCCTGCCATCCCCGGCCCACCCCAAGGCACATAGTAAATATGTTTCAGCCTTTAAATCATTTTTCACAAAAAAAGGTGTATTAAAAAGATAAACCTCCCATATTTCAACCTTAAAATCATTTTTATAAAAAGAATGAGTCTAAAAGCTTATCTTTTATTATTAATAGTAAAATCCGGTCCGATTTTCCTGTGGCGTCTGTCGTTGCTAAGCATCCATGCACTGCGCTCTCCACAACGACAAAGTAGTTTTAATAGCAAACAGATTTTCACCACCGAAAAACGTTTTCTGTAGCTGCTACAAGATTTGTTCACGGAGAAGAGAAAAATATCAGTAGTGTTTGGGTGCACCTCCATCCTTCATGTTTACTAAGATTTCAATGGTGGTTGATTATTGTCACATGAAATGCGGTGCGTTGGCGGCATTCTGAAAAGTTTTCATCTCGCTGCGCCTGGAAAAAAAAAATCGCTTCAATTGTGAGCGTGCTTCCCGCACGCCTACATTTGAAATAGCGAACTTGAGAGCGCAAAAAACACAATATGTGAACGGCCCTACGGAGTTTATTTAGTCTCAAAACTCGCACACAGGATACGAGGGTAAAAAACAGTAGACACGCAGAATGCTATCCACGCGCGGGCAGGTTTCTGCACAGTGAGCGCGCACGATGCCATCCTTGACGAGCTACCTCCAATCAGGCCACGAGCTAGTGCTTCCCGCACGCCTACATTTGAAATAGCGAACTTGAGAGCGCAAAAAACACAATATGTGAACGGCCCTACGGCGTTTATTTAGTCTCAAAACTGGCGCACAGGATACGAGGGTAAAAAACAGCAGACACACAGAATGCTATCCACGGCGGGTTTCTGCACAGTGAGCGCGCACAATGCCATCCTTGATGAGCTACCTCCAATCAGGCCACGAGCTAGTGGAAGAAACGTTAGTGGTTCACGCTTGTGCGCATACTGCTGTTTTGGCACGCAGTGTTCTGATTTGCTTATTTCCTATTTACTTGTTTGGTGGAGGCAATCCAGAATTATTATTGGTGAAATTATAATCAGAAATCAGTAGTCATGCAACCCCTACTTGTACAATTGTGAAAAAGCAACTGTGCAGTTTTATCTATGGCAGCATACTTTAAAAATTATTTCTTGAATATCTACCACTGCTACTGCAGTGGACACACGTAATTCATCTAAAAATACATAATTTTGGAAAAATTGATTTTGGGAATGTTTTTGTTTTGGAGGGAAAAGGACATTGAATATGTATGCTGTATGCTGTCATAAATAAGACTGTACAGTTGTCTTATCACAATTGTACAGGAAGGGGTTGCACAACATTTTTCTCTTAAGATTTTTTCTCCTTTGTTTTAATTGATGCATTAAAGGGTTAAATGGAGTTTCCATATTAATGTTTTATTGAACAATGTTTTTCACAGTGTGAGCAGGTCTCTAGTGTAATGAAAGGAAAAAATAGCCTCCCAAACCTGTAAATGACAAACTCTCACATCAAAATAAAATGAATAGAGCTTTTGCACGTTGAAAACGCTGTTTAATAAAAAGAAGGTCATTGTGTAATTTCCTTCCTCCTGCAACTTCCTTGTGACATTAAATGACGAACACAAACAGGAGCCCTCCCAAACAAGTAATATACCATTGTATATACCAAAGTAATACCATTTCATCATACTTAATGTTTTTAATGTGACTACCAGTAGTGACAAATAAAAGCTCAACTGAATTCAGTCAAGCTCAAGGGTTTATGTCTTGCAAGTGTAGAAATTAGGATAAAAGTATTGCGATTTCCCAACTGTAGCATAATATACTTTTGAAATAGTAATTTTCATTTATTTATTTATTTTTCTTGCTACTTCCGCCGCCTTACCAGAAGTTTCATCCACTTTATTTTTTTTTTTTTTTATTTAACAGTCAGACATACATACAAACCAACATAGTGCAGTAGTGAGCAATCTTGTAAATCCATAATTCCAGAAGTGACAAGAGTGATTTAAGTGTTTGATCTAAGTGTGTATATGAGTGGGTGTGAGTGTGGGCATGTGTGAGTGTATGTGTGTGTATGCGTAAACAAAGTAACCATTTATTAGTGGTGCTTGCAAAGCAACACTATTGTTATCTTCAAGCATTCACACTATTGTTATCCAAATCTTTCTTATTATTAGTGTGAATGCTTCAAGCATTCACTCTATTGTTATCCAAATCTGTCTTATTATTAGTGTGAATGCTTCAAGCATTCATTAGTGTGAATGCTTCAAGCGTTCACACTATTGTTATCCAAATCTTTATTATTGCGTATTCTTCCGTACGTTTTTCGGTCGCTTTCTTCTCCTCTCTGCTTTGTGCTACAAAAACCATTCAAGTATCAAAATGTGCAGCTTTTCAAGGACATGTGTGCTATAACTTTTCTTTTTTATAACCTTTATACTTTTTAAATTATTAAGCTTTTTGTGCAATGGAAAGTCAATGGAGATGCTCCTTCTGCTTTCAAAGCCTACTACTTCTGCATACTTTCAGCTATTTCTGTCATTTAAACTTTAAAATGTTGAGAAATTTGTAAGCTATTAAAGTTGTATTCAACTTTTTGATATCTATTATACTTTTTTCACAATCTCTACTTTTGTCTCATGATGTTTTTCAAGCCGTTTCTGAAATTATAATGGGAGAGACTATGAGAGAGACTGTTCAGAGCTATGAGAGAGACTGTTCAGAGCTAGAGCATGTGATGTCATAAGCTATAGTGAGCCAGCTTGAAAACTAATGCTAAAAAATAATTTTTAAATCGCTGGCCTTGCCACAATTTTCACTTTTCGGGCATAAAATGATACTTGAAACGTAGGTATTTTTGTTGTGGTCCCTCTTGTGTGTTTAGTAAATCCCTCGGACTTATAGTTTTTTCTCTGTGTCCTTCCAAAGGACAAGAGTGACAGACAATCATCCATTGGCAGCAATTATAAATTCAGGTCAAAGTTTTGTGATCAGAGCACAAACCAGTTTTTTAACTTGCCAAAGTGGTCCCTTTTTTCAACTCTATCCACACAAAAAATACATCACATCGTTCACAAAGGCCTTGTCTCGCTCACGGTCAGGTCATTTCGCCGATACAACCTATAGTTTTGCCTCTAGGGAGGTTTGTTTGAGGCCAAGTATCAGCAATTTTGGCCTCTGTCTAAATAGGAAAGCTGATTGCACAGGTGATGCTGATTAGCAAAGATCAAAGGGAGAAACACATAATTGGTCCTGTGTTCTGATTGGTGGACAGTCACTCAACTCTTTTCTGAAGGCTACTACAAGTTTTTGTTGCATTTATGCTTCTACTTCTCCTGTTCTCCCTCTCTCTTCCCTCCTCCAATCCTCTACTCCTCCTGTCCTCCTATTCTCCCCTCCTTTCTTAATCTCTTCTCCTTTCTACTCTTCCTTTTATCCTCTTCTATACATCTGCCTGTCTATTTGAATTTCTGTGTCCAAATGATCTATCTATCCATGTATCTATCTGTGTATCTATCTATCTGTGTATCTCTCTGTGTATCCATCTATCTATCTGTGTATCTATCAATCAATCAATCAATCTAATCCATCTATATTTCTAACTAATTTATCTTTCTTTCTTTCTAGATAATCTATCTTTCTTTCTTTCTAACTATACTATCTTTCTTTCTAATTAATCTTTTTCTTTCTAACTGTACTATCTATCTTTCTAACTGATCCATCTTTCTTTCTTTCTAACTAATCTTTCTTTCTTTCTAACTAATCCTTTCTTTATTTCTAACTAATCCTTTCTTTCCTTTTTTCGTCCTTTCAAATCCATCTTTCTTTCTAACTAATCCTTTCTTTCTTTCTTTCTTTCTTTCTTTCTTTCTTTCTTTCTTTCTTTCTTTCTTTCTTTCTTTCTTTCTTTCTTTCTTTCTTTCTTTCTTTCTTTCTTTCAAATTCATATTTCTTTCTTACTAATCCTTTCTTTCTTTCTTTCTTTCTTTCTTTCTTTCTTTTAAATCCATATTTCTTTCTTTCTTTCTTTCTTTCTAATAATCTATCTATCAATTAATACAATTATCTAATACAATTTTTTGGATCTTTTTTTTGCATTTCAGCTTAAAGGTGCCATATGTAATAATTGAGGTAAAAAATATCCAAAAAATGAGCTACACGCATCAAAAGAATGAGAAGAAATAAGTGCAATGATGTAATTAAAAAACTGACAAGTTATAGTGCTGCCGAGATACAAACCTAAATTAGCATGCTAAATTACTAGCCCCGGCCCGGCAGGTGTCGTAATACCAGTTCCGGCCATGGGAGGCAGTATGCGGGCGGGCAACGTTACCACCAGCCAAATTGCAGTACACGAGTGAGTCGCGCTCGCGCCGCCTTGTGAGTGTACTTAAACCTGATGTCAGTCGTGTGGAAATACAGCCCACTACTACATTTCAGTTCAGGGAAGAGTTCAAAAAATGATTGGTCGACATTATCCATGAGGAATACATTTTGGTAAGTTGTAGCATACTGTATCTTTCAACAGTGTTCGTGTTCTTTCCATTAGCTAGTAGAGATGATCGGTTAACGTGCGCTAGGGATCTGTCGTCTAACATTTACAAGCGCCAAAACGGTATTTATTGTTTGAATTGCATAATAAAATTGACAGAATCTGAGAGCTTAACTAACCTGCTTGCTAAGTGTTAATTGCGTGTGTCTCACGATGAATTCGTGAGAGTTGGCGGCTCTGAATGGCGCTAGGTTGATAAACATCAGCGAATGCTGTCTGTCAAATTAATTCAAACTAACAATAAAAGTGTAATATGAACAAAACGAATACCGTAAACTTAAAATAATAGCCCGCAGGCTTTTATTTTCCCATATCGTCGAAATGCACCAGCTTGTTTTTGAGACAGGCGTCTATGAGACGGTCTTCATCATTTAGTGTTGAGATGTTGTTCATTGAGTCTCTGATCTCTAAAAATCTCCAAATGCTCCACGTGAAACTGCGGTCTTTCGACCTTTTACTATCGTGTCAATTGATTTGAATAATATGCGGAGAAAGAGAGCAAAACAGAGCTCGCTTGTGTTGTTTGAAGACGTGAGTGCGCGCGGCACAACACATTTTCTGGAGGTATACTGTAGAGGTCTGCACCCCCGCGGGACTCCCGCGGGACCCGCGGGTCGCGACGCAAAACAGTGCGGTGCGGGAGAAATTTTGAAAGGTCAATGCGGGAGCGGGCGGGATGATGAGGTGCACTTGCGGGTGCGGTCGTGAGGGATGATGCGCTGCACTCCCGCAAATTAAATATGAGTGTAAAATAAAATATATAAATTATTAAAGTAGCGTACATAATTTGTAGTTGTGAGGGAGATTCTGATTGGCAGCAATAAAAACGTTTTAAGCAGCCTAAACTTGTGAATATTGTCGGGTAGGGCGAGGCATAATCTCACGCACAGTCGCACACTTGTTTAGAGACAATTCCTTCCCGCTGCTCCGTGTTCGAATTCGAAAGCTAGTTCAAGTTCAAAATAGACAGCATGGACGAGGAACAGAGCGCCTCTAGCGCTTCAGATAAGAGGCCTTAGCGCTTCAGATGTAGGCCTAAGTAACGTTACTTCTCTAAAGTACTTGTGGTAGGCACACAGGCTATTTTCAGTTTAACACATGCACTGAGCGGCTCAAAGCCCAAATAGTTTTTTAGTCGCAATGTTTTAGTTCATGGCTAGCCTATAATGTGACAGGAGCATTATCGAATTATATATATATTAGATAGATAATAATATTACCTAATCGAATATATATATATATATATATATATATATTGTTACATGTTAAGCCTAATGGAATTTGGGCAGATTAATATTTATCTTTGTTGGCGTTCGTTACTGATGCCTGTTTAATGTTTTGTATGGTTGATTATGCAGGCTTACCAATAAATATGTTACCAAGTATTGGTAAGGAATTTTGTGAGCACGCATTTTTTTTCCCCCAGGGCCAAGACCTTTCGTCAGAAAGTGCGGGCGGGAGCGGGACATTATATCACAGATGCGGGCGGGAGCGGGACTAAAAATGACAAATCTTTGCGGGAGCGGGACTGAACACTGCGGGAGCGGGTCTGAAAATTGTGTCCCGCGCAGGTCTCTAGTATACTGCCCCCATCTGTTATGGAATATGGAATATTTTTTTGATTTTTAGTTCCAGATGGCACCTTTAAGTGCATTTGAATTAAGTTTTTTTTCTTTTTTGCTCTGTTTTGCATTTTTTGTGCATTTCAGTTAAGCTTTTGAAGCATTCACACGCATATTCCGCAGGAAATGCAATTTTTTTAGTTCTTATTCAACTTCCGCCCTTTTTTTGGCACGCTACTCCTCTCGCAGTTTTTGTCACAGACCCATGGGTGAGGTGTCAAATCGACCGGCTCATTTAGGAAAGGTGTGCTATGACTTTTCTAAGAGATCGGGTGTACGATGTTCGCACAGCGGACGAAAAAGCGGCCAAAAAAAGGCCCATTGACTTACATTGGAAAATTTAAAAAAATTCAAATCCCAACTGTCACTTTCACACGGACACAAAAGGGCCTGACAGTCCTGCTGTCAGGACCTCTCTCTCTCCCTAGGAGGATTTATTTTATCAAGCAGCAAGTAAGTAATGGCCTAAAATCTTCATAGTCACACCATAACAACCAGTTACAGCACCCTAGCAACCGTGGGCGATAGGCACGAGGCCACATACTAAATAACTCTATTAAAACTCTATAAAAACTCCTTTTAAAAACAAAATAGTAATCATCTGTTAAAAAATACACGCCAACATCACAGACCCCTGATTGAGGCGTCAAATTGTGCGGATTATTGAGTAAAAGTGTGCTGTGACTTTTCGTAGCGATCGGTTGTACGATGTTTGTCTGGCGGGCGATAAATCGGCCGAAAAAATCCCATAGACTTAACATTGGCCCTGCTGTCAGGCAGACCTCTCTCTCTCCCTCAGAGGATTTATTTAATCAAGCAGCCAATAAGTAACGGCCTAACATCTTCATAGCCACATCATAGCAACCAGTTACAGCACCCTAGCAACCGTGGGCGATAGGTACGAGGCCTGCCATACTAAATAACTCTATAAAAACTCCTTTTAAAAACTAAATAGTAATCATCTATTAAAAAATACACGCCAACATCACAGACCCCTGATTGAGGCATCAAATTGTGCGGATTATTGAGGAGAGGTGTGCTGTGACTTTTCTAAGTGATTGGTTGTATGATGTTCGTCTGGCGGGCGATAAATCGTCTGAAAAAAATCCCATAGACTTAACATTGGCAACAAATTTGTGAGATCATATATTTTGACCAGTAGGTCATAGAGACTTGGGGTTGGGCTCTTTTCACTCGGCCTATCATGCAGCCAACAAGTAGTGACATAATAACTTCATATTCACGCGTTAGCAATCACTTAGCAACCATAGCAACCATAAAACAACATATTCAAGCCATATCTCAGCTCCAGAAAATAGAAGAAACATGGAGTTTGCCTCTTTTGACTAAGACTGTCAACTAGTCTTTAAATATTAACTCATAAACTGTATAATCACACCATAGCAACCATATAGGGCACCCTAGTAACCCTACAAACACATGAATAAGCCATATCTCAATACCAGAACATCGTACAGACATGGTTGTTGGCTTGTATGCAATAATGTACCACACTCTAGCAACCGAGCGAGCTTTTTGCCACTGCAAGCACCACTTCACATTTTCTTCTGGAAATGTACATTCTAGTTATTTATTACCATTGTCATTACCATCACCCCCCCACTCCCCACTACCACCATATTGCCAATATTGTGTTGGTCGGTTTTTATTTTCATCCTTCCTCCTATGTAGCAATTGCCATTATCAATCCTATATAAAATAAAAGATGATATAATAAGATAATATAGGATAACCTTCCCCCACATCTCATCAGTCCCTATCTTTTCCTTTTTTGTGTGTGTGTGTTATGTGCAATGACTAAGGTGCATTAAAAGAGGGAGTACAGTGCGAGAGTGTCTCAAATTGGGACAGAGATGCTGTCCTGCTGAAACCACTTCTCGCCTGTCTTGCCTGCCTTGGTGTTTGTGAGGTTTTCCATAAATACATATTCCCCCCCCCCCCATATTCTATGTTGTGGTGCATTAAAAACCCATGAAGAGATAAGGGGGAAATTATTGCAATAGTGATGACATTGACACTTAATTCCAATACAGCATTGACAATGGCAATATTAATGATTATAATAATAATAATAATAATAATAATAATAAATTATTATGATGATGGCAGTGGTGATCGCAATGGTAAAAGCAAAAGACAGCAACAACAGCAATTACAACAATGAAACAAAAAATAAAAGTGAAAATAGTAATCATAACAGTAATAGTAAAGATAGTAATAACAATGATGATAGAAACAAGTTCAAACAACTAAAATGCGTTAATATTCGTGGGTTGTTTAAGAAGGTGGGAGGAGTCGGAGTTGAAAACAGAAAAAGGATTCATAGCTGTAAGAGGTCAGAAAGTGTTGGAGGGCAGAGGTCAGTTTTAGATGCGTAATTATGAAGGGGAGATGCGTATTCCATTGCAATGAAGTCTGTAATAAGATTGTTCCAAATGTTAATGTGTAATTTATTTCTAGTTTTCCAGTTCACGAGGATAGCTTTCTTGGCGATGGTAGAGCTATGAGGAGTATTTTAGAGTTTCTAGTTTTATCAGTGATTATTGTGAGGTCCCCCAGCAAGCAAAGGAAAGGCGATAGTGGGATGTTGAAGCCAACTATAGTGGATAGTGACTGTGTGACCTCTTCCCAAAAGTGTTTGTTTGGAGTGCAGTGCCAGGTTGCATGGACGTATGTATCTGTAGAATTTTGATTGCAATGTGTGCAAACTTCTGATGTGAAACCCATTTTAGCAAATCTATTGCCTGTGTAATGTGTTCTGTAAAGTATTTTGTATTGTATTAACTGAAGATTCGCATTTTTGGACATGAGATAGAGGTTTTTACAGATTTGGGTCCAGAAGTTGGCATCAGGGGCTATTGAAAGATGGTTTTCCCAATTTATTGTTGGCAAGTACAGTATATGGTCCGAAGTTGGTTTGAAATCATTTTGTATATTTTAGAGAGAAGTTTCTTTGGGGAGGAAATGTTGACCAAGTCTGATATTGCCGGTGGAAGTGCTAAATTTGTGTCTCTGATGATTATTTTTGTTAGAACAGATTTTGAAGATTTGAGTTGTAGGTTTTTAATTTTTTAGGTAGTAATTTTCATTTATTTTACAATGCATTTGTTTTATAATGTATGGCTAATACTGTCATAGGAATAATAATATAAAATTATAATTATTGTATTGTAATTATTCTAATTGTTTTTCCTAAAACACCAGCGTGAATGTAATGTAGACAGACACTACATCACAACTAAAAAGAGGGTTGAGTCCCCTTTGAAGTTCAGGTACATGCACAAGTCAATGCATTCTTTCTTTGTTCAATTTGAACTTTCACTATAGTGTACACTATATAATAGTACTTTTATCAAAATAAAAATCTAATTATCTTATCAAAATACCTAAAATATGTGATTATAAAAAGTGTTTTCTGCAGTCAGTTGAAAAATGTCGTCAAAAAATTAAGAAATTCTGATATTGTTGTCAGTTTTTTATGTTAACTTATTACTCAAACTCTTGCGTCCCTCTCAAAGCTCTTATTGTGGATTCCCGATAAGCTGTCTGTTCAATTCTCATGGTTTAAGTTGTGTCTCTTGAAATAATGTTTGTTAGTACAGCAGTGTTAAAGCTTTTTTTTTTTTTTTGTTTGTTTACTCTAGCATTTTTTTATTTATTCAACATTACCAACAGCAATATGTGTAAGGTATATTTGGTGGGGAAATTCTTCTGAAATCTGTTAAAATCTGTTTTTGTAAGGCTCTGGTGTTAAAAACAAATGTGCTAAACTTATGATAGTTATTCAAAGATGCGTATAAGGTTCACCAGATACTCGTAAAAATATGTTTTCAAAATTAAAAACAGTCGACATTCGTATTTGGTTTATATAAATAAAATAAAATTAGGCAAGTCCAAAAGAGCACTTCCTGATTTCAGATGATCATAGTATATTGGCCTGAAAAGCTGACATCAAGGAAGGGGAAGGCAGGTGTTGTGGGAGGAAATAATTCCGCTCAGAGGATGTTTTGTCTTTAAACCCCTTGGGTGTCTCCTCTGCTTGGATATTATGTCCTTGTCGTCACTTCCATTACACTTCCAAGAGAACATTGCTTTATGATGACCATCAAAGCTTCTATTCAGTGTAGAGTGTATTACACACTCATAGAAGAAGAGGTTCTATATGGTCTGGCCCTCAAGGTTCACTTTTCGGCAGAGAGTTACTCCAACTCTAATCAAACACACCTTGAACAATATAATCAATACTAAAAGATATATATTAATTGATCAATGTTGGAGCTAAACTCTGCAGGAAAGTGGATCTCAGTGGAGTTGAGACCTGATACAGATCCTTTAGGGCAGTTGTGCCCTATTGGTTAGAGAGTTGGACTTGTAACCCGAAGGTTATGGGTGCAAGTCTCAATATCGACAGGAAATGTTGGTGGGTGAATCCAGGTGGGATACTGAATATTGAACTACTACAAAATTAATTCTTAAAGGGGGGGGGGGGGGGGGGGATGACTGCTTTTTTTCTTTGCATGATTGTATTTATGGGGTGCAATATAACATGTATTCGTGGTTTTTCTTTTTTTAAGTCTTATTTTTCATAAACTTCACCTTTTATTGTCAGCCGCGCTATCCTCTGTCCCGTGAATGAGCGGTTCACGTCCTGATTCTATGAAAACACTCCCTCAGAAACACGTAGTGGGCTCAGATTGGTTAGTTTGGCCTGGTGTGTTATGATTGGCTAAACTGTCGCTCACGTTGTTCGGAAGGTTAACACCCATTACCTTTACGGGCGAAACGTGCATGTCATGAGCTCCGGTCCAGATGTAAATATGTGTCGAACTGCAGTATCAGTTTCAGGCATAATCAGGCTGATGAAGAGAGTCAAGCAGAACCTCACCACATACTACAGCTCTTACTAAACGTTTCTCAATGATAATTTGCAACATTTTTTAACTTTATACACGTTTATTTTACACAATAGCATCTAACTGGCAACAATAGCACCTGACTGGCTACTAATGTTATACTCAAACAGCGTTGGCATGTTTATGTTCTAGATCAAATCGAAAATAATGTCATAAAGCATATATACATGAAAAATACGTTTAAAACATTAGTACTTATAGAAAATTCAGGTCCATAATGTTTGTACGCGTTTGTTGTAGACACAAAATAGCATAGGCTAACTAGTAGTGGCTATAAAGCCAGCGCTGGCATTTGAAAAAAAATAAAACACAAGGCTACATCTGGAATAATACATGCAAATACATTTAAAATGATGAAATCCTAGCCTACTTACAGATTGTGGCCCAACACTGCTGCCTCTTGTTTTAAAGTCGGAACTGCTTCATGTTTTAGTAACAGTTTCTTGTTGAATCCGGTGTTGAACTTGTGGAGATTCTGGAAGCTGTCTTCCGTAAAATGCGCAGCACAGAGAGCTAGATTACGATCGTCATTTTCAGGAACATAATCAAACATAAATTGTATCCATTGTTGAGGAAGTATAGCGTCCATGAGAAGCCCGAACACAGAAGACCTGACAGCTGCGTGAACAACACACTTGACGAGTCGTCGTGCCTCAGAAATATGCGCATGCCATTTTCTGCATATTCTGAGGGAGGGGTTGATGTAAATGTGTGGGTTAGTGACGTACCATAACCCAGCTGTAGTCCCAATCGAGTCGTTTTTGTAGGCAATATACTTCCTGATTTTTAAAAGACGATATCTCTGCTTACACTAAACTTTCAGCGCTGCAACTTTGCAGATACTGTTCATGCACCAACAGCAACATTACACACTATTTAAAGGTTCTATATGTAACTATTTTTATAAAATGAATCCTTTTTTTATTGCCTGTGTTTGAAGGGGTTGTAATCACACATTGCAACGATCCACTTTTCGGGTTTTGCCATTACCTCTGAAGGCCAATATTCTTATTTATATGCAAGGTCTCTGGGTCGGATTTCCTGCGAAATCCATCAGAAGTGACGTGCATGCGCGCTCCTGAGTCCCGAGCCTCTCTATCCTACAGTCTATCATGTGAACAACGGCACTTCAGCTGACGACATGGAGTCTGATAACCCCCCAAAACGTCCTGCCTCCAGCACAACACAGACTCCAACACAAACTCCACATAAATATATTAAAAAAAAAAGAAGTTTTATCTGCTCAAGCTCGTCAGGCAAAACGTGAATCTGATCGACTCCGGATGAAAACGCGGATCAACATAGTAAACTCAAGTGAAATAACAAGGTACAACATTACATGAATACAAAATAATGTTCCAGGATAACATTAGTATAACATTTAGTATGTAACTTATTTTATTTACTATATCTAACGTACTGACTAATGTCGTCATCCCACTACCATATTGTTTATACACATTTCCAGACGCGTTCAGTACAGTAATGTTACTTCCTACGATCTTACTGAAACACTGAAACTGTTCAGTTTAGTTCACTAACCGTTTTCATTATCATATTATACATTCACCTATGTTGACATTGCTGATTGTGAAAGATACACGAATAGTTAGAGAAATGGCTTATGCTATATAACATCAGATGTCGGCTAAATGCAGTTTATTGTAACATTATGATCATGGAACGAGCACAGAGCATTACTTCAACGTCAAGCTGATAAAAGTAGGCTATTATTGTACCTGCAGTGGGAGTTTACATTAGTTTCCAGCATGTGTGATAATTTCGCGTTGCGTTGAAAGTCTCCGTGTGGCTGGTAGTGAATGATTGCTCGCTCTTGAGATTGAGCACGAGTCAAGTTGGACTCCTAACAACTTAGTTGGACTCCTAACAACTTACTAAAGATCCAGTGATCCATGGATATTGACATGCAGCCAGCAATCGTGTCACCTGACATTTATGTTTGCCTGATTTCAATAAAAGGGAAATAAAAGCAATATATAGATCTACATAGGCTAAAGCAAATTTGCCTGTGAACGCTTTATATAAATACAATTTAGGTAGGTCTAAATCCGGGTGATCACTTATATCAGGGTTATATAGCCTCTATATATCGTCATATCGTCCAGCCACTGAATATGACGTCAGTATCAAACAGACAGACTAACGCAATACTTATACAGACTAAGGCAAACACAAAAAAGGACACCTGATAGTCTGAAAATAATACCTAATTTTTAAAAAATAATACCTCTCAGACTACATTTAACACTTTTAATGGCCTTAAATTTGACAATTTTGTTTTATCACTTTTTAATACTTTTTAAAACCCCGCGGACACCCTGTTAACACTGCTGTACTAACAAACATTATTTCAAGAGACAGCTGAATCCATGAGAAACTGTTTGAACAGACAGCAATAACACAATCAACTGCTTCTCTCTTCCAAAGAAGAGCAATGACCGCAAGAAATGCATGACCTTATCAGACAATATGAAAATCAAGATCATTTTTAGCAACTGCATTGACAACCGGGAATCCACGATAAGAGCTTTTACAAATTTCATCTTAGTGAAAGCCAAATACTTTTATAAACAAGCATTTTTTCATCATTCGGCACATTCGGAATATGTTGAACCAACATATTCATTTGAGTTACAAGTTAACCTGAAAAACTGACAACAATTTCAGAATTTCTTAATTTTTTGAAGATATTTTTCAAAAACCTAAAACTTTGCTTCCAGTTTTCAATGAGAAGATTTTCAGACTTGGATCCCAACTGTATTCAAGATTTAGGAGAGGAAGTGATGGTCTTGAAATGATAGTGTGAGTGACAACTGAAAGACCCTCTCTTTATCTCTCTTCAAACATTCAAGGGACCAATGCTTTGAAGAGGAGAATGTGGAAGGACAAAAGCAAAGCAAAAAACACATCTGGACATGTGGTCGTCTGGTGTGATTTGGACACTGCTGAAGCTGCATTACTTGAATTATACAGCTGCATCCTGAGTAGAGGTTTTTTTTTTTTTTCCAGCAGCAGCCTCTAAGAAAAACACAAATACAACCCTGTTCTCTCCTGCCGACCAAAACCATTGTCTTGGCTTTTGTTGGAGCAGCAGATACAGGCAAGAGGGAAATATTAAGAGCTTCAGGGTCTAGCAGGAATGCTCTTTATCCTACTATTTCCAAGCAGTGCTCCTCAAGTAGAGGCCATGGGTCATGGGAGGAGTCTCAGTCCTTCATAGAGGACTTAATACAGCCTGTTAGACTGATGAGGGATGAGTACAATCAGCCTGTGAGCGAGTGACACTGCTTCTGTGACACGGTCTCCTCCTCCTACTCTTGATGGCATATAAATGAGTGTGAGCACAGTCCTGGAAAAGGAGAATCAACTGGATGTAGAGACTTTTCATTCTTCAAACATCCATCTTCTAATAAGACAGGAACTAAGATATTTATGTAAACAGGTAGAAGTAGTATTAAATATTTTCAGAACAAATATGCTGAACACCGGCACACTATTTGTAATTTATTGCCTTAGTGCTGGGGAAGCATTTACGACCAATTCAGATGCAACAGGAAAGAAGTCATACCAGATCCAGAACGGGCCATGCACCTATACTTTTCTGCTGCCAGAACTGCAGAACTGTGGTCCTTCAAGTACCTTCACTAACCAAGTGCAGCGAGATGACCTGGTTGACTACAACAGCTCAGTCCAAAGACTAGAACAATTAGAGACCATCATGGAGAACAACACACAATGGCTGCAAAAGGTACCAAGTTCCTCTTGTACATGACAGTAGAAAACACAAGTACATAAATACTGTAGATGTGGTTTTTAAAGGAAATTTGCTTATATTTTAGGACACTTTTGTGGTTTCATAAGTTAGGTTTGTTTTGTTTATGTGAAAGTAGTTTTCTGAACTTAAATGTGAATTGCACCTGAATCCACTTACAAATGGGAGTATGGTTTGCAGTTTAACTTGTGAAGGTGAATCTTTACTGATGCAGGGCTCCAGACTAACTTTTTTTACTAGGAGCGCTGTTGCCCCTGACTGAAAATTTTAGGAGCGCAAGCAAAAAATTTAGGGGCACACCTTAAATAAGCTTGCAATGCAATTATTCAAATTTCCCACAAAATAACTGTAATACTGACAAATTCTTTAATAATAAATAGACTTAACATTATGATATGCTGTTTTATTTTAACTTCACAGGGCTCCAGACCCAAAGTTGAGGGCAGCATCACCTCAAATGAGAACTCACAGTTCTATAAAAAAAAAATAAAAAAATCTGGTAGCACTGGGGCTAACAATAAATCACTAAGCTTAATTTAGGGTGTAGATGAAATTAACTTTAGTTTTTATCATTTATAATGTCTTTATAATAATTAATAAAAGTAGTTAAAATATGTATATGGAGTGAAAATAGCCAATAAACATCCTACTGTTTACAATGGTATTAATATTATTATTTTAATTGTTTAAATAAGAGTTTTCCAACATCTTAAAATTTTTCGTTTAAGGACAATCTTTAAAGGATGAACAAAAAATGTGTTGGTATGGTAATCACATAAAAAATACAAAAAAATAAAACATTTATATATGATATTATTGAAGTGCTGGGAAAGGATGTGTAGTAGGCTACTTACACATTATCATATTTATGGTAAGAGTTAACTTGCCTAAATCCATGGTTCTGTTATGCTGATTTGTGGACTGAAAGCCTTCTATAAGTGTTTTTCCTGGTTTCCACGTCAGCGCTGTTTGATCTGATACTGTATGGTTTATAACAGAACTCTGCGCCGAATCGGAGTGTTTCTCACTGGATCTCGTGGTGTTGATGTTATTAATTCTGAGGCGAATTCAATGGATTTCTTCACTGGCTCTCCTAGTAACAGTGTTGCGTGAGCGAGATCGGCCCGCGACTGGCAAGTTCGGGGCTTTATTTTGTCAATGGTTCGGATCGCTGCTGCAGCTCCACGGTCCTAATCATACATGAGTGGCGTATTTTCGTTCCACTTTCATTTTGTTTGCATTCGTTGCTAGGTAACGACTAAAGAGTCGATAGATCGCTGATTGCTCAGACGCACATCAGTTTGTGATATTTGTTTCTGTCTCCTTCCCACAAACGTTTACGCGCGCTATTCTTGTCACGGATTCATTGACGCGCCTCTTCCACGCTTTACCATGCGTTTAACGTGTGGCAAATTTACTGGTCGCACATGTGCGACTGGATGTAAAATTCAGTCGCACACTCTCAATTTTTGGTCGCAAAATGCGACCATTTGGTCGCAGTCTGGAGCCCTGTGATGTATAATTTACATCTTGGCATGCCATCACTAACACTTAATAAAAACTTTAAATTTATTACATCTCTGCTTCGCATCTCTTAAAAATACATTCATGGTAGACAAATGCAAGTGCTGATTTGTGCATGTAAAGATTTGGTGGTAAGTTTCCGCTAGTATTCTTTGTGGTACTTGCGTTGATGCAAATGTACCATGGTTCAGAGTCAGACCCAAATATAATGTCAAGACAGACCTCTGGGGGAGGGAAAAGTTGTTAGAATCAAACTCAAGCCGAGCAAACTCAAACCAAGACTTAAGCCAGAGAGCTGTATGACTTCAGTGTGCTTTCCTCACAATGAGACAATGTAATCAGTTCAATCAAGCAGCTAAAAATCAGGAAACAAAAATGAATGCTTAGTTTATAAAGGAATGAACATAATTCCTTTCAATGCCATCAGTGAGGAAAGGCAGAGTTAGTTCAGTTGGTAACACTTTGAATAAGGTTTTATTAATTAACATTGGTTAACTAGTTACTACTTTAAGTTCACATGAACTAACAATGATCAATACTTCTACAGCATTTAGTTAATGGAAATTACAACATTTACAAATACATTTTAAATCCCAATACAAAGTTGTGTTTGTTAACATTAGTTAATGCACTGTGAACTAACATGAACCAACAATGAATAGTTCGACTTTTACTAACATCAAGAAAGTTTAATAAATGCTTTAAAAGCATATTGCTTATTATTATATTAACTAATATTAACTAATGTGATCTTATTGTAATGTGTTCACAATTAGTTTGTTTCAGGATAATGTATATGAACAACCATGTTCGTATCTGCATCAAAATAATCAGTCCAAAATCAGTCAAAGGTGCTCAAAGAAACCAGGAGAGAGAAAGCAATCTGACCCAATAACAACTTCTCATTTATTTTGATGACTCAATGAAATCTATTTTTTTATCACTAACGATAATTTGACATATTTTATTATACGGGGCGGCAGTGGCTCAGTGGTTCATGTGGGTTGTCTACGAACCGAAAGGTTGGTGGTTCAATCCTCGGTTCCACCTGGCCAAGTGTCGAGGTGTCCGTGAGCAAGACACCTAACCCCAGCTGCTCCCGACGAGCTGGCTGGCGCCTTGTATGGCTGACACCGCCGTCGGTGTGTGAATGAGCGTATGAATGGGTGAATGTAAGGCAATATGTAAAGCGCTTTGGTGGCCATTAGGTCTATGAAGGCGCTATATAAATGCAGTCCATTTACCATTTACCATATTTTGCTTAGTACGCTACTAATCAAACAACATCAGTATCAATTTATCATCTATTTTTGCACTGCAGAAATGGAACAGAAGCTGGATCTAAGTATTTAAAAATATTTACACTGCAATTGTAAATGCAGAAATTATGCTATGATTTTATATACAATTTCATATTTCAAAATATGAGATGAAACTGAAATTAAAATATAGTTGCGAGCAGCGATTGCGGGCCCAAGCCGGTGGCACTGCAACCCCGGTGCCTTTAGTTACCTAAATGCACCGGGGTGGCGGTACCGCTGGCTTTGGCCCTTCATCGCTGCTCACAGCTATATATATATATATATTAGAGGTGGGCATCAGTGATGCGCGGGTCAATGTATAAACAACCCGCAACCGACCGACGTTTTCAACTACCCGCCCGCAACTCGGACCGCAAAAAAAAAAGTCAAAAAATATTGTACCCGACCCGCTTCCTGACCGCATTTTTAAAAATTTGTAAATGCTCATCGGAGCGTTATTGGGCCATAGACGTGTAACAACACAGCGTCGCAAGAAGACGTAGGCCTACACATAACAAAGGCAAAGCCAGCACTTTCGCCATCATCTTTCATTATTTCAGCAAATGTCTCCCACACTTTTACTCTTTCTATTTGTGTATTTGCGGAGCTTCCACTCCCCAGTCATCACCTTTTCTCTTGCCGCCTCCATCTCTCTGCAGACTGTAGTGATCATGGCCGGTTCGTGAACGAATCGTTCTTTTGAACCGGTTCTTTTTAGTGAACCGGTCGAACCAGTACACTAAATCGAACTGAATCGTTCGAAACAGTTCGCGTCTTGCGTCAGTGCTGATCCACAAGTTACTGAAGTTACTCACTTTCAGACATGCCTGACAGTCGCCTACGAATCGAAATAAATCAATATCCTGAATTATATTTTACTCCAGTAACTCCAACAGTTCACTGAACCGAGACATGTGCCACTGTTGAGAGAAGTGATGAGCACGAGCAGCTGATACTGCGTATACCGAACGCACAGGGACAGCGGACCGCGGTTCTCCAATCATTGTGTGTTATCTTCGTGCCAGTTATTGCAGCCAATAATGTGTAGGGCTGTATATTTCATCAAACATTGTGTCTAGTAGGCTACTATATTAATACAAATGTTTAATTGGCATCTTTTTTCAAACGACCCGACCGACCGCGACCCGAATATCATTAAAAACATTTTTGGATGACCCGTAACTGCGGGTAACCGTGGGTGACCGCAGGCACCCGCTCATTTCGGATCAACCCGCGCATCACTGGTGGGCATAGATTAATTTTTTTAATCTAGATTAAAATGGCTCATTTGAATTCTACCAAAGGTGTGTGCTATACCCAAATAAATAACCTCGCAGGTAGTTTGTAATAAGGCCTAAATATATTTTATACAAGATTTAACACTGGAATGTTCATATTATTACAAATAATGAGAGTAATCATAATTATTTTATTCTATTGTCAACCCTAGTTTTAAACAGCACGAAATAACTAAATCAGTTTTTTTTTCCATAAGGTTGTCTTGTGTAATTCTAAACCCATTTGATCTACTTTTCTTCTATGTAACACAAAATTAATTATTTTGTAGTGTCCGGGAAGCTCTTTTTCTTACAATAGCCTACAAATAAATAGAGAGGGATGAATATCTTATGAATGCATATAATGCATATAGCCTAATACAGAAATCAGCTGCTTGAATGACAATTTGCTCATGTTATTGGATTTTCAGGTGAGATTCTCAATTAATTCAGTTAACGGATGCTCTGAAATCACTTCATACGTTTTCTGTATCCAATCTTGAAAAGACCAGGTGTAAATGCCCTCCGAAACTCCGATCACTCAAACCACATCAGAAGGTAGTCTTGGCCACATTCCAGACGAAACTGGACATGTGTAAATGCATCTGGTTGTTGAAACCACATATGTAAATGTTACTACTCCCAAAAATGCTAAAAAATAAACGTGTGAGAGCGTGTTATAGGCCATATGTCATGTTATTTTAGTCAGATATGACGGCGCTACTGCGACACGCATTACTTCAGATGAGCAGCTGAGCGAGCGCCTGTCAAGCCAGCGCGCCGCAATCTATCGCAAATCAAAGTGAAAGTAAGTCGCAGACACTTAACACTATCTTCATTAAAAGTAAAGAAACTAAATGATCTTACCAGGTTGCCGCTTTCTCTTATTGCCGTCTTTGCTGATTTTGAAATTAGCCGATGATCAAAATGCAGCTCATATCTGTTGTTTTCGGTGACGTGCACTTCATTAAATCCGCATAGCGTAAGGGGAATATAAGATCGGATTCATAGCCTATCCGTTTTGCAAAAACACATGTATGTGACCAGGTGTAAATTGAATCGTTTTGATAAATCAGATAGCTATCCGATCTGAGAAAACGTATGAAATGGCCAGGTGTAAACAGCCCCCTAGACGTGGCGCGGCGCTGCGCTTCTCGTTCGGTGTGCGACCCCTTACGGATGTGTATTTCCCTCATATTAAATATAAAATGTATCTCTGATATTTTCCTAATGTCTGGATAAACAGACGTTTCAATATATTGGTTTTAAATGGCCCTTACAGTGCAATTCGACTACATCTGCGCTAAAATATCAAAGTGAAAGTCATCATATAGCGCGTGGTATAGTCAGCTCCCAACTCAACTGTGAGAATAGATTAACGGCGATATTTTTTTTATCGCCCGACAAGAGTCTCACGTTAACGCAGCACGTTAACGCCGACAACGGCCCACCTCTAATATATTTATATATAAAAAGCCGGTGGCATCGCCTTTAGGGTTTTTCTGCATGACATGCAAAAACTTAACCCCCGCTTTTTTAAGTATATATATATATATATATATATATATATAGAGGGTTATTCTGCACGATGTGCACAAACGTGACCCCCGCTTTGACTGTCGAAGAGAAGTGTGCTGAGCTTGCATCAGTGAGGGCTCTGCAATATATATATATACACAGTATATATATATATATATATATATATATATATAAATAAATATAAAAACAGAGAATATTACTTGCTTTACCTGATTAGAACGCTACATTGAAAAACAAAAATTTTAATTAAATCTCACTCAACAGAGAAATCCCCCTGCCCACTCCCCACACAGGATTGTCCTCAAACAGAGCACTAATCTGTTTATTTTTAAGTTACACATTCTACATTGACTAAAAACACGTTTGATGTTTCTTTTTTAATCAGAGTAGTTTTATACAGAAAAAAAATATTTGTAATTCAGATGAGAATGAGGTTAGTGTTTTACAATATTAAGGAAAGCAAATATGTTGAAATATAGCGCATGAATTTTAAATTCATTCAGCTACAATTACCAATTTGTAGTTTACCAATTTATCTTACTTTTATTTAAAGCAAACTATACATTTAAAAGATTAGGGTTATATGCATATTTTGTCATTTAAAAAAAAGACAAAATTGTTATGCAAAAAGACAAGGACTTGCAGGAAAAATCTACAGTCAGCCACACACACACACACACACACACACACACACACATAAACACAGACACCAGCAACCCCCCCCCCCTCCCTCCCCACAAAGACACTGATAGGGACAAGATACAAATCCAAACTACAATATCTGACTTTCTTTTGGTCTGAGCTTCTTACTGTTATTTAGAAAGTTGATCGGCTTGACAAGAACAATATACGTGGCAAATTTTGTAACTGTAGGTAAAACGAGCAAAGTTATAGCACATTTTATGTGTTCTTTTTAGTCATAAAATTCTTTTCCTAGCCACGGCCAAACCGTTCTGGAATTGAGCATCCTCAATGTCTTGACTTCATGCACACCGAGTTTGGTGGTGATTGGTAAACACATGCGTTGTAATTTGATGTATTTCTCCTAGGAGATTTATTCAAACAACTAGGGATGTCCCGATACCACTTTTTCACTTCCGATACCGATGCCACAGCTTTGGCTTTTGCCGATACCGATATTAATCCGATATTTTATTTTATTTTTAAAGGACAAGTTCGGTATTTTACAATTAAAGCCCTGTTTTAAGATCGTCCCTGATGAAATAGAATGGTTAAGATTGTTTTTTAGACAGATGCTCCTGTCACGATAATTTTTGGATTCTGTGTTAGCACCCCCCCACCTTTATAATGAAAGCATAGGTGCACTCGAACAATCATTCATTTAAACGCATAAAACTTTAGTTTACAAAGACATGAAACTCACCGAGTGGTCTGGGGTGTTCACTGATATGCTCACACAACAATCGCTGCAAAATATGCTTTCCAACAGGTTTGATCGTAGTTTTTGTCCAAGTCCATTTTCTTCCTGTTTTTGGTCAAAGTCCACAGTAGTCGATTATCGAGTTTGCGTGCGCGATCCTTAGTTATCTAGTTACCAATGATCGCGCACGTGAACTCGACAATTTATTACTGTGGACTTCGACCGAAAACAGGAAGAAAATGAAGTCGGACAAAAACTACGATAAAACCTGTTGGAAAGCATCTTTTGCAGCGATTTTTGTGTGAGCATATCAGTGAACACCCCAGACCACTCGGTGAGTTTCACGTCTTTGTAAACTAAAGTTTTATGCGTTTTTATGAATAATTGTTCGAGTGCACCTATGCTACCATTGTAAAGGTGGGGGAGGTGGGGGTGGGGGGGCTAACACAGAATCCAAAAATTCTCGTGACAGGAGCATCTGTCTAAAAAACAATCTTAACTATTCTATTTCATCAGGGACGATCTTAAAACAGGGCTTTAATTGTAAAATACCGAACTTGTCCTTTAAACTAATAAAAAATAATAGCAATTTTCTCAATTAGCCCCTTTAAATATACCTTCAGTATATAGTCCACAACCCACCCTTTATTCAAACACTACAATATATATATATATATATATATATATATATATATATATATATATGCACTTAAAGCTAGCTAGCTGCCAACAGGTTTAAAAAGTTAAAACAATTTAAACAGCAGTATTCTACATTTTAAATACCAGTACAGTTTTTTTTAAAGCAAGTAGAATTTCTATAACTGTGTGTTAAACTGATTATCATTCTTGTGTGTGTTAAACACAATCTACTTAATACAGACAGCTTCATTATAAAGATAAACAAATCCCCAAAATATATGATCATAATCTATGACAAAAAATGCTATTATAAACTAGATTAGTGAATAATACATATTGCTCTTATTGTTGTAAAATACATTCGTGAAAAAACAATAACAAAAATAAAAAAGATAATTATTTTAGGTATATAGCCAGGGCTTCTAAAAAATTGAGACATGTTTTAAGTGTATAGCACAGCTATTTAATGAGGCAGCAAGCAACATTAATAATTATTAATGTTAACAAGCTTTAATTGCGTCACTGCATTATTTATGAATGACTCCAACACAGTGCGGCACAAAGCGCTTATGCGCATTCCGAGCGTAGAATGATGAGCTTGAAACCATGTGGAGTTACAGCACACAGCCGAGTATGCGCCCTATGGTATGCACCCTATGGTATGCACGCTGCGCGTCGAGTCCGCTTTGAAAAGTTCAAAGCACAAAGGAAATACATATTGATGGACAGTGTATTAAACAGTAGCCTATCGATCTATAAAATAGTTTATTGAGCCTTTTCTTTAAACAGTTTTAAATTTCAGTTACTGTGCACGTGAAGAACAATAGTGCTGACTCTAGTGTTGTGATCTAACCGACAGCGTCCGACATCTGGTAGAAAGTAACACGATTAAGTTACAGCAATAAAGTCCAGCAAGATAATGTTGTTTTATGCGGAAACATAGACCTTTATCTACAGATAAAGTATAATAGTATTAACATTGAATCATCTTGAAGATAGTTCCATCATTTACTGTAACCGAACGTGACGCGCTGTTTGAGTGCTGAATGGAGAATGACTGACAGCCGCGAAAGGGAAAAGTTTACGTGATCTTGAATTTAATGACTTAAATATTAATTTCTCTCACACATAATGGCTTCAGAACACTTATAATAGAGTGCAAAACGATATGGTACTTTAGAATGTTTTTGTGCCTTCTGTGGGGCTTAACAATAACATAAAATTATACGCACAATATCGGATTTGGATCGGCCTCGTCTGATCGATACCCGATCCCGCAAAAATGGCTGGATCGGAGCCGATACCGATCCTGAGTATCGGATCGGGACATCCCTACAAACAACTCATAATTCCCGACTTGCATTTGAACTGTCGTAAAACTTTGAGCACGAAAGTTGTTTGGCCTGATGTGATCTATAAGTGTAACGAGTTTCATATTATTACATGCAAGTGTGTTTGATTTATGGACCAAATTTTCAGATCAAGTTTATGGACCGAGTTAATTTAATTAATAAACTAATTATATAAAACTATTGTCAATGCACTACAATTAAACTGGTTCTCTTATGAGAGGTTCTCTCGTATTGCGTAAGCTAGCTTACGCTACGGGAAAGATTCATCTTTGCTGAGAAGTTGAAGCCAAAAAATTATTCCATAATTTTGTAATCATTGTCAACGCAGTCTCTTCTGAGGTAGACCATGAGCGGGCTAGCTAGCGGGCTAGCTAGCTAGCTAGAATGCACGAACCTATGGGAGAGCGGCACTGAGTCCGCAGCCAATGAGCGGACGGCGCTCGCTCACTGCGTCACAGCCCGCCAAAAGGGGCGTGGCTACAGTGTATAAAGGTAGCTCTTCCAGGCTAGTTCGTCGATTCTTCATCATTCAGCGAGCTACACGCATCCGCTGTCCTGGGAAGAAGCCGCCGTCGTCGAGAAGGCACCTTCTAGCGAGCTCCGGAGTCTGAGGAAGCCGTCCTTCTGCCACCTTCAGCCGCCCAGCAAGCTAGCGCCATCCGACGCGTATCCTTTTATTCCATTTCACAAAAGAGCCGAGCGTCTTTTTAAAGATGCCTCGAATTTCCTGCGGCTCATGCCGCTCTTCACTCGAGGAAGGAGACCGCCACCCCATCTGCGTTCTCTGTCTCGGAGTGGAACACGCAGAGCTCGCCCTCGCCAATGGAGGATGCGACCACTGCGAGGACCTGCCTCTGTCCTCCCTGCGGGCTCGACTGCAGGCGGTCAAAACCGTTCCAGCGCCGCCTCTCACTTCGCCGCGGAAGAAGAAACGCCGCTCCCAGAGGCCGCCGGAGCCCCCTGCGGATCCATGTGGGCCGCCGCCCACCGACCGCTCTCCCTCTCCGCCCCAGCCGGACATACAGTTGCCGCCGAGTGGCCGCTCTGTCGCCTCCGACGACACCGCGGATGAGAAAGACTCCTGTTCGGTGCACGCTTCTGACAGCGAGGATTGGTCGTCGATCGGCTCATCGACGAGAGAGTCTGCGGGAACCCGCGCCGGCATCGAGGAGGAACTAACGCGCCTCCTTTCGCAGGCCGTCAACCGCCTGGGTCTCGAGTGGTCTCCTCCCCCAGAGCAACCACCGAACCGCATGGATGGGAAGTTCCTGCACCGGCGCCCGGCACCGAAGCCCGATCAACAGAAGTCTGCCTAGCACAGCTGAGAAAAAGGCGGCTCTCTCCCACTGCGGCCGGACCGCCGTCAAAGCTTCGCCCACTGTTAGTCCCCGTCTCACCACCGACTACAGTAGAGTTCACCGCCACAATCAAGCCGGTTTCCCTGCCCGCTTGCGAGCGACTAAAAGCCGTTTTCACGGCTACCCAGAGAGTTCACAAAAAGAGCATAAAAGCCTCAAGTGTAAAAAAAGTGCCCACAAGCATGTGCTCACGTATACACACAAGCACCATATGCCCCGGGTCTCACACAGAGCCCATTCTCACGGAGCAAGCACTATCCGCTCCAGTAGCAGAGCCCGAGCGCGTGTCCCCCCTCTGCCCGCTCTGTCACACGGCCCATAAACTCCTCTCTGAGTGTAAGTCCCGTTGCCAACCACATTATAAGCGCGCCCACACCCAGTGTCCAGCCCGCTATGTGCAGCAATCAGGGCGAAATCGCCATTCAACCGCTAGCCGCATGCTGCGAAGCGTGGGAAGCCATCCCCGGCATCTCCCCGTGGGTTTTAAGCATAATAAAGAATGGCTATCGATTACAGTTTCGTCGCCGCCCGCCAAGCTCGCGCGTGCGGCTCGAATCCACTGTCAGCCCGGCTGCTATGAACACGCTTCGCTTAGAAATAGCCAAGCTACTGGAGAAAGGCGCTATAGAGAGAGTCCCGCCATCTATGACCGAGTCGGGGTTTTAAGGGGTTTTAATGATCAAGATTACTCAGACATGTATCACTGCACTGCAGCCATGGTCAGTAATCGAGTGGTTTCAGAGGGGCGTTACCATGGGTACTTTTTCTCGCCGGAAAGTCATCTCGACAGACGCATCCAACTCGGGTTGGGGTGCGGTTTGCGAGGGCTCACCGGCCGCCGGCCAGTGGTCGAGCCACGAGAGTTCCCTACACATAAACTGTCTGGAAATGATCGCGGTCGAGAACGCGCTGCTGTTTTTCCTCCCGCGCATACATGGTCTGTGTTCTCCAAATGGTGCACCGACAAAAACTTCCTTCAGGAGATGCTGGATAAGGGCAGGTCCCCATCCACTCTTAAGGTTTCGTTGAACCCCGGCGCGCCCAGTCTCTGGGCAAAGACGAGCTAATCATCCGCTTCCTCAGGGGAGGGGCTCTCAGAGTGTACACTACACGCGTTGCCGCGTTCAGACGCTCAGAGCAGCTGTTTGTGTCGTTCGGTGGCCGCACCAAGGGATTAGCCGCCTCGAAACAGACTCTATCCAGGTGGATAGTAGACGCGATTGCCTCTGCTTATGCCGCTAAAGACCTGCCTTGCCCTCTGGGCATCAGGGCTCATTCCACCAGAGGCATGGCCTCATCGTGGGCATGGTCCTGCGGAATTTCCATTCACGACATTTGTGTGGCTGCGGGATGGGCCTCCCCCTCCAATTTTGTCAGATTTTATAACTTGGAAGTTCCAGCCTTACAGGCTAAAATTCTATCGGGAGTTCCATCACAACCGGCTCACCCCTTGTGTTCCCCTATGTGCTTATGCATTATACGTTCACGGCCCGCTACGCCGGCCGCCTTAGGGCGTTTTGCACTAGATGATAACGGCCGCTATGCTGGCCGCCTTATTATCTTCATCCACTTAAAGATTCCCCCGGTGTTTTCCCCCCCTGGGATGCTTAGTGGTTACTTAGCGCGCACGACGTTGACCAGGTGTTCCCGTAGCGCAAGCTAGCTTACGCAATACGAGAGAACCTCTCGTAAGAGAACGAATCGGTTACCTAACGTAACCTCGGTTCTCTCTAGATGAGGGAACGAGTATTGCGTTCCCGGCCGTGCTTGCGCCACCAGCGTTTCGCTTCATGCTGACAGAATCGACGAACTAGCCTGGGAGAGCTACCTTTATACACTGTAGCCACGCCCCTTTTGGCGGGCTGTGACGCAGTGAGCGAGCGCCGTCCGCTCATTGGCCGCGGACTCAGCGCCGCTCTCCCATAGGTTCGTGCATTCTCTCTGAGCGAACCAATGAGCCGCTAGCTAGCCCGCTCATGGTCTGCCTCAGAAGAGACTGCGTTGACAATGATTACAAAATTATGGAATAATTTTTTGGCTTCAACTTCTCAGCAAAGATGAATCTTTCCCGTAGCGTAAGCTAGCTTACGCAATACTCGTTCCCTCATCTAGAGAGAACCGAGGTTACGTTAGCTAACCGATTCGTTATATGCCTTTACTTATAAAAAATAAAAAACTTATTTAAAAAAATACCAGGCTTAAGGCATTTATTTTTTATGCAGGCCATACACACAGCAGTGAAATGGTTAAGACCCCTCCCCCTACAAACACACACACATACACAGACACACACAGACAGGCAAAGACACAGAGATGTAGGCTCAGATTGAGCATGACCACATTAAAACAAAAATATCTGACTTTCTGTGGGTCCTAGCTAATGAGTGTCAATTAGAAAGTTGTCCGGCTCGAGGAGTACAATATACATACCGATTTTTGTAACTGTAGATAAAACTAACAACCCCACTTTTGTCAAAAGGTGGCGCTACTGAACCCTCACCACGCCGTTTCTGAAACTTTGCACGTGTCTACTGGCTAATAAATGTGATGTGTCTGTCGAGTTTCATGCAATTTCAAGCATGCTAAGGGTCTCAAAAGCATCCTAAAAGAATAGTAAAGTTTGATGCGTTGCCACGGCAACAGTTTCAAAGATATCAAGAATCCATTGACAGGTCTTCATCTGCCGTGTACTTACATTATACAGATGAAGTTTGAAGCAAATCGGGTTAAAATAAGAGGGTGATTTCAAAGCATTTTGAAAATGACAAATTTCCTGCTGCCAGTTGGTGGCGCTATAACTTTGACTCACAATAGTCACATCCATGTGATCGTCCTCTTATAGCGAACACACTGCTGAAGTTTCATCAAGATCAGTTAGTGTATGCTGAAGTTATGACACACTTCCTGTTTCACGTTTCTCGCCAAAGTTTCGTTTCCTCGCCACAGCCAAACCGTTTGAGATACCAAAAATCCCCTCGCAAACTTTCATCCTCAATGTCTTGACTTCATGCTGACTGAGTTTCGTCGAATTTGGATCAAAGCTCTAGGAGGAGTATTTCACATTCCATTGCGTGCGTTTTACAAACAAACCTCAATAGCCAACTTCCTGTTGGGCTGGCGTAAAAAGTAAGAGTGTTAGGTATAGATGAAACGATGAGATCGACATGTGTACCGAGTTTGGACCCCGACATGTGGACCCCGTTCCAGGGGGCGCTGACAACCCGCCCTGCCACGCCCGGGTACCAGCTTCAGCCGGGCTCTGATGGCCGCGGGTTCTGACCCGTGTGCAAAGTTTCAAGAGTTTGAGCATGTTAAGGGCCCCAAAAATGCCCAAAAGGTAGCAGAAAAATAAATAGAAGAATAATAAAATATAAAGCCGGTGCCACCGGCTATATATATATATATATATATATCGCTGCGAGCAGCGATTGCGGGCCCAAGCCGGTGGCACCGCAACCCTGGTGCCTTTAGTTACCTAAAAGCACCGGGGTGGCGGTACCGCCGCCTTTCGCCCTTCATCGCTGCTCGCAGCTATATATATATATATATATATATATATATATAGCCGGTGGCACCGCCACCTTGGTGCCCTTAGGGTTATTGTGCACAAACGTAACACTGCTTTGACTATAAGAATATAAACTTTTAGGCTATAGGAGAAAAATGTATTAATCAAAAGTTAAAATAAGCCTAGCAGTCAACGAAAATAAAGTGCTGCTTTCAATGACGCTATTGAGGAATGCGAAGACTGAAGAGCGCTTCTCTCGCGTGCGCACACTGACTGCTGAACAACCGAACTTCTGGGCTTTTGTCAGTGAAAAAAGTCGTGGTCGAGTGGTAGCACTTTGGTACAATCATTTTGATGACACTGTTTCAAATCCCGCATAAACATGTATTATAATTACCTTGCATTTCTATTTTACATTAAGGAACAAATCTCTTCCAACAGATTGACTAAATTTACATCTTCAAAAGCAGTTATGTTAAAAAAAAAAAATCCATGTAGATTAAAAAAAAAAAAAAAAAAAAAATCATAACCAAGCTAAGCAAGTTGCGATTTGCCGGTGGGGTATTTCCCCCTCCACAGTAATCAATGCTATAATTTGCCTAAATAGACAATATCAAATATGTGTATATATATTTTTTTAAATATTCAACGCACGTTTAAACAACAAATAGCCTAATAAAATCTGAACACACGTTATGAACACACGAACACACGTATCTGAACACATGTTATGTCTCAATACACCTGTATTGAGACATAACATGCAGCGCGCGTTTCAGTTTCAGTGGCCTTAATATTTTTCGACAAATGCGGCGGTGCTCACTTGAATTTATTTTTCTCATCACAGCTATAATAAAATCATATTTTAAAACAAGAGGTCTCCTTTTTCATGTAAAGTAGCCCAGGCCTACATTCACAATAGCTGTGTCCCAATGTGAAGGCTGCGTACTTCGAAGGCTGTAGACTTCGAAGGATGCAGCCTATTTGGCCTTCGAAGGACGCTTCATGTAGCCTTCGTGGGATTTCCTAATTGCGCAACCAGGTGTTCCCTATTACTGCTCCTGGCGCCAAACAATGGAGCGAGAGTACAGCTGCCACCCTGATCATTCATTTAATGAAACTGAGTAAACAGCTATGGAGACAGGCTATTGTCATTTTGTTGTTTTACATTTTACTGGAAATTTTATGTTTTATATTTTCCTGTCTTTAAATGAGGGGCAATATATATAAAATCACATAATTTCAATTCACATAACCACTAAAAAAATATTTCGAGTCATGTATTTTCGGCTCAAGAGTTAGCCAGAGTTGGTTTAATGCTAGAGGCTGCGTCCTGAATAGCCAGATTACACTGTAAACTGTTCAAATATTGGGTGTTAACCTACGTAAATATTGTAATGAAATAGCCTAAAAAAATAATAATGATAAAACATAGGCACATATATAGCCTATATTCAAATGTTAATCGTACCTTGATGCGATTTTGTAGGGTTTTCTTTTTATTGTCTAAATGGACCATGGTGAATATATTTGTAACAAAGTTCAGGGAAGGAGGAGGCAGGAACCGGATCATAATAATAAAATAAACCTTTATTTAAATAAAATAAACAAACAAATTACCTGCCAGCAGCCCCTCGCGGACGACTGCTGGCTACCCAAAATAAAACATAAATACCGGCCAGCAGCCCCTCACGGACGACTGCTGGCTTACCAAATAAAAGCAGGCCTGTTCCTCTCTCGCTCATCCACTCCGATGCTCCCCCTTTATGGCTCCGCTCCTTCGTGAGAGATGCGAGACCGGTGTGCTTCACAGGTGCTGCTCATTAGCAATCGCACCACCGGCCTCACGACTTTCTCTCACGTCCCTCGGCCGTCCTGCTCACCACAATATTTATACAGGCTGTCAATCCTATTTGAATATTTTAAACCAGTTGGATATAAAAAGTCCAGTGCAAACGTCGTTACTCCCGCTCGTCGTCGTCAGCTGTCAGTCACAGTTGCTAGGCGACAAGAACAATCCTCCGCAGGCCTGACCGGTCCGAGCGCTTCAGGTGCACACTTTGATATGGGACGAAGTTGAAGTTAGCAACAATTTGTTAATATTGTGACAATGGACCAACAATTTGTTACTTTAATTTTTAAAATAACCAGTGGGAGTTTGGGAGAATGTAAGGAACTTCATACTGCGATAGTATTCATGTACAAATGTGAAGTAGCCTACTTTTTTCCCTCACAGGACAACAACACTACACATTTTACATTAAACGACACAAAACAAAAGTAGCCTATATTATAGTTTAAATGTATCAACCTTGCAAACACTCAGAGACCCTTACAAAAATAAACAAATATCCAGAGCATTTTTTTTATAAACAAATATCCAGAGCAACACATTTAAAGTTGCATAAAATAATGAAATAATGAATAATAAAGAAATACAATGTACAAGAAATACAATACAAGGCTATAAAAGCCGTTTTTGCATTTCCACTTGACAAAACCATGCAATGCTGACGAATGAGTTAAGATGAATAAGAAAAAAAAAACTTTTGGCTGTTAACACTGGTTTCTCTGGCTATTTGAGTAAATAAAAACATAATACATTTAACACATTTAAATGTGAATTTGCCGTCCACCACTGAACTCTCGGCCACCCTTTTTTTTAAATAAAAATGCTGTCGTCACCCGCGCAATGATTTATGGGGTAGGATCGGGTAGGATAGTCCGCGAAGTGTCCAGTTATGTATCCTTCCTTTCACGGGGAAACGAAGGGTGCATTTGGCGTTGCTTTTGAATCAGGTAAGCCTTCGTCGCGCTGCAATGACGCAACCGGCCTTCGAATACGGCCTTCGAAGGATGCATAACTGAATTGGGACAGCCTTCATCCCACCGCGATGACGCAATCGGCCTTTAAATGCGGCCTTCGCGGATGCAGCCTTTGAGTTGGGACGTCCTTCGTCGCGCGGCTATGACGCAATCGGCCTTCAAATACGGCCAAGCGTCCTTCAAATACGGACTTCGGAGAATGCAGCCTTCACATTGGGACACAGCTAATAGGTATAACGACAAAACGTCTTATACTCATTAAAGCGAACACATGGCTGAGTGGTAGAACATAGGCCTATGGTTCCTACTTTATAAAGACATGGGTTCGGAGCTTGATCAAACATGGATTACTAAAGTTATATTTTATATTTAGGCTATTGACTATGTGCACGAGAAAAATGCTAACTTCCGCCTTGAGGGCGGATGTTGGGTACTTCGGTTCCGGTTGCCGTTGTTTACATCCTACATCAGTGGACCGGCTATCTAAAGCTTAGCTATCTAAATATATTTGTCTAAAACTATGTTTGTTTGTTCATTGTCAAGTCAACCAACACAGTTTTCACTCATATTTAGGTGGAGCCAGGCGCTACTGCATTGTGAAAGTAAACGATATTTCACATTTTGTCACCGCACCCAAGCAGTCGCTTCACAGAGTGGAGCGTTGCGTATCCATGACAACTAGAAGGAAGTTTTTAGGCTACTAATTATTTATTATATTATACCCTTTAACCAGGAGAAGCCCCTGGGTTTAGAACCTATTTTGAAAGGGAGACCTGTTTAGAAATATGTGTGAACAGCCTAATATGTGTTAAACAGCCTAACTTGATAACGAACGAACCAACGTCGGATACCTTTACTCCCTGTATGACATGTATAGTGGTTGTCAACACTGATCTATATGACATTCTATACAGATAGTGGTTGTCAACAACATAGCCTCGGAACATCATAAACAAAACAATGGCCAACACAAACTGTTCTGGAAAATGCACTTTCTAACGCATGATTTCGCATTTTATAATGTATAGAGAGAACAGTTACCAAATCGCATAGCTTGAGCACGTAGCATGGCAACATAAAGTTCGTCCGAGTGATTCCACGTGTACCGCGTATGTACACACCGTCAAATGTCCGAGCGAAACAAAACAAAATGTAGATCTACATCTGGGGAGCGATATTTATTTTTCCTAGGATGGTAGGAGTGACGGGTAGGTTGGGGTTGAGGTAGGTCATATGCTATATATATATATATATACACTGTGTGTATATATATATATATATATATATATACAATAATAACGTTAAGTCAACGGTATTCATAAACGCGCTGAAAAGAGATTATGCGTGTTGATAGCATGCCAAAAATACGTGATACGTGTCATACATACGCAATTTCATGAGATCAGTCTGAGCATGGATGTTGTTGTGACTTAACGTTCCCTTCAAAATGATGCAAATACTGAGAAATGTAATATTTAACCCCCTTCTCTCTTGCTCTGGGGAGCTGGAGGAAAATCATTAGCCAGTCGATGAACATAATCGACTGTAATATTCGGCAAATGTTCAAGACATCTGGAGAAACATACATCCTCTACGTCGTCCATCAGGCTACCGGAAACTAGACACCCCATATCGGTTTCGCAGCCGGAACTAGCATATGCTAACGTGCACATAGTCCATTAATGCAGAAAGATTTGTTCTAAAACTCTATTACACCATTAAGTTTTTTTGTTTATATTTATAAAATAAAATTACCATGCATTTCTATTTTACACTAAGGAACAAATCTCTTCCAACAGATTGACTGAATTAACGTCTCAGTTATGTAAAAAATATAGAAAAAAAAAATTAATGGGGTTCCATGTAGAATTAAAAAAAAAACATCCCCCCTCCACAGTAATCAATGCTATAATTAGCCTAGACCATATATATATATATACAGTATATATATATATATATATATATATATATATATATATATATTTATTTTTAAATATGCAACACGCATGTTTAAACAACAAATAATAAAATCTGAACCAGCGCTTCTGCTCCTGTATTGTGAGATGTCAGTTTCAGTTTCAGTGGCCTTAATACATTAATTCACGGCTTTTTAAAATGTCACAAATTGTTTTGAGGTGGTTTTGAACGAAATATTGAAATATTGAAGTTTATAATTGAGTATTTTTTGACACACCACGCCCAGTGAAGGCCTATTCTAAAATCAGGTTTTATTCTGGCATTAATTGTGTTCGACAAACACGGCGGTGCTCACTTGAATTTATTTTTCCCATAACAGCTCAAATAAAATCATCTTTTAAAACTGTAAAAAGAGTAGGCCTACGTTTTCATGTAAAGTAGGCTTACACTCACAATAGGTTAACGACAAAACGCAGAAACATATGTTTGGGTATTTCTTCGTAAGTGAACACATGGCCGAGTGGTAGAATTTACCGTTAGAAAATGATAATTACATGGGTTCGAAGCCAGATTTAACATGGATAACTGTAGTTAAATTTTATATTTAGGTAGGCCTATTTATGCAGACTTGTCTAGTTCTAAAACTGTTACACCATTTATTTTTATTTATTTTTTGCTTGTATTTATGAAAAAAAAAATATATATTTCCATTTACACTAAGGAAGGAATAAAATAGTATCCAACAGAATGACTTCTTTACATCTATCATAATACCAATCGTAATTTCAAAAGCAGTTCCGTAAAAAAGTTATTTTCCAAAACGCTATAAATCCATTTCAATATATCGGAAAATATTTGGAGTGGGTCAGACATGATTTTGACCACCAATTAAGTTTTGTTTTGTAGAAAGCTTGTAAATTTCGTTTCGGATAAATTGTTTCTTCATTTTAATAAATGTTTCATCAACAAAATTGATTGGATTAATACATTAGAATTAAATATCAGACAATATAATCAGGACACAGAGGCGCGTCTCTAACTGGAGCGCGTCTCATATATGAACCGAAACACCGTGCCTCTCAGACCTGAGAACTAGAAAGCTTTAAATGTCTACTTTTAAACAAAACAATTAAAAAAACGAAAATAAATTGGCAACTCTCTGCGCAAGTAGGCTAATTCGAAGTAGCCTATAGGTTTAGGCCTATGCGCGTTCACTGCGAAGATGGCGAGTCAGCATTATCAACTTTATCTTTGCTGCTGACACCGACAGAAAACACTAGTTTACTAGAGTTTAGAGCAGCATGTTTGCAACAATAACAGTCAAACAGAATGTAAGCCCTGTGTGTGTACATGTGGAGCTGTGTGTGTGCGTCACACGTTAAATGTTTTAGAATGTAACACAACGTTCAAATGCAAATATGCGCCCTCCCCCACTTGAAAGGCCGTGTGTCCACCAAAGCGTTTTTCCACACGCCTGGCGTATATGTTTTCAATTGTTTTCAATGGGAGCGCCGCATTTTTTTAAACGCCATGAGCTTACCTAATCAAAGCAGCTCCTGAGATTAGGCTGGCGCTTCTAGTGTGTCGTTTTTTCTTCGAACAATTCAAGAACAAGGCTATAGGCTACAAATTGAGCATGGTTTATTTTTTGTAAAACTTTAAAACTGGCCTTTACATTTCTTGACAAATCCTCGGTAGCTTTTGTTTGAAGACATTCAATTGCTCCAAAAACACTAACGTTAGAAACATAACTGCACTTTATCACAACGGATTAATAAACCGTACCCACGAGTTCCTAATCCGTGCTCTCAGATTTGTAAACTTTGCCCTCAGTTTTTGCAATCTGTACCCACAAATTCATAAACCGTGCCCACGCTTTCGCAATCTGTTATCACGGGTTTGTAATCCGGACTCACGGATTTGTGGCTCGTCCCCCACAAAGTGCAGATGGAAGTGTGCCACATGATTCAAACAGGCCACCTGTTTAGATGCGGGATGCATTGCATTGTTTTTTAAATCATTTTTTAAAATGGATAATTTCTTGCATTTAAAAAAAACAATTTAAAATAATCTAGCATTTCTGGTCATACGGAAAAAAATACATAATACATTATTTGCAATTTTTATTTGTGTAAACTCACAATAACAAGAAAACGTCGTTATTTTTTCAGACACATTTATTATGATTAGCCTATAAATCACCTATAAATCATCTCTCTGACATACTCTTCTCATTTAGCACTGCGGGCAAAATATAGTTTTTAGAAAGTAAAATATGTTTTTTTTTATTAATTTTCGAATATTTTAAATGTTTAATAAAGGCAAAAAGTCAATGTTATTTATTTTTTGTTCACAAGCACAACTTGGATAGCCTATGCGTCAAAATCTTTTGTTTATTTGTGATAATCTCAGCCCTGTTTTATTATTATCTTATCTGTAGGCCTATTATGACTGACATTTGACGAATTGCTTTGTTTCTTTTTTTGATAAAAGCGTCTATCTAAATATGTAGCCTAAATGTAATAATAATAGCATATTATTATTAGGCCTATTATTTGCGTTTATAACTTTAAATGAGTTTACTTAAGACAGGAATATGTTAGTCATAAAACAATTTATGAATGTTTTATTTTTATAGGCCTATAACTTTGTGTTTGTGTTAGGCTATATTTATTTTTTATTTTTTTGTATGTGAAGTCCTTTTAAAAACAAAGCATTCCACATCTAAACAGGAGGCCTGGTTGAATCATGCGGCACATTCTCGGGGACGAGCCACAAATCCCTGAGTCCGGATTACAAACCCGTGAGTACGGATTGCGAAAGCGCGGGTACGGTTTATGAATTTGTGGGTACAGATTGCAAAAACTGAGGGCACAGTTTACAAATCTGTGTATTGATATACTACCACTGAAAAACATTCTCGGTTTTGATGAGGGTAACAAAAACTGTACTAGTGCGGATTAGAACCCAGAGAATCAGGGACACGTTGTGTTTTAATTTGTGATTTCACCGGAACAAATGAAACCTCCACAACGGATTGCAGCGCGCGTCCGATTGAAGACAACACATTTCAGCGCTAGATCGCCTTGAACGAATGAAACGAATGCTGTTAGCTAAGATTTCGAACCTGGCAAAAAGTGGTGGGGACATGTCCCACCCGTCCCCAAGTACGCCTACAGGCTACAGTGTTAACCTTGAATTTATCTGCGACCTCAGCTCTCAATGAGAAGTGGCAAATTATGTCGGACACTTTAAGTAAATAAACAGTTAATAAACTCGCTAATAAACAGCTACCTATTTAAGCTTCAAGAACGGTAAAACATAAAAGCTGTAGGCCAACAGCATGTAACGAGATTCGATCTCGCATCGTTTGGAGGTCTATGAGGTTGAGGATGATGCGTTAACCACACAGCTATCGTTATTCTAGGCATTTTTTTCTTATACGATTGTAAAGCCTCATTGATGTAGCCTAATATGTTTCGACTGCAATGTTTTAAGGTTTCATTATTTTTTCAATTTAATTTCAGTATTGTGATTAATTAATTAATTTAACTACGTTTCACTTGAATAATCTGCTACCATCTTTCAATCGCTCTGAAAGAGCCGCGGCTCAGCTGAAGATTACACGAGAAATGGACACTTTTCAAAGTCTGTGATTGTAGCGCCTCTTAGCGGCCAAAGGCAGCAAATACTGTACACCTCACTTCTTCATGTACATTCATTTTCTGCTTTTTTTTTTTCTTCCGGCTCTGCACTAATGTTGATGCTTAAATGCTTTCTGCGCTTCTGGGCTTACAGTTCATGCTGCTCTGCTGTGCTTACAGTACTTGCCGTGCTGCTGTAATTGCTGCGCTGCAGTGCTTACAGTACTTGCTGCTCTGCTGTAATTGATGTGATGCTGTGCTTGCTGTGCTTGTAGCTTGATGTATTTGTTCTACTTGCGGTGCCTTCCAGGGCTTGTATATATATATATATATATATATATATATATATTGGGTATTTTTGCTTAATTCAGAGGTTCAGGTTGTACTTTCTGTTGTCATACCTAAAGTATTCGATTCTATTCAAATTTTAAATAATTCCTTCTGATTTCACCCACAGCTGGAGAACTACATTCAGGAGAACCTCAAACAAGACATGGCCCAAATTCAGAATAACGCAGTGCAAAACCACACAGTGACCATGATCAAGATTGGGGCCAGCCTCCTTAGTCAAACAGCAGCGCAAACACGGAAAATCACTACTGTTGAAGCACAGGTAAGGGGTTGAAACTTTAAGTAATTCAGCTGGCTAGATTTGGTGGGTTCAGTTTCAAAACCTAACAGCGTCAACGCTAAGTTATTTTTTTTTTTTAACTGGTCCTGTTTGGCCAGTGGTTTACATTTACTTTTTTTTTTTACTGGCTCTATTTTTGTTGTATTTGACCCATGTTACTACACAATAAAAAAGTTTGTAAATAAAAATAAAAAAACACACCAAAAATGTAAATACTAGTGAAATTTCTAATACTTGAAATTTCTAATACTTTTTAAAACGAATAAATTGCTGGTAATGAAGCTTGTATGTCCAGCTTCGGCTAAATGGGAAAACCACACAGACAGGCTTCAGATGCTGATCCCAGGTTGTGTTGGGATCATGTGGCCACAACAAAAGGATGTTGTTACTCCAATTAAAATGTACCCTCTTACAATCTCTGTGATCTCCCACTGAATTTTTTTGATCCCTACCAACTAACACAGTCGTAACCAGCCACGACAATCATATTTTAGAAACAATTTCTATTTGCAACGTCATGGTTGGAACAACAAATCATGATTATGTGCTTTATTGTGAATTGAATTTGAGTTTGAATATAATTTTGCATGACCTTTAGTCATTCTGAAAGCAACAATGGATAATTCACTACAGATTTGGAAAATAATTTAACCAAAGTCAATGTGAACAAACAAGTGTATTCTATGACAGATTGTAACCTCACACATGTACTTTGGTAACACTTTACAATAAGGTTCATTAGTTAACTACCGTGTACATGTACTAATGTACTAACATGTACTAAGAACAATACTTGAACAATGCTTCTTCAGCATTTATTAATCTTAGCTAATATTAATTTCAACATTTAATAATATTTATTAAAGAGCAATAAATAAAGAGCTGGGATTTGTTATGATTTTGTTGCTACTTGTAACTGATAATTCTGATTTTGATGATCTTACTCTAAATTAATCGTTGTTCATGTTTTAGTTTTTCGTGCTCAATTTCACGCTGCTTTGCCAAATCACTAATCTTAAGTTATGTTTTCTAACGAATTTCGCATTCTTCTATTTTCCTTGTGTTCAGCACCCTGCCTTAACATCTCCTTTGCATGAACCTGCTGTAATCCCAATATATATTTTTGCTGTTCAAATGATTACTCGTTAAAAACTGAAGTCTCTGTGATCCAACACCAGATCCTGCTGCTGCCTTTTCAAACACAAAGTTATGACTCCACAATCAATTCTTTGTATTTATTGTATTCAATTCTTCAATTGTATTCTATTGTATTCAATTCTTAAATTTATTTTAAATCAGTGTTAAAAAACAGAAAAAAATTGGCACACCGAAAAACTAAAAAAAAATATAACTCTTCTGTTTTCCCAAGAGTTCTGCCTCTTAAAGCATGTAATAGTGCTGGTGCAGATGTGAACCATCTGTTCAGACCTACAACCACGGTCATGCACTCAACCCAGGAATACACCAAAAAACAACAAACAAACATACAATGCAAGATTTGGTACAACAGGGAGCAATAACAACCTATTCAATCTGAGCCACATTGACTTGGTCTGAACTTCAGTGCACACATGCTTGTCATAAGTGCACTTGATTTACTCCACTAATTACCCCCAATTCAGAGTTGTAGCATGATCACAAACACAGTCATGATTTTCATCACAAGGGGACACTTGCAGAGGGAAGCAATGCTATTATCTCTAAAATATCGCAGAGAACCACTAAATTATTAAGGTGGTTTTATAGTTAGAAATCAGAATTCAATGTACATGTTAAACCCAAGATATTTGTATAGGTGCTTTAAGAATCTTTCATTTAATGAAACCAGGAAGACCACAACAGCTAAAAAAAAAAAAAAAAAACCTAGAAAATTCCTTCAGTGGAGGGAATTTGCTTCACTGACAGAAAGAGAATATGGAAATACTCATGGTATGCTGAGTCTTCTCTAAGATGCTTTCTGTTGGAAACACAATGTCTATTTTCATCTTTAGGTAATTAACCAAACAACTCGACTTGAACGTCAGCTTCTTGAGAACTCAATTTCAACCAACAAACTGGAAAATGAAATTCTGCAACAGATAAATGAAATCCAAAAGCTGAATGAAAAAAACAGGTAATAATATTAATATAATATTAATTGAGCTGTTTAGAAACACTTTGTCTCTCCAAATTCTGGAGGAAGATCTATTCAAGTCACAAACATTTTTATAGAAACTTAAATTCACATTGCTACTCACTCCATTCATAGAGTTGAAAAACCACTGTCTGGAGGAAAACAGTGTTTTTCAAAGCTCAATCTCTTGGTTCCTCTTAGTTTTCTGGAAAAACGAGTGGAGGATATGGAAGGCAAGCGAAATACAGAGCTAGAAAACTTGGAAGCGGAGAAGGAACAGCTCAAGAAGCTGGTGGAGAAGCAGACTAGCATCATAAAAGAGATGGAGCAACAACTGCTCCGCACCTCCTCCGAAAACTCCGCCATGAAGAAGCAGCAGCAGGAGCTGACAAATACAGTCAACAACCTAATTCACACCATCTCTGTGGGTAAGCACGGTGGGGTTTGCATCAGTATTTCAACCGTTATCACACATGGGACCTGGGGCAAAATAAACTCCAAAAACAATATTGTGCCAGACAGTTCACCTATAATATTATGCAGCTTTTCAAATGTTTGGGGAAAAGGCTAGACCGCTAGTTAGGCAGAGACAGATTACAGAGAAAGATAAGAGATTGTTAAACACAATATACTTTGTCACGGTTCAACGGTTTCAGTTAAAGACCTTTAAGGCACTAGTCATCATGAAATTATTTACTCAAAACTTCTTAATTACTTGACAGTAACTTTGTAAAATGAATAGAAAACTTTATCAGTAAGGATGGACAGTGTGACCAAAATCCAAAAATAGTTCAAACAACTTTGTAACAACTTTGGAACTAATAAATATTACAAATATTCAACTTTTCCCCAACTAATAACGGTTTACAAATTATAAATCATGTAGTAATTGCAATTTTTGGCACACTGTAAAACTGAAGAGTGAAAATATAGCTGCAAACAGCAATTACAGGCCCAAGCCAGTGGCATCGCAAGGTTCTCTCTGTCAGTTAAATTCATTCTGAAACGCGTCCAAAAATTAACTGTAAGTAAATACTTGTCACACAGGCACGAAAGATTTTTTGTCATGAAGCTGAAATTCTCTTCATTTAAATGAAGTAATTTATATATAAAAAACAAATATTCTCAGTTTATGTAATTTGTATGAAAAGAGAGAGATGTCAGTCTTTTTCCTTTCAGCTAATTATAGCGTATGACGTGTTAATATGACCCTGCCCACTGAGAGCGTGCGCTATTCAAACACTAATGTTGAGGCAAGCCATGAAAACACCCACATCAGCTGGATAAAACATCCAAAAAGTTACCTCAGAAGTGCTGGTAGCAGTGTTGTAGTACTCGAGACTCGGACTCGTCTCGGACTCGGTCTCGAGACCATATTTTAATGGTCTTGGTCTTGTCATGGACTCGTGTCCATTTGGACTCGGAATTGACTCGTACTCGAACATTTTTTTTTTAGGACTCGGACTTATTCCCGAGTCCACTCGAGTTCAATTAAAAATATTTTTCATGATTAATAATGTATGTTAATAAAATATTTCTTTAAATTGATTGACACGCCCAGTGATTGGTGATTTTCTAGTGCGCAACTGCGCATGACAAATTGTAATAAAATTACTTTTAACACCACCTACTATGTGGCCTTTTTACCCTAAACTGATCATATTTTTTAAACTCTAAGTAAATTCAGTAAAAAAAAAAAAAAAGTAAAAAAAAAGACTTAATTCCTGTCAAGTTTAGGGTATGGGTTCTAGAGGCTTTTTTGTGCGTCTTGAAATGATACACGTCCCCACCAAATTTCGTGCATGTAGGTTGAACGTGGACGAGGGGCTAATTTTTTCCAATTTTCTAGGTGGCGCTAGCAAGCCATTTTGCCCCGCCCATCCGCGAAACCCACAAAATACGAAATTTATCACCAGTCCTGACATGAGTGCCAAATTTGGTGAGTTTTTGAGCATGTTGCGGCCCCGAAAATGGCGCTTACTTTGCAGAAAAAAAAATAAAAAAATAAAAAATAATAATCCTAACAGTTTCAATAGGGTCTTCGCACTGTTAGTGCTCGGGCCCTAATTATGTGTTTTTTTTTTAACAGTAGCCTATAATATGCAAAATACAATGTTCTATTTTCTAAATAATCTATGATTCTGTCCTTTTCTCTGACATTTTAAGAGTGACATAGGGCTACAAAAGGTCTATAACAGTTTGGATAGTTGTTAATATGAGAGCTGTTAAAAATTATTTAAGAGATTAATTATTTTGTTACTACATAAATATCTCTCTGACCCTTTCACTCTTAAAAACTTCATTTCGTGACAACGTATAGTTTAACAACTCATAACTAAAAGTGTGCCATGCATATAATTCAAGGCAGTAACCAATGTGCTAATGGTTCCTCCCTTGAAAGTTAGATTAATCTAACAAAATAACTGGATTCTATTAACTGTGTCTTTCAAATGAACGGTATGTGATTTTATTGTTGTGTTGTTGTTGCTGTTGTTTTTTGTTGTTGTTGTGCTGTCGTTGCTGGCGCTCGAAGGTGGTCTCGCCCTGGGTGTAATTCAAAGTAGAACCGCCACTGTACAATTGAAATAAAATATTCTGCTTTTGTAAAATAAAGAAAATAAACATGGTGTGCGGTCTGCCTCTCCGTCTCCGTGAACTTTTTACAGCAAATACTATTCACTCAGGCATGAACAGTATATGTGTATAATCATTTAAATTTGTACTAAAACTAAAATAAATATTCTCTGTTAAACAATATTCTCTAAAAAATACAAAGATGTACATACATGTTGCTCACATATTATGGTAGCCGTGTTTCTGGTAAATAGTGTGTAATTTCACCTGTGCCATTAATATGTTTATAAGCAACTGGAAAAAGCACAAATGTCGGGGCATCTCAAAACATCAAGGACCCCAAAAACACCCTAGACCTCAGAGAGTTAAGTGCTTTGTTCTAATCGTGTTATTGAACAGTGTCTGTAAACTGCACAAAGACTGTTTAAATATGAATTGCGTGTCTGTGTGTGAATGAATGAAATGGCACAGATAAGTGTGCAATGTTGTTTACATATGTACATTGCATCTGAGCATTCATTTACTCACGCTCCTACATTAGTAGACTTTATTTTTACATGAACACATCTGTATTACTATATCCTACTGAGATTTGTTCTAATCACGATATAGAATAGCGTCTGTAATGACAACATTTTGTTGACTAGTTTTGGATAGATTATAAAGTTTTTACCCTAATATTGAGTTGACTAACCTAAAAAATATCAAAGTTTACATTTGATTCAGTGGGATTTTTTTTTTTTTTTACTTCACAACAGTGAACTGTCTGCCGCAATTAAATAGCAACATAGAAAAGTAACAAAACTACAATCAAATCAAACAATCAAAAAGTAACAGCAAACTAAAATCAAATACATTTTGAAATAGAAAATTTTGTTGTACCGTGACCCCAAGAATCAATTTAAATCAAATTGAGAGGTTCCAAACGATTCCCACCCCTATTACAGTGCATACTTTTCACTTTGGTTTAACAAAACATTTCTTTTATCAGGTAGCATTCCTGCAATGATGCAGGACGATCCAGATCAGTACAATGACTGTGCTGCAGTCTTCAAGTCAGGGAACAAGGAAAGCGGGGTCTACTCATTGACCATACCTGATACAAAACAGCAGTTCAAGGTAACGTCGATCAACTTAATAGTCAAAAGTAGTAAAATACCAGCAAAATACTATATAAAAGTGCATTGATATTCAAAGCAGTACTATCATATCAAACATTAGAAAATTAAAATGTTCTGATTTACTTCACCGTGTGTTGTACTGACCATGTACAACATTCTTTTTTTATCCACAAAACACCAATGGCTGAATGCCAAAGTCACTATTTTCCATATAAGTGGATAGTAATTTGATTGCTCACGAAAACTTGAAGTCAGGTCTAGATCTAATTTCCTCACTCGAACCCTAATTTTTCTGCCTACACTGTACTTTCAAAGACAATTAAACCAAATTATAAATTGTGTTTAATTAAAAAATGAAGCCTTTAGATATTACCAATGCCAAAAGCCATTGTTTCTCGGTCATATGCCTGATCACAAGAAAGCTTTGAAAACACAAATACAAAAGTGAATATCCATGAACTTTTTTTCAAAACTGAACTGACAAAATGCATATTTTTTTCTGTTATCACTGTGAAGCTGCTTTGAAACAATATGTATTGTATAAAGCACTATTAAAATAAAGGTGACTTGATTATCATATAAAGTATAAGGAGACTTAAAACACTAAACACTAGAAACACTAAAGCAAAGAGACACTAAAAAAATACTTAAATTGTGCAGTTTTCGAGCTTGAAAGTAAAATAAATAAATAAATAAAGAGAGAAAAGAAAAGTATGGACATTTTGCCAAATAACCTTTGTGTTTTAAGAATATAATTAAAATATATGGTTTAAATAACGGAAGGGTGCAAGAGCAACCCTTTTGCTTAAGTTCTTAATGCGCTTCCTCACTGAGAGACATTTTCTAAGAAACCTTGTTTTTTTTAAAAAAAGTAGTGAAAGTCTGCCAATTTAACATTATTTTTAGCATTCTGAGAAAGTTGCCAAAAAAGTTATTTGTTTATTTTATCCTGGAAGAAAGGCATGACATGTGATTCAAGTTTATACAGAACGGGCATGAATGATTACATTTTGCTTTTTATTTAAATTTAGTTTTTTTTTTTTTTTTTCAGGCCTACTGCGACATGGAAATAGATGGAGGTGGATGGACAGTAATACAGAAGCGCTTCAATGGCATTGTTGATTTTCATCAAACATGGAAAAATTACACAATGGTAAGGATTTTATTGCGCTTACATTTTTCTTTGGACATTTCTGACAGTTTTACACTGATATGAAACATGGATTTTCTGTATTTTCAATTCAGGGGTTTGGAGACATCTCAGGTGAACACTGGTTAGGGAATGAAATCATCTCCAAGTTGACACAAGAAAAACAACATGTCCTCAGGATAGATCTGACAGACTGGGAGGGGAACACAGCCTTTTCAAAATATGACCAATTCTCACTTGATGGAGAGAAGCAGAATTACAGGTGAAGAACTACCCCGTGCCTTCATATACCTCAGAATTTTGTGACTCCTTGAGTGTTGTTCATAGTATATGCTGTGTGATGGTATAATTTTGCAATATCCAAGCATGTGATTAGCTAAAGACAAAAAAAGAAGGAAAATCTATGAATTTTGAAAGGTGGTTGGTGCCTGTTGCATTCCCAAATACAAATTATAAGCGATTTACAGATTTTAATTTTATAAACATCTTATAAACACACAGCACTTACAGAGTAGCGTTTACCATGAATCGAAACTGAAAATGAACGAATTATCCACAGAGCGAATGGTACTGAAACATGCAGTGTGACTTTATTTATAATTACAACAGCAATTTGATGATCGCACGAACGTTCCCTCTAAACTGTGTGCGTGCGCACTGCGCAGTCGCACACTTCTGATGCTGCGGCCGCACAGAAGGAATTTCTTGGTAAAGACTGGTACAGTAAACAGCACTGTAAAACAAAACATGTTTGTTTTCAAAAATATGATTTAATACCAATTTAAGTTGCATCAAGGTTCAATTAAAATAGAAATGGCAGATTCAAGTTAAAATTCATGTTTTTATGTATGCTGTGAAAGTGGTATATAAAGAATGTTTTTGCTCAGGTGGTAAAAAAAAAAATATCCACCCAATAGAGAAAAGTTTTGCTTAGCAAGAATTTTTTTAATTCAAATTCAAAATTAAAGGAACATTTGAAATTCTCACAACCATGCATTGTCAAAATGTATAAAAAGTTACCAGGCAACTGGCGGATATCAGTTTTAATGTAGATTTTCTCGCAATAAGTTATTTGAACTCTGGCCTGCAGATGATGCCACGAGCTTGTGCAGTGCTGTCAGGACCAATCCGTGACATGTTATATGTATTAGAAAATATAACATTTTGCAGTTTATTTAGTAGTTTGTTTAAAGCAATTTCGTGATTTCAATCACACAGTAAACCAGTAAAAACTATTTCTTTCTCGGATTTATGTAATTCACGGTGGACATTCTATTCAGGTCGGGAAATAAAGAAAGCCGTATAAACATGAGAAAATCACATCCCTGTATATTGTTTGTGAATATCTGGATCAGTACGCCGGTACTAAGAGTTCTAGTTAAGCACATTGTGAAGCAGAGTTTAGTTCTTTACCAACATCAAAACTAACCACATTATTATTCATAATCAAATAATTGATGTGCTGTCATATCTGTGTGTATATCAGCTATTTTACAATACCTACATTTAATTCATTTTCATTAATCTTTTTGGTTTGTGACCATAAGTAACCATCAGTATGCTCTTATGTTTGAAGTAAAATGCCAGGAAGCTACGAGTTAGCTGTTGATTTGGTACACACCCATGTTTACACTGCTGTTCATTCTGCTATTAAAACTCTAGAGGGCTGGCACACTATTGTCACAACTCCAAAGAAAATATTTTGAAATCTGGAAATATTGATAGTCTATGTAATGTAAAAACATGAAAACACAGTTCCCTGAACAACTTTCGGCATCTGACCCCCAACAAGCTAGTGGGTAATTAGCCTAATTCATTTTGTAATATCATCAAAAAGATGAAGGATATATAGAAAGGCTCTGGACTGAAAGCTAGTGAGCTGTCTACTGCCTCCATAAGTACAGTAACTGCCTTGTAAATGCCTCAATATACTTCAAATGAAATCAAAGAGCACAATGATATGAGGCATTTTGAACAAAATCCGTGGCTATAACATAGGTGTGCGTGGAGGCTCCGCTGCGCCTTTCATGTTGAAATCTTTTCTGGTTAATTTAATAGAAAACATGAACACGCTGGAATAATGCTTCATAATAGAAAATGAAGTTATACTTATAAAGAAACAAGACACTGTTTAATACGGTATACCTGCTTGATTATAACCCCATGGGGACCAAAAACGCGTCCCTGCTTTTTGATCGTTTTTTTTTTTCTTTCACATAGCTGCAACATAGACTTAAAATACTCCGTCATTAATGGTCATATAAATAAAATCAATACATAATTATAAACTATAGCTGGTCTTCTTTTTGTGTACACTCTAATGAACATCAAAACCTTGTGTTTTTGTAAAATAAATAAAATAAACAGGGTGCGCTTTCAGCTCACTCTGTCTTCGCAAAAATCTTTCTGAAACGTGTCTGAAAAATGAACTGTAACTTTAAATACTTGTCACAGAGACACGAAAGATTTCTCTTCATGAAGCTGAAATTCTCTTCTATTAAATGAAGTAATTTATATAAAAAACAACTATTCTCAGTTGATGTGATCTGTATGAAAAGAGAGAGATGTCTTTCCTTTCACCTAATTATAGCGTATGACGTGTTAATGTGACCCTGCCCACTGAGAGCGCATGCTATTCAAACGCTAATGTTGAGGCAAGCCATGAACACACACCTAACCTTTACCTCGTGTTGCTGCGCTGTGAGCAATAATACTGTCATAATAATCCTGGAAAAGTTACCTCAGTTACCTGTTTCATTTCGAGGACTGATTCAGCTGATGTAAGTCATTTATTCTTAAGTGCTTTGTTCTAATCAAGTTATTGAATAGTGTCTGTAAACTGCACACAGACTGTTTAAATATTAAATGTGTGCACAGACAGACGTTCGCGCGCTGTGCGTTCATTCACTTTCGGTTCTACATTAGTAAGACTATAGCCTGACTTCTTCATACTCATATTCTAGTGAGAATATGAGTCTGAAACCGCTCCGTAGGGCTTTGATTATGAGGCGGGTCTTAACCGAACCAGGAAAAAAAAAAAAACCTCTGCACTCAATTGGATAGTCGGCAGACCTACAACCAATCAGAGCAATGCAGTAAGTCAACTCCTTTGCATAGCGCAGTTTCAACTACAGAACTTATTTATTTTTAATAGTTAATGAGTGTTGCTTCTTTTACTTATTTCTCCATGAGTGTGACCAAAGGAGAAACCACAACGACCACAGGCTTTTCCACAGGCCAGCTGATAAGTTACACTTTTCCCGAATCATGTAGGAAGGACGCCAAAAATATCTTTCTGATTGACAAATGCTAGTAAGACAATATAGACTACTGAGATTTGTTCTATACTGATCTGTAAAACCAAACAGACTGTTTAAAGAGCATCTATCATGGATTTTTGAAAATAACTGTTCATGTAGTGTGGAATATAGCTCTAAGGGAATGAAAACATACTGCAAAGATTTATATCTGAAAGAGCACCGTATATAAAGTTATTGTCTTTCAAAAGCGAGAGTCGACTCTGAGTCTATGAAATGAATTGTTTTTGAAACGAGTCATTAGCTGTTACGTTGTGAGATAGATACAAAACATTAGCTCATTGGCCGCTCCCAACAACTGCGCGTGCAGACGTGAGTGTAAACTTGAAGTCTAGTCTAGAACACATTCAAAAACTTCAGCTGAATAGCATCATGTCGAGAAGACGCTGTGTTCTACATTGCAAAGACAGTTCAGCCAATTGTTTTCATTGCCCAGGGACGAGCATGTGAAGAATCAGTTACGTTGTGACGTAGATACAAAACATTAGCTCATTGGCCGCTCCCAACTAGTGCGCGCGCAGACGGGAGTGTAAACTTGAAGTCTAGTCTAGAACACATTCAAAAACTTCAGCTGAATAGCATCATGTCGAGAAGATGCTGTGTTCTACATTGCAAAGACAGTTCAGCCAATTGTTTTCATTGCCCAGGGACGAGCATGTGAAGAATCAGTGATTAGAGTTCATATTTGCAACGATACAACAACAGTACAACACCCGAACCTTGTGTTCTCATCATTTTAATCATGACGAATCATTCAAAAACATAAATTAATTCAAATGTGGATTCGCAAGTCGGTTGTTCCCGAAGGAGGTCTCAGTATCCAGTGTATATGGATTAGGTTCGTCCTCCTCCGAATCACAATCTGTAAGTATTATTAATAATGTTTGGTGTTATGTTTTCTGTAGCATGCACAATATAGTTACATTGTGTTTTGTGTACACTCTGCGCAGCTTCTAAGCGGGGTAAAGTTAGTTTTGTTTTTGATATTCACCAGACATTCATTGAAAAATGAATACCGCCTAAACGACTTAGCCAAATATGACTTTGCTCTATATAATAAGCACTGTCCCTCAAAAGCCACCGCAATGTGAGTTTCGCCGGGAAAGCTTGCTCTTGACAGAGATGCGAGTAAGGGACCGTGTGAAAAGTGCACTTTTTCTGACACGTTTGTTCAAACACTACATACAATTTTCAACACTTGACAAGCTATAATCCTGGTTATGGGCGTTCCGTTGCCGACAATCTCTGCCTACGGTTTACCAATAATAACTAACTGGGACATTTGACCAATCGCCGCAGATTCGCATCACTCAAAGGAGGTGTTTGGGAAAATGAATCGTCGAACGAATCATTTGGGAGTCGTTGAGCAAATCGGGTAAAAATAAATACATATTATAAGACAAATAAAATGTTTTTTTATCCTTGCATGCATGTTTAACTGTTTTTGGGAACTCCCAAAACAAAAGCAGGAACATTTCAAATGCTATGATAGGGGCTCTTTAAATATGAATCGGGTGTGTGAACGAACGAACGGACAGCCTACTGTTACAGACTAAATCGATTATAAAGTTTTTACTATAAAATAGACATCAAATAAGCTTTAGTTAGATAGTTTCTGCTCATATGTTAAATATATGTTTTGTCAAAAATAAACTAATCAACTGTTATAAAATGTAAGCTAAAGCAATGCACATATCAAAATAATGAATCTTTAACTTTGAAATATGTATGATAAAATGTAAATGCATGGGCTACTTTAAAAGTAATACTTCATATGGAAAGTATTATAAAAGCAATATACTTTGTATACTGGACAGTTGGGGGCGATAGAGTGATTGAATTGGAGACTCCAAATTTGATATGACTTTTCAGTGACTTTTTGATGTCCTCTATCAATGTACCATTGTACCAAAAAGTTTGGGTAACACTTTACGGTAAGGGTACATGAATTATCATGAATTCATGTATTAATTAATGCATGAATTATGCATTCATTCATGCATTAATATCTCATGAATCATCAGGAACTAACACGAGTTCAATGTTTTTCATTCATGACTTCATGAATGAACAACACCTTAATTAAAACATTAACTAAGATGATCACATCATCATGAATTATGATTTATTACGCATGATCATTATGTTTTCTTTGTTCACAGTTAATAGCACATTAATAGCACATTGTTTATCAGTGTTTCAAAGGACCTTGTCACCACTTTAGTTGAGGGGCCACACTCATGATGAAGTCATTGATAGATAATGCTTAGTTAATGATGACTTCTGTATTTGATTAACAAAATTTGTGTGCTATGAGCTGTGATTGGTCTATTATGGTGTCTGTCGAATACAGTGGTCATCATTAACTAAGCATTAATCTATTAATGACTTCATCATGTGTGTGGCCCCTTAAGTAAATGGGTGACTAGGTCACTGACCTAGACAAAGAAAAAAAAGAAAACATCATGATCATGCGTAATAAATCATTATTCATGATGATGGGCGTATCTTAGTTAATGTTTTAATTAAGGTGTCTTTCATTCATGAAGTCATCAAGAAAAATATTGAACTTCTGTTAGTTCCTGATGATTCATGAGTAATTTATGCATGAATTAATGCATGATTCATGCATTAATTTATACATGAATTCATGATAATTCATGTACCCTTACCGTAAAGTGTTACCAAAGTTTGTTCATTTTGATAAACGAGTTCGAACATGAGTCACGAACGCACATCACAGAACAGAGCAAGGTGACCATCTGAGCTTCTAAAACTTTTAGAAGCTACTTTGTTTTTTTTTGTTTTTTTTTTTTAAATGAGCGATCATTTCGCTTGATAAGACCCTTATTCATCGTCTGGAATCGTTTAAAGCACTTTGAACAGTTTGCACTGAAACTGTCTTCTGGACCTTGAACCGTTTGGTTCCCATTGAAGTCCATTATATGGAAAAAAATCCTGGAATGATTTCATCAAAAATCGTAATTTCTTTTCGACTGAAGAAAGAATGACATGGATATCGTCAACGTGTGTACCACGCCGCCGTCTGCTTATCAAACTGTGCAGCCTCTCTGATCAACCCGTAAAATCACCGGAAAGAATAGAGTCCGTCCGCAACAGAAGCGCACGTCCAAGTAAAGACTGCGCGAGCTACAGAGAACACTGTGTCCACTGATCGCCGCGGCAACGAGCACTCAGGTTGAGTTCAAATACTCATAATATATATGAAGCCATACTATAGTATAATGCGAGATAGAAATTAATATGCAAGTAATTAAATTCAAGTTCACGTAAACTTTTCCCTCCGCTGTCAGTCATTCTCCATTCAGCGTTCAAAAGCGCGTCGTCAGTCATTCTCCATTCAGACAGCACAGCGCGTCGTGTTCGGCAACGATGAAACTCTCTCCAAGACGATTAAATGTTAATATGATTATACTGTAGATAAACCACTATGGTTTCGCATGAATTGAATATCTTGCTGTAGTAGCTTAATTATGTTCCTTTCTACCGTGTGTCTAGATCACAACACTGGAGAGCACTATCATTGTTCTTCATGCGCACCATAACTGAAATGTAAAACTGTTAAAAGAAAAAGGTCAATAAACTATTGCATAGATAGATAGATAGATACTGTATAATACACTATGCATCGATATTTATTTCCTTTGTGCTTAGAACTTTTCCAACTGGACTCGAAGAGTTGCACGCTACTCATGTTGCCTCAAGCGCATCATTCAGCATTCGGGATGCGCATAAGCGCTGTGTGCAGCACTCTATAGACCTTATGCACCAGAGAAACGTGGGCGCCGTCATCTTTAGAATATTGTCTTTGAACTTCTGTTTTTGCGGTCGCTCTGTATATTTCTATGGCATCGCTGTCGAGGAGTAATTAGCTGGTGAAGTGGATTTTGGTGAACAAAAGTTATAATGAGCATTGTTATGTTTATCATAAACATTGTAAAGCAGATGTCTTAACAAATGTCGACCGGGAATTTTGTTTTACGATCAGTTCATTCATACCTATGCAAGATCGCTGTGGAAATACCAAGCGGCAACATTCTAATCTGAAAGGTGAAGCCTACCCGGAAGTGCGATAAACTGCAATACATCTCAAATCCGCTAGAGGCCGGTCCCAAAAGGGAGCAAATATCCATAGACGTCACGTTATAATGTCCGTTTTCACAGCATAAATTCATATGTTTACAGTTTGGTCCCATGGACTTTTATTGTAATCTTCAATATGTTCCGCGTGCCTGACAACTGTGAGGGGGGTGAATTTTTTTCTAACTCGTTAGTTTAGATCACATTTAGATATAAAACGTATGACAAACAAGGGCGGTTAACTTTGATTGACAGCTGATAACAGGCTGCGCCGAGTGAATTTGACGTCTCGGCCATGATCTGACACAACACATCATACCACCTCTGTATCCTTTCTGAAACTTTTGTATGTTGTATTTTCCAAGATTTTCCAGTATGGCGCCGCCCCATAAACAGCTTCAAACCCGTTCTTCAGAGAGTCTATGGGTGACGTCACAGACGCTTTGTCCATATTTTTTACAGTCTAAGCAGACTGATCTCATGAAGTAGCGTGTGTATGACACGCCAATTCGTATTTCCATTTTTGGCGTGCTATCAAGACGCATAATCGTCTTTCAGCGTGTCTATGAACCCCATTGACTTAACGTTATATAAATATATGACTTACCTCAACCCCGTCCCTAAACCTAACCGTCACTGGGGTTAATGGCATTTATGACTGTTCCCTTACCATCCTAGGTAAAAAAAAAAGATACGACTTACCTCAACCCCATCCCTAAACTTAACCGTCACTGGGGTTAATGGCATTTATGACTGGAGATTTGACTGCGTGTACAGACACGCGGAATGACGCGGATGTTAATGGCGTAGACATATACACATACACGTGGATACACGCGGATAGCTCAAAATGCGTAGAGATGACACGCCACCTGACTCGAAAGTGGCGTATGTGTTTACGCAAAAGTCATGATGTCATGTTGGTCTATGGGAAATACAGACCAGAAGTCAAAAGACAAAGAGCGCAGCGCTGAAAAGGGACGGGTCTACATAAGGTCTATTGGAGTCTTTCATAATCATATCATAATACTTTTGCGCAATGAAAGATTATTAATAGCATTTTTTGTTCTGTTCTGTCCTATCTATCATAAGTTGCTGCCTCATTAAACAGCTGTGCTATACATTTGTGCTATATTTATTTTCGTAATTTTATAGTAGACTATAAAATAATTAGGCCCTGGGGGGAGCATGCCCCTGGACCCCCCTAGAAGGATAATATCCTTCTCACCTTTTTCACCCCTGACCCATTTTCATGTCTGATAAATACACAGGTGTAATTTCATGATACATTGTCTTCTCTTAAATGTAATACTTAATGTACATTGTTGTTAAAAATAGTTTAATAATAATGCTACATGATAAATTGAAGGCTTCAAATAGACTCTGTAATCGGTGATCGATATCGGGTGATACAGCTTCCAGTAATTGGTGATCGGCCCCAAAAATCCTGATCGGAGCACCCCTAGTTTAAATATTCCATGTGACTACAGTGGCTAAATTATAGACTCACCTAAAGGATTATTAGGAACACCTGTTCAATTTCACATTAATGCAATTATCTAATCAACCAATCACAAGGCAGTTGCTTCAATGCATTTAGGGGTGTGGTCCTGGTCAAGACAATCTCCTGAACTCCAAACTGAATGACAGAATGGGAGAGAAAGGTGATTTAAGCAATTTTGAGCGTGGCATGGTTGTTGGTGCCAGACGGGCCAGTCTGAGTATTTCACAATCTTCTCAGTTACTGGGATTTTCATTCTAGGGTTTACAAAGAATAGTGTGAAAAGGGAAAAACATCCAGTATGCGGCAAACCTGTGGGCAAAAATACCTTGTTGATGCAAGAGGTCAGAGGAGAATGGGCCGACTGATTCAAGCTGATAGAAGAGCAACTTTGACTGAAATAACCACTCGTTACAACCGAGGTATGCAGCAAAGCATTTGTGAAGCCACAACACGCACAACCTTGAGGCGGATGGGCTACAACAGCAGAAGACCCCACCGGGTACCACTCATCTCCACTACAAATAGGAAAGAGATGCTACATTTTGCAAGAGCTCACCAAAATTGGACAGTTGAAGACTGGAAAAATGTTGCCTGATCTGATGAGTTTCGAATTCTGTTGAGACATTCAGATGGTAGAGTCAGAATTTGGCGTAAAGAGAATGAGAACATGGATCCATCATGCCCTGTTCCCACTGTGCAGGCTGGTGGTGGTGGTGTAATGGTGTGAGGGATGTTTTCTTTAGGCCCCTTAGTGCCAATTGGACATCGTTTAAATGCCATGTCCTACCTGAGCATTGTTTCTGACCATGTCCATCCCTTTATGGCGACCATGTACCTATCCTCTGATGCCTACTTCCAGCAGGATAATGCACCATGTCACAAAGCTCGAATCATTTCAAATTGGTTTCTTGAACATGACAATGTGAGTTCACTGTACTAAAATGGCCCCACCAGATCTCAACCCAATAGAGCATCTTTGGGATGTAGTGGAACTGGAGTTTCGTGCCCTGGATGTGCATCCCACAAATCTCCATCAACTGCAAGATGCTATCCTATTAATATGGGTCAACATTTCTAAAGAATGATTTCAGCACCTTGTTGAATCAATGCCACGTAGAATTAAAGCAGTTCTGAAGCTAAAAGGATGTCAAACAGTATTAGTATGGTCTTCCTAATAATCCTTTAGGTGAGTGTAAGTTTATCAAGCAACTAGAAAACTTTTTGTGCGGAAAACAAGACTTTATTCGACTATTCCTTTTCTTCCTTTTGGGCCTGAGACGTGAGTTCAAGAAATTTCCAAGACGCATACGCGAGAACTGAGAAGAGGACGTTCTTCTTCTACTATTTCTTGTTTCTAGCTACTGTATAATATGACGTGCTATAGCGGTCAACCCTCCTGTTTTTTTCCGGGTTTCTCACGTATTTTAGCTCTTTTCCTGCTGTCTACCCGTTTTAGTATCTTTCCATTAAAAAAACCCCGTATTTATACGCTCTGACTGTGTGAGACGTACAAGCTCGGACAGATTCGGCTTGAAGTCGTTCATCTTCGGACGTGGTGCCGCACGCGCCGTCACAAAAAAAGCTGTACACAGCCAATGTAAAATGAGGTCTTGCGAGTAGAGGAATTGCGAGGAATTCTAGCAAGTAGAATTTCTATAACTGTGTGTTAAACTGATTATCACTCTTGTGTGTGTTAAACACAATCTACTTAATAAAGACGGCTTCATTATAAAGATAAACAACAAATCCCCAAAATATATGATCATAATCTATGACAAAAATGCTATTATAAACTAGATTAGTGAATAATACATATTGCTCTTTGTATTGTTGTAAAATACATTCATGAAAAACAATATAACAAAAATGAAAAAGAATTACTTAAGATATGGCTAGCCAAGGCTACTAAAAATTGAGACATGTTTTAAGTGTATAGCACAGCTATTTAATGAGGCAGCAACATTAATAATTATTAATGTTAAGAAGCTTTAACTGCGTCACTGCATTATGATGAATGACTCCAACACAGTGCGGCACAAAGCGCTTATGCACATTCCGAGCGCAGAATGATGCGCTTGAAACCACGTGGAGTTACAGCACAGTCGGAACTCCTTAAGAATGATTTGAATTAATTTTTTTAAACACTTAAAAGACTGAAAGTTGAAACATTCATCAGTGGACCACTCCCAGCAAGAGGAACAAACAGGTTTTCACGGTTGTTTGGGCTCAACACATGGCTGCAAAAAACCTGCAATATAAAAGGAGTGAACTTTATTGACAACTGCAATCTTTTCTGGAGTCAGAGGCAACTGTTTCAACGGGATGGCCATCCCCCAAACAAACTTGGTTCAAGAGTGCTAAAGGACAATATCTACTTCTCCATCATCCTTCTGCAGTGTGTGCCAATCCATTCAACCTGAATGGCACTCGCACACCTGGACACACTATGAACGGTCGGACACACTATGAACAGGACTTCACTTCAGCACCTGAATGGACATATTGCTGACACATCACACAAGGACAATGATAACACCACTCAGCCACAACAACAACCTCTGCTCACTAATACAATCTCAGCCGAGCCCTGCCCACAGAGCTCACCACAGTCAGACTATGACGTATCAGAACTGCTCCCAGATTCAGCACCCAAGGACGACTTTCTGGAAAACAGCGAGGGAAACCAGGACAGCATTTTACACCCTCCAATAACACCAGAGCAACAGCCCATCTCACCTGACACGTTATCCGTCTCTCCAGCATCTCCACTTCTGTGCTTCTCAGAGAAAATGGAACAACTGGTGTCTGCTGGAACCAAACTATCACACTCTTTTGCTGCAAGCCCCCAGATACCAACCAAAAAACGGCAGGCCCCAAAACCACCAAAGCATGCGGGCCCAGCTCGCCCTCCCCCTCCTCCAAGCGAGAGTTCTTCGGCCTCTGCCACAACGCCAAGGCCCACACCCTCCCCAATCGGCTCGAGGTGAACCAAAAACAACTGATACCAGCTCTAAGTGATATACTTCGGGTCCTCGCTATGAAAACAATAACTTTATCAAATGTTTACAGAACAAGCGGGAACCCAGTGTGCCTGAATCTTTCTCTATTGCTGTTCATTTACATGATAGAAAATCTAAGGCCTTCAACAGCCGTACAGCAAACCCATCTAATCTGGTGCCTATTACACGCCAAACTAAGACTGCTGTGGGGACAAAAAGTAAGACTATAAAGTTAGCACTTTAAACATCCGCTCCATTGAAAATAAATCACTTCTAGTCAATGACTTAACCACATACAACTTGGACTTCATGTTTCTAACTGAAACTTGGCTAGAAGACAGCTGTAGTGCAACGGTCCTAAACGAAACTTCCCCTCCAAATTTTATTTATATGAGTGGGTAATAGAGGGGGGGTGGGGGGGCTTAGCTGTTCTTTTTAAAGATGTTTATCAATGTAAGCAAATATCATTTGGGAATTACCCCTCTTTCGAATATCTGGGTATTAAAAGGTGCTCCACGTATTTTACTTATCATTGTTTACAGGCCTCCAAAATACTCTCCAACTTTTGCTGAGGACTTTACAGAACTGTTATCAACAATTGCCTCTGAGTTTGACTGTTTTACCATTACTGGAGATTTTAACATTCACATAGATGATGCAGAAAACAATATGGCAAAAGAAATCAAAACTGTTTTAAAAACTTTTGATCTGACACAGCATGGGTTAACCCTAACCCATGCTTAAATGAAAACACTGGTGTGCTATTTATGAAGGCTATATCTTTAAAACCAAGCATATCTGCCGACTCTGTTGATTTTCTCCTTGATTCTTTTAACTCAAAGGTTAAGAGTGTAATTGATGATATTGCTCCTGTAAAAGTCAGGAAGAATAGTGGCAGACAAAAAGCACCTTGGAGAAACTCAACAGCTGTGCAAAATATGAAAAGACAATGCAGAAGAGCAGAACGCATGTGGCGGAAGACAAAACTTGTAGTACATTATAACATCTACAAAGACAGCATCCACGCTTTCAATAGGGAACTAGGCAAAGCTAGACGGACTTTCTTCTCAAATATTATAAACAGCAATATAAACAACACACGCACTCTTTTTGCTACTGTAGAGAGACTGACAAACCCCCCAAGCAAGATTGCCATAGAAATGCTCTCAGAAAGGAAATGCAGTGAGTTTGCTTCTTTCTTCTCTGAGAAAATCAATAACATCAGAAAGGTGATCAGCACATCCTTGAGTTGCTCTGGGGTCAGGCAGATCAGACCACAACCTGAGAAAGTAGTTACTATGTCTGATTTAGAAGAAATTGATGGAACAATTTTGGTAGAAACCGTGCAGCACCTTAAAACATCAAACTGCGCCCTTGACACACTTCCCACATCTTTTTTCAAAAGTGTGTTAAACTGTTTAGAAGCAGATGTCCTAGAAGTGGTAAATGCCTCATCGCTCAGGGAGTTTTCCGAACTCCCTGAAAACTGCAGTCATCAAGCCCCTTCTGAAAAAGAGCAATCTGGATAAGACCATCTTAAGTAATTATAGACTGATCTCAAATCTTCCTTTCATAGGCAAGATCATTGAAAAGGTTGTCTTCAATCAGCTGAACAAATTTTTAAGCTCAAATGGATATTTTGACAATTTTCAATCTGGTTTCCGATCACATCACAGCACGGAGACAGCGCTCATAAAGATAATAAACGATATTCGCTTAAATACTGATACAGGCAAATTATCCGTGTTGGTACTACTCGACCTCAGTGCTGCATTTGACACTGTCGATCACAAAATACTTCTTGACAGGCTGGAAAACTGGGTGGGGCTTTCTGGGATAGTCCTAAAATGGTTCAGGTCATCCTTAGAAGGCAGAAGTTATTTTGTGAGTATGGGAGAACAGAAGTCTGAGTGGACATCCATGAACTACGGAGTCCCTCTGGGCTCGATTCTTGCGCCACTCTTATTCAACCTGTATATGCTCAATGAGCCAAATAATGAAAAAGAACTGTAAAAAAGGCCACTATTATGGTTATATTCAAGTGTTTTAGTTCCTCTACTATATGACCAAACTTATGCCTTCGTCTCAGCATCCGTCTAACGAGCCAATCAGCATCACGGAAAAGACGTGCAGGTCCATACTCCCGCCCACTGAATTGAGTCTGATGAACGGGAAAGCAGACGCAGGATATACTGTAGCGTTTATCTTTGCTAAAGTTGTGTGCGTGACTGGAAAAAAACCACACACATGCAAAGTTGAAGTTGTTCAGTGTACTGAGTTGTGGTGACAATAAATGGGTTATTCCCGAATACCTGATCATCTCTGATAAAAGTCTCTCACCGGACGCTCTGTAGTGGGTCTGTTATCAACCGGCAAAATCAGCTTCTACTAGCCAACATTTTTACATGGTCCTTCGAGCCGGAGACCCAGATTTACTACGGAAAGATGTTACAGTATGAAGAGGATGAGCCAGTCGTGCGTGTTAGGAGGAAGAGAGCACTCCCTGCACGATATGAAGAGTATGACCTCAGTGGCTTCACTCTCCCAAGACTGTTTCCAGAACCCATGTCACCACACTCTCAGTTTCATCCTACAGTGCCTTCCAGCCCAGAACCAGAGGGTGCAGCTGGTATCACTCCAATATCGCTGCTGTGCAAAGAGCCTGATCACCCTTTACAGTGGTCTAATAATGAACCATGGGGAACCAGCAACCTCCAGCGTGAGAACAGAGATCTCCGCCTTGCCCATGACAATCTGCTACAGATGATGCAGGAAGAAAAACACCAGTATTCACAAGAACTTTCTCAGCTGAAACGACAAATGCAGCAACTACAGATCCAACTGGAACAGCGACAGCCTACAGCACAGGCTTCTCCCCCTGCCAGTCCTGCGCGACCTGTACCTGCGCCACGCAGGTTGCTGAGAACACAACAGAGTGATCAGAGCTTCACACCAGTGTCAGCACACAGTTCTGAGGCTTTCCTAGCTCCAACAGCTATCCCCAGAGCAGAGCTGCACTCTCCCCACTACACGTCTTACTCCGAACAGGACAGGTGGGACGCTTCAAGGGAGGAAAGAGCCTACCTCAAAACTGAGATGTCTTATAGACCGAGTCGTTATCCATCATACAAGCCAGAGAACACAGCCCCTCAACACTTTGAATCCGTCCAACACTCTCGCGTGCCATGCAGAGCATCTGGCCCAGTTCCACCTGAGCTAGATCAGATGTACAGAGGTCCATCCCCCACAATTCCAGACTTTGTACATCCGAATCCTAGAGAATTCTCGCGGCTCAAGATCGCCCTGGAAAACATTCTCCCAGCTACCGCCACGGAGAGATTCAAATTCCAAATACTCACTGATCACCTTAAACTTGAGGAGGCGCTGCTTATTGCTGATTCGTACAGTCATTCACAACAACCCTTCACAAAGACGATGGCAGCACTGGATCAGCAATACGGTCAGCCTCATCAGCTCGCATTGCAACGTATAGCAGAGCTCATGGATGGTCCAAACATAGCCAGTGGAGACATTAAAGCTTTCCGACTCTTCGCCCTCAGGGTTCGTTCCCTCGTTGGCATGCTAGAGCAACTAGGAAGAAAGGGTACATTTGAGCTGCAGTGCGGCTCCCATGTTTCCCGGCTCCTTGGGAAGCTGCCGCACGACCTCCGATCAAGTTTTCGACGCTTTGCACATCCTCACCAGGTGCCAATACCTACCCTTCTTGATCTGTCAGAGTGGCTAGAGTATGAAATTCAAGTGCAGGAGGACACATCAAGGTTTGTAGGAGCTAGTCGTCGTGGATATCCTGCACAAACACGAGAAGTGACCAGAGACTTAAAACCATTCGCTAAAAGTGCCACCATTCTGTTTGGCACAGAAAAAGCACCTCCACAGACAAAGATGACACCTACAGCCAACAAACCTGCTTCAACTCCTTATTGCCCTTACTGTGACCACCATAAACACTCCCTCAACAATTGTAACAACTTTAAGCAGCTTACAGTTGACCAGAAACAAAACTGGATAAGAGACTGCAACGGATGCTGGCGCTGTGGAAGGAATCATCGAGTTTCAGAGTGCAATTTGAAAATGCGCTGCAAACAGTGTAATGGACGCCATCTACTGGTCCTTCATGCCATCAATCCCAAGAGTGCAGACATCCCAAAGACTACCCCAAAGGAAGGTTCTTCGGCTAATGCCTGCCTCCTCAACACTACGAATGAGCTACTTCTCATTCGTAAGCCCCCTGCCAGCAGAAAGGTTTTTCTGAAGATCGTCAAGGTCATTATCCGAAACGGGGCACACAAAATGAAAGCCTATGCCATCCTGGACGATGGATCGGAGAGGACCATCCTTCTGCACAATGCGGCCAAACAGCTGGGCTTAAAAGGCCAGCCAGAAGATCTTCCACTTCGCACAATCAGGCAGGAATTACAAATGCTCTCTGGTGCAGCAGTGTCCTTCCACATCTCCCCCCTGTCTCAGCCCAGCAAACTGTATCACATAAAGGGTGCATTCACAGCCCAGCAGTTGAGTCTTGCGGAACATACACACCCGATTAAGACCTTACGGGAAAAATACCACCACCTCAGAGGGCTTCCTTTGAGCCATTTAGAGGCAGTTCGCCCGGTTCTGCTCATCGGATCAGACTACCCCCACCTCATCACGTCAGTGGAGCCAATCCGTCTGGGCCCCCCAGGGGGACCAGCAGCCATCAAGACTCGTCTCGGCTGGACTTTGCAGGGCACTGTACAACACCTGCAGCATGAGTTGACTGAACAACAGTGTCTTTTCACCTCAATGGCATCTCCAGAAACTGATCTTCTCAAACAAGTGGAGAGACTTTGGCAGATAGATGTGCTGCCCTGGCAAAGTGAAAAGATAAGCACAAGATCTAGACAAGACCAGGAAGCAGTGGAAATTCTGGAGAGCAAGACAGTGAGAGTAGAGGTGGATGGTGTTAAACGCTATGCAACACCACTTTTGCTTGTCAAGAACATGCCAGACCTCAAGGCCCCCAAACATGCTGTCCTCCCTCATCTGCGAGCCATAGAGAGAAGGCTGGCCAGAGACCCAAAGCAAGCAGCTGCCTACACTGCAGAGATTCAGAAACTAGAGCAGTCAGGTTATGCAGTCAGGGTGGAACCAAGTGCTGAAACATGCTCAACTAACACGTGGTACATTCCCCATCACCTGGTCCAACACAACGGGAAGAACAGAGTTGTGTTTAATTGCTCATTTCAATATCAGGGTCAAAACCTTAACAAGTTCTTGCTCCCTGGACCTGTGTTAGGCCCATCTCTTCTCGCAGTGTTGCTCAGATTCAGAGAACATTCCATTGCTGTCAGCAGTGACATCAAGGGGATGTTCCACCAGATTAGATTGCTTCCAGAGGACAAGCCACTCCTGCGATTCCTCTGGAGGGATCTAAAGACACAGGATCCACCCAGTGTTTATGAATGGCAGGTTCTCCCCTTCGGCACGACATGCAGCCCTTGCTGTGCAATCTTTGCATTACAAAAACATGTCCTCGACCATAGCCAACCTGGGGAAGACGTCCGCCATTCTGTCCTGAAGTCTTTCTACGTTGACAATTGTCTGCAAAGCTTCTCCTCAGTGGACGAAGCAAAGATTCTTGTTGACAAACTCAGGAGCTTATTAGCAGAGGGGGGTTTTGACCTGAGGCAGTGGTCCAGTAACCAGCTCTCTATCATAAGCCATTTACCTCCTGAGGCCAGATCAGAAGGCACTGAACTTTGGATTTCACAAGGGCAGAGCAACACCCACGAATCTACACTGGGGCTTCTCTGGAATCACCAAACGGACACGCTTTCCTACAAGTACCGTCCCATAGCAACCGCTGAGACTACCATGCGTACCATTTACAAAGTTGTGGCAAGTCAGTACGACCCCCTGGGCTATCTCATTCCCTTCACTACCAGAGCCAAGCTCATAGTGCAGCACCTTTGGGATAAGAAAAGGGACTGGGATGACCCTCATTTACCTGCAGATCTTCTACAGACCTGGAGAGAGTGGTACGAAGAGCTGCCTGCTCTGCAACACATTGTCCTTCCAAGGTGTTACACCAGCCCAATCAGAGACACAGACATGAGTCAGAGAGAAGTACATGTTTTCTGTGATGCCTCTGAGCGTGCTTATGGTTCAGTTGCCTACCTCCGCACAGAGGATCAACATGGGCAGGTAGAGGTGGCCTTCCTCACGGCCAGGTCACGAGTGGCACCCAAAAAACAGCAATCTATCCCTCGTCTGGAACTCTGTGCTGCTCTGACTGGGGCACAGCTCGCTAAAGTAGTCAGAACAGAATTGAACCTTCCCATAACCCAAATCACTCTTTGGACTGACTCCACCACAGTCCTCACTTGGCTGCAGTCAGAATCTTGCCGATTTAAAGTTTTTGTCGGAACCAGAGTCGCGGAGATCCAGGACATTACAGACAGGCACACATGGCGTTATGTACCATCAGCTCATAACCCAGCAGACGATATAACACGAGGGAAAAGCCTAAATAAGCTGGGATCAGACAGCTTTTGGTACCAAGGGCCATCCTTTCTCAAAGATCCTTCAAATCTGTGGCCGGAAATCCCACATCCTGTGGCTGCAGATGAAGACGAGATTCGTAAAACAGTTCCCTGCTTCCTTACCTGCTTCGCAGCCAACTTGTCATTCCCTGACATCAGCCTGTTTAAGACTTTCGAAGAGTTAATTAAATCCAGGGCCTGTCACGGGGCAGCAGGCAATAGTCAAACAGCAGATGACTACAAAATGGCTGAAATCAGTGTCCTACAGCAAGCTCAGGAGGAGTGCTTCACCTCTGAACTGGAGCTGTTAAAGTCAGGAAAATCACTTTCCAGAAGCAGTCGGTTAAAGACACTTGCCCCTGAACTTGACCATGAGACTCAGCTGATCAGAGTAGGAGGTCGTCTACGTTGGAGCCCATATCTAGATCCAGACTCAGTGCACCCCATTGTCCTAGACCCGAAACACCCAGTCTCTAAATTGCTCATACAGAGTTACGACACTAAACTCCACCACCCAGGCCCTGAAAGAGTCTTCGCCGAGCTTCGACGTAAATATTGGATTCTTCGAGGCAGAGAGGCCATCAAACGGTGTCAGAGTGCTTGTGTGGACTGCCAGAAGTGGAGAAAAAACCCTGAGGTACCAAGAATGGCAGACCTCCCTCCAGCCAGATTACGTTTATTCAAGCCCGCCTTCTACTCAACAGGAATGGATTGCTTCGGTCCATATACTGTTAAAGTAGGTCGCAGGAACGAGAAGAAATGGGGCATCTTGTTCAAATGTCTCACTACCCGGGCAGTCTACATTGATGTCCTTCATAGTCTCGACTCTGATTCATTCCTAATGGCTCTCAGACGATTCGTCGCAAGACGAGGCAAGCCATTCGAGCTATTATCGGATCAAGGGACCAACTTCAAAGGAGGGGAGAGAGAATTGAAAGAAGCGTATGCAGCTATTGTCCCAGAACTGCAAAGTCAGCTAGCAGAGCAGCAGATACAATTCCACTTCAATCCTCCCAATTCTCCACACTTTGGTGGCAGCTGGGAAAGAGAGATTCGTTCGTTAAAACAGGCCTTGATGACAACACTTGGCACCCAGTCTGTCACCTTCGAAGTGCTGTACACTGTGTTGGTGGAGATCGAGGGTATCTTAAATTCAAAGCCAATGGGCTACACTTCATCTAATATTTCCGATCTGGACCCCATCACACCAAATTCCCTCCTCATGGGGCGGCCAGATTCATCACTTCCTCCTGTGATATACCCGGAATCTGAACTGATCAGTCGACGTAGATGGCGGCATAGTCAAGTCCTTGCCGACCAATTCTGGAAGCACTTCATCAGGTTCTACCTACCCAGCCTGCAAACCCGCCAGAAGTGGCAAGATGAGAAATCTAACCTCCAGGTTGGCACCATCGTCCTGATCGTTGACCCCCAATTGCCCAGAGCCCTCTGGCCTGTGGGACAGGTGTCAAGGGTATTCCCTGGAGTAGACAGCAGAGTAAGAACAGCTCAAATTAAAGTAGGAGAGAGGTCGTACACACGCCCAGTTGCACGCCTCATCCAATTGCCTGCCATACCAGATTAGACCTGTCTGGATTGGTATAGGTTATAGGCCTTTTGTTATTGTACATATTTCCTTACGGATATCTGGGGGCGGCTGTAAAAAAGGCCACTATTATGGTTATATTCAAGTGTTTTAGTTCCTCTACTATATGACCAAACTTATGCCTTCGTCTCAGCATCCGTCTAACGAGCCAATCAGCGTCACGGAAAAGACGTGCAGGTCCATACTCCCGCCCACTGAATTGAGTCTGATGAACGGGAAAGCAGACGCAGGATATACTGTAGCGTTTATCTTTGCTAAAGTTGTGTGCGTGACTGGAAAAAAACCACACACATGCAAAGTTGAAGTTGTTCAGTGTACTGAGTTGTGGTGACAATAAATGGGTTATTCCCGAATACCTGATCATCTCTGATAAAAGTCTCTCACCGGACGCTCTGTAGTGGGTCTGTTATCAACCGGCAAAATCAGCTTCTACTAGCCAACATTTTTACATGTGGTCCTTCTGTTATCAACCGGCAAAATCAGCTTCTACTAGCCAACATTTTTACATGTGGTCCTTCGGACCATGTAAAAATGTTGGCTAGTAGAAGCTGATTTTGCCGGTTGATAACAGACCCACTACAGAGCGTCCGGTGAGAGACTTTTATCAGAGATGATCAGGTATTCGGGAATAACCCATTTATTGTCACCACAACTCAGTACACTGAACAACTTCAACTTTGCATGTGTGTGGTTTTTTTCCAGTCACGCACACAACTTTAGCAAAGATAAACGCTACAGTATATCCTGCGTCTGCTTTCCCGTTCATCAGACTCAATTCAGTGGGCGGGAGTATGGACCTGCACGTCTTTTCCGTGACGCTGATTGGCTCGTTAGACGGATGCTGAGACGAAGGCATAAGTTTGGTCATATAGTAGAGGAACTAAAACACTTGAATATAACCATAATAGTGGCCTTTTTTACAAGAACCAAATCGCTTACCACAGCTACGCAGACGACACACAGCTCTACTTAGCCCTATCGCCAAACGACTATAGCCCCATTGACTCCCTGTGCCAATGCATTGATGAAGTAAATGGTTGGATGTGTCAAAACTTTCTGCAGTTAAACAAAGACAAAACTGAAGTCATTGCGTTTGGAAACAAAGATGAAGTTCTCAAGGTGAATGCATACCTTGATGCTAGGGGTCTAACAACTAAAAATCAAGTAAGGAATCTTGGTGTGTCTCTAGAGTCAGACCTTAGTTTAAATAGTCATGTCAAAGCAATAACTAAATCAGCATACTATCATCTGAAAAATATTTCAAGAATTAGATTCTTCGTTTCCAGTCAAGACTTAGAGAAACTTGTGCATGCTTTCATCACCAGCAGGGTGGATTACTGTAATGGCCTCCTCACTGGCCTTCCTAAAAAGGGCTGCCTTCCTGGCTGCTGCCAGGATTCTGAGCAGGACCAGAAATAATATGAACATATCACACCAGTCCTCAGGTCTTTACACTGGCTGCCAGTTACATTTAGGATTGATTTTAAAGTATTATTACTGGTATATAAATCATTTAATGGGTTAGGACCTCAATATATTGCAGATATGCTAACTGAATATAAACCCAACAGATCGCTCAGATCATTAAGATTAGAGCCTTGCACGGGCCTCAAATCTAGGCCCTAGCCCGGCCCTGGCCCGAGACGTCCAGGCCCTAGCCCGGCCCGTGTCCGACAGCTCATCAGAATGATCAGCCTGAGTCCGACCCAAGCCCGTTATTAAAAAAACAAAAACAAAAAAAAAAAAAAAACACCTACACAGCTTGCCCTGTTGCAGCAGTCATTTAAACAGATATGTTTTGTCCTCAATGGCAAAGTAGTTACCGTTTAGATTATTTTCATTTCTTTATAAAGTTAATTAAGACAAATGTTTCTTTTTATTTATTTTTTTATGACGACCAAGCAACCGACAGCGAGTTAAACATGTTTGATCCATTTATAGCCTCTCAAATCAACACTTTACTTGGCTACAATAAAATCCATAGATATAAAACAACTTAAACATATTCACACAGTCAGTTAAAGTTAGTTTAAACGTTTGTTAAACGTTTATTGTCATTTTTGAAAAGCTGAGGCAAAGTGCTCCGCTGCTCGCAACAGCGCTCGCACAATACAATTTACAATACAATACAATACAGAGAATGCAATCTAAACAAATCAAATAAATTAGGCCCTACATTAAAAACAAACATGCAGGTTATCTTACCTCAAAAATCAAGTCTTCACTACAGAACATGGCCATTCGTATTTCCAAAAGTTTCCAACAGACTCATGAAACTAAAGTCCAATCAAACAAAAAACAACAAGACAACCTCCTAAACAGTCTCTTACAGAGCATCGTGCAGAAAAAGCACCATCCACCGTGGAAAGTTTTAATCCAGTCGTACCTTTTCCAGCTGCGCTGAAGTCACGCTCACTACTTCTGCTGCTGGCGGGACACTTAACAGAGAACGAGCCGGTTGCGCGGATCGCGTTGCCGGGAAACCTGTGTGCGCGTGTGCGTGCCGTGAGCAGACTGTCAGTCATATATGTCAGTATGATAGGTTATAAAACGTCTTTCTATGTTTGCTTTTCAATAGTCATCTTCTCATATTTTATTTTAAGTAATATCTAAAATAGGCTATAAAAAAGATAAGCCTAAAACAGGCCCGAGGCCCGGCCCGCGTGTGAACTATGACGTTAAAATTGGCCCGAAGCCCGGCCCGAGGAGTGTAAATAAGTCGGGGCCCGTCGGGCTCGGGCTGAAATGCAGGCCTCTAATTAGGATCACATCAGCTAGAAATACCAAGGGTTCACTCTAAGCATGGAGAGTCTGCTTTTAGCTATTATGCCAGCCGCAGCTGGAACCAGCTTCCAGAAGAGATCAGGTGTGCTCCTACAGTAGTCGCATTCAAATCCAGACAAAACACATCTGTATAGCTGTGCATTTACTGAATGAGCACTGTGCCACTGTTCGTTCGACTGTATCTGTACTTCATTTTATTCAAAATGGTTTTAATTTACTGTATTTTATTTTTATCATAATTTTTATTTTTCATAATTTCTTATTTTTTTATTCTGAACTGTTTTAATTATTCTGATTTCTTTTGATTATTTTAATTTCTTCCATGTAAAGCACTTTGAATTGCCATTGTGTATGAAATGTGCTATATAAATAAACTTGCCTTGCCTTGCCTTGCCTTATTGATAAAAGATTTGAATTACCAGACTAACTCGCATCTATAATATTATTTATATTTCTGATTTTCCAATTCTATAGGATACACCTGAACAGCTACAGTGGAACAGCAGGTAAAACCAGTAGCATGGGACAGCCAGGAAGTGATTTCAGCACAAAAGATGTAGACAATGACAAATGTATTTGCAAATGCTCACAAATGCTCTCAGGAGGTAAGAGCAATTTACTTTCAAATACCATTTTACGGTGTGTATCTTAATTGTCTTATTCTAATGGATTTAGACGCGCATTTGCCACAGTTCCTGGATTTAAAAAAGTAAAAGTACCATCGCAAAAATGAAAAGCGAGAGAGGAGATACTCATTTAATCATTTTGAAACATCTTCTCAATGCAGAGTGAATTTACTGCATAAAAAGGGTTTGTTAAAGGTCCCCGGACATGGGGTTATTTTATTATTTTATAATGTTTCCTGGGTTGCCCTTATTATGTTAGTATGTTTTTTTAGATCAAAAGTAATAATTTAGAAATAAAAGGCATTTTTCCTAGCCTGATTTTAGCCTCTGCTTTGAATGCTCTATTTGAAGGGGCATGTCCGCTGTGGGATTCAGTGTAACCGCCCACCGCTGTGATTAGCTGACATGCTAGCATATGAAATAGCAACATATTACATGTGAAACTCTCTTGAATACTTTTACTACAGCTATTATACATTTTTACTATTACAGCTATTGAGATTACTGAATCATGAGAAGTTTTTGAAGTATTTAGATTCCAATCACATAAAATGTTCCTGTGATGAGCATTGAGCATTGACAGTCTGTTAATCGCGAGAATGAAGATCTTATTTCAACGCAGTTTCTGCACTTTCTCTAATGCTTTCACCAATGCAAACATGATGATGTACATACAGTAAGAGCTTCGTTGTGCAGTGTAAAGTGCATCATTGATTTCGTAACGAGTTGTCCAGATAAACTCGCGCTGTGTGGAAAGATTGTTCTTTGATCGCTTTCTGTATAATTTGTTCACAATTCAAATAAGATTATTTTTATCCTACTAAAAGAAACAATGTGAAGCTGATCATTTTAGTCACTGGCTTAACTTACTGATGCATTAACAGTATCAAACGATTTTGGGAGAAAGATTAGCTTACCTGTCTGAACTTGAACAATTAGGCTGCAAATCAGAAATTGTTACTTGGTAGCTTGATCGATTTATTTTCAGTCGTCGGTGAAATGTTTGGACCATACAAAACTTGGGAGATGAGTCGGCGCATTTCCAGAGAAAATAAAATTAACCCATTGTTTCTTCAGAGGCTCGAATGAAGGAACTAAAAAATACTTTTGTGTTCATTTGTACATCCAAACACTGAGCAACTGCCATGCTTTGCTCGTTTGCAAGCCATGATATCTCTCGAGGAAACAGTCAAATCTAAAAGCTGTTACTCTAGGAAAAACTAAAATTGCGCCTGCGTGTTCATACTTCCTGTTCCTAGCTCTTTTTCTCAAGTTCTCCGGGCGGGCAAAGCAGAGAAAGGGAGAGGTAATCTTTCCCCGTATGACATCATACAGGGGAGATTCAAGATCGGTGGGTCTGAGCTGCAGAGAAGAGAAAAATAGCCAAAGCTCGGTTTACACAGATTGAAAATTCTAGACATGAGGGGACCAAATACAGGCTAGGGGAACTCATATTAATGTTAAAAAACCTCTAAAAATGAAATTTTTATGTCAGAGGACCTTTAAACATACATACACAGAGAGATTTAGTTTAAAGAATAAAACAAAACGCAATGAGGCAGGGGTAAAAAACATCTCTCTAGTCAGTGAATGCAACAACAATGAAAAAGCACATTCAGATGTGATGCAGAAGCCAGAATCGTATTCCAGACAGAATTCGATATGGGGTTAGAATTGTTCCATTAATCCAAATAGATAGGCTGAGATCCACAAATTAATATAAATATTTTCACAAAATTAATACAATTTAAAAAAACAACAACAAATAATTAAAATGAAATAAATAAATATAAAAAAAAATATGATAAAAAAATATTTACAAATGTGTTGCGTCACAAACACAACTGCCTGACATTCCTTTGTGAATCATTTCCTGTGCATTAGTAGATCCCTGCAAGCATTTGTGGATTTTGAAACATTTTCTAGCATCAAGATGTGCAGACACTCCACCCACTGTCTACTTAAGCCAATCAGATAATAGCTATTTGCGCTGACCTGCACTGATAGCATGCTCTCGCTTCAACCAATCACTTTTTTTATAAATGGCAAAGTCAGCCATAATAGAGGAAATAGCATTGATGCATTCAAAAACAAAATTGTTCATTTGTAATACCTGTAGTAATATTTGGGAGCCTGGTGTATGTTAAAAGCCAACATTTTGTGTTGTCACAATATACTTGTGTTTTTAAATATTAAAGTATATATTTTTGTTGTATAATTTAGGTTGGTGGTTTGATGCCTGTGGACCATCAAATCTCAATGGCGTATACTACCAGCAAGGACAGAACACTAATCGTTTCAATGGCATCAAATGGTACTACTGGAAAGGTTCAGCATATTCACTAAAGGCCACGACTATGATGATACGACCGTCAAACTTCTAAGCTTCTAGTTCTAAGGCACAATAGCCGCTTTTCCACTGTCGGGCCAGTACGAACTGGGGCAACAGGCTGTGCTGGGATAATAGCCTTGAAAAAAAAAAAAAAAACAACAACCTGAGGAGCACTGTCAGTGACAATCCCAATAGTTATATTTTCAGTCAGAGAAGGAGAAGCCCCGACGAGGCACAATCAAGCCCAGGAAGTGACAGTGGAAACGCGACTGGCTGCAATAGCACTCTGCTTTTGGCTCGACATTAGAAAAACGGCTAATGACTACTGATGTCACTGCTTTCATATCCTATAGAGAAACATTGAGGTGTCACTGCTTTCATATCCTATAGAGAAACATTTGTTGAGAGGTGTGACCTTCATGCACTTCTGATACAGGACTTCTATTTAAAAGATAAAGCACTTGAAAAACAAAACAAAACAATTTTTTTTACAGTGTCAAATTGCTAATTCATTTAATATGAAATCCTGACATACAACATATTAATGGAACTTCGTCAAGGGAAAAGTTTTGTTCAAATGGATGTGTTAATATGTATTGTTAATTGAAGAACAGCTGTAAAGGGGATATACACCTGTACATTGATGCTTCACAGGATTTCCTTAATTCTTCATGTAGATACGTGGAATCAGAACTACTTTCTTAGTATGCTTATTTTATTTGTAAATACCAAATTATTTACAAATATTTAATTATATTATTGATAAATTGTCAAATGTAACCATGGTACAAGAGTGAGTTAAATGCATAAAGCTGCGGATGTTCTTTAGACATGTTGTACAAATTGTTACTCTTTAAAACTATTGTTTACACATGGTTTAGTGCTTTGGACCTTCTTGTAGATATCTTAACTGTGGACATTTGTTGACTGTTGACCAAACTCTGCAGGAATTCTTAAAGGGTCCCTTCTTTGCAAAATGCAAAATTCACTTTTACATGGTTTTTTGAAAAAAAAAAAAAAAAAAATGTTTGGTTGGTTGTCCACAGTGTGGATAACCAACCTATAAATGGAAAAAAATTCCACCCACACTTTTTTGTATTCCCTAAAAATAAAATTAAAAATTGTCTCAAAATGATTTGTTCATGTTTTCTACCCATTGTGACATCACAATGGAACAGGCCCCTCCCATGACTGGTGACGGACTTATTCCTATTAGCATAGGTCCTCACCTGAGTGAGCTGCGCACTCACTACACTTGAACTTGACGCACAACGTAATGATGGCAATTGACGCCTTTTGCGGTTCAAATAAACAGGGCTGGGCAACCGCGTTCATCATTACGGTGTGCGTCAAGGTTTACTCTTTTGGCGTAAATCGATATGTACGGCCGCCTGCCGGTAGCTAGTTATTTTAGTCGATAAAGTTTTAAATATGGATATTTTTCTAACACGAACGCATCGCTTCACTTCAAAAGGCCTTAATTAACCCCCAGAATTTAATTAACCCCTGGAATGTGTGTGGAACACTTTAATCATGAATAGATGCACTTTGATGGACTTCCAAAGACATACACACATTCACTCCCATTATAACGCTTGGAAGAGCCAGGACATTTTTGAATAGAAATCCGAAATGTGTTCGTCTGAAAGAATGTCATATACACCTAGGATGCCTTAAGGGTGGATAAGTATATTTTAAGTTTATTTTCTTCACAATTAAAGGGATAGTTCATCCAAAAATGAAAATTAGCCCATGATTTATGTACATACACAAAATAAAACATTGCGCTTTTCTAAGTGTGTAAAGTGGAAAACTATAATGTATGGCTAAATACCACAAGAAGTGCTTGGGAGTACTTAGACTCAACGCAGTAATATCATCACTCATGAAAAATCCTCTTACACGTGTCCTTGCTTGATGAACATATTCAGTTTTGATGAGAAAGAAAAAAACCTAGAACCTGTAACCTCTGACACGCTTGGCAAAAGATCTACCACTAGACCATTAATGAACTCAAACAAAACTTGCGGATTGATGCCTTTATTTACGGGTTGAGCAGAGAGGCTCATTCTCTTTTCCTTTTCATAGTCTCTTCTGACCGCGTTTTCTTAGCTTTTTCCATCGTTGAGTATCACGTCTGAAATGTGTGCAAGTGTCTTTATGTTTCATGTTGTGGTTTATGTGTGTGACGTCATTGGTGTAAAGCATGTCGTGATTCTCTCAAGATTTGTTGGGGCGCTCCTCTCAAACTTGCATTGCTGGTTTTTCCAGAGTGCTTTACTACCAGGATGATTCACCCTACTATGAGTTTGTTTACCACCGAAATGACAGTGAAGCTGCTATATTAAGGTACAATTCTTGCATAGTGTGCCTTTAAGTGCTATCAGTGTCTCACGTGCCATATCGATTAAGTGCAAGCACTGAGACGAGAGAGGTATGTATCAACTAGTCTTAGTTAAAGGCAGGGTAGAAATTTTCTAAAAAAAACTTTTTCCCAAATTTGTTTAAACTGTCTATGTATACTAATACATAATTAAAATGCAAGTACTCTGAAAAAGAAAAAAGTATACAAATCGAGTGTCTGTAGTCCTCTCAGTGCTGCAAAAAACACAGCTCATTATTTACAACCGAGATGAAAGAAATGATTGGCTGGGCGACTGTCACTCTGTCACAGCAGCCCACATGCGCGCACACGTTTCCTCGTGGAGTGGAAGAGATAGGAAGCTAGGAAGAATCACAATTATGGCAGAGAAAGAGCAGTCAAAATTTCCAGTTACCTGCAATCAGCGAAGGAAAACCAGGCAAAAAATGAAGAAAGTATTTGAAAAGGCTATGACCAAAAAGTCTTTGGATAAAGCAAGAAGTCAGACGAGAGTCAATATCGGCGGGGCTTTCCAACCGTGGCGACAACTGACAACCAGGGGGTGAAAAGTGACGCCAACGGTGCTTTCGTGGAAGCTCTTACATGTAAAACACCGAATATGTTATGAATCTTACACGAAATTCACCTTCATCACAGTGTAACTGATGGTAATGGGAAAACGTGCATCAATGCAACCTGTTTTTAGTTTTTATGTTACTAGCTCGTTACTAAATCAAACTCAATATTTTTTAAACTTTAGCATTACCAGTATCGATATGCTAGCTTGATAGCAAGTACTACCGGCCATGTTAGTTGTTTATATTAATAATGATAAGTTAGGCATTTTATTACATGAGATTCTGAAATGATGTCACTACATGCACTGCTCCTCTCCGCAGTGCTGGTAAACACGTCCTCCAGCTGAGTGTGGTCTGCAGCGCATGTTCATGTATTTTGTGGGCGTGGCTTTGTAAGGATCCTAGACGGGAGGGGGTGGGAGTGAATGAAATAAAGAGCTGTGTTTATTGCAGCACTGAGAGGACTACAGACACTCAATTTAGAGTACTTACATTTTAATTATGTATTGGTATATACAGTGCCCTCCACAATTATTGGCACCCCTGTTTAAGATGTGGTTGAGGACTTTTAAAAATTCTCCCTTTTTTTTTAAACAACATAGAATCCAAATGCAAAAAAAGAGAAAAATCCAACCTTTTATTTAAGTACATTACTTTGGTGGTAAAAAAAAATGTAAAATTTAGAAAAATAAAAACTTCAAATCCTGTGTCCCACAATTATTGGCACCCCTAACAATTCCGCTGAAAAATGTAATTGATTTTTAAAAAAAAATATATTTTCTGTAGTTGCTAATGTTGGTCAGGATATCTAGGAACTTTTAATTAGTAATTCATGACTTCCTATTTCCCTGGGGTATACATATGACATGACACAGAGGCCTAATTCTCTTACCCATTTGTCAACATGGCAAAGACAAGAGAACACACCATTCAAGTAAGGCAGATGTGTGATGACCTTTATAAGTCAGGCAATGGCTACAAGAAAATAGCCACTCACCTTATATTGCCCATATCTAAAGTTAGAGGAATCATTAAGAAGTTTAAAACAACAGGAACAGTGACAAACAAGGCTGAAAGAGGTCCCAAGTTTATCTTGCCACAATGCACTGTGAGGAGGATGCTAAGAAAAGTAAAAAAAAGTCCTAAGCTCACTGTCACAGAATTGCATCAAATAGTGGCATCTTGGGGTCACAAAATCTCCAAAACAACCATCAGACGCTCTCTACATGCCAACAAGATGTTTGGGAGGCATGCTAGGAAAAAGCCTTTTCTCACTAACACTGACAAACGTCTGGAGTTTGCCAAGCGGCACTGGGACTTCATCTGGGATCGTGTGCTTTGGTCGGATGAGACTAAGATTGAGCTTTTTGGCAACAAACACTCTAAGTGGATCTGGTGTAAAACAAAAGATGTGTATGCCGAAAAGTACCTCATGCCCACCGTGAAGTATGGTGGAGGATCTGTGATGCTGTGGGCCTGTTTCTCTTCCAAAGGCCCTGGGAACCTTGTTAGGGTGCATGGCATTATGAACGCTTTGAACTACCAGGACATTTTAAATAAAAACCTGATGGCCTCTGCCAGAAAGCTGAAGATGGGTCGTCATTGGGTCTTTCAGCAGGATAATGATCCAAAACGTGTGGCAAAATCTACACAAAAATGGTTCAGTCACAAACTCAAGGTCCTCCCATGGCCATCTCAGTCCCCAGACCTCAATCCAATCGAAAACCTGTGGGGTGAGCTAAAGAGGAGAGTGCACAAGAGAGGGCCCAGGATACTGGATGATCTAGAAAGATTTTGCAAAGAAGAATAGTCAAAGATCCCTCTCTCTGTGTTCTTCAATCTTGTGAAATGTTATAGGAGGAGATTAAGTGCTGTCTTGTTGGCAAAAGGGGGTTGTACAAAGTATTAACATCAGGGGTGCCAATAATTGTGGGACACATGATTTGAAGTTTTTATTTTTTTAAATTTTAAATTTTTTTTTTACCACCAAAGTAATGTACTTAAATAAAAGGTTGGATTTTTCTCTTTTTTTGCATTTGGATTCTGTTGTTTAAAAAAAAGGGAGAATTTTTAAAAGTCCTCGACCACATCTTAAACAGGGGTGCCAATAATTGTGGAGGGCACTGTATATATAGTTTAAACAAATGTGGGAAAAAGTTTTTTTTTTTTTTTTTAAATTTCCACCTACCCCCACATTTAAGGGAATAACAGTGTAATATGAAAAAACGTGGAGTATCTATTTAAATTCGCTTGTGTCAGTAACATCTGTTAAAGTTAACACAATGATTTGTTACAACTTTTTATATACAGTACATTTATGTAATAATTACAAAGCATGTCCATTTTTCATAACAAACAGCAGCTCTGGAAAAAAAAATTGGGTTCGCTATCCCGTTTATCCCGCTAGTTTTTAAAACATGGTATTAAGGATCCCAAGACCTCTGTGGAATTTAATAAGTTTGACATTATTCATGGCAACAAAGTGTGTGAAGTGTCTACATGATTGGGAAGTCCATTTCATTTTGCTTTGGAGAAAAAAGTAGCCGGCCTTGTAAAACGAAGAAAATCATCAGACCAAGCAAAACATCTGACTTAACCCCTAGAGGTCGGCAAACACGGTGACTCGTTTTGGCAGATTTTTTTCACATAGCAGAAAAATAGACTTGAAGTACTCCATCTCCGGTCATACAGAGTTAAGAAATATGTAAAACATAAACTGTTAAATGTCTACTTTTTTATGTGCCCACCTACAATCGAAATAAAATATTGTGCTTTTGTAAAATAAAGAAAATAAACGTGCGTTCTGCCACTTCGTCTCTGTGAACTTTTTTCTAGTGCACGTCTCTAAACTTAAACAAAACTCAGCAAATACTATTCACTCAGGCATGAACAGTATACGTTTATAATCATTTGAATTTATACTAAAACTGAAATATTCTCTGTTTATGTAATCTATAAAAAAAGATAAAGATGTCAGCTGTGCTCATTATCGTTCTCACAGCTCATTATTTTCCTAATGTGACACGCCCACGGAGAGTGCGCTCAATTCAAACGCAAATTATCTGAAGCAACACATTGAGACTGTAAATGCCCTCACAAATTCGTTAAACATTAACACACACAATATTTAGTCAGACACTCAGATTAATGTACTGCGGAGTCTTCGGAGGCTGCGAGGAATAATCCATGGGACATTTACCTCAGAACAAGCGCTGGTTTACATTCACTTTGAGGAGCGAGGTACTGAGAATTGCTTTATTGTTTTAAGTGTTTTATGTGCTTTGTTCTAATCGCGATCAATGTTCTCTCTAAGCTGCACTTCTGAAGCCACACCACGCTGAAAATAATAAAATTCCACATAGAGGACTGAGGTAAAAACAATATAAATACTGTTTGTTTTCTCACACAAACCGCTCGTTTCATGTCTTAGGTCATCAATGTGTACTTACATTTACGAGTCATTCCATCATGTTTAATTTGGACTTCTCTGAGCATGCTCTTTGACGTAAACAGAGGGAGGACCCCCTAAACCTCCATTATATGACTGATAGACAACGGTTTGAGCGAAAAATATCAAAATTTAAAATACTGTGGAAACAAAGACACCAACATCTTGGATGCCCTTGAGATAAGCTAAAACATATAAAAAATTAATTTCAAAGTGAACTATCCCTTTAAAAAGTTTGGAACCTCCTGCTAAAGAAAATATTGGAAATTCATAAGGAATAAACAATCATTTAACTTTGATGGTTTAAATATGAATCGGGTGTCTGAACGAATGAACACACAGATGCATAGCCTACTGTTACAGATAAAATAGATAAAATATATATCAAATAAGCTTTAGTTAGACAGTTTCTGCTCGTATGTTAAATATATAGTATGTTTTATACAAAATAAACTAATCAACTCTTATCCAATGCAAGCTATTGCAATGCACATATCAAAATAACGAATCCTTAACTTTGAAATATGTATGATAAAATGTATTTGCCTACTTTAAAAATAATACTTTATATGGAAAAAGAATTTTCTTTTCAAGATGTTTCCAACTCTAACTTTGAACCAATTCTACACCATAGCCCATATTTGACCAGGATATATATATATATATACTGTATATATATATATATATATATATATATATATATAGTCATGCCCAAAATTAATCATACCCCTGGTAAATATGATAAAAAAATGGCTGTAAAAAATAAATATGCATGGTTTATCCTTTTGATCTTTCATTCAAAAAACTGCCAAAAATCTAACCTTCCAGTGAAGTAAAAGAATTGAAAATGGGAGAGAAATCACATTATAAAATAAATGTTTTTTCTCCAAAACACGTTGGCCACAATTATTCATATCCCTAGAATCTTTTATGAATAAAATCTATGCAGTATATTCCCATTAATATTTACTAGGGCTGTAACGATACACCAAACCCACGATTCGGTTCGTATCACGATTTTTGATCCACGATTCGATTCGTATCGCGATTCTATCACGGGGGCGGGGCTTGGGGTGAAAAAATAGATTTTGGGAGGAAAACATATACCGGTATTTTTATTAAATAACATTTGGAAAACCGTGTAGAATCTGAACACCAAAAAACAATAATAACTATGTAAATTATTAAACTAAACTAGGCAGTGTAGGCTGCTGCTTTTGGGTTGTTTTCTGTGCCTACAGGATTCACACAGCCAGTGAATGAAAGAGATCAGCAGAGCGCGTGCGATTACCTGCGTCTGTCTTTGAAGTCGTGAAAAGGTTGCCGTGGCCCGTGTATCATCATTTTAACGTTCACGTCACATGTATTTCCAATAAATGTGCGTCAACAAGAGCGCTGGTCAGCATCCCACAGCGCGTGGAAACCGCGGTGAAATAAAATCACAGAGTCACGCATTGAATCAATGCCATATTGGTCTCTCAGCTTCAGCGTTACCCATGCGACGCTGCTCAGCTGAGCCTTGAGAAGTGGAACTCAAAGTTAAAAATAATTAACACCTTCATTACATCTCTTTTAATGAATCAGCTTTTTTGAACATGTTCGTTGAATGAACGGTTTAATGACTCGCTCAAAGTCCGTTATCATAACAATGTGCGCGCTGAGTGAAAGCCTTTCAATGCGCATATAGACGCTGTTTAGTTTCGGTTACAGTGGTTACTGAAAATATCCTCGTTTTTGTCCACATTGTAAACATATTTATATAGCAACAAATACATATAAATTAAATAAATAAATAAATGGCGGTAATAGGGCATATCGCGCTATTGAGCCACTCAACATTACCGCAAGGGAAATTCCATAACCGCGACAGCTTTCGCAGAAGTGCAGCACGCGCCAAAGAGAAAGGCACTTTTCATGCGGATTACATAAGCAGAGAGCAGTCGGTTTTCTTTCGTTTTGAATTGTTCTGTTTAAAAGTAGACATTTCAATATAAATATATGTCTCAGGTCTATAAGCTTATAGGGTTTTGATTCATGAGACGAGCTCCAGTTCAGGCGCAGGCACCTAAATGTCGTGATTATCTGTGTGCTAGCTATATTTTCTTCTTATTTATTAAATCCAGGCAATTGGTTGATAAAACATTTATTAATATTGAGATACAATTAATAAAAAAACGAAATTCAATTTAAAGTAAGTCTTTGTGCTTTCTATTTGAATTCTCTGAAAGTTTTATTGCCGCTTCCAGAGAACTGTCACGACATTGTTTTTTTTCTTTTTTTCTCGAACATGAAAAATAAAACAAAATAAAAATGTTATGTTCTGGGGGGAGCTAACCCTTCATCCGGTGAGTAGCATTACTTTTGGTTTGTAGGCTACAGTGTAATTTACAGAATTATAAAAAAATATAGGCTATATTTTTGCCACAATTAAAGATGTTTTGTGTTGCGTCCGTGTACGCGTGTGTATTTCCATCATATTAAATATAAAATGCATGTGTAGACTTAGCTTTTTCTAATGTCTGGACGTACTGGATTTTATTAAGGGAGTAGGCTATGGATAGAAACAGAAGTGTCAATATATTGGTATTAAATAAATGCATTTTCTGAGAATGTATAGGCTATGTATTATTTTGAAGGATTTAAGTTTTGGCTAATTTACCCTCAACTAGTTTTGTGATGTAGGTCTACGTATTTTATAATGTTAACTTTAAATAATATTAATTGTAATTTAAAGATGTGGTAGCATTGGATCTGGACGGGAAGGATAACTGGGAGGTGGAAGGGGTGTGTCGCGAATCGCGATTCTGCCGTCTCACATCGCGATACAGGATCATGGACCTGAGTATCGCGATTTCGATTTTATATCGTATATCGTTACAGCCCTAATATTTACCTTTTTTAGCACACCAGGGTGACTAGGAACATGAAATTGTCCAGTCATGATGACTTCTTGATTCATAGGAGTTTAAATATGAAGAAGCACAAAGGCCAAATTCCCTGAATCATCCATCACAATGAATACAATCAAAGAACATGGTTCTGATGTGCATCAAAAGATTGTTGAGCTTCACAAAATAGAAAGTGGATGTAAGAAAATAGCTAAAAAATTGAACATTCCCATTTTGACCATCAGGGCAATAATTAAGGAGTTATAATCAACTAAAGATGTTACGATTCTACCAGGAAGAGGATGTGTCTCTATATTTTCTTAATGGACAGTGAGGATGAAAGTTTGAGTGGCCAAAGACTCTTCAAGGATCACAGATAGGGTTGTGACAGTGAGGATATTTTCTCACCGGTTATTCGACGTGTGACAACACCGGTAATACTGGTGTCACCGTCAGGGACTTTTAAATCGCTAATTTAAAGGCAAATGTAAAATGGCACTTTTGTCGATGCCTGTCCCATCTAACTAGAAGTAAAATGAATGAATAATAATATAGCCGTAAATAAAATGACCCACATGATGACCTTTCACCTGACGCTGCACGCGCTTTTTTTAATTTCGCTCGGCTACGCGCAATCACGCATTCCTAGAGGATAGCTTCAACTCTTGCGGCTGCTGGTAAGTGGTGTTATATTCTCAGCGAAGTGATTTTGATGTTTGTTTACTTATTATTATTCTTATTTTACTAGAACGACGTGAAGAGAGCATGCAGAGAGATGTTGTTTGTATTGCTGTGTGCAGTGATGGGAATAACGGCGTTATAAAATAACGCCGTTACTAACGGCATTACTTTTTCCAGTAACGAGTAATCTAATTGATTACGCTTCTCATCTTAACAACGCCGTTACCGTTACTGCCAAAAATGCGTCCCGTTACTATAACAACTGATGAAGCTGTTTTTTTTTTTTCATCAGACCAACTAGATCTCTGAGCGAGAGGCACACTTTTTTACTGTTCTTCCATTGAGCATGAGACAAGCGCATAAATGCTGACGATTGGCTGAGCTAGAGTAAACTGTCACTGAAGCCAATCAGAGGTAGAGTTGGGCGGGTGTTCTAAAGCACGCATAGTAGTGATGAGCATTCGGCTCTTTTGACTCAGCTCTGAAAAGAGCCGGCTCTTTTGGCTTACAAACGGCTCTTTAAATGACTTTGACTATAATATTTCACTTTTTATTATATAATTATTTAATTTCTATAGGCTAAATTAGTAAAAAATAGAGTCGGCTCTTCAGATATGCGAGCCAGCTCCCGACGTTCAAATAAAAGAGTCGGCTCATTCGCGAATCGCGAACGACCCATCAAAAGCTCATTCGCGAACGAGTCGATCCATCATCACCTACGCTCCTCCGTGAACGACCCATCATCACTATCGGCTAACGCTCATGAATTGCGAACGACCCATCATAACGCATAGTCGGAATAACGGACACAAGGAATAACACAAGCCAGTCAGTCAACGAGAGACAGGTATGCCGACGAGCCCAAATAATCCAAAAGTAGCCTTCTCTAAATGGTATTGCTTATGTTAAGTTTTCATTTCCTTCTGTCATGTCCATGCACAATATGTTGCAATCATCCATCCTCTAAAGAACAATCCAGATACAATTTCTCAGTGTTATTTATTTGTTAGTTTTCGTCTCAATGCGCTGGCATAACATCAGTGAGCGATGAGCAGCAGCACGACATTCATCTCAAGGAAGGAACACAAGTTGAGTCAAAATAAAAGTCCCCATTTGTTCACACATGCGCACAATGAACTCTTGCACATTTTTAGTAACAGTAAATAGCATAAAGTAAAAACAAAATAACAGTAAGAAACATAAAATAATATAGTTAATGAGAACATATAACTCAACAGCTTAACAAACTTAATTTAATTTTGCCCAGTTGTGGCCTGTTGAGGGGCAATAAATATCAAAAGTTCCAAAACATCTATTGTGTTATTTGCATTGATCCACTATATAAACATAACATCTACATACATGGCATTTGATTGGAGGCTAGTCTCACTTTGTCCCACAGCAAAAATTTTTTTTAGATGTGTGTACAATGATTCATGTTTCTGTTAATGTATTGTATTAAGTGTCCATTTCATTATAAAATTCTGATTTTTCATAAATAATTGAACACGCACATGTGTGTTAAGTTCCGTTAAATAGGGGTAGAGGTGGGGTCACATTTGAGCATTTAAAATTTAATTTTACTTGAAAGTAACGCAATAGTTACTTTCTTAAGTAACTAATTACTTCTTAAAAATTGTAACTGAGTTACTAATTTAGTTACTTTTTGGAAGAAGTAACTAGTAACTGTAACTAATTACTTTTTAAAAGTAACCTGCCCAACACTGGCTGTGTGTAGGCTGTAGAAGTAACGTTAGCTTGCTGTTTGAGGGAGAAAAGTTTCACGGGGGTGGAGGGGTGTTATTTGACTAAAAACTTTTATTTTTACTTTTACTTTTTTAATTTTTACTTAAACTATTATTATGATTACTACAGTATTTATTTAAAAAACGCAGAGTGCCATAAAAATTATTATCACAACTCTGGTAAGTTATCACATAGGCTTACCAGTTAGTATCTTATGTTTTGTGTGCAGAAGCCTCTGTGAACATCTCCCCTAGTAACGTTTCTATTATATACTATTATTTTATTATTATACTTTAGCAGCCTGGGCAGAATCTGTAGCTTTAGCAGGTCAGTGAAATAGTGAGCCAGTTCCAAACACTTTTAGCAATCTTTACATCTTGTCATGGTCACATAAAAATGGTTTAATCAGCTAATACCCTATATTTCTGTTTATTTTAATGTCTACAGTCTCAGATCAACTCCAGCAGTATCAGCAGCAGCAGTAACAACAACAACAGCAAAGGCAGCAAACTCACTTAAGGACTTTAGTAAAAATTTACCGGAACAGGTATCACATTAATGTTAAAAATCTTGTATTAATTGGTGTTTCTGTTTGCTTTGTTTTTATTTTCATTGTATAAAATGTAACTCTTGTATTTTTGTAAATCAGTTTTTGCCATGAAAATAGCCACAAATGCTGATATGCCATTAAATAAAACTATACTGTACTGCACGAAACATGGGCCACGTTGACTTTGTCCTACACAGTTCACTATAACAGCTGTTCTTTATTATTCTGTATAACAGAGAAGAAAAAGTCATCAGGTTGGGACAATTTAAGATGCTTCAGTTTCTAATCCCAGAGTTATATATAGAGCACATAAATAATTTTTTTAAATTTTAAACTTTAAAGTAGTCTTTTCTGTTCTGTTTCTTTTTCAAAACTGCATCAATGCATTTGCTGCTGTATCAATGCAGAGTCATCTGTATTGATATATTTCTGTATTGATATTTTGAGCACAGCCCTATTTAAAGGAACACTCCGACTTTTTGGGACTTTAGCCTATTCACCTTACCCCCCAGAGTTAGATAAGTCCATACATACCTTTTTCATCTCCGTGCGTGCTATAAGTCTGTTTGACGCACCCACCGCTAGCCTAGCTTAGCACAAAGACTCGATGTGACTGGTTGCAGCTTTCATACTGATCCAAATGAGTGGCAAAATAACGCAAACGTTTTCCTATTTACATGTTGTGATTTGTATAGTCACATAATGTACAAATAACAAAGTCAAATGAGACACAGACATCTTTTAACCGTATAAAACCTGGGAACTATTCTCTGAAGGCGAAGCACTGCTACTTTGACGGCGTAATAACCGCATCACCGGAGACACGCCGTGGTGAGGAGCGGAGAGTTCGCTCGGTGTTTGGGTAATAGAGTCAGCAATTTATAAATAGTAAAAGCGCAGTTTAGAGTCATGGGTTTTCGCTCTATTGTAAATAGCTGCGACTGTAAACAGGGGAGGTAACCATGTATCACAGAATTCCAACTAAAAACGCTGACTGGATGAAGAAATGGCTAACTTACTCTGGATATTTATCCAAACACACCTAAGATTATCAAGGGACATTATGTTTGCTAGGTACATTTCAATGAGGACGACTATTTTGAAAAAATGGAATTTGCCACACGGACCATAATGTGCTGAAGGATACGGCCATCCCATCGATAGCACAGACAGGACAAGTGGATCACCTGCGGCTGAGGTAAGTGTTCCGTTATGTTTTTAGATGACCTACTGTAACAGTGCCTTTAGCCAGATCTAATGTAACGTTAGTGACACTATTATATGATTAGGGTATGAATACGTTTTTATCTTGATGCGGTGCGGACGCGCTTGGGGAAAAAAAAACGAGCGCGTTCACCGCGTTGAACTTGCACCCTGCGCGCGGCGCGCCTAGTAGCCTAAATTTGAAATAACCATGGAAATAACGAACTTGGGCGTGCAAAAGGGTACGATAGGCTGTGAGTTCATTGTGCAAAAACAATTTGTGCTATTACTTTCACCTTAATCTATCCTATAGTAATGCAATACTGTATATTATATAGGCTACTGTTGAATACATTTGGTTCAGCTAATAAATTGCATTTAAAATATATTGATTCCTGTAATAATAATTATTTATTCATGTGATATTTATAAATCTGGGTGCGTTTTTGGTTGGAAATCAATGAAACATGGTACTGTATTACCTGGTCTCCCCTGTTTATTGTCACAGCTCATACAATAAAGCAAACACCCATGATAAACTATGCTTTTCTATCTAACGTTAGTAATTGCTGACTCTTTATTCCAACGCTGAGCGAAGCGAACTCTCTGCTCCTCGTCACGGTGCGTCTCAGGTGATTGTTATCACTCTGCCCAAGTAGCAGTGCTTCCCCTTCAGAAAATATAGTATTTATATGGTCAAAAGATGTCTGTGTCTCATATGGCCTTGATATTTGCACACTCTGTGACTATACAAACCACAACATGTAAATAGGAAAACGTTTGCGTTATTTTGTCACTCATTTGGATTAGTATGAAAGCTGCAACCATTCACATCCAGTCTTTGTGCTAAGCTAGGCTAGCGGTGGGTGCGTCAAACAGACTTATAGCACGCACGGAGATGAAAAAGGTATGTATGGACTTATCTAACTCTGGGGGGTAAGGTGAATAGGCTAAAGTCCCAAAAAGTCGGAGTGTTCCTTTAAAGCCTTGTTTTCATGTGCCCCATTTTATACTTTGAGCGCCTTTAAGTTATGGACAGTATCTTTTGATTTCCTAGGTAATTTGATTTCCTAGGTATTTTTTTTTCATCTTGTGTGTAAAAAAAAAAAAAAAATGTTGCACCTTGATTTATCATATGTTCAGATCTATCTACCGAAAATATATGCAAAATTGCTCATATTTAATGAGATAATGCCTAATTTGCCTAATTAAATATATGCAAAATTGCTCATATTTAATGAGATAATGCATAATTTGCATAATTAAATAAACAAATTTCAAAAACTTATAATACAATTTCTTATATACTTGTTGTAAGTAATCAACTGAGGAAGTTTCATGGTGATATCTATTTAAAAATTGTACCCTATTCACCTAGTGACTCACCTTAAAAGTTGGTATTTTGAAAATATAAAGGCAGTGAGCCTCCAATATATCTTTGCTCTGACCCTTGACTCAATCTAGAAACTTAATTTCCTCATATTGATTGCCTACTTACAAAAAAAACAAGGAGAAAATGGTCCAACGACTGTGCAAGATATCAATTTGCCAACCATTTTGATATGCAAATTAGAAGGTAAAACACCCAAAATTTCACTTGGTTACCAGTTTTTTTGGACTCAACACCTTGGAAATATGTAAGATAGGCCGGTACCCGACTTGTACCCATAAATGCTCCTCACTTTCACTTTTGGGGTATATTCCATCTAGACTAGGACCCCAAAACACCCTAGACCTCAGAGGGTTAAACTTTTGAAAACACTGAATGGGACACCTTTGCACAAGGAGCTAACCTAGAGGAATATGCCTCGACAGTCCTGTCACACATCACATTTTGAACCATCAAAGTGTATTTTAAAAAGAACCCTTGGTTTAATAGTGAGGTTAAAACTCTTAGAAAGGCTGGGGGCTACTGCTTTTAAATCTGGGGACATAGAGGCATACAGAAATGCAAAAGGAAAACAGGAAGGGCATCAAGGTTGCAAAGCGCCACTATAAACAGCATATTGAGGATCATTTCAACAAAAATGAATCCTGCACCATTTGGAAAGGAATCAAGGCAATCACTAATTACAAGAGTGGTAACAGCCAGATGCCCAACAATGATACCGCTTTCCCTAATGTCCTAAACCATTTCTTTGCTTGTTTTGATAACGGAAACAACAGCCCTACCACCACCTTTACTGCACCGCTGCAGACAGGGTAAGCACTCATTCTGCACCCACATCAAGCAAGGTCCACTCTGACTAAAACTTACATCAAGAAAGCAGCTAAAGCTGAACCAGATGGAGTACAGGGAAGGATTTCACTCACTTCAGATGAACTCACTTCAACAGGCTATAGTTTCCCAACTTGTTTCAAATCAACTCCTATTATCCCTGTGCCAAAGAAATCTACAGCAAAATGCTTGAATGACCGGTTGCTTTGACACATATTATTATGAAGTGTTTTGAAAGGCTGATACTGAACCATTTTTGCAAGGAGAAAAAAACAGGCTAATAGATATTAAGAATACTTTAATGAAATACAGGCATTACCAGTACTAGTGAAAGTTGTCAAATTTATGGTTATAGAGCCATTTAGTGTTCAAGAGCAGAAATGTATTGGCTGCCACAACCAACACCCAAGGCAGCAAAAAATATATTCTAGTTGAGTGCCATCTGTACTTCATAATTTGTAATGTATTACATAAAATGCAGCAGTGTCTAATTATGTTGCATACACATTACTGCAAGTGTGCTATATATGAGACAAAAAAGAAGGATTTTACAGATAGTTATTTTCTTTTGTTAAATTAATCATAAAATGGTAACCTGTGTGTAATGTAAACCACTACTAGGAGATCACAGATTGATGTCACTACCTGTACTGCATTAATATCAAAATACACACGATTACATTTTGAAGAACAGACGGAAGAAAATCTGTCGATAGGAATCTCATTTGTTGTATTTTGTATGTTTAGATGTTCAACCGCAAGCACAAGCACTTCTCACGATGTTGATGCAAAAAGTTTCCAATCATTCTTTTCAGCGTCAGTGGTCTGAAAATTTTATGCAAGCACTGCAAATGCTCTCATCAGGGCCATCAGGAGGTGCTCTGAGTTTAGTTTCCTTTATGTCCACAGAGTTTTTTTATATGCATTGTGAATGCAAAACACTGCAGGTTCACTTCATATCTAATATCTTCCAATATTCCAAATTTAGCTGTATTTACTACAATTAGGGGTGTCCATGGTTAACCGGTTAACCGATTAACCGTTTAAAATTGGATAACCGAGTGAAACCTTTTTGCTCGGTTAAGTGGCGTCAATACATATTTGCACAAAACTTTTGCATTTTTTTTCTTCTGATTGTCGATAAAAAAACATTGTGAAATGACAGCGTTTCCATTAACATTTACATTTCCATCCATAAAACATTTTTTTTTTCCTTTCGCGATAAGCCATTCCAAAAATAATGGCAACGGACGTTGGTAGTCTATCACAGCCACCGCACTAAACATTATTATTATTTATAAAAGGAGACGTGGTGTGTCATCCAAGCATTAATGGCAGGGACAGTCACAGAGTTTCTGTGTGTTTCTCCCTTATTTCTGCTCCGCGGTCTTGATTGTGGCATTTCTTTGAGGTTTTGTCTAGTAGGCTATTCCTTGTATCCTTTATGAATTTTAAAAAAGAACTCTGCCTCGTATATGTACAAAAGGTCTACTTTTGTGTTCATTCGTTTCCCCTTATTTAATCCGTAGGCCTAATTGCAAAACGAAAAATGAACGGTTGTTGTATTTTGTAAAACGCAGAGTTGAACACCAAAATGTTAATTTGAACTGTAGGACTACGTCAAATGCTGCGCAAAAATATATAGGCTATATATCGACGAATTTTCAGATATTTGTTTGATTTTTTGCCCCTTTAAACATTTAAAATATTTGACAAATGAATATGGGAAAAAAAAAAGATTTTACTGGTTTTCTGAGGCCAGATTAGAACCTGGAAATGATTTTCCCCCGCAATGCTGAATGAGAAGAGCCGTAACCACAGCCTACAGAAAGGGGATTTAGATGATTTATAAGATATAATAAATGTGTCTGATAATAAAATAATATAACATAACGAGGCATTAATTGTTTATTAATAAACTATTGTTTTCTAAATCAGTTTCTGCTAAAAACAAATCTCCATCCCCGGATGCACCTTTAGAGAGAAATACATAATTAGCTGACTACATAATTACATAGTCAGAAGATATTGGCTTTCGATTCGAATTTGTTCGTTTTAAATTGGACATTTAAAGCTTTAGCCTACAAAAGCTTTAAATGTCCAATTTAAAACGAACAAATTCGAATGCGGTGTCTGTTTCAGTTCTCGCGCTTCAGTTCACGGAAATCATGAAGCGCGCCTGTTTGTTAAAGCACAACGTTTTCTTGTTATTGTGAGTTTATGCAAATAAATGTATTTGCGAATAATGTATTATTATTTTCTGTATGACCAGAAATTAAAGAGTATTTTAAGTTGTTTCCACTGAAAGAACTGCAATGAAACTGCAAGTGTTCACATGGGCGTCTCGCAGCCTCCACACTAAGCACACACACTGGATATGCGTCAAAATATTGTGTTTATTTGTGCTTTGTTCCTTTTTTGGATAAAAGCGTCTTCTACATATGCAGCCTAATAAAATGTTACAATAATGATGATTATTATTATTATTTGCGGATACGGAGTTTTTGCGAAATGGACGTGTTGTCAATGTGCGTATTTTCAATGGGCAATTTCAGTTTGAAGGGTGTTGGAAACGCGCCTACTTTAACTGCTCTGAACTTACCACTGCGTTTTATTTCTATAAATTAATTTCGTTTCAAATGGGGTCCAACCAGTTATTAAAGGTGTTAAAAATTAACTCTGTATCTCGAGGTTGCGGCGCGCACACGGTTAACCGAGTATTAACCGACAAGGGCCTCGGTTAACGGTTAATGAAAAACTTGAAAACGTGCAGCCCTAACTACAATACACATTGCAAAATATCTCACTATGTAATATAATTTGTATATTTAAAAAAAGTACAAAACTCTCCTGTGTGGTCATAATTGGGACAAAACATCCCTATTGTAAATTACTGATTATCCAAATCCAGTCATGTGTGAAGAGATTATTGTTAATCTTCTCCTAACAAGGCCACATATTAAAATCTGGGTAGATTAGATGGTACTCAAACAATGAGCTCTCGTAATCAATGTATTGGATGCAGATGAAATGGCCATGAATAAAGATCTGTGGCTATGTTGCAGTCTGAACATAGCCTCATATCTTTATTTATGACCATTTATTTATTTATTTTAAAGTTTATGATTTTTGTTTGTTGTGCAAATTGTTTAGGAAGCAAGAGGTAGTCTACCAGCTGGTTAGAAATCTGGGTGGTTTTACAGTGGTCGATAATGTGTGTGAAAGCACCACTCATGTAGTGTCCGGCAGCCCAAGGTGGATGCTTATTAACTGGTTAGGCATTGCATGTGGCTGCTGGATCCTGTCCTTTGAGTGGGTGTGTAGTGCTTATTGCTTTCTGTGTATTTTTCGTAATTTTGATTAACATTACTAAATTGAAGTGTACTTACAGGCGCAGCTGGAAAATGATCGGATAGCTCATAAGGTTCTTCAGGAACCCACTGCCTGTGCTCCAAACACCATAGGATCTGCAACAACAGATAAAACAGATAACAACAGATAAAAACAAACAAACAAACAAAAACAATAGTATATTAACTATCACTTATATCTTTACAGAATGATGTTTATCACATTTAGGAAAAAATTCATACAAAGTAATAAGCAATATACACACCCACTCAAAGGAGAGGATCCAGCAGCCACGTGCAATGCCTAACAGGATATTAAGTGTCCGCCGTGGGCTGCCGGACACCACATGAGTGGTGCTTTCACACACATTATCGACCACGGTAAAACCACCCAGATTTCTGACCAGCTGGAAGACTACCTCTTGTTTCCTAAACACAAATGCACAACAAACAAGAAATCATAAACTTCAGGGTTTCTGCAGGTCTCAATTCACCATTACACAAATTAAGGCCTTAGGGCCGGTTCACATATCGCGTCTTTTGCGCGCTCAAGTTCGTTATTTCAAATGTAGGCGCGCGGTATGCACGCTCATAATGGAAGCGACGCGGTCGCGGTGCGACGCGCTCGTTTTTTCCAGGCGCGTCCGCGCCGCATCGAGATAAAAACATCTCAACTTTTCAGAATGCCGCAAGCGCACCGTAGGTCACGTGTCACGTCAACCAATCAGCTTCCTCGCCATTTTTGTTACCTCTTCTTAAAATATAATCAAACTGGTCCTTGTCCACTCTGAAATAGGCTTTGAACCTCCCATTGTCCAGGCGGAGTTCCTGAATCAGCTGGTGAAATTCCCCATGGTTCTTGCGTTTTTGTAGTATGGGGTGCACCCAAACACTGCAGCGTTTTTTTACTTTTCTGAGTAAATAAATCTTGTAACAGAGTTACAGCAAAGGTTTTTCGGTGGTGGAAATCCATTGCTGAAACTTCCTTCATGTAATGGAGAGCGCAGCTGATGGTTGCTTAGCAACGACAGACGCGTTTTCTACGCATTTTTAGGCGTGATATGTGAACGGCCCCTTAAAGAGCAAGATTTGAAGAAAGACTGTAGAAAGAGTGAGGACTGAGACATTACAAAAGAGAAAAGGTGAGAGAAAAATCACTGGAAAAAGAAGGGTTATGATCAGACAAGAGCTTTACAGAGACACCCACTCATGCATTATGCGCGTGTGCATTTGGAGGCGGAGAAATTAAGAAAGGAGTTTGTTTGGCTTGATTTAAAATATCAACAGTGTTTCTCATAAATTGCTTACTGCAGCTTTAAGAATCTTTAGACATTTGCACTGGAAAACAAGACAATCACTTTTTTGTAGAGGGTGGAGTAAACGATATTTCCATATTGTAGTGGTTGGGAGCAAGTGATTAAAGCTACTTTTTATTTGTAAAATGAATTTTAAGTAATGAATATCTGTTGAAACTGTAATTTAAAACTCTAAAGTGTATATAACACATTTCCCGTTATGAATTATGATACCGCTGGTTTGTTGGTTCGTTGGGTTAAATTGCTTTCTCACCTCAACCGAACTGCCCCAGAGTTTGTTTTTAATTGGGCCGAGACAACCACATTCAGTCGATCTCTAAACGATTGTTTTGGAGCGAATCCCGATCGCATTTGCCTTGATCATATTTGCCTAAATGAAACGAACTAAGGGAGAACATCAAACAACACTCAAAATGAGGCAGGTGTGAAAACAACCTTCGAGCACACTATTGTATTGTTTTCACTTCAGTTAATCCCTTAATTTGTCTTGATGTCTTGAAAAGGTCTTTAACCTTCAAATGGTCTCCGTTTCCTGTTTACAAGTCTGGGCTTCGGGGTCAATACGACACCAACAATTGATTGAGTAATTGTACAAAAAATATACATTTTTAAATCATACAAATAATGTATATTTTTTGTTTACTTCTCATCTATTCAATAACGCTGTGTTTTTGGAGAAATAGTCCTTTTGTATCCATATACCACACAATTCCTACACACCATTAGCTTGCTTATGAAATATAATTTTATGATACATTGCATTTATGCTCTAGTACAAGGCCTTAATTTCCCGAAGACAAGAAGTGTAATTTTTTTTTTTTTTTACATACCTTCAGAACAACCGAATCAAGCCCAGTTTTGTGTGCGTGTATAGATCGATAATGTATGAAAAGTCACAAAATCTTATTCCACTCAGATGAAGGGAACCTTTTTTTTATTAAGTAAAAGTCGATTGGGGTCGTATAGACCCCATGACCCGATTGAGGGTTAAAAAGTCTTAAATTTACCTTCACAAAACCTGTTCATGTTTATCCAGTTAATTTTCAGTTTTATGCACCGACATTTATACTATTTCCAAAAATCTGCATTCCCACATTTTCAGCACAAATAACATTATTCTGATCTACTTTCTCATCATATAATATTCAGAATTTGGCCATAACCTTACTTTAGATCAGAGTTCTAGACATGGGCAGTAGGCCTGTCAAAATAATATATTGACTCATCGCAAATGCACATGACCTCGATCATTTTGGTTATGTGATCTATTACCCCATTAAAAATAAATGTCGCTAACATTTTGCCAATCGCACCTCCTCTGTCATCTTATCTACTCTCCATGTTGGAGACTCAACCAGCTCCTTTATACACAGAGCGGACATCGAAAGGTGAAAAGAAGATTCAGTGTTATATTGTCTACAGAGTACAGACAGTTTGGAAGAATACGTCCAAATGCACTCAGTATCAAAGTCGCAATCCACTCTTCCTGTGCAAATATAAACATTACAGCCTCAAATGGTGCATGCTCGGAGCTAGCATTAAAGGTCCTATGTAATGTGTTGATGTTATTTCCACCGAAACAGGAAGACCGGGTGCAACATATCGAGCAGCTCATCACCCTTTTTAAAATAGCCAATAGCGCTTTGTTTATATCACAGCTCGCCCAGAGCCGTTGAGCTTGACAAAGCAGCATCTGACAGCCAGAGTCTAATAGATTACCCTTAATAAAAAAAAATCATGCTGTTTTTAATGCCGATACTATCTAACTTTTTCTCCTCCTAATCTTCTCCATATCCCTTTAAAATATATAATTCTGTGTACAATTCAAAAGGGTCCAATACCTTTTGTGTTTTCTGTGTGATTTGCGCATATGATCACAGCACAGAGCGCTATCATGTCTCTGTCTAGTCAGAACAGACTGTGTGCATTCCATGGCTATTCAAATGACTTCATCACCCCCAATTAAAAGCATATTTACACTCTCTGAATCATTCCTTATCGACTATATGTACCATTCACTATGTAGAAAATAGTAATTTTGTGATAAGTGACCAATTTCAGCTGCAGCTTAAGTGTCTTTATAATGTTGCAGGTGGGATGTTTTAGATTCTTGACAGCATTTGATTGGACTGATAATCTGATGAGAAGCTGAAGTGCAGCGATGTCATCAAAATCGTTAAATCCATATTGGTGAGAGTGAGAGTGTGTACGTTTTGGACCCTTACATCTTCTAAATGCGATTATATCTTTTGTCATAGTTTTGGAGCTTATTGACAATCTTAAGGCTAACATATTCACACTAAAAGCCAAAACATGTCAATTTTGATTTCATGGGAACTTTAAGGCAGTTTCAGATGGGACATGGAAGTCAAGTTTAGTTAGTGTCTAGTTTAGTGTTCAGCTCAGCGGTCGGGAACCTGGCTATCGCAAGGTCTCTCACCCTTTAAAAAGAAACGAGCGATAAAAAAATAAGACAGATCAATAGATATGGGTTCTCTGCAGAAAAATCTGCCAGTTACAATGCCCTTGTAGTACAGTCTACCGAAGTTAATGAAAAGTTAATGATAATAACTATATTCATGTTGTACCGGCAAAAGTGCGTATTCGGTGCTGGTCGTGCTCGTGAGAGTTACGAGTCATCAGAGCAATCAACTAACCACTTGTCTCTGTGATAACATACAGCTCTTGCACTGGAATTCAAGCAGCTGCAGCTTGTTTAAGGTAGGCCAAATGACGAAAAGCAGCAAATATTTCATTTATTTATTTTTGAGCAGGGACAATGCAAAATATACATTAACCTTAAAAAGGAGAGATGCATGTTACCAGGTTGTAGGAATTGTGCTAAATTCCACCTGTAGTGCCTGGGCAGGCTGATGTCAACAGATATACATATAAATAATCCTTTTACACAAAAAAACAAAAACAAAAAAACAACAACATACAAATTATATATAAAAAACAAGCTAAAGCTTTCATTCATTCTTTGGCATTCATTTTCAAATACACATCAATTACAATACATTATGGGAACATGTTTGTTTTAAAATAAGCCATTTTTTGGCCCGATGTGAAACAGTGCTAAAATTTACACACATGGTCAGTTCTGTTAGCAACTCGTTCCACTGTTTGATGGCCACACATGCGAAAGCTGAGCTGCCAAAAACTGTTTGTTTACACCGAGGAATCTTGCACTCGCCCCGAACAGTCAACTTAGTGGCTCGAGATGTAATTTCTGAGCTCAGTGAGATGAACTTTTTTAACGGAGGGAAATATAAACTTTTAATACTTTCACTTTATCCACAGAGACCCTTTATGACATGATAAATGTGCAACATTTTTGATAACCCACGCATATTTCAGTTGACGATTCTGTTTAAACTTTTCAATAACAAAAAATTAAGAAATGAGAAAAAAAGAGCAGGATGTGCTTGATATTGAAAAGAAGAAATATTAAAAGCGTGTTAAGCTGTGAAAGAGAACGGAATTACTGGCAGGATGCTGCACTCTGATCGCAACACACAGAAAAGCATTGTAGCCTTTGTCTTCGGTTGCGCACCTTGCCAAATAAATACAGAAATATCAAAATGCTCGAGTATTCACGTAAACACAGTAGATGCAAGTACTCACTCTCACTCTCTCTCATATGCAGACAGAGAGGATTTATGCTCATCAGTTGATAACTCAACCACACAGTGAAAGCCCTTTACAATTAATATTGAAAGTTAGTTTGCTAAATATTTGTTTGTTTTTAGTTGTCTATGGATAAGTCCTGGGTTTCCTCATTCTGCCTAGCTGCAGCACAATCTTATTCACGCTGCAAGGCAGCCTGGACACCATGAACCAAATTTTCCCCTGAGATAGGGAACCAATCACAGAACGGGGAGGGAGCAGCAAAACGATGGCGACGTATATGCAACACACCGAAGCAGTTTGTTTATATCTATGGACCCATCATGGCAGCGGACGCGAAGTTACCTTTTGATACAGCCTAATGTTTGACATTTAACATATCGGCTAAACTGATTTGCAGAGGGGGGATTTAAAGCTGTTCCCTTTTACTGGTGATTCACTTTTTAAATTTTTACTTCATATAACAGCCTTTTTTGTAGATCACATATTTTACCATTTCATGTGTTTTAACAGCTAGATCGTGTTGCTATGGACACAGTTGTTCACTCCGGTAGTGTAATCGTTTTTAAATGAATAAACTCCTTTTAAAATCAATTATTTGATTTATTTGGTAGGTAGCCATATTATTAGTGGGAAAATGTTTAGCGAGGCGGTTGTTACAGCAAATACAACCCCTTCAGGCTGATTCAAGACCCCTCCACTTCGTGTTAGAGTTCGCAGGGTTGTATGCGCTATAAGATCCATCTCGCTATACATTATCCCTTACTTTTATTTATTTCTATGAGGGCTGACAAGACAAAAAAAAAAGGACTGTCAAGTGTGTTTAAACAGTGCGGTACAGCAACCAAACCAGTAGCACTACTATTTTTCCAGCGTCAAAAGCGGACCTTCACTGATGTAATGACGCAATGACGTGCACTAGCTAGCCTGTTCCATTTACGTGTTCTCCGAATGCAAAAGAGGAGCCTCGTCTTGCCTCTAAAGGAAATGACTTGGAAGGACCCGTCCTGCCAAGGAAGTATCCTTGACATTGAGAAACATGTTTTGTGTATACATAAATCTCCTAATTCTCTGACCCATCGTCGTCTTCATCATCTAATTTTCTGTCACTCTACATACATCATCTGGTATCATTGAACCGATTAGCTATGAGATACGTACAGGCGCATTTGATAGACATTCGTAGCACCCAATAATACGGCTCTGGGCATTTGTAAACCATGCCTCGAATACGAGAAAAATGTGGTTTCCAGACCACGTCTCATTCTCAGTGAAACGTGGTCTGGCGTTAGCCAGGCTATATGGACCTAATAATTAGCCTAATGCTGTTGAAATTTTATTTAAAAAAACATGTCTTTAATAATAATATTATATATTTCTTTTACTGTGGCTCTTTTGGAAAAATGCATTAACAAAAAATTAAAAAATGGCTCTTTGGTCAAAAAAGGTTCCTGACCCCTGGTCTATTTCATTAACAGAGAACCAAACTGTTTTCTGTTTTATATATATAAATTTTAACCCTCTGGGGTCAGCTATCGCGACAAGCTCATTTTATTTCCTTATCAGTGCAAAAGAAACTCAAATTACTCTGTTGATTTTGATCTTACATGTAAGTGTTGTACATCATTAGATCCTGTTACGCGTCTACTTATAAATGTATAAATGTCTACTGTTAAGTGGATACTCAAAATAAAAACAAGTGTTCTGTTTTTTGTCAAATATGAAATAAACATGAAAAATAAACATGATGCGAATTTTGCATTCTCTCTGTCAGTGAAGTTCATTCTGAAACATCCGGAAATCAACTGTAATTAAGTAAATACTTGTCAAACAGGCACAAACGATTTTCGTTATAAAGCTGAAATTCTCTTCTTTTAAATGAAGTAATTTATATAAAAAACAAATATTCTCAGTTTATGACTTCAGTAGAAAAGAGAGATGTCAGTCTTTTTCCTTTCACCTAATTATAGTGTATTACGTGTTCATTTGACCACGCCCACAGAGAGCACGCGGTATTCAAACCCAAATTTTGAGGCAAGCCATGCCAACCCCCTTATCAGCTGGATAAAAATGCACAATGTTGTTTACTACAGATGTACATCTCATCTGTGTGTTCATTCATTCTAGCTCCTACAGTAGTAAACATTATTTTTACATGAACACATCCAAACTATATTGCTATAGCCTACTGATGTATATAGCCTCTTGTATGTATATAGCTATAGCCTCTTATGTGTCAAGCCATCAGAACCAAACTGAAAACTGTGGTTAAAAAACTGAGGTATGTATTGAACCATGGGCAAACTGTATTGTTGCATTCCTAATATATATATATATATATATATATATGGGTAGTTGACAAATGGGCAAGAAAAAGTACTTTTTTAGGAAAACATAACTTTTTAAGAAAAAATACATATATTTATGGAGTATGAAAACTGCAGTTTCAGAAAATAGTAGTGGTAACTCATTTTGTCAATGACTTCACATATTATTTTCACGTTTTCATTCAACGATATGCAAATATGTCCTATGGTGTGACATTTAAAAAGTACTGAAAAATTATATTAAATAACATTAAAAAAATAATTGAGAGAATTGTTCACATTATTAAACATTTTTTTTATGAAAGTGATATTTATATTATATGAAAGTAAAAATTTGAATAATTTTTATCATGCATAGATTAACTTTGAAATTGTAACTTTGAAACTTGAAATTGTACCCATCTAGGAGAAGATATTATTGAAACTCCCCTAATGCCAAACTTGACTCTTTTTTAAAAACATATTTTGAAATAAGTATATTTTTCTGTTGTTTTATGTTTGTCACACCATAGGACAAAACGTCACACCAAAGGACAAAGATAGTCATTGCATAAAAAGAGTCAGACTATACTGTATAGTGTTTATAGTAACAATTATAAAGGAGGACATTTGTTTTTATTTTTCTGCAATATAAACTGTGCAAAACATATCACACCTAAAGTAACTTTGATAATTATAGATCCATCAAAACATAATATCTTTGAGAAATAGGCTACGGTAAAATGACAGTCATTGTTCATCAGTTAAACAGTAACAATAGTTATGTTTCCATCCACACGTTTTTATACGAATAAAGTGATATCAAATGAAAAATGCATTACGGAAACAGTAAAATTCAATTGAATTTCATGAATATCGACTCAAATGAAATCGTTCATATCGATTTCGAAATCGTTCAGTCTCATTGGATTTTATCTTGATCGATATCCGACTAATGCGATAAATGCTGGTGGAAACGTTGTTATGGCGCGATCCATTTTGTCTAGCAAAACTTTGTTCTCAAATGTTTGCTTGAATGTTGAGCGATTCAGAGCGAAAAAGAATGGGAACACCTTAAAATGTCTCAAACCAAATCGATATACCAATTTGATCGCAAAACAGCAGGTGACGTCATTACACACAGGTTTTTATTTGCTTTAAAGCTGTTGGATGGAAACACACTTTCACCAGCTTTATTCGCATTTTTTTTTTTTACCGAACTTCAGATAATTCGATTGACAAGTGTATGGGAACTTGGCTTCTGACATGAAAATAAAATCCATTGCAAAGGTAAAAATGAAATTTCCAATTCCCTGAGAGCCTTCTTTTCATGATATCTGTTTGAAATAATGATAGATGAATGTATCAACAGAGAAATGAATGTAATGAGTACTCAATTATGAATCATGACCTACTGTATTTTCCCAACAAATGTAATCACTTTCTTGGTGGTTATATAGATTACACAATATAGATTATTACCCTGTAATAACAAGCTTATTACGTTGAACCTGAACCTCACACAGGTCTATGATACTGATACTGAATAATAAGCAGTCATTCAGTCACTCAGCAAGATCCCTGAATTATTTTAAGATGTAGGCTATATGAAGTATATGGAAACATTCAGTTTGATTTTCTTTCTTCGTCGTTTTCTTAGGATACTTGCACATCCATCCACAACATTAAAATTTAAGTCATTATTGAATTTAAGATCATCAAAACTGGTCAAAAAACAATGAAAAGAATGTTAACAAACTTTATCTATTTGTTTTAATAGCTTCTTAAGAAGGTCTTGTCCTATTGTGTGACATCTGTGTCCTATGGTGCGACAGGCCAAAGTGTCACACCGAAGGACATTTCCTGTCACACCAAAGGACATTTGAGCTTTTTGTGGCATGTTAATAACTATGGTAATGCTAGTTGAACTGTCAATAGCAATTGGCATGATACATTTGCATAATATTACATAGTCCTGCTGTTAAAAATACAAATTTAAATTAAAAAAATATATTTAGGGGCGTCACACCAAAGGACAAAAAAAACTTAACAACTTCAGTGGTCTGAAATCATAGTTAAATATTTGACCAATTCTGAGAGAAATAATAACTATGTGCACTGCTCATGGGCTTCATAGGGGTCTTCAGTCACATGACCTTGAATGGGGTCTTTCTACTAAATGTAGTTGTCCATGATATTGCCCAACATAATATCAGGTTATTGCGTTACACCAAAGGACATTTTTTTCTGTGGCAAACTTTATGAAATTCCCATACATTTAGAAATGTATGTATAAGAAAATGATTGGCCACCCATTAAGATTTTTAAAAATTACTTTTTTATTTATTAAAGGTAATGTTTATGAAAAAATTTTGTCTCCCGTCACACCATAGGACGATTTTGAGATTTGGCTCAAAGTTGTAAAAAAATAAAAAGTAACTCTGGTATTAAAACAATAAATTCATGTAAAACAAGAAAATGCTTAATCATTTACAGTATTCTAAATGATGAAAATGTGAAATAAATTATTTTTTATCTTCTGTGACGGTGAAAAAGGCCACGTCACGTCAACTACCCATATATATATATTAGGGGTGGAGCCGAATCCGAATACGGTATTCGGAAAGGTACAAATAATGTGTTTTTTACGAATAATTATTCCGAACAAATACTTAAAAAAATATTTGTATTCGGGAACAAGAAATACTTGATATCAAAAAGCTGCGTTCCTCACGAGACCGCAGTGCGCGAGTTGAGTGAGTGACGTTCAGGAAGAGTTTACTGACACAGGCTGCTCCACACAGCAACAGAGAGGGCTCGGCTGAGCGAAAAAAACACTTAACTGAATCACCATTTTTGTTTAATAGATGTTTGTACCTTAACTATGTTCCGGTGGCATTTTATAACTTTCGGGAAGCGGAGTTTGATCGGGAGTATATTCCATTATTGACGTCTGCAGACGGGTGCTCTCATGTTCGCTCTGTTTACGTAGTTCTGTTAGCTCGGTAACGGTAATTATTTGTTTCATGGCTTGATTGAATTCCAACGTAGAATTCTTTATATTATAAATATTATAACAGGCCGCTGCTTATAAGTATAACACACCGTTGCTATGAAAAACAGAGCGTTGCCATGGATTCTAAATGTAGAGACAGAACGGACTATTTTTCTTTTTTTAGCGGGAGCGATACAATCGTTTTTTAAATCAATAAACTCCTTTTTATATCCATATTTTGAGTCAAATTATTTATTTATTTTGTAGGTAGCCATGTAATAAGCGGGGTAATGTAGAGCGAGGCGTAGTTATAGCGAAAACCCTTCAGGCTTCGCGTCGGGCTCATAATCAACCTCCTCGCTATAAATTATCCCTATAACTTATTCTGTCTGTACAGCGTCCTCCACCGTGGTGTTGGGGTTCATAATGTTCACAATTGTATTTTATTAGTTGTTGGTTTAACCATGGTTTATGAGGTAATGGCTGACTGTTATTTTCTTTTCAATGACTTTTCTTGTTACATGTTCATTGCTGGATTTATAGAAAAAAAATCAACCAATATTGCATATCCATAATTATTATAATGGATATAATTAAAGAATCCATACACTATAAAGTATTTTTAAAGATTTTTATGCCTATTTTGAATTTTACTCGAATACAAATACAAATACTTTTCCTCCCTGAACAAATACAAATACAAATAGCGGCTGCTTTGCACACCCCTAATATATATATATATATATATATATATATATATATATATATATATATATATATATATATTAGGGATGCAACAATAACCACGGTTTTCGGTTTGGTTCTGATGGCTTGACACATAAGAGTGTTTTTTTTTTATTTATTTGTTTTTTTTATTCTATGCTTAGCCAATAGGAACAGTAAGAGGTTAAAGAGAAAAAAAATAAAAACGATTTATTGCAATACTCCTTTATTTGACTTAAAAGCTAAGAAAAGTCCACAAGCTCCTAGTGTATAGTATAATATAAAATTGACCTTTTGCTAAGCCCCGCCCTCCCTAGTTAGTGTTGCTACGCCTGTCAAGCTTTCGCGGCTGCAACATCTATTACAGTGTGTATGCACTGGTGTCAGACATTCCCAATCAGATAATTAGTAATTTTGGTAACACTTTATTTCGATAGTCCACTTTAGACATTCTACTAACTTAGGGCTGCACGATTTGGGCCAAAATGATAATCACGATTAATTATCACGATTATTTGTTGTTTTTAACCAAAACTAATTTTATTGTCACATAGGCTAATTATAACTGCTTTCACATCCATATTGTGCTACATTCCTGCTAATGTACAACTATGTGCATAAAAATTAAATAAGTCCTCTTATTCACCAAAATTCAGTGCAAAGAATAAAGTAAAATAAAGAAAACAATAAATAAAATGTAGCAAAACTTCAACAGGGCACTATTTTACATTTACATTGTGTAAATATATATTAGGAAGCAAAATATAAACTTGCATTGTACCTGGATAATGGATGTGAATAAAATGCGCAAAATATAGCTACAATCAATCAATCTCTCTCTCACGCGCACTTTCACTCGGTCTCTCTCGCACACAGACATATTCGGTATCTCTCGCGAACTTTTGAGGGTGCTCTTAGTCTCTTTTGTGTCGCTCGCGTTCAGACACACTCGCTGTCTCTCTCTCATGAATGCATGTGATCAGACAGTGGTTTAAAGAGCGCTAGATTGGCTTTGCAAAAAAAAAAAAAAACCTTTGAAACAGTGTTCTGTGAACGGAACGAGGCATTTTAAAGATCGCTCAATGACACGAATTAGATCGTGGGAAGCCAAAATCGTGATCGTGATTAAAATTCGATTAATCGTGCAGCCCTTTACTAACTATAAGTAACTTTTCAACTACATGCGTCAACTAACTGTCATTAGAGTATTAGTAGACTTAATATCTGTTATTAAGCTTAATATCTGTTAACACTTTATTTTGTTGGTCCCCCGACATTCAACTGACTATAAGGAATTTGGTGACTACAAGTAAACTTATTCTCATAACCCAAAGCCTAACACCTAACCATAACCAGTCTACTATAATATACTAATACTCTAATGAGAGTTAGTTGACATGTAGTTGAAAAGTTACTTATAATTAGTAGAACGTCTAAAGTGACTATCGAAATAAAGTGTAACCGTAATTTTTGGCAAACATGTGAAATATCTGAGAGAGCAAGACAAAAGGGACTGCAGTATTCTATTCGAGGGACATATCCACAACATAATATGCAACCGATTAGATAATAATTTCTTAAAAATTGAAGCTAAAGCCTACAGTCACAGTGCCAGCAGCAGCACCTCATATGCTGACCATTCAAATGGGAAACACAAATTGAGGAAATTTAAAAATAATCCTAATAATTATAAATCAGCTTATCCACACCAGGAGAGCCAGGATCGGATTGGGTTAAAGTTACTTAGGGGTAGTAGGCTGTCGATTAACAAAATGCTGAAATATGTTTTAAACTATGTCACTCCCTTTGGCCGTCTTGTCTTTAATAGTCTTATTTTACGTTAAAACATATGCATTATGAACAAATATTTCCAAGCAATAGTCGTTTTTATTAATTCTGTCGACATTTAGTTGTGAATGGATCTCCCACACTGCTTGAACACGCCCATCATTTCTCCCCTTGGCTTTTAGATTTTCGGAAAGGAAAGGATTTTCCCTCGCTCGAAAGCTTGCCAGACCTCCCGCGCCTAGTTACGGTTGCTAAGACACGATTGCGGCGGTGGCGGTTTTCGGGCGTGGCTTAGCGAAGGGTCAATTAACACTGACATTTCACAGCTGCTGGTAGCCCATGTACAAAATGGGGAACACAGAAATTCCTAAATTTTGAAAATAAACACATGTGAAGTTGGTAAACGTAAATTGACCATTTTTAAATAAACATACTAGCACTTCAGTAAACATAAACCATCTTAATCAAACTTAACAGTAATCCAGTACAGTGTCCTTCATTCAGAATATAGGCAAAAGTGCAATTTTACTTAGGTCAGGTTTCCGTTTGAGTAGGCTACACATGTAAAACAATACTTGCACACAGTCATTTTTTTTTTTGTTGAATATATATATATATATATATATATATATATATATATATATATATATATAAAATACTCTGTATTATACTCAACGGCAAAACCGAAATGTCCCCATACAACGGCAAAACCGAAATGTCCCCACACCACGGATTTGAAAGACGCTGGCGCTTCCTCGTACTGTAGCCTCACTTCACCGCCGCTTACAATGTTAAAGTGTAGAATGATGGTTAAGCCGCGCAACCCCTAACTTACTCGCGGCCGTCGCGGAGAGGAGTTTACTCATCTCAGCTCGTAGACTTACAGGTAAACGCAAACAGTCAATTTGGAGAGAAATAAAACGCACATAAATTACGTAAAACCGAAAAAACGCAATTCACAAGCGCGTATATTGAACCGTGGATGTCACCGAATGGTTCAATATTATATTGAGAATTGTGGCATCCCTAATATATATATATATATATATTAGGGCCGCAGCGACGCGTCGACGTCATCGATTACGTCGACTATAAAAATACGTCGACATGCATGGAAAGCGTCGACGCGTCACATTCATTATTTACGTTTAAATATCGAGTCACGGCAGCTTCTGCTCCAGCTCATGGTGAAAATGACACAGTCACACATCACACATATTATCACATAAAACAGACCACGATCATCCAAAATATGGGAATACTTTAAACTACAGCCGAACAGAAAGGTGCTTTGTTCCCTATGCAAAGCAGTAACGTAAAACTGCTATGAACGACCATCATCCTGTCACCGAGAAACATCCTGTGAGACTGCGAACTCAAAACGACGAGCCAGCTAGTAGTAGGCTTTAATTCCAGTCAGTTTTTGGAGTTGTTGCGGTTATACCTTCTTTTTTCAGCTATTACAGCTTGTATGCTAGGTCAGCCTTTCTCAAACTTTTTTCAGTCAGGGCACCTTTCAAAAGTGCATAAAATCTCAAGGCACCCCAGTGTAAAATATAATTTAAAAACACTGCATAACCCAAATGTAAATGCAAATGTCTTGTTTAGTTAGACAGAACAGTAATGAACATAGCATAATATGAACTGTAAATAACAATAATAATAAAAACTGTATAGTACCTTTAAAAACAAAGGTTAGCAAGGTAATTCACAAAATAATTAATCAGAGACACAAATGCCATAAAACCGTAAGAGGTGGACCGCCCAATACAAAAACCCAATAACAAATCCAGACCAGGAGAACTCAAATGAAGTGCAGGATGCAGTTAAAATAAAATAAAAAGGGAAAGACATTAATATACATACATATATATATATATATATATATATATATATATATATATATATACAATGCAATACGAAAAAGATGCATGTTAAAAAATGCACCAGAGATAAGCAGGAATGTTTTTCCATAGTGCTTGTTTTTTTTTATCCGTGCCATGCACATGCACACACACACACACACACACCCACATACACACACAGCCACACACACAAACAATAATCCACAACGAGAGAGGGAGAACGATCTACATGCGTGCATGCAGCGCGTATACGCGCTTACACAAGCCGGGGGTGGGGGTGACCACAATCGAGACGTGAGCCTGGTGCGACGCACACAGCCGCCCTATCCTGGCAGGGTTGGATGAGAGGTGGTCAGGTGTCTTTTAAGTTTGCGGAATCATCCCTTGGTTTGATAGTTTCATCCCATATATTAGACACAACGGGAGAGGGCATGTTGCATCCCCAGTACTGAGGAAGTAGGCTGAGGCTCCATTTCACAGAAAAACTGTCCGGTTCTTGGGGGGGATTTTCTTAAAAAAAAAAAAAAAAAAAAGATCTATGATGCTGTAACTAAAGTGACCTAAATTTACGTTTATTTTTACGTTTCTGTCAGTCTGAGGTGTTGTTGCTATAACGCGTTGCTATGGATTGCGTCACTTCCGTCAAGTTTCGTGTCTTGCGAGATGGATTTTTATGCTTAATTTTATATATTTATCTAAAATGAATTTACAATTTTATTAATACGTTCATATGTTTAAAAAGAAGAATGTAAATATGTAAATTTAAATATATTTATATATGAAATGTCAGTTGTTTATTTATTTATTTATTTTTTTTAGCCTACGTAATTTTTTGGCGGCACCCCAGACACAGTCAGGGGGCACCCCAGTGTGCCGCGGCACCCACTTTGAGAAAGGCTGTGCTAGGTAATAAGATAATTGCTAACAATGCAGATGTAATTTATTGCCCCATTCGGCGACAATAATGGACTTTCATTTATAACTTCAACTTAAATCTGTCAAGCTTTATATCAGTGCATTTAAATAGCTAGTTTTTAAAAGTTACATATGCACATGTACATTTACATATTAACAGTAGCTTAGGCTGTAATCTAGTGTGTGTGAACCTTTTTATAAAAAAAAACACAAGTGCATTTCGAACAAGTTAATTGAGTAAATCATATTCCCACTATAGAAATTAATTACAGACTATAATAAACACATTTTCTAAATAGGCCTGTGATTGTATACATCAGACATTTTATGATATAGTACCATTAGTTACAAATAAAGTTTAAAATATTTGCATATTTCATTACCCTTTCTAAAAAACTTTTTTTTTTGTCATTCATCATTTCAAAAATTTAAAATAATATACAGATGCACTACCTATTCTTCAAAATTAGGGATGCACCGAATATTCGGCCGCCGAAAATTTTCGGCCGAAAATGGCCCAAAAGTGCATTTTCGGTTTTCGGCCGAAAGACTTTTATCACCGAAACAATACGGCCGAAATGTTGTGATGACGCAAACAGAAACCGCGACCTGCACGTGCTTGTCTGAAGCAACATGTCTGTGGTGCGGACGCATTTCAGTGTATCTGAGCCCGCGAGGAGACGGAAGCCTTGTTTATCCACCTATATCTGCTCTAAACAACGCGCGCCGCCATGACGACGATTCCGGTTGCGAGCGGGTCAAGGGCGGTGCGCGCGCTGTCTGTGGAGACTCGCGCTGCGGAGACAGGCAAAAGTAAACAAGGCAGCGCGAGTCTCCACAGACAGCGCGCGCACCGCTCCAAACGGTCGAAGCGTTTATACTTGACGAGCTCTCCGTTTTACTATTCCTTGAAACGACAGGGGACAACTCAAGTAACTGTCCTCTAACCATCAGGAATCGGTGAGAAGAAGAAAGATAAACACATGACAGTGCTTATTTTTTAGTAGGCTATTCCACCACCAATACAAAAATAATCATGTAAAACCCAGTAAACCCTGAGATTATTACTTGTGACATTACAAAAAATATGTATATGGGATTGGGAACTATGTATAGAACTAAATTAATGCTCTCTTAAATATTTAAATACATTCACTGAACATGTTTCATTAAGTTTCATGTACATTTGTATTAAACATGGACTATTGTTCATTTAAAAAGGCTTTTTATGCTATTGTATGCCAAATTTTTAAAATGTTACTAATTTAGACATGCAAACTGGGTCCTGGTTTGATGAGAAGTTTGCGCTCGGCTTTGTTTTTGAGAGAACGTTTCATTTTAAAACCTTTCTGCAGGCCATTAGATTATTATTTAGTGTACACATGAGTGGGGTCAAGTTAAACATTTTAGTTTGAATTTTATTTTATACTGTGCATTGTGCTAAATAAATATTTGCATAATTTGTAATTGATTTATTCTTTGAAAATGTGATATTAATATGCAATTGCAATGCCTTGATTTTAGTAAAGTTTGTACACAGTCATAGCCATAAATGCAATGATACTAATAATTCTTTCGGTGTTTCAGTTTTCCGTTTTCGGCCTTGGTTTCCTCTTTTTCGGTTTTCGGTTTCGGCCAAGAATTTTCATTTCGGTGCATCCCTATTCAAAATACAGCTGATATAGCCTATTGGTAGCATTCATAGCACAACAATAACATCATAAACATTTTTAAACATAAATATGTTTAAAAATGTTTATGATGTTTTTGTTGTGCTTGTTTTATTACTCGGGAAGAGAAAAAGCTGTGTGCAAGATTTCTTTCATAAAAAGGACGTCACCGTTTGCACGCCCCACATGGCCGCTGGACTTACTGATAGCATTCTGAACATGATGTGATGAGACCTCTTTCTATTGTAGAGCTTTCGTGAGATGATCAACGTGTTCAAATTAGTAACAAAGTCCCTACAATTTTTTTTGCACTGTTTATGTTGGACTTTGCTCCTTTCAACAACTTAATGCCTTCATATTAATGTATTTTTTGCGCTGTGTTTGGCAGAATTATGTGAAATTAATGTTACATGATGCACTAAAGTGTTGCTTGCATTTTAATTCTGGCACTTTAATTTTTATACTGGGAATTTTTAATGTATTTTTCAGAAAATTAATGAATAAAAGTTTGAAATACTAATAGTAGATGTTGTACTTATTATTTATTGGAAATTTTCCCAATCCAAATAAGCTAATCCCAAAAATATGCATTAGATTAATCGAAACAATAATCGTTAGATTAGTCGACCAATCGAAGAAATAATCGATAGATTAATCGACAACAAAAATAATTGTTAGATGCAGCCCTAATATATATATAGATATATATAGATATATAAATATCTATATCTATCGTAATTCTGGACATTGGCCGGGAAAAAAATTAAAATGTCCGACAAAATGAAATCTCTCCAGTCAAATTGTCCGATCAAAACAGCATAATGATCCTGCCCCCCTAACACAATATGAATTTGAGAATAAGCCTAAAATGTATATAGCAAAAATACACCAACCTTTGGCTATGTTATAAAGGAACAGGCTCTACTGTTTGAAAGTTATTAAACAACATCACATGCTGCATTTCAAATAAAGTGCACGCCTAAAACGGCTGTAATATAGGTAAGGAATAATTGACGACAGGCCGTTGAATTATTCGAAAAATAATGCACACCCGAGGTGGTAATGCGGTCACGCCGCAAAGCGGAGCATCCTGAAGTCAATTATTCCGCTTATACCACAGTTACCACTAGTTTTGTTTTTGGTGGCCTGTTTTAATTTTAGTTTTAGCCTAGTCTGTGTCAAGCAAATTTTAGTTTTTATTAGTTTTAGTCACATTCATACTCTTTTTAGTCTAGTCTAGTTTTAGTCGACGAAAACTGATGACATTTTAGTCTAGTTTTAGTCGACGAAAGACATAGTCTAGTTTTAGTCAGTGAAAATTATATTTTAGTCTCTTTTCAATAGGAAATTCTATTTAACCCAGTCAATATATATATTGACTGGGTTAAATAGAATTTATAAGTAACTTATAAGTAACCTACCTAGTAGTAGGCTAGCCTATAGACAAAACCCAAACCCATTTCAAACAATCTTATCTTCTTATATTATTGTTACCTTATAGACTCAAGAATACATTCATTCCAGACACGGAATATGCTCTGAACTGAATTTACAACATATTTATTTTACCAACCAAACATGTTAGAAGTAGCCTACACACATGATGAAATGAAAGTTTTTCCCAAAGACGAATCGCTTTCTCTGTGTCAGACTTAACTTTCTTTGTCATTTATGCTAACGCCTGTTTCACGCAATTTTCCGTTTGCAGTGCGTATTTTTCCCGCACATGTTACAGTAATAGATTAGCGCTCATACCGCGCGCTTTAGGAGCGGTGCCTGCATAACAGCAGAGCAGAGACCTACACAGTAGGCTACCTCAACAACGCGACACAATGGATATAGGTGGTACAGCTTGTGGTACAGCCATAGATCAGTTGCGCACTGCAAACGCAGCACATGTGAAAGCAATACCGCGCGCTGCTCCAGCATACACACTGCAACACACACCGCATACACTCTACCTACGGAGTGTGTGTGAAACAGCTGTAACTCACGCAGCTTCTAAATAATGCTGCGAGTGGGGCTTGAGGATGTGAAGTCGCCTGCGTTTGCACAGTGCGATCTGATGCAGCCCCTGAAGTGACAGAGGACAGAAATGCTGCATAATAATAATGCAAGTAGGCTAAACAAGACGTTAAATAACATTTCGTCTCGTCTCGTTTTGGTCAAAGACATTTTAGCATAGTTTTTATTTTTTTAAACCACATTCAGTCTCGTTTTTATTCGTCAACGATATTGCATTATGCATGTCATTAGGGCTGTAACGATTTTGGCTAAAATCATAATCACGATTAATTGAACAAGTTACCTCGATTGCGATTATTGAACGATTATTTTAATTTTTTTTCTTTCTTCATACGTCACTGGCAAGGCTTATTATATAAATGTGTGTATTTTTTTTTCTAATGAAAGAGTGCATAATCTTTGAGATTCTAAAAAAAGGAAACACACAGATAGCTTTTAATGCTTATTAAATATTTAAAAATATTAAAAAATGTAGAAAATAGTAATTTTTCTAAATAAAATAAATTATTGTAAATATTGCCATCTAAAAAGTAAAATATAACTTGTATAAAACTAAAAAACTAATCCTTTTCATATTGTATAGCATCTGTAAATGCTTGTGTTATCGAAAGCTGCTTTGTGGAGTGGAGGCACTTGTTGCTGGGCGTTTGTCTGTCTCTCTCGCTCTTTGTTTCGCGTGTTTCTTTGGTACAAGCAGCTCCTGTTGCTGAGTTGACTCAGTATTCTAGGAATCAGAGAGTGCGTTCACACACAACCCGCAAAGACACGTGACATTTCTCAGTAGCGTCTATAGTAGGGCTGCACGTTTTCAAGTTTTTCATTAACCGTTAACCGAGGCCCTTATCGGTTAATACTCGGTTAACCATGTGCGCGCCGCAACCTCGAGATACAGAGTTCATTTTTAACACCTTTAATAACTGGTTGGACCCCATTTGAAACAAAATTAATTTATAGAAATAAAACGCAGTGGTAAGTACAGAGCAGTTAAAGTAGGTGCGTTTCCATCACCCTTCAAAATGAAATTGCCAATTGAAAATAAGCACATTAACTCCGTGTCCGCAAATAATAATAATAATCATTATTATTGTAACATTTTATTAGGCTGCATATTATGTAGAAGACGCCTTTATCCAAAAAAAAGGAACAAAGCACAAATAAACACAATATTTTTGACGCATATCCAGTGTGTGTGTGAAGCGAGCATTGATGGCTGCGAGACGCCCATGTGAACACTTGCAGTTCTTTCAGTGGAAACAAACAACTTAAAATACTCTTTCATTTCTGGTCATACAGAAAATAATAATGCATTATTCGCAAATACATTTATTTGCGTAAACTCACAATAACAAGAAAACGTTCATTCAGGCGCGCTTCATGATCTCCGCGAACTGAAGTGCGAGAACTGAAACAGCCACCGCATTCGGATTTGTTCGTTTTAAATTGGACATGTAAAGCTTTAGTCTACAGGGGTTATATATCGTTTGTAGATTAAAGCTTTAAATGTCCAATTTAAAACAAACAAATTCTAATCGAAGGCCAATATCTTCTGACTAATTAATTATGTAGCTAATTAATTTCTCTCTAAATGTGCATCCGGAGATGGAGAATTGTTTTTAGCCGAAAATGATTTAGAAAACAATAGTTTATTAATAAATAATTAATGCCTCGTTATTTTATATTATTTTATTATCAGACACATTTATTATAGCCTATATAAATCACTTATAAATACCATTTCTGCAGGCTGTGGTTACGGCTCTTCTCATTCAGCATTGCGGGGGAAATTAGCATTTCCAGGTTCTAATTTGGCCTCAGAAAACCAGTAAAATCTTTTTTTTCAAATTAATTTGTCAAATATTTTAAATGTTTAAGGGGCAAATATAACCTATATATTTTTGCGCAGCATTTGGTGTATAAGCCTACAGTTCAAATGAACATTTTGGTGTTCAACTTTGCTATTTACAAAATACAACAACCGTTCATTTTTCATTTTGCAATTAGGCCAACGGATTAAATAAGGGGAAACGAATGAACACAAAAGTAGACCGTTTGGACATAATACGAGGCAAAAAGGTTTCACTCGGTTATGGAATTTTAAACCGATTAACCGTTTAAAATTCCATAACCGAGTGAAACCTTTTTGCTCGGTTAAGTGGTGTCAATACATATTTGCACAAAACTTTTGCGTTTTTTTTTCTGATTGTCGATAAAAAAAATATTGCGAAATGACAGCGTTTCTATTAACGGTGTTATGCGACTAAAACATTTTTTTTTTCCTTTCGCGATAAGCCATTCCAAAAATGATGGCAACGGACGTTGGTATATCACAGCCACCACACTAGACATTATTATTATTTATGGAAGGAGACGTGGTGTGTCATCCAAGCATTAATGGCAGGGACAGACACAGAGTTTCTGTGTGTTTCTCCCTCATTTCTGCTCCACGGTCTTGATTGTGGCATTTCTGTGAGGTTTTGTCTAGTAGGCTATTCCTTGTATCTTTTATGAATTTTAAAAAAGAACTCTGCCTCGTATTATGTCCAAACGGTCTACTTTTGTGTTCATTCGTTTCCCCTTATTTAATCCGTTGGCCTAATTGCAAAATGAAAAATGAACGGTTGTTGTATTTTGTAAATAGCAAAGTTGAACACCAAAATGTTCATTTGAACTGTAGGCTTATACACCAAATGCTGCGCAAAAATATATAGGTTATATTTGCCCCTTAAACATTTAAAATATTTGACAAATTAATATGAAAATGCATTAAATAAATGTTAACGGATTAGAACTTTACAAACAACTTTAAAAATGTGTTAGTGTATACTATTGTTTATTTTAGGTCATTTTATCTAATTTTTTTCTAAAGTGTTTATAATACAAATGTACAGTTTCCATACTTGTAACCGTGATAAACACTTAAATATATGTAAATTTAAACTAAGCTTTGGTACCGAAATTGGTACCGAGAACCGTGAATTTTTACTGGTATTGGTACCGAATACTGAAATTTTGGTACCGTGACAACACTAGTAACAACATAAAGTGTGTCCCGGCAGATCAAGCGCATTGGGCTGCATGTTTTTTCTTGTTATGAATTGTATCCTATTTTCCGTTATTACAGTTAACTACGCGCAGTGATATGGAACTGTAATGTGGTCAAACCTGCCTGAAACTACTTTAGCCGTGTGTTTCCCTGAAAATAATTGCACACCTTAGAACATTCTAAACCAATCAGAATCAAGCATTCAACAGCCCTGTAGTATAAACCTAAACAACGAACGATTGAGTGAGACATTTCAAATATGGCCAGGCTCAGGCAGGCTAGCCGTAAAAGCTTTTTTCAAAGGCCAGATGCAACGGACGATGGTGAATCAGGAACATCTCATTATCTAGATCAGTGGTTCTAATCCGCACACTCGTAGGCTACAGTTTTTTTTCTCATCAAAACTGAATAGCCTATGTTCATCAGTGGCTACAGCCTATATCAAGCAGGGACACGTTTGTGTGCATTTTACTAGAATGAATAGAGTCTCCGCAGCGGCGATATATTGAAACGCATGTCCGAGTGAAGATTATGCAACTCGAGCATCACGTCGTCCAATGCAACTGATAGCAGTGGACATGAGCGCTCAGCTTAATTTCAAAAACAACAGATTGTAGCGGTAGATCTCTTATTTAATAGCAAACTAAATTAATGATCTGCTAGTTAACTGGAGATGTTTTAATTATTTGTATTAGGTACATCCGTGCCTCAATGTTTCAAAATTGAATGTGTGTGAAACCATGGTAAAAAAACAATTGGTCCCACTTTATGTTTATGTTATCACTGTGAAGCTGCTTTGATACAATCTGTATTGTGAAAAGCGTTATATAAATAAATGTGACTTGACTTGACTTTATATTAAGTGGCTTTAAGTACTATGTACTTACATCGAAAAATAAGTACAATGTACTTATTTTGTTCAGATTGTATTGTAAAACACTTTTGTTGCTATTGAGGTGTGATACGGGTAAGGTTAGGGTTAGGTGTGGTTGTATAGGTCGGTTTAAGGGTGGGTTAAGGTGTAAGGGAAGGGTCAACTGTGTAATTACAAATGTAATTACATTTATTAATTACAGCTGTAATTACATGCAGGTATTTTCAAAATATAAGTACAATGTAAAAACATGTATGTACACAATAAGTCCATTGTATCAAATTATTAATTTCAATGCAAGTACATAGTACTTAAAGCCACTTAATATAAAGTGGGACCAAACAATTGGTGTTGATTAACGCCAATCGGACGTTCATGTTTTTTTTCCTGTATATTTAAAAGTTAGGCTAATAATAAAATGTTGCATTCTGTAAGACCTGATGTCATTTTTAAGTTACATGGCCTGCCTCCAGTTTTCCTCAACTTGACTGGCACCATTTTTTCTAGCGGAAACTTTGATATATAGATATGTGTGTGATCATTTTGAAGCAAAAACTAGGCGATAACATCCATTAGTCAAAACACATTTAGTATGTGTTTTGTTGGCCTGGTTAAAACTAGACCATTCTCAGTTGTAACTGAGATATGGTCTGGCAAAGCGTCATAGACAAATAATTTCCAGAGGGTGTCACCAACGGACGTCGCGGGTAGACCTAAAACCAACCAGAGATATGAAGGAGATGACGTATGCAGAGCGGAGGCCGGCGGAGAAACATCTCAGAGTGTTGCTCTTTGCTTGGTTTTTAACAAAAAGGAAACGTTCAAATCTCTTAAAAACAGACGCGATAGCTGATTCGAGCGAGTCATGTTTTACGGCGCCGTCCATCTTTGTAATGGAGGCTACAAAATCTGCTTCAAAATCCCAGCGCTGTCGTCATCGTGTAAAGCCCACCCCAACGTTTCTGATTGGTGCCGGGATTTCTGCGGACTGGAAATGGGTTTAAATGAGCTCTTTGCCAGACTAACTTTCAGAGTAAATCTAAATTTGACGGAAGTTGTCTTGGTTTTCCCAGGCTAGTGTTTTGTGGCCTTATTTCAAAAACTTAATTTTTTTATTTTTTCAATAACCACGCATAAACAATATTCTCTCAAAAATAAAAACGTGTACATACATGTTGCTCACATATTATGGTAGCCCTGTTTGTGCTAAATAGAGTGTAATTTCACCAGTGTCATTAATATGTTTACAAGCAACTGAAAAAAGCACAAATGTCAGGGCATGTCAAAACATCAAGGACCCCAAAGGGTTAAATATTAAAAAAAGTTCTTTGTCATTTGAACGTGTGAAGGCATTATTATTCTGTTATATTATAATTATATTCAGTGGCATAAAACGGTCTTAAAATTACAATAATATTGTTTATCAAAATTATTTCTGAGACAATACATCGCCCAACAAAAAGTAGTTATTGTGAAAGGGCTAGGGAGCAGGAGCCGGAGCCGGAGGTGAACCATGAATATTTGATGTAACGCATGGAAAATACTTTTACATTGTCAATTGCGGTGCAGGTGGGAAATGAATAGCCAATGCAAATTTTTAAACATACACATGTGATTTCATCACAATGTAGAGCAGAGGTCTTTAATCCTGCTCCTGGGGAACCACTGTCCCGGAGTGCTTCCAACCTGCTTCAGCACACCTGTCTTTGTATTTTCAAACGATCCTGAAAGGCTTAATGAGCTAATTTAGATGTGTTTGATTATGGTTGGAACTAAACTCTGCAGGACAGTGAGTGGCCTTCTAGGAACAGGATTGAAGACCTCTGATCTAAAGGGTTGCTTGTATTCATGCAGCACAACAGTTAGCTTGGTCATTCCGAGTAAAATCAAAATCAAATTTTGTAAACTTCCCTGCCACAAATTTTTTTTTTTTTTTCATATTTTTTTCTGGTGAAAGACAAAGATAAATAGTGATGACAGCCAACATATCAAAATGTCATGGGTGGATGTTTGAGTAATCCACTATTTTGTAGAGGGGGGTCAAAATGAATATTAGATTTGGAGCCAAATTACAAAGGGATAAACATTATTTTAGAAAGATGGAAGCATCATTGTGTTATTTTCACATAGAGAATGGTAGGTCTGTTAGTAAAATCTCCTGACTTCAGCCATCTTTCTTGGATTATATGCCAATGGTGGCAGTTTAAATATATTTTCCAAAGTTTGCAGACCACTAACTCAAGTATTAAAGATAATATTAATTCTTAATATAATTTTAGCTTTAAGTTATTAAACTTTTCATTTCATTCATTTAATTTTCTCTTTATTTGAAACGGACGGTGTATTGTACATTAAAGGGTTAGTTCACCCAAAAATGAAAATTCTGTCAGTATTTACTCACCCTCATGTTGTTCCAACCCCGTAAGACCTTCGTTCATCTTCGGAACACAAATTAAGATATTTAAGATATTAAGATCGCTCCTGCATACAGTCCATAGGCTTCTTGAGGTACTGGCTCTTGCTGTCCTCGAAAAGTCATTAAAGACATCGTTAAAATAGTCCAAGTGACTACAGGGGCTCAATCTTAAGTTTATCAAACGACGAGAACACTTTTGTGCGCAAAAAAACAACAAAAATAACGACTTTATTTCAACTATTCGTTTATTTCTCCCTCTGCGCGAGTCAGGTTACTAGTTTAATAGCGTAAGCTTCTGTTATTGTACATCACACGCATCACACACACATGACCAGCGTCGGCCAATAGTGAGCCTACGTGTGACGTAGCTCTACGCAATCACACTACGTTAACTGACTTACAGGCTCATGGAGAAGGAAGTGAATAGTTGAAATAAAGTCGTTATTTTTGTTGTTTTTTTGCGCACAAAAGTGTTCTCGTCATTTGATAAACTTAAGATTGAGCCCCTGTAGTCACTTGGACTATTTTAACGATGTCTTTAATGACTTTCCGAGGACAGCAAGAGCCAGTACCTCAAGAAGCCTATGGACTGTATGCAGGAGCGATCTTAATATCTTAAATATCTTAATTTGTGTTCCGAAGATGAACGAAGGTCTTACGGGGTTGAAACAACATGAGGGTGAGTAAATACTGACAGAATTTTCTTTTTTGGGTGAACTAACCCTTTAAAACAATGTAAATGTACCCGATTTTCTTCGGTTAAAAACCAAATTTGGGTCAATTCGCATACAACAGAATTATTATTCTTTTTTTAAAGAGGAATGTCTGAAAAAAATAATAATGTTGAAACAAGAAATGTATGCAATTCATTTCATAGAAGCAAACAAGATACAACATTCCTGAGTGGCAAAAATATAATTTTTTCCAAGTTTGCATGCCTGTAACTAATAAAGTATTAAAGATATCTCAAAATGATTTTACATTCTGGTTCTTAGCAATTATTTATTTTGGTATTTTAATTTGCAAGGCCTATATGGTTCAGTACCACAGATATGTGGATCTCAATGCTACTCAATGTCCAAATTGTTGAATATTGCCCATTTTAACAGTCAAAAAACAAATGTGGGTCACTTTGTACAAAGCAAACTGTATTAAACGCTGAAGAATACATAATGTTGAAACTAGTAATATATCTTGTGTCCCTCTATCAAAACATTTGCATGGAACATACAATCCGGAGTACCAAAACTACAATGAAATGGTCAAGTTGTGACACAACAACTTGCTCTCAGTAGTCATGTTATATGAATCAAAAAGAGATATTTGGAAGAAGGGTTTTGTTCATTTTAATAGCTTCTGAAGCTAGCAACAGTTCAAATATTTAGTATTGTTATTACAAGTTAGAAACAAATTCCATGCCAGCTAGGAAACTTTGTTTGCTCTCCCCACACATTGTATTTACATCAGTAAAACAAGATTTTACTCAACTGGATGGTTTAAGTATTACAATTTTCTCTTGTTATAATATGTGAAGAATAGTCATACACTGAGTAGTATCCACTGCTATGGGGCATATTTTGTGGTATCACTGATAATACCTTAACTTTGAAACATTTAAGGGCTCTCACACATGAAATAGTTCACTATGGGTTATTATAAATCTTGGGTAAATGGGATCATACTTTACACAGAGTTTATCCAACAATTAATCCTGGTTATTTCCAATTTGACGTCACACTAAGTCCTAAACCATGTGTTACTGTTCTTATATGTGGTGACAACAGTCATGAATGGATAAACGCAAAATTACATTTGGTTTTCAACTATTGAAAATGGCTAAAATTCAACAATTTGGACATGGCACTGAATTGAGATTCTGATATCTCTGGAATTATAATTAAAATAGAAAATTCTAAAAAAATTACAGAATTCCTAAAATCGCATTGATATCTTTAATATTTTTACTTGAGTTAAAGCAGGCAAACTTCAGTAAAAACAACCTTTTTGCCACTCAGACAGGCGTGTTCTTAGCAATTCACCCTTCGCCGAGTGTTTGATTGACAGGCAATCTGACCAATCATAATCTGCCATCCGCCAAATCCACCATTTTGTCTGACAAAGCATTCAGGAGAGTTAGTAGATTAACGTCAGTGAATTTGATTTTGAACAACAGTGTGTACTGACGTCTGTCCATGGTTGATGCTATAAATTGAATAGAAGAGATGATCGATTCACAAGCAGCTTTTACTGAACACATTAAAGAGCAACAAAACTGTATTTGTTTATATTTCTTAAGGGAAAAAACACAATTTGAAATCTGAGACTTTGTTTCATATCAAAAGTAACCTGCTCTGCACTGTCTGTTGGTACATTGTCAGTGTCCTCTGTTCCGCAATGTATTTTTTATTGCGTGAGAACACAAAAGTGCCATGGCGTGACGGACATACATGTAGCAACTGTAACTAAGGGCGGGTCTTTGTAAATGGTCAATTGTTTTGATTGAGGGAAACAATATATTTTTCTAAATTTGAACAATATTTGTTCCAAAACCTAAAAGGATAAAGATCTCTTTATTATTTCTTGAGTTCCTATATACAAACTTCAGGGAGAAAAAAAACACTTTTTTGTTATTTCCCATTTTTGAATGGTCACCATTTGCATATAATCCAACACAGATGACTAAAGTCAACAGATTTTACTAACAGACCTACCAATCTCCATGTAAAAATAAAATTATGCTCCCATCTTTCTAGTCATTTTACCCCCCTGTAACCCCAAATCTCAGGTGAAAATTGTCATTTTGACCCACCTGAACACAAAATGGTAAATCATTCAAATATTCATCCATGACATTTTAAATTTTGGCTTTCATCACTATTTATGTTTGTCTTTCACAAGAAAAAATATTAACAATATCAAAAATTTGAGCCGGGGTTGAGTTGACATGGAATGATCCAGATTTATTATTTTCATTTTTTCAAAGTACTCTGAAATGACAATAATAGATACTCACTCAGTGGGCATGCTTGTCATTACCAAGGATCTATTTTTCTGGAAAGACAAAAAGAAAAACACTGAACGATTAGAAATTAATTTTTGCAGTTCATTTCTTTTTACTCATACACATAATTTTAGTTGATTGGGATCAAAAAAAAATTAATTATCTAAGACACATGTACTATTGAGCTCCTGTTTTGATGGCAAGTAGCATAAACCAGTAAACACATGCCGGATATCTGCATATTTTGTGAACAAAAAGGAAATGAAAGCCCAAAGCCATTTGGGAGGGGAAGCATTTGAGAGCCGTTTAAGCACAGAACACCGTGACACCTTTTTTTCTGTCCCCTGTCCCTGGCCTCAGTACAACAACCCTGTAGTACAAACACATGAACGGCCTTCCTCTCTATTCCTACAGGAAGTTGAGGTTTACATCCATCAATGAACAGGGCATCTAAAACAGGTTATACATAACATGTTTACCAAAATTCTTTCTGAGCCCATGACACAAACATGTGGCCAGGTGCCAATTATTATTCCAGTCAATAGAAGCTAACGTCATTGCTCGAAAAATGTGTCAGACTGTTCAAGGAAGACAATTCTGAAGATGCTTTAACCTTTAAAACATCTATGTTAAATATCATATACATCTGATTTAGATCAAATATTCTGTGGAGTTTTCTCAAAACGTGACCCTTGAATTAAACTTTAATATATCATAGTCTGTCTCAATACAGAATTTGTTTGGCTGGAATGTCTGAATTAAAACAAAAAAACAAAAAACAAACAAAAAAAACATTTAATGTGCAGGTAGTTCCAAGTCAGCTATTTTTTTTGGGTTGCAAATTGCTAAAACAGCTGCCATTGTGCATACAAATGCAGATTTGAACAAATTATGCAGAATACATAAATGCTTGCTATTTCCGTGAGCAGTGGTGGAATGTAACGAAGTACAAATACTTTGTTACTTTACTTAAGTACATTTTTCATCTATCTTTACTTAAGTAGAATAAATAGTGCATACTTTTTACTTTTACTTCGTTACATTTTGCAGCAATTATTATACTTTCTACTCCACTACATTTTTACAACTTCTGTTACATTTTCATTACAATTTCTGATCAGTTTTTCCCCTGCCAAAACGTAATCTGACCGTCCGTCCGTTGCACGTTTGTCTCACCAGTGACGTTTGGTTGCCATAGATAGATCAACCCGGTCACACTAAATGTGTCTCTATGTGTATAATGTAAATACACAGCAGATGAAGACATGTGAATGGATTCTTGATATCTTTGAAACTGTTGCCGTGGCAACGCATCAAACTTTACCATTCTTTTAGGATGCTTTTGATACTCTTAGCATGCTTCAAATTGCATGAAACTCGACAGACACATCAAATTTATTAGCCAGTAGACATATGCAAAGTGTCAGAAACGGGCGTGGTGAGGGCTCAGTAGCGCCACCTTTTGACAAAAGTGGGGTTGTTAGTTTTATCTACAGTTACAAAAATCAGTATGTATATTCTACTCCTCGAGCCGGACAACTTTCTAATTGACACTCATTAGCTAGGACCCACAGAAAGTCAGATATGTTTGTTTGAATGTGGTCATGCTCTCTCTGAGCCTACATCTCTGTGTCTCTGCCTCTGCCTGACTGGGTGTGTGTGGGTTTTTAGGAGGAGGGGGCTTAACCATTTCACTGCTGTGTGTCTGGCCTGCAGAAAAAAGAAAATACATTTCTTTAGCCTGGTATGTTTTAAATAAGTTTTTATTTAAATTTTTTATAAGTAAAGGCATAATATAACCAGTTTAATTGTAGTGCATTGACAATAGTTTTATATAATTAGTTTATTAATTAAATTAACTTGGTCCATAAACTTGATCTGAAAATTTGGTCCATAAATCAAACACACTTGCATGTAATAATATGAAACTCGGTACACTTATAGATCACATCAGGCCAAACAACTTTCGTGCTCTAAGTTTTACGACAGGTCAAATGGAAGTTGGGAATTATGGGTTGTTTGAATAAATCTCCTAGGAGAAATACATCAAATTACAATGCATGTGTTTACCAATCACCACAAAACTCGGTGTGCATGAAGTCAAGACATTGAGGATGCTCAATTCCGGACGGATTTTTGATATCTCGAACGGTTTGGCCGTGGCAAGGAAATTAATTTTATGACTAAAAAAGGAAACATAAAATGTGTTATAACTTTGCTCGTTTTACCTACAGTTACAAAACTTGCCACGTATATTGTTCTTGTCAAGCAGATCAACTTTCTAATTACAGTAAGAAGCTCAGACCAAAAGAAAGTCAGATATTGTAGTTTAGATGTGTATCTTGTCTCTATCAGTGTCTGTGTGGGGAGGAGGGGGGGGGGTGTTTGCTGGTGTCTGTGTTTATGTGTGTGTGTTTGTATGTATATATATTTTGCAGAGCCCTCACTGATGCAAGCTCTTCAGCACACTTCTCTTCAACAGTCAAAGCGGGGGTTAAGTTTAAGAGGGTTAAGTGCAGAATAACCCTCTTTATATACAGTATATATATATATATATATATATACTTAAAAAAGCAGGGGTTAATTTTTTGCACGTCGTGCAGAATAACCCTAAAGGCACCAGCCGGTGGCATCTTTCTATATATATATAAGTATATATATATATATATATATATATATATATATATATATATATATATTATGGGGGGCCAAACAGGAAATAATGAAATGTAATCCCGAATATATAGTTATAACTCCGAATATATAAATGTAAATCCCGAATATATAGTTAAAACTTCAAATATATAAATGTAATCCTGAATATATAGTTATAACTCCGAATATATAAATGTAATCCTGAATATATAGTTATAACTCTGAATATATAAATGTAATCCTGAATATATAGTTATAACTCTGAATATATAAATGTAATCCTTAATATATAGTTATAACTCTGAATATATAAATGTAAATCTGAATATATAAATGTAAATCCTGAATATACAGTATAGTTATAACTCTGAATATTTAAATGTAAATTCTGAATATATGAATGTAAATCCCGAATGTATAGTTATAACTCTGAATATATAAATGTAAATCTGAATATATAAATTTAAATCCTGAATATATAGTTAGAACTCCGAATATATAAATGTAATCCTGAATATATAGTTATAACTTTGAATATATAAATGTAAATCTGAATATATAAATGTAAATCCCGAATATATAGTTATAACTCTGAATATATAAATGTAAATCCTGAATATATGAATGTAAATCCTGAATATATAGTTATAATTCTGAATATATAAATGTAAATCCTGAATATATAGTCAAAACTCTGAATATATAAATGTAAGTACCGAATATATAGTTATAACTCTGAATATATAAATGTAAATCTGAATATATAGTTATAACTCTGAATATATAAATGTAAATCTGAATATATAAATGTAAGTCCTGAATATATAGTTAGAATTCTGAATATATAAATGTAAATCTGAATATATAGTTATAACTCTGAATATATAAATGTAAATCCTGACTATATAGTTATAACTCTGAATATATGAATGTACAGCCCATTCTCACCCCCAAGGCGTCACTTAACTGACGCCTTGGGAAGCATTTGGACATGCTTCAATATCTGACGCTTTAGGCACCCTTTAGCGTCAGTTAGATGATGCCCTAGGATCGCGTGTACCCTACCCCCACCCCACACCTAAACCTAACCGCGTCCTCTAACTGACGCTTTCCTTTAGCGTCAGTTAGATGACGCCGTAGGATCGCGTCATGTAAGTGACGCGAAAGGGCGCCTAAAACGTCAAATATTGAAGCATGGTCAAAGGTGACGCCTTGGGGTGAGAATGCGTTGGAATGTAAATCCTGAATATATAGTTATAACTCAGCATGTGAGCTCCTCTCAATATTCCGCTGTATCGCAATGCGCTCCACTCAGTTGCTCACGGCCCAAGCGCTCAAATCCAGCTCCGACATGAAATCTCAGTGTAACGTAGGCTACTGTACTATAGCCTTTGTTGATTATTTTTAAGGTATTGTTGGGGGCTTTTAACTAAAAAAACTTTTCTTTAACCCTGTACAATGAACGCACCAGCACGTTCTGATGGATTTTTTTTTAATGACAACGGAAGAAACTCCATAAAATTTTGGCCATACAGGTTAGTGTGTAAGACAACAACATATGGTCTACTTTTATTTTGTGTACATTCACAATAACACCAACACCTTGTGCTTTTGTAAAATAAAGATCTGCCTTTGTTTCAACTGTCTCTGTATCCATGACAATCTTTCTGAAAATAATAAAGTTTAAAGAATGGCCTATTATCACACAAACATTGTGCTGAGGCCACCTATGCAAAATGGTAAAAGCCCCCAACAATGTGGAGCGCATTGGGATACAGCGGAATATTGAGAGGAGCTCACATGCTGAGTTATAACTATATATTCAGGATTTACATTTATATATTCAAAGTTATAACTACATATTCAGATTTACATTTATATATTCAGAGTTATAAATATATATTCAGGATTTACATTTATATATTCAGATTTACATTTATATATTCAGAGTTATAAATATATATTCAGGATTTACATTTATATATTCAGATTTTACATTTATAAATTCAGAGTTATAACTATATATTCGGGATTTACATTTGTATATTCAGATTTACATTTCTATATTCAAAGTTATAACTATATATTCAGGATTACATTTATATATTCGGAGTTATAACTATATATTCAGGATTTACATTTATATATTCAGATTTACATTTATATATTCAGAGTTATAACTATACATTCGGGATTTACATTCATATATTCAGAATTTACATTTAAATATTCAGAGTTATAACTATATATTCAGGATTTACATTTATATATTCAGATTTACATTTATATATTCAGAGTTATAACTATATATTCAGGATTACATTTATATATCCAGAGTTATAACTATATATTCAGGATTACATTTATATATTCAGAGTTATAACTATATATTCAGGATTACATTTATATATTCGGAGTTATAACTATATATTCAGGATTACATTTATATATTTGAAGTTTTAACTATATATTCGGGATTTACATTTATATATTCAGAGTTATAACTATATATTCGGGATTACATTTCATTATTTCCTGTTTGGCCCCCCATATTATATGATATATATATATATATATATATATATATATATATACATATACACATATATATAGATGTAGGAATGATGTAAAATGTTTCTCCCAGCCTTAGGGGGGAGCTGTGTTCTATGAGTGTTTCACTGTGTGAGTTAGGCCTTCTTCACATGGGTGGAGCTGTTTTTAATTCAGTTCTATTTCCTTGTGGAAAGGTAAGGAGGGTTTTTTTGGTGTTCACTGCCACATCTATTTAATTTCTTGAATTGTTATTTTCCATGTTATCCATGTTATTTTAGAAAATATATAACTGTTAAAGATGTTAACTAACATATATGTGCAGTTATTTGTGATGGATGGTTTTATATTTCTGATATTATTTAATGAGTTGTAAATTCCATGTGGTGGGGTATATTTTTCTGTGTATTGTATGGTGATTATCATCTGTCTGAGTATTTTGGGTTTTGTTCTTTCTATTTTGGATGTATGTGACATTTGACATTTAATTGTCACATGGGGAAAGTTATTTTTTTCCCCTCTTTGAGAAAGAAGTTTCCCCCGTGATTTGATTGTTAATATAACTGCAGCTAAGGCTGTGCTGTTTTATTTTATAGTTTTGTATGCATTTTTATTTTTTTAATAGGGAACTATATATACTTAAATATAGCTGCGAGCAGCGATGAAGGGCCAAAGGTTGCGGTGGGGCGCTGGGGTTGCCATAAGGTGTCGCCAGGCGACCGTCTTAATGAACGAGTCATGGATTCATTCGTTCAAAATGCTGAACCATTCAGTAATGAGAATACACATTGCTTTGAGATGCATGATGGTTTGCTGTGATCTTTGTCTAACTATTTTCTCTGCTGAAACAGAAAAAGTCAATATTGCATCTAAAATGTAAGCAACGTGTCTTGTGTGTGTGACTACGTTTGTTGCAGTGATAAGAGTTGCACCCCTGTTAAAGTTTAAGGCCATGTCTTTCTGGATATATATCTTCTTTATTTATTTATTTTTTTTTACAAAATATGCATACAACTAGGGGTTTCATCAACTAGTCGACTAGTCAACTGTCACAACCACTAGTTGGCGCTGTTGGCCTTAGTCGACTAGTCGGAAACAAAATGATGACATATATATAGATTTTTTTTTGTTAACTATCCCTTTAAATACAAGCGGCAGTACTATATACTATAAGCACTATAAGGCGCACCTTCAATGACCTATTTTAGAACATTTTTCAAACGTTTGACTGGGTTTGCATTATGCATCCACAAGATCTGCTAAAGGGAATGCAGCGAGTGCGCGGCGTCGGAGGTGAGGCGTTTATTTAGTAAGCGTGAGCGCGCTGGGGCGGGCACGTAACTTACATTCGCAGCCTGCTGACAGCAGTGTCTGTTCGTATGTGTGTTAGAGAGAGCGCTCGTGAGCGGGAGACACATAACCTGATTTATACGAGGTTAAACTGGCCGTGTGACAAAGCGGGCATAAGATGGACACGAGCGCGAGCAATTGATCCATATATAACGCGCTCCAGATTATAAGGTTTGAGAAAAGGCCGGATTGAGAAAATTAAAGGCTTTATAGTGTGGAAAATACGAGTAAGCCTACTACTCTCGCTTTTAGACCAGCACGCGACGTGTTTAATATAGATGCATATTAGCCCAGATTTTCTCTCAAATGTTTGCTTTCACTTTAGACATAGCCAATTCTGTTTATGTAAACATTGTGTGTATTTAACAGTATTAGCATAATAAGACTTGAAAGATAACTTAGTCCAGTATTCAGGCGCTGTTTGACAGGCTTCTAATGCCTGTGAGCGTCGGGGATATGCCGCGTGCTCAGGAAAGCGCACGTTAGAACAGCGCGTGAATTAAATGTTTAACCGGCAAGGCTTATGCAAACAATGAACTTTTGTGAATTGCAGTGTCCAGTACCTAATCCTTAACGTGTGATGTGTAGGCTACGTCGCGTTGTACAGTTGAGACAGAGGCGCCAGAACTGATAGAATGCACTGTAACACGATACTACTACCATATTTCTTCAAAAGCAGATCGTGGAGACATTTACTATTCGTGATGTCGCACACCCCTCGAATAAACCATTTAACGACTAGTCGTCGACTGTTATGCAAAACTAGTCGACTAGCAAAAATCAGTAGTTGTGAAACCCCTACATACAACCCATATATTTCAGATTTATTATTTGCTTTAAATTAAATTAAGATTGTATTTTTGGTAACTGAACATGAACGAATTTAAAATGAATGTGCTATTCAGATCATATATGTGTTTTTCCTAAAATTTGAACTAACCTTAACTTTATTCTCAGCTGAATTATAAATAATTTATTTCTGTATAAAATAAAAACACATTTGATTTTTCTTTTTTAATCAATGTAGAATGTGTAACTGAAAAATAAACAGATTAGGGCTCTGTTAGAGGACAAGAAATTAAAACCAATGTGACATGATGAATGTCCAAAAGATGGCAGAGAGAGAGAGAGAGAGAGAGAGAGAGAGAGAGAGAGAGAGAGAGAGAGAGAGAGAGAGAGAGAGAGAGAGATTTTGGTTGCTTGACAGTTGTAGGTTGCAATTTGACAAGAGTTTATAGTTTGACACAAACACAATGTTGTGTTATATTGCAAGTGTACACAATTATATATATTCCAGTTTGAATAATTTCCTGTATGAACAAAAGGACAGAGTACAGTATGTGTTTGTCTCCATTGTTCAATCACGCCTCACACAACTAGACATTATTGTTCTACTCAGATCAGGGAAGTAATATCCTGTCTTGTCCCTTAATAAATAAAATATATATACAAGCTATATATGTATGTATGTATGTATGTATATATATATATATATATATATATATATATACAGTATATATACATACATACACATATACATACATATACATACATATATATATATATATATACACATACATATATATATATATATATATATATATATATATACATACATATATATACATACATATATATATATATATATATATATATATATATATATATATATATATATATCTACGAGCAGCGATGAAAGGGCCGAAGCCGGCGGCACCGCCACCCCGGGCCTTTAGGTAACTAAAGGAACCGGGGTTGCGGTGCCATCGTCTTGGGCCCTTCATCGCTGCTCGCAGCTATATTTTTTATTTATTTATTTATTTTTATTTTACTGGAGGACATGGGAGCAGGGCCCTGATAATAAATAAAATTTATATTTTATTTACTGTGGAGACTGAGAGCCAACCCTTCTTCATCTTGTGGATAGTATTACTGTGGTTTGCACAGTGTAATTAACAGGCTACATTAATGTGATTTCATAGGCTAGTGCTTTTTATTGTGTACAGAAATGGACCATGGTAAATATATTTATACAGCTTTTCAACCCTATTTGAATATTTAAAACCAGTTGAATATAAAAAGTCCAGTGCAAGGTAACGACTCCGCTCGTCATCGGCAGTTGGCGACAAGAAAGAACAATTCTCTGTGGACCGGTCCGAGCGCTTCAGATGCGCACTTATGGGTGGACAGAGCTGTAGTTAACAACAATTTGTTAATATTGTGACAATAGACCAACATTTTGTTCCTTTAATTTTCAAAATAACCAGTGGGGGAATGAACTTCACAGCCTACTTCATAGGCTATTCATGTAAATGTGAAGTAGCCTACTTTTTCCCCTCACGGACTTTATAGTTTAAATGTATCAACCTTGCAAACACTCAGATGCCATTACAAAAATAAACAACGTCCAGAGCCACGAATTATTTTAACACATTTAAAGTTGCATAAAATAATAAATTATCAATAATAATGTACATAAATGGTATTTTTTTTTTTTCGTTTTCGCATTTCCACAAGACAAATAAAGCCACACAATGGTGATGAATGAATTGATGAAAAAGAAGAAGAAAAAACTTTTGGCTGTTAACACTGGTTTCTCTGGCTATTTGATTAATGAAAACAATACTTTTACCTTTAAATGTGAATTTTCCGTCCACCACCGAACTCTCGGCCGCTTAAAAAAAAAAATGCATTACCATCATTATTATAACATTTATTAGGCTACACAGGCTATGTAGAAGACGCTTTTATCCAAAAAAGGATCAAAGCAATTCGTCACATTTCATTCATAATACAGGTTGGATAATAATAATAGGGCTAAAAGTCCTGTTTCCAGTGACTTTAATACATTTATTCACGGCTTTTTAAAATGTCACAAAGAGTTTTGAACGAAATATTGAAGTTTATAATTAAGTATTTTGACACATCATGCCGAGTGCATATTCTAAAATCATGTTTTATTCTGGCATTAATTAGAGTTCGACAAACGCGGCGTCACATTCTCTTGCATTTATTTTTCTCATAACAGCTAAAATAAAATCATCTTTTAAAGCTGTAAAAGGTCTAAGTAGGCCTACACTCACAAAACATTTTCGCTCTCATTTGAGCGTACACACACTGGAGAAACAAACATTTGGGCATCTCTCAGTGAGTTCAGACATGGCCAAGTGGTAGAACCAGTGGCGGTTCTACTTTGAATTACACCCAGGGCGAGACCCCCTTCGAGACGAGAGCTTGAATCCGCCTTTTGCCGAACTCTTTATAAAACACCACAAGACTTTAAGAATAGGCATCCTGCTTGTGCTGGATGATTTAAAGAAAAGTGTGTATGTACGAATTTAACTGATAAATTTGTAACTACTGTATGTTGGCTATCATGAGCTATATATATATATATATATATATATATATATATATATATATATGTGTGTGTGTGTGTGTGTGTGTGTCACACATTAAATGTTTTAGAATGTAACACATTCAAATGCAAAATATGCACCCTCCCCCAACAATCCCCCACTCAGCTCCTGAGATTTGTCTGGCTAGATGCAGTAGGCGGCCTATGTCGTTTTTTTCCCTGGCTCACAACTGAGCTTGCAAGCATGCTTCTTTGAGCATTAAGCATTTTTTCAGGATTCAGTGTAAAAAAAAAAGTAAATTAAAAAAAAAAAATTGCATATTGTGACGTCACTGACTGGGTCTTCAAACTGTGCATCCACCGCTAGGTGTTAATGCAACCTACAACCGGTTACGTTTTAGGCCAGTCACAAAATGAATAAAATATTTGTTATGCAACAGTGTGCTGGCTCTCTTTTTTTTCATATACATGAGATAAAAGCAAAAACAAGTACAAACACATGGTGAAACAAAGAATACAAAGATACAAATTAGCCTATATACACAGTGCTTTATTTCAGGAAGGTCTAAAATTAGCTACTTTTCAGTTAAGTCTGTCGCTCTGTCTGAAAAGAAATTTAATTTAGTAATCAAATGTAAAATGACACTGCATAGTTTATCATAGTTAGATTAATGCTTATTAAAGTTTAAGTTATTCATTCAAGAGATGTGAGGGATTTTCTCTGCCTTTTGTTGTTTGATTCGCATCACTGACTCAATCGTCACATGTTTATTAGACTACTGGCCCTTTAAGACCGAATGCAGAACTCTACTGTAATAGATGTCTGATGCGCCATCATTTTCTCCCAACTATTTACGTCCATTTAAGACATAAACTGTGTTTAAATGAATCTCAGAGCAGGTCATTTTATATTTTATGTATATTTGATAGTTTAGATGCGCACATGAAGCCCCAAATGAGGCTATAGCCTACTTTTCTTGTCTCGTTTTAGTGCACTTCGGAGCGCGCGTCGCCTTTTGAACAGCATCTCTTGCACAGACTTTTGTGCTTTTAATAGCTCTTCTAATGATTGAACGCGTCCGCAGTTTAGCAACAGTACAGACTGCATTTTACAACAATCAGCGATCGTGCTGATTCTGACGGTACGTTTGGGTTTTAGGAAGAAATGACAGCGCAACGCTGTGAAGGGGAGGAAGTTGCGCTAGACAGAATGCGTCTGTAATGGTTTCATCTCAAATATCTTTTTATAATCTTTGAAATCGGAAATCTAAAATACAATTAGAATAATATCCCAGATCTAAAGTGTAGGTAACCATGTCCTCATGTCCATGGCTGTCGTGCTGTGCGCGCTGTGGCTCCGGGTGAGAGATCGCTCTCTCTTCTGGACTGTGAATAGCAAAATTGCATCACAGACAAATTGTTTAATATTATTATTATATATAGAAATGGTTGATATTCACCCCCGTTGCCCGTTTAATACCGGGTTTACCAAGCGGGAACACTGAATGAAACTAAGCGAACGTAGGCTACAAGCCATACAGACAGTGTGACACGGGTAAACCAATCGTGTAAACATAATCAGATGACGATGACGCCACGGGTTTTTATTTAAAAGAAAGAACGTAGCCTACATTTATAGACATAAGCAACTTTCACAATACTAACTAAAATATCATTTTATTGAATTTGAATTAGTCGTTTGAAGAGTAAAAAAAAAAAAATCAGTCGGTCTGAACGCAAGTTACAACCGGCAAGTCGGTCGGACTAAAAGGAAAAAAAAATAAAAAATTGGGTCGGCCCAAAATTGACAGGGTCGGTCGGGTTACGGCAAACAAGAATATTTTTAAGGGTGGCCTTAATGCTTAAGGACCATGTGCTAATATTAAAATTAGCGTACATATTTTCAAAGTCTTGTTTGTTCTGGAATCTCTGTGTGAAAGGAACTTCTGTAAATTAGACGTGAAAGGGGGCGTTTCAAGATACTCGCATGCACACAAAACACACTCCATTGTTGGCCGCACCCGCGCGATCGACTCGCTCACCAATTTGTGTAGAAAAGATATGAATTATGGCAATTAATTCACATTGGCCAGTGGCCCACCTGGAAAAGTCCAGGTGCTCCAGATGGTCAGTCGGCCCCTAACAAAATTTACAGTGGTACCGCAGCAAATCTATGAAGAGTGGGCATCCACAACAAACTGGGATGGTTCAAGAGGCAAACGTGGACTGCCTGTGAACGTAAGACACTTTATAACGACTTGAGTTGCCAAGAGATTTACACACATGGCTAGCAGTGACGGCAAGCAGATCAAGGACAGGGTGAATGAATTTCTACGCTCCACAAGGAATACTGTTGCCCACCGATGTGGCTAGCAGTCGGTGCAAAAATAGAGATTTCGTTAAATCTCTATTCTTAAAGGTGCATTGCGCAACATTTCATGTTAAAAATAGCCGTTTTCTAACCCATACATGCTTAAACAATCGCCTGATGAGCTGAATGAACCCTTCTTTGATCACTGCAATCGCCTCTATAATCCTGTACAGTGAAATATATAAGAGGGATTCGGGCTCGAATCTGAGACTGGCCGTGACGTCATGCGCGTTCACGCTCGCCTGGCTATGTATGGCAGGTTTGTGTAGCTATTCGCCGCCGTTCTCCGCATCAGAGAAGACAACTGGAGCGACACAACTCTAGTCAGTTTTCCACAAAAGTAGACGATGGATTCAAAGGGGCTGTTTACACCTGGTCACTTCATGCGTTTTCTGTGATCGTATAGCTATTCGGTTGTGAAAAGACCAGGGTGTAAATGCCCTCCGAAACGCATTAGGGACGGATTTGAATCCGATCGCTCGATGAGGACGTAGTCTGGGCCGCATTCCAGACGAAACTGGACAAGTGTAAATGCATCTGGTTGTTGAAACCAAGCTATATGTCATGTTATTTTAGTCATATATGATGACGCGCATCACCTCAGATGAGCAGCTGAGCCCCTTCATCAAGCCAGCGCTGCAATCTATCGCAAATCAAAGTGAAAGTAAGTCGCAGACGCTTTACACTACCATCTTCATTAAAAGTAAAGAAATGAAATGATCTTACCAGGCCTGTTGCCAATCTCTCTTATTGCTGTCTTTGCTGATTTTGAAATTAGCCGATGATTAATAAAATGCAGCTTATCCGTTGCTTTCGGTGACGTGCACTTCATTAAATCTGTATATGGCGCGGAAAGAGACCGGCTTGTAGTTCATTACAAACCCCAACGCAAACTCCACGTGAGACAAAGAAAATAAAACTTCTGTCTGTCCGTGCTAGGCGTCGGAATAAGACGAGAGTCAACATCGGGAAGGCTTTCAACAAACGGAGAGATCTCCGGTCTGCTCTAGGGCTCAAACGGGTCCTATACAAAGTGATAACTGAACGTGTTTCCACAATAATTCAATCATAAGTGGATACAGTAAGCACAGGGAGATAGATGGAAACAAAAACCGAAGTTTTTTACTTCCCCCGTTTCCCCCTCTCACACATTGTGTGTAATTTACTCGAATGCCTTTCCTTTCATATATTTTAAATGACTTGCAGATTTATAACTGTATTACCTCATTATGACTGTAACAAAAGATGTGTGCCGCACAGTGTGCGGCTGATGCTCCTTAGGTTATGAACAGCTTGTGCAAACGTGCGTATGTGTGTGTGTGTGAGTGTGTGTGTTCCTCCATGAATGCGCACAGCTCTGGTTGCAGTTTCGCTTGTCGCCAGAGGGGGCGTAGTTCTGTAAAAACTCAGAGACTTGCGTTTAGCTCCTTTAAAGTTTCAATTCTATTTTTACATTTTGCTTTTGTTAAATTTAACAAATTATGTTGTAGCTACTATTTTTATTTATTTTATCTGTCTGAAAAGTTTGTTATATTCTTTTTTGTTTGTTTGCTTATTTTTAACATCTGGCTCGTTACTGTCTCGTTCTTTTCAAAATTATTTGTTGAAAAAAATAAATAAAGTTTTTTTTACAAGACCTTGTGCTATTCAGTCTCATTCTTGTTAAAATAATGAAGTTTTTTTCTTTCCCAAGATCTTGCTGCAGAAAATGCAGCAAGGTTAAATGCATCAATCTGGTGCACATTGAGAGCTCAAAATTAACTGGCTTCGACCCATGACCTGTGCACATTGAACAACAAAAAAGCATTGACTTGTAGCCTACCTAAAGAGGGCTCAAACATCTTTTTAGATATGATATATAGTCTCAGTCTACGTTACATTATATTTTATATATTTAAACATAATGCCTATAACGTTACTTAATTAAGTCTTGTGCTGTATAACCAAAAAATATGAAATATAATAACGAAAACACTCGACATGTCAACAAAACAAACATAACATATTCCCAAACACATATCAAGCTTATTTAAAAACCTCAAAAGCATGAACACTCATTCAAAGTACCTGGAAAAGGGAGATGTAAATAACCATAAGTTCCCGCCTTCTCAGCACGAGCTGACCGATACATCTAACACATCAAGAGAGGCGGGACTTAAGGCAGAACAGCCAATCATCAGCCGGTCACACTCAAAGCCGGTGTCATGTTTGAGAGGAGGCAGCCGCAGCGAGCGCACACACAGAACACTAGAGAAACGGAGGAGCGACTAGTGATGCGTTTGTGCAAAACTGCGGAAAAACTGCAGGAAAAAGTGCTGGTGTTGAACACTCTCACCGGGAAAAGTGTGGGTGTTAAAACACCCACATCCCCCACGGGTGCGACGCCCCTTACTATATTAAATTCATGGTGAATGTTGCTGGTCTGTGGACGTAAAGTATTACTAGTTCATTCACGGCACAATGTTTCTCCTGGTTTCCACGTCAGCGCTGTTTGATCTTATAGAGATATACGGTTAATAACGGAGAAATGTGTATGCTTCTCACTAGATCTCGCAGTGTTATTACTTCAGTGGCAACTTCAAATGTTATCTTCACTGGCCTCTTAGTGTTGTGTAGTAACAGTGTCGCTTGATGGAGATCGGCTCCCGCTGCACAGATGTTGCTGGTCTGAACTGATAAACGATCCGTGAAGCACATAATGAGTAGCGCAGTTTCATTCGCTTTCATTACGCTTGCCATTTGATGTTGCACAGTGCTGTGGTGGCCGCACGAGTGCGTATTTTGTCGGCAGGAAAATTGGTCCAAGGAATCGTTCGGTTTGTAGGCGTACCGAACCGGAAGCCTCGAACAGAAACGGTTCAATACGAATACATGTACCGTTACAACCCTAATATATATATATACAGTATATATAATATATATATATATATATATATATTAGGGATGCACCGATATGAACATTTTGACCGATAACCAATAATTCTTTATATTTGAAAGCCGATAACCGATATATCGGCCGATAAATCTAAATCAAATTTTTATATACTTTTTGAAAGCCTGATTTAATTTTAAAAAATTAAAATCTGTCCCCTAACACAATTATAATGTTCTCATTATAATTTCATATAGCTGATATGACAGCTCATTTTGCACTTAACTATATTTTCCTTTTGGATTCCAATCATATTTCAAGCAATTAAGATCAATCATATTGAACAGTGTGCATCTTAAGTGTCTCAGGTGTCAAGTGTGGAAGGAAATAAATATTTTATATATATATATATATATATATATATATATATATATATATATATATATATATATATATATATATATATTTAAAAACTAAAAAAAAAAAAAACTTAAATAAAAACTATAAAAATGCCAATAAAAACACAAATTAAATTAAAATGAACAGAAAAAAATAATTTAAATGATTAATTTAAACTACAATAGTACTAAAATAATGATTTAGGCATATGCATACTTTTGCCATATTTTTCTGTAATTTGACAAAACAAATTGTTACAAATATGAAGTAAACACTGCAAACAAGTAGTGCGCACTGTAGTGTGCACTGTAGTGTTGCACGGGCAACCGATACTTCAAAAGTATAACGATACTTGGGAAATTAAAAACCTCACAATACCTATATTTATTAGTAACGATACTTTTATGAATCACCGCGTTCCAGATTTGTAAGAGATGAATTTTATGTTGGTATGTGCAATGCACACTTTCAGTGCACACTTTGGACGTCTAAGTTTTTTCTTCTCACTCACGCAGCAAAGAAGACAAACACACGGCTGCATGCGTGAGCACAAGTGATACTGTGGCGTCAGTCAGTAGCCGAGTGGCAGTCCAGAGAGTCAGAACTTTTCCAGTTGGGCCGGTAGTGTTTCAAGGCCGCGAGGGCCGGTGTGATAGTTATATTTTGCAAGTATTATCTGTACACAATAGTCTCTGCAACGGCGATATATTGAAGCGCTAGCCGCAAAAGACACTGTATCCATGCAACTGATAGCAGCAAAAAAAGAGCGCTCCTCTTGATTTAAAAAACAACAGATTTGAGTGCTAGATCTCTTATTTAATAGCGAACTAAATGAATTCTCTGCTATTTAATAGCCAATAAATGAATTCTCTGGTAGTTAACTGGAGATGTTTTATTTTTGTATTAGGTGTAAAACTTTCCCCAAACTTTCATAGATAGCATAAATAATTTACAAGCTGCTAAAATAAATCATACAAAACATCAGCTAAAATGATCTATAGGCTGTATGATTATAATCAGAGCATGTTCATGTTTGTCAGTGATTTATTTATTTTAGGTTATTACTGCATTTAAAGAGCACAGACCTACGCAAAGGAGGTGTATGTCGAACGTGTCATGTCCTGTCGTGTCTGGTTCTCTCTCTTTACTCGGTCTCCCTCTGCTGGTCATATTAGGCTACTTTCTCTTTCTCCGCTCTCCCAGCTGTTCCTCATCTCCTCTGACTACCTCGTTCTCCCTCTTTCCACCTGTTCCCTTTCTCCTCTGATTAGTTCTCTATTTCTCTCCCTGCTCCTGCTGCGTTCTTTGTCAGATTCTCTTTTGAGCATCTAATGCTGGAAGCAAACCTCTGTCTCGTTTGTTTCACCGTCGTCCTGTCCTGTCGTGTCCTGTTGGCGTCCGTCTGGTTAGTGCTACCTGTTCTCAGCTAATCTTCTGAAATCTACTCTGTCCAGTTCTCCTGAGGCTACGTCAGAACTGGTACCCACTCTCTCTCTCTCCGCGTCTTCCTGGTGAGACCTGCAGTCAGTCGCCGTAACCCAGAGATTCCCCTCGACTGCCTAAGATCTCTTGAACTGGAGTCCAGTTGTTTCTGTGAATTGCAGCGATCCATTTGCTCCTCTTTCTATAGCAGTCTGTAAAAATATACCTCCGAATTTGTCAAATCTAGTTGTAGGCCTAGTCAATCGCAAAGCTCTTTCCCACTTTATTTGTGTGTGTTGTGTTTTCGTGGCATTCACGCTGAACACATACAGCCGCTCAGTCTTTTTGCCACTCACTGAGGAACTGCAGGCACTCCGGCCGACGGTGACGTCACGCGCATTCCCTCTATTGTTTCTTTTTTTTTTTTTTTTTAAAGAATTTAATAAAGAACTCTCTCGTATTATGTCCAAAGGGTCGTTGCAAAACGAAAAATGAATGGTTGTATTTTTAAAACGCAAAGTTGAACACCAACATTTTAGTTTGACTACACCAATGCTGCGCTATAGCCTATACATCTCAACGAAATTTCAGATATTTGTTTATGACTTTTTATCCCTTTAAAACATTTAAAATTTTCACAAATTAATATGGGAAAAATTTAGATTTTACTGGTTTTCTAAGGCCAAATTAGAACATGGATATTTATGATATTTTTCCCGCAGTGATAGGTGAGTTATTATAAATGCGTCTGAAAAAATAACGAGCTAAAAACATAATCTCCGGATGCACCTTTAGAGAGAACGGCACCTTTCATACGGATTGCATAATCAGAAGGTATTAGTTTACGATTCGAATTTGTTCTTTTTAAAGTGGACATTTCAAGCTTTAGTCTATAAAGGATATTGTTCCAGTTCTTGCGCTCCAGTTCACAAATATCATAAAGCGCGCCTGATTGTTTTATGTTATTTTACAAAAGCACAACTTTTTCTTATTATTGTGACATTACGCAAATAAAAGTAGTTGTGAATAATGTATTATTATTTTCTGTATAACCAGAAATGATAAGAGTATTTTAAGTTGATTCCACTTTTGATGGGAAAATGAAAGTGTTCACGGCGCGCCTGCACCTGTCTGCCATCCAGTGCGTGCTCCAAACTCCGCACACACTCTTGAATATTGGTCAAAATCGAGTGTTTATTTGTGATAATCTTAGCCCTATTATTATTATTGTCCCACCTGTACTATGAATGAGATGTGACGAATTGCTTTGTTCTTTTTTTGGATAAAAGCGTCTTCTACATATGTAGCCTAATAAATGTTATAATAGGTTAATGATGATAATTATTATTATTATTTGCAGACACGGACCTAAAACACACTCCGTCTTCTAAGTCAGGTGACTGTAAATGCGCAAAATCCGTTTCCATTGCAGTTTTGCGAAAAAAAATCCTTTTTCGAATTGCCTGAAAAACCTCCTCATACGAGCGTAAAAACTTTTTTACGATAAACGGGAGTTTTTGCGAAATTGACGTGTTTCCATTGAGCGTATTTTCATTTCGCAATTTCAATTTGCGCAAATTGAAGGGTAACGGAAACGCAGCTACAGACAATGTTGAACCATGTTATAAACGATGGAACTAGCAACAGTTGGCTGATGATCTTTTGGAAAATGCACCCCTCAGCATGACTTTCACTCAAAGGAAATGTCACAGAGGAGAAGCCTCATCCTGCTCATGTCAAAAAACGTACCTCTCCATAAATTATCATACTCAGCATCTGGAACATCAGTGAGATCTTCTAATCCAATAATTACTATTTAAGAATGTATACTCTAATCTTGTCAAAAGGGAACACTGATGACAAATGCCCATCTGTGAATTCTTTACCACGATTAAATAAGATGCCATCTATATTTGAACTTTATCATATTGGGAATTGAGATAATAGCCTGTTGCTTCTCGTTGTGGCAGGAAGGGGTTTAGTTCAGGCTGAGTAAAAGCAAACAGACCTCTGCCAGGTGCATGTCACAGTAGCAAAGAAAACACACAGGAAACCAAGAAGGCAACAAGGAGACTCACATGCAACAACTGCCTCAAAGCAAATTACTACGTTCCATGGAGACAGAAGCATCAAGCTGAAAGCTCCGTCCTCACCTGGAAACTATAATATTGCACATTACAATATTGCAATTGCGACAGCGATATAATAAACACATGGTTTCGTGAGTCAACTTGCATGGTTCTAAAGTAAAATGCACACAGAGATTAGTGATCATTGATTGTAATAATGTGCATTTCTCAAGTCAAACTAGCAACAACTAAATGATTGATAACACTTATAATGATCAATAAACCATCAACCAAACCAGTGATTCCATCATTACAATTGAAAGCTATCAACTTTTTAAAAAAATTATTAGGCTAAAAAAACAACAACTTTTAAATTAAGTGAACTTCAAACAATCCTCACATAAACCCATAATAAATGCCATATTTACCTGTGCCCTTCCTGTCTTAACGGGTAGGATACAGAAATTGAATAAAGTTATCAGTCTGCGCTGCATGATTTATAAATAGACTAATCCTTATTAAAGCTACAAAAGTTCTTTAGTCAAGAGCAGTGAGTAATTTTCTATGTTCCCTTTGTTCTTTGATTAACTTTACTGACAGAACGCTTTATTCGCTATCGCTACTGGCCCTTTAAGAGCAGCCGTTGCTGAGACGCGGTTCTCACAATCGCCTCATTCTCCTAAAAGCAGAACTCTTTTCGTCCATAAGATTGTCTGTTATTGTTCGTTCAAGCTCGAAAGAGAACTGCATTCTGGCACGCGGTCTGTGTATGTGCATTATGGCGCTTCTTTCTGCAAGTCACATTCAGGACATTCACAGGCAGCGCGCTTTCTTTTGACTTCTTGTCGTACAAAATGCAAAAAGGCATTTGCACGAATAAAAGTGGGATCATGCAGTGTTTCCCCTACCATTGTTTTAGGGGCACGGCCCGCCCCCCTAAAATGCTGACGAAATCCAGTCATAAACAAGGATTTTACTGTATATTTTCGAGGAATAAATAGAAAGCGGTTCAGTACACTTTAAATAAAAATCGCGATATAGACTAGTGTGTGTGTGTGTGAATATTAAAGCACAAATACTATTTAAATACGAATCCTGTTCGTATGAATCGTATGTTCCGTGTGAATGAATAGTGCAGCCCAGAGCCGTTAAATATGAATACGTTTTTCAACGGCTCTGGTGCAGCCGACGCGCAGTTTTATTTACCACACATACACTGAAGACACACGTGTGACGCTTGCGCTGTTTTTTTTTTTTTTGCCTATCCACAAGTTTCCTACGCCCCATGAGGCCTTGCGTCAAAAGTGGGCGCGACTTCCGGTTGGAAGTAAACAAAACGCGATTTGACAGTTGAACAGTTGACAGTCATTCAAGTTATAGCGATCCAAACTAGCTAACGATGTGGGAATACAACCTCAACGAAATTCAAAAGGGTGAAATAACAGTACCTTTAGTAGTTGGTTGGGAGTATTATAATAACATTATTAATAATCAATAGTCATCAAGGTATGGTGACAGACAGTTGTGCGAGCTGACAAACAATTAAAATAAAAAATACACACTTAGTCATTGTGCTTTGGAGTTTATTCAAAATTATAAATGAATGTGCTGCTTGAATACATTAACTGGCACATTTGGTATTCTGTCAACTCAGGCTTTGATCCTGAGTTTAGCTGTAACATCAGTAGCGAACAGCCAATCACATGCTGATAGAGTTTATAGAATATTAAGAATTTAAACAAATGTACACAGGAAGATTCGTCGTCTTTTGGGAGGTGATGGAAACTACAGTTGTTGGCAGGATCAGAGACGGGCTCTGGCAGGATCACTCTGATTTCGTTTTCAGCTTATGTTCAAAACAATCACGTTTAAGCCACTGAACTAGTTTAGTCCGGTTATACATACAACCGCGAACAGCACATGTTGTCCATGAACTCCGTAACACCATCTCTCATAAAGATTTGCGTCTTTAAATAGTAAAATAATTCTCCGAAAAACAGCTAGCCTCTTCGCTAACTAACACACAAAATACCATTGGAATGCTACTTCCGCCACCTCACCGGAAGTTTCACCCACTTTATTTTTTACAGGAGCGCCCCTCGGAAACTTGTGGATAAAGACAGAAATGATTGAACTTCCTCTCCAGGCTCTAGATCCACTCTGAAAGTCACTTCGTGTCAAAACCGCTTCATTTGTGAAACTATCATCATGACAAACACACAGAAACTCCAAAGGGCTTCACGGCAACCCGTCAAAATAAAAGTTCGGTTTAACTTGACAGAAATATATAACTGTTACAGTAGAAATACGAAATGTCCAGATGTAATAATACATTAACACTAATACGAATAAATTATGAATTTTTTTTTAATTTGTTTTAATTTTAACAGTAAAGCTCATTGTGCACCACATTATTTGACAAAAAGTTTATGATAAAATTAGTGTTTTATGACTTAATTTTATTACCAGCAAAAAATTAGTGTGAATTTTTTCATATCAATATATTTAAAAAAATATAATAATACATGATTAATTATTATACGTTCTTTTTGATGTATAATAATAAAAAAAAAATTACATGCCCGCTCCGCTACAGCAGGTAGTGTAGTGTACTTTTAATGTTTTTAATTGTACAATTAATGTTTTTATGATGACTTTGTGAAAGGTTAAGTAAACGGCATCTGCCGTGTTCCTACTGGCCAGTTTTTGGCATATTTCCTTCTGAAACAACTGGGGCTCGTTCTTGATTTGCCATGATCTTGGATTGTTTGGTTCTTCGACGCTCATCCTGGACTTGATGTCATAGCAACAGGTCCGTCAGCTTGAACCTGCTCGCGAGCAGGCTTATTTCATGTAAACAGGATTAAATCGCGGCTGATACGGGAAGTCCTTTAGCGCAGCGCGATAGTGTAGCCTAATTTCTGAGATTATTTTTTCTTCTCGTGAAACGATCGTCGTGAGGGTGTCGTTTATACTTTATTTTGTTGGAAATGCACATTAATGTTCGATTCGATGCCGGGCTTCAACGTGTTCATTCAACAAAAATGTTTGCATCGCCCTAAAATTCTTTGCGAATGGCTTCCTTTACACTATTGGAGATGCGGAGAAGGTTTCTATCGTGCCATTCGCAAAGTTTACCTAGCGCTCTTAGTTTTTTTTTTTTTTTTTTGCCAACTTAGGGTATATTATAATTTTTAATGAAGATAATGCAATCATGATGACCGTGCCGATTATGACTTACAGTCCCTCAGGCTTAACTTACGTGATTGGTGCCATACACTGTAGACTGCACACACGTTCCCATCAAGGCCTCAATGAAGGGATTTTGTGAGGAGAAAGGGGGCTCAGAATGTAAATGTGCAGCCAAGTTACTATTACATTTTATTTTAATATTCCAGCTTATAATATTATATCAATATTTTTAAAAGGCAGTTGACAGAGTAAAATCTCTTAGATGGTGTGTGACCATGTTCCATATCACAAATCAGTGCGAAAGCAAAATGGCCAGGATCTGTGCATGACTCAAGAACTTTCAGAGATTCACATTTATGTACATTATTTGAACGTGGTTAGGAAAATGATAAATATCAAACTCACGGTATTACATACACTTATGCTGAGAACTGCATTTTTCCTTTATACAGGTGATAACAACAGGATCCTGCATGGAGACAGGTGTTTTATGACCCCATTCCCTGACCCAAACCAGTTACAATGCAGCTCTAGGACAAGGGCACATGATGAAATGACCTTTGGCCAACTAAAGGGAAGATTTCAGGGTCTGAAAAGCCTGAGGGTTGCACCTGACAGGGCCTGTGACATGTGCCATATTACACAACATTGCCAACATCAGAAACATTTAAAAAAAATAGTTCTCTTTGTAAAGAAAAGCCAGTTATTCAGTCATATTTTTAAAAGAGATATTAAGGTCAGCAATAGTAGTCTGTGTGAAATAGTGTATTTTACTCTGAAGTTTATTTTGAAGCAACTCTATTTCTGGTGCAATTTTTTCTTAGTCAAGTTCTATTTCTCCCCCTGATTTTTGTTTTTTCAAAATATTCTATTTTCTGTTGAAGACTCATAAAGGGAACGAATTTAACCCTGTGTCGTTTGTGTCACACATGCCTCGCAACAAATAAAAAGGAAACATTGTTTCTACACTGGCTAGTGGCTACCCCATCACTGCTGTGTGCAGACTCTTCTGTAGGCCTTTCTGTACATGTGGACTCCTGTCAGAAATAATAGGCATAGGCACAAGTATAAATCAATTAAAGCCATCAATTAAATTAAAGTACTTCCTCCAAAGGACAATCATCTGAGAAGTTTTCTTCACGCTCCAGTGCAATGTGATTGATAACTCATGGCAAAATATTTTTACATTAACATAAGTTTATCAGTTTTTACTTTCACAAGACAAAGCAATTTATCATTACTCAAGATTTAACAGTTGAAATGACTAAACCAGCCAATTCGGATTATAGGTCTACTTCATTTAATGCAAAATTATTTCACAGTGTACAAAGATAATTTAAATCTCATTTCCCAGTGATGGTGTTGCTGCTACTGGTCCCTGATGTGGGTCTGGAAGAGCTGGTAGGCCTATAAGGTCTAGTAAAATTACCATTAAGTAGAATATTTTTGTACTTCACTTTCACCAAGTCCATTATTATAGTGTGGTGACTCGACATTACAATGAACAAAGTAATTATGAATATAAAAATATAAAATAATAATAATAAGTTATTAAAACATCTAACATGGCCACCACAAATGCATTTAATTTGTCTTCTACTTTTGCCAGCACTCTCTCCTGGCTTTTGCACACTTTGAGGTCTTCCCTGGCGTTTTAATTAAAGACTGAAATTCGGCATAACCTTGCATTAAAAGCGCTTGCTCTGCTTGGGAGAAAAACTGGGCGTGTTCTTTGGCCATGCTGAACAGCCAATAGCAGCGTTGCTGATCACTGGTTCTGCTTTCGATGCATGTCCCCTTTTAAACCAACGCGAGAACACGCAGTTATCTCAGATAACTCAATCCAGCGATATGTGTTCGAAGAGTGTGTTCGAAGTGTGTTCGAAGAAAAAAAAAAAAAAAAAAAACATAACCAAGCTAAGCAAGTTGTGATTTGCCGGTGGGGCATTTCCCCATCCACAGTAATCAATGCGATAATTCATCTAAATAGACAATATCAAATATGTGTACATATATATATATATATTTTAAATATCCAACACGCACGTTTAAACAACTAATAGCCTAATATAATCTAAACCAGCGCTTCTGCGCCTGTTTTGAGACATAACAAGCAGCGCACGTTTCAGTTTCAGTGGCCTTAATTAACATTGTTCAAGAAATGCGGCGGTGCTCACTTGAATTTATTTTTCTCATCACAGCTATAATAAAATTATATTTTAAAACTGTAAGAGGTCTCCTTTTCCATGTAGCCTAAAGTAGCGCAGGCCTACATTCACAATATGCATAAAGAAAAACCTTTTTCTTGCTCATTAAAGCGAACACATGGCTGAATGGTAGAACATAGGCCTACGGTTCTACCATTACAAAGACATGGGTTCGAAGCTTGATGAAACATGGATTACTGTAGTTGTATTTTATATTTAGGCTATTAATGCAGAAAGATTTGTTCTAAAACTCTGTTACACCATTTAGTTTTTTGCTTATATTTATAAAATAAAATGACAATGCATTTCTATTTTAGACTAAGGAACAAATCTCTTCCAACAGATTGACTGAATTTACATCTTCAAAAGCAGTTATGCAAAAAATATAGAAAATAAAACTTAATGGGGTTCCATGTAGAATTAAAAAAAAAAACATCCCCCTCCACAGTAATCAATATTTACTCGATCAATATTTATTTATTTTTAAATATGCAACACGCATGTTTAAACAACAAATAATAAAATCTGAACCAGCGCTTCTGCTCCTGTATTGAGAGATGTCAGTTTCAGTGGCCTTAATACATTGATTCACGGCTTTTTAAAATGTCACGAATTGTTTTGAGGTGGTTTTGAATGAAATATTGAAATACTGAAGCTTATAATTGAGTATTTTTTGACACACCACGCACAGTGTTGGCCTATTCTAAAATCAGGTTTTATTCTGGCATTAATTGTGTTCGACAAACGCGGCGGTGCTCACTTGAATTTATTTTTCTCATAACAGCTAAAATAAAATCATCTTTTAAACTGTAAAAGGTGTACGTTTTCATGTTAAGTAGGCTTACACTCACAATAGGTTAACGACAAAACGTTTTCCTGCTCATTTGAGCGAATACTCACTGCAGAAACATATGTTTGGGCATTTCTCCGTAAGTGAACACATGGCCGAGTGGTAGAACTTACGGTTAGAACATGATAATAACATGGGTTCGAAGCCCGATTTAACATGGATAACGAATCGGTTACCTAACGTAACCTCGGTTCTCTCTAGATGAGGGAACGAGTATTGCGTAAGCTAGCTTACGCTACGGGAAAGATTCATCTTTGCTGAGAAGTTGAAGCCAAAAAATTATTCCATAATTTTGTAATCATTGTCAACGCAGTCTCTTCTGAGGCAGACCATGAGCGGGCTAGCTAGCGGCTCATTGGTTCGCTCAGAGAGAATGCACGAACCTATGGGAGAGCGGCGCTGAGTCCGCGGCCAATGAGCGGACGGCGCTCGCTCACTGCGTCACAGCCCGCCAAAAGGGGCGTGGCTACAGTGTATAAAGGTAGCTCTCCCAGGCTAGTTCGTCGATTCTGTCAGCATGAAGCGAAACGCTGGTGGCGCAAGCACGGCCGGGAACGCAATACTCGTTCCCTCAACTAGAGAGAACCGAGGTTACGTTAGGTAACCGATTCGTTCTCTTACGAGAGGTTCTCTCGTATTGCGTAAGCTAGCTTACGCTACGGGAACACCTGGTCAACGCCGTGCGCGCTAAGTAACCACTAAGCATCCCAGGGGGGAAACACCGGGGGAATCTTTAAGTGGATGAAGATAATAAGGCGGCCAGCATAGCGGCCGTTATCATCTAGTGCAAAATGCCCTAAGGCGGCCGGCGTAGCGGGCCGTGAACGTATAATGCATAAGCACATAGGGGAACACAAGGGGTGAGCCGGTTGTGATGGAACTCCCGATAGTGCGGCTTTCTATAGGAGAGCTGTAAAGTACTAGACCGCCAGAATTTTAGCCTGTAAGGCTGGAACTTCCAAGTTAAAAAATCTGACAAAAGTGGAGGGGGAGGCCCATCCCGCAGCCACACAAATGTCGTGAATGGAAATTCCGCAGGACCATGCCCACGATGAGGCCATGCCTCTGGTGGAATGAGCCTTGATGCCCAGAGGGCAAGGCAGGTCTTTAGCGGCATAAGCAGAGGCAATCGCGTCTACTATCCACCTAGATAGAGTCTGTTTCGAGGCGGCTAATCCCTTGGTGCTGCCACCGAACGACACAAACAGCTGCTCTGAGCGTCTGAACGCGGCAACGCGTGTAGTGTACACTCTGAGCGCCCGAACCGGGCAGAGGCGATCAGCGTCACTAGGGATGTCCCGATACCACTTTTTCACTTCCGATACCGATACCGATGCCGCACCTTTGGCTTTTGCCGATACCGATATTAGTCCGATATTTTTTTTTTCGTGGTCCGACGTGCCGTATACGGCCCACAGGGTGGTTTATAGGTTTAACTTTGTGAAAGACAAAACAAAACAAACACAAAAGTAAACATAATACATATCTTTGGAAAGCTGAGAAACTCGTGATTCGAACGACGTAAACCATTTTAAGATACAATCAACACAGCGGGCACAATCTGTCTCTTTGTCAGACCACCAACAGCCAAAACAAACCAACACAAACTGGAAGAAACTCACCAATTAGCCATCTGTTAGTCCACATTCCAACAAAAATGGTTTGGTTTCACTGTAAAGCGTCCATACAATCCAATTTGAAGAAGTTTTTAGTCCAAAACAATTGTATATATGAATAAACATCCATGGAATGTAAATAGTAGCATTTCGCGTTAGCCGACAGCGCTATCACAACTTCGACGCACTAATGCTACGTTCACACCGGACGCGAATAGGGCGTCAGGCGCGAATGATTTCAATGTTAAGTCAATGCAAGAAAAATTCCTGCGGCGCGAATGAGGCGTGGAGCGCGGCGCGGAAGACGCGAATACGCCTCATTCGCGCGTCAAGTTGGCGCGAATGGCGCGAATTGAGCGTTGTGCATTCACGCGTTTGACGCGAATTCGCGTCTGCCGCCCGAGTTGAAAAATCTGAACTTTGGCGTGAATTCGCGCCGCGTTAACCAATCAGGAGGCTAGCTGCTTGCTCACGTGGTGAAGTGTCTGGATGCTTCAATAAATTATTTTGTTAATATGACTAAATGCATGGTGGGATTATGCACAACAAAGCAAATGTTTCATCACTTAAAACATTATTTCTATATGGAGACATGTTCATTTTGTATTGAATGTTATTCATTCCATATCCAGAAATAGTATTATGTTGTAAAGTCTTTACAACATAATACTATTTCTAGATATGGAATGAATATTGTCTTTAAAAGACAATCAACATATGTGCATAAATTCGTGTCTGGACATGAGAGAGAGGAAAAAAAAAAATCACAGGACAGGTTAATAACTTTTGAAGGCTGGCTCTATTTATCATCAAAACAAAAATAAATGACAGCTAGATTAGATGGATGAGGGGCCGGGCGAGGGTGATCCTCGCTCAGATGCGGGACAACAGGTCATCAAACTGGGCGCGTGACAGGCGGAAGTACCGCTGACAGCGGCCGTCATCCAGCGCAGCTCCTGGAGCGAGCAAATGGTGAAACTCGCCAAACGGTTCGGCTCCGAAGGGTCCGGTGGACACAAATATACGGCGACGATGATCCCCACGCCGCTGTTCTGCTATCCAGAGTAAATACAGAGCGGTAACTCTCTTGATGAATGCTCGGTCGACATAAAAACAATGACCGCCAACGGATTTTGATTCTGACGCGCGTAAATTTCGCTTTAAACTTTACGCGCGCCAGTTTCGCTCTTGACACGCGAATTAACACTAGTGGTCAAGCGTCAAACTAGACGCGTCAGGCGCGAATTTGACGCGCGATTCGCGTCCGGTGTGAACGTAGCACAACACTATTGATCCGTCTAACTTCAGTTGAAACGTAAACATTGGAGAAAAAAGAATGTCAAAATGGCCGCTGACCCATGAACTATTGATTGACAGGTCATTTTAGCCAATCGGCGAGTGTTAGGGGTGTCTTCTAAACTCCAACAGCCAACGAGCGTGCCTGGTGAAGATCGGTATCTACCTCTCTTTGAGTGACAGTTTATCTATCCAGTTGCAATAGAGAATGAAATGACGCTATTTTCTGATAGCCAATGAATTTCTGAAAAGACTGAAATGCAGCTTTTGTGGGTGGAATCATCCGATTACATTAGAATCCGTGCGCAAAAGCGAGAGTGATTCTCTGCGCGCGTGTGCTTAAACACAACAATCATCACGTGACAGGCTGCGCCGCTAAACTGGATATCGCTCATATTTTTTTCTCCCCTCCGATCTCCGATCTAGCGTTCTGGGCCGGTATCGGCGCGATACCGATGCCGTGGATCGGATCGGGACATCCCTAAGCGTCACGTTCGCTATCGGATGCAGGCAGCGCCGATAGAGAGATCACTTGCGCCCTGAAAGGGGTACCAATCGCTTTCGGAACATAACCGTGTCTAGGTTTCAGAATGACTATGGAGTCATTCGGTCCAAACTCAAGGCACGCGGGGCTCGAAGACAGCGCGTGAATGTCCCCCACTCGTTTTACTGAGGCGAGTGCCGTCAGAAGAACGGTTTTTAGCGAGAGGTATTTTAGCTCCACGGACTCGAGTGGTTCAAACGGTGGGGCTTTCAGAGCTTCTAGAACTATAGAAAGATCCCAGACCGGCACCGTAGGGGGGCGAGGGGGGGTTCATCCTTCTGGCTCCGCTGAGGAAGCGGATGATTAGCTCGTCTTTGGCCGCGACGCTTGCCACGTAAACCTTAAGAGTGGATGGGGACCTGCCCTTATCCAGCATCTCCTGAAGGAACACAAGCAAAGACGAAACCTCGCACGTCCGTGGGTCCAAATTTTTGTCGGTGCACCATTTGGAGAACACAGACCATTTTGCAGCATAGAGCTTTCTGGTAGAATCCGCTCTGGCGTGTTTGATCGTGTTCAGAACCCCTTCTGGCAATTCGACGCGTAGTCGTTGGTCACCCATGCATGAAGCGCCCAGCGCTGTGGATGGGGATGCCAGATCGAGCCGCGGGCTTGAGTGAGGAGATCTGCTCTGATTGGAATGGGCCACGGGGCTGTCTGTGACAGCCGCGTAAGCTCCGGGAACCAAGCTGATTCTCCCAGCGCGGGGCCACAGCGTTTGGACTGTTTGAGTGTGCAGGGACTATTCTCCGGGGGAGACCAGGTTCCTGGACAGCATGTCTGGACCGTCGTTCAGATGGCCCGGTACGTGCGTCGCTCTGAGCGAGAGCAGGTGACTCTGGGACCACAATAGGATGCGGCGTGTCAGATGAAAGAGATTCTTGGATCTGACGCCGCCCTGACGGTTGATGTATGATACCACGGCTATATTGTCGGAGCGAATCAGGACGTGGTGACCATGTATGCGCGGGAGGAAAAACAGCAGCGCGTTCTCGACCGCGATCATTTCCAGACAGTTTATGTGTAGGGAACTCTCGTGGCTCGACCACTGGCCGGCGGCCGGTGAGCCCTCGCAAACCGCACCCCAACCCGAGTTGGATGCGTCTGTCGAGATGACTTTCCGGCGAGAAAAAGTACCCATGGTAACGCCCCTCTGAAACCACTCAAATACTGACCATGGCTGCAGTGCAGTGATACATGTCTGAGTAATCTTGATCATCTGGCGGCCCGTCATCCACTCGCGGTGGGAAGGGGGCGCATGTGCAGAAGTCCCAGCTGTAGCACAGCGGAGGCTGAAGCCATATAACCCAGCATCCTCTGAAAAGATTTCAGGGATGTGTGGGTACCCATCTGAAATGAGGCGGCTAGGCGCTGAACACGGCGCGCGCGCTGTGTGGATAAGCGAGCCGTCATTGTGACAGAGTTCAAATCTATTCCAAGGAATGAAATAGTTTGACTGGGCTGGAGAGAGCTCTTTGTCCAGTTGACAGAGAGTCCCAGCGCTTCCAGATGGTTGAGGAGAACTGCGCGGTGCGACAGAAGCTCCGTCTGGGAATCTGCTAGAATCAGCCAGTCGCCCAGATAATTCAGAATGCGCAGCCCCTGACTTCGCAGGGGAGCGAGCGCTGTATCCATGCACTTCGTGAACGTACGGGGTGCTAAGGATAGGCCGAACGGGAGAACGGCATATTGGTAAACTTGACCCTCGAAGGCGAAACGTAGGAATGGCCTGTGTTGAGGGTTTATCTGGATCTGAAAATAGGCGTCTTTCAGGTCTAGAGAGATGAACCAGTCCCCCTGGCGGACGTGCGCGAGGAGTTTCTTGACTGTGAGCATTTTGAACGGTCTCTTCATGAGTGCTTTGTTCAAAGCCCTGAGATCTAAGATCGGCCTGAGGCCGCCGTCTTTCTTGGGAACCAGAAAATAACGGCCGTAAAACCCTGACTCGGTCATAGATGGAGCTCCGGAGCTCGCTAGAAGGTGCCTTCTCGACGACGGCGGCTTCTTCCCAGGACAGCGGATGCGTGTAGCTCGCTGAATGATGAAGAATCGACGAACTAGCCTGGGAGAGCTACCTTTATACACTGTAGCCACGCCCCTTTTGGCGGGCTGTGACGCAGTGAGCGAGCGCCGTCCGCTCATTGGCCGCGGACTCAGCGCCGCTCTCCCGTAGGTTCGTGCATTCTCTCTGAGCGAACCAATGAGCCGCTAGCTAGCCCGCTCATGGTCTGCCTCAGAAGAGACTGCGTTGACAATGATTACAAAATTATGGAATAATTTTTTGGCTTCAACTTCTCAGCAAAGATGAATCTTTCCCGTAGCGTAAGCTAGCTTACGCAATACGAGAGAACCTCTCGTAAGAGAACTGTAGTTAAATTTTATGTTTAGGTATTTATGCAGAAAGTTCTTTGTCTAGTTCTAAAACTGTTACACCATTTAATTGTTTTTTTTTTGCTTTTATTTATAAAAAAAAATTATATTTCCATTTTACACTAAGGAAGGAACAAAATAGTATCCAACAGAATGACTTCTTTACATCTATAATAATATCAATCGTAATTTCAAAAGCAGTTCCGTAAAAAAATACATAAAAAAATATGAGGAGTTCTTTTCCAAAACGCTATAAATCCATTTCAATAGTTTTCAGGAAAACTAAATTTTTTACCAAGACCCACACATTTTGTGAATATTCAAATTAAACGTTTTATTGGTTCAGTCTGAACATGTTGAACAATGATTATTAAATCAAACAACAATATTGTTAATGATAAATTAAAAGTTTTTTTTTTTTCAAAACGCTATATAAATCCATCCATTTTTGTAAAAAGAAAAAAAAAAACCAAGAGAACATGCAACATATAATCAGGGGCTCATGCTATAGATTAATATAAATTAAATTTAGAAACACAACCTGAAAAAAGTAATGATAGTAATGTTATGTAAAGTTATAACCTACATTCAGAGTCATTTTTAGTAAAGATTTAGTAAAAATGATCAACGCTACTATCAACCCTTCGGTTTACTCTCTTGTTGATGTGTCCTCATCCATGTGTGAGGACTTTTTAATGGTAAATGGACTGCATTTATATAGCGCTTTCATAGACCTAATGGCCACCAAAGCGCTTTACATTTGCCTCACATTCACCCATTCACACACTCATTCATACACCGACGTTTGTGTTTTTTATAAATAATGTTTTTTATTAGTAAGATAAATGATCTAAAAGTAGGAATTACTCCATCTCCTCCTGACCCCTTAATCTACTGTACCATAGCTGTTCTGCTGTTTTTAGTCGATTTAATCCTATTACTGGCACTCAGCTTCAAGAAATAGTAGAGAACCTTAGGCCTTCAGGCTCCTCTGATGATGTTATTCCTCCCTTTTTCCTTAAACAAGTATTTGAGGATGTCCGTTCTCTTCTTCTGGTCATGCTAAATCGCTGTTTAGAAACTGATATCATACCTGAACCGCTAAAACATGCATCAGTTTACCCTTTACTTAAACAGAACTTGGACCCCACAGTGCTGGCCAACTTTAGACCGATCTCCAATCTTTCATTTCTGTCTAAAATACTAGAGAAAATAGTCCTGCAACAACTACGAAGCTTCCTCACTGATAATATGCTTTTCAAACTCTCCAATCTGGGTTTAGAAAACATCATTCGACAGAGACTACATTGCTGAAGGTTTTTAATGATGTACTCATAACCTGTGACTCTGGCGATTATATGGCTCTTGTCCTTTTAGATTTAACGGCTGCATTTGATACAACAGATCACTCTGTACTTATTGCCCGACTGGAACAGTGTGCAGGCATTACTGGCAGTGCATTAGACTGGTTTAGATCCTATTTTACTAACAGAAGCTTCTCAGTGAAGATTGGAGAATCTTCCTCCAGTAAGGCTGTGCTATCATGCGGGGTTCCTCAAGGGTCTATTTTGGCCCCCATTCTTTTTTCTTTATACATGCTTCCATTAGGTTCTATTATCAGAAAACACGGGTTGTCATTCCATTTCTATGCAGATGACACTCAAATTTATCTGCCTTTCAAACGCTCATCAGATAGTCTGGAAACTCTTATGGCCTGTTTGGTTGTCCTCAAATTTTCTGCATTTTAATGAGAGCAAAACAGAAATGATTTTAATTAGACCCTCAGACTATTCCACCACACCTAAAGTTCTTTTTGATGGTTTGTCGTCTTATGTGAGGCCATGGGTGAGAAATTTGGGTGTGGTATTTGATGAATCCTTGAAATTTGAGAGGCAAATAAATTCAGTAGTGAAATCTTGCTTCTTTCAGTTAAGATTACTATCAAAAGTAAAAACATTCCTCTCTTTTAAAAATTTCGAAAAAGTAATACATGCTTTTATTTTTTCTAGACTAGATTACTGCAACTCTCTTTATGTTGGGACTAGCCACTCAGCAATGTCTCGTCTTCAATTAGTACAAAATGCGGCAGCTAGACTTCTGACGGGTGCAAAAAAACGGAATCATATCACTCCAATTTTACAATCCCTACACTGGTTGCCAGTGCGTTATAGAGTGGAGTATAAACTTTTAATTTTTGTGTATAAATCTATAAATAGTCTGGCTCCACCATATCTGCCTGCTCTATTGACTGAGCATCGTCCGTCCAGATCACTACGGTCATCAAATCAGAGACTCCTATCTATCCCTAAGTCAAAACTAAAGTCCAGGGGGGACCATGCCTTTTCTGTAGTTGGCCCCAGACTATGGAATGACTTGCCCACTTCTATTAGAATGGCCTCTTCGCTTTCTGTCTTTAAATCCAAGCTAAAAACACTCTTATTGGACAAGGCATTTAACACATGATAAAACATTATTACACTGTATCTCATTTTTTTAAACTGGTGAAGCACTTACCTTGCAGTAGTCTATTTAAATGTACACCTGTACTTTTGTTGTTTTGCTGTCAGTCTTTTACGATATTTATTAATATTGTAAAGCACATTGGACAATGTAAATTGCATTTAATTGTGCTATATAAATAAACTACCATAAACCATAAAGTGTCAAACCTGTATTAAATAATACTAATAATTAATTTCTACATATGCATGAAAAAAACTAACTATTAAAAATGATCAATAATGATAACGATATTCAAAAGTAGGGATGGGCCCCCCTCCAGCACATGCACACACACACATGCATGTATAGGCTACATAGAATGTGAGCAAAGCGGAGCGGCGTGACGCTTAAATACAAGTAAAAAAAGAAAAAAAGAAAAGAAAAAAAAAACATAAAATAGACATAGGCAACGTTTCACATTTATGTTTAATAATATTATTTTACTTATTTTTATTATTTCGTCTATGTTGAGTAGGCTATACGAAAAGTGAACAGCATGAGCTGAGTAAGATAGGATCAAAAGCTATCCAATATATCGGAAAATTTTTGGAGTGGGTCAGACATGATTTTGACTACCAATTAAGTTTTGTTTTGTAGAAAGCTTGTAAATTTCGTTTCGGATAAATTCTATCTTCATTTTAATAAATGTTTCATCAACAAATTGACTGGATTAACACATTAGAAGTAAATATCAGACAATATAATCAGGACACAGAGGCGCGCGTGTGAACTGGAGCTCGTCTTATATGAACCGAAACACCGTGATGCTTGCCTCACAGACCTGAGAACTAGAAAGCTTTAAATGTCTACTTTTAAACAAAACAATTAAAAACAAAAATTAATTGGCAACTCTGTGTAAGTAGGCTAATTCGCGTTCACTGCGAAGGCGAGTCAGCATCATCAACTTTATCTTTGCTGCTGACACCGACAGAAAACACTAGTTTACTAGAGCTTAGAGCAGCATGTTTGCAACAATAACACAGTCAAACAGAATGTAAGCCCTGTGTGTGTGCATGTGCAGTTGTGTGTGTGTGTGCGTCACACGTTAAATGTTTTAAAATGTAACACAACATTCAAATGCAAATATGCGCCCTCCCCCACTTGAAATGCCGTGTGTCCACCAAAGTGTTTTTCCACACGCCTGGCGTATATGTATTTAAATTGTTTTCAATGGGAGCGCCGTGTTTTTTTTAAACGCCATGAGCGTAACCAAAGCAGCTCCTGAGATTAGGCTGGCGTTTTTAGTATGTCGTTTTTTCTTCAAACAATTCAAGAACAATATAGGCTACAGGCTACAAATTGAACATGGTTTATTTTTTGTAAAACTTTAAAACGGGCCTTTACTTTTCTTGACGATTCCTCTGTAGCTTTTGTTTGAAGGCATTCAATTGCTCCAAAAACACTAACGTTAGAAACATAACTGCACTTTATCACAACGGATTAATAAACCGTACCCAAGAGTTCCTAATCCGTGCTCTCAGATTTGTAAACCGAGCCCTCAGTTTTTGCAATCTGTACCCACAAATTCATAAACTGTGCCCACGCTTTCGCAATCCGTACTCACGGGTTTGTAATCCGTAATCAAGCTTCAAGAACGTAAAACATAAAAGCTGTCGGCCAACAGCATGTAACGAGGTTCGATCTCGTGTCGTTCGGAGGTCTATGAGGTTGAGGATGATGCATTAACCACACAGCTATTGTTAGACTGCTAATGCATTGTTGTCTTATACGATTGTAAAGCCTCATTGATGTAGCCTAATATGTTTCGACTGCAATGTTTTAAGGTGTCATTATTTTTTCAATTTAATTTCAGTATTGTGATTAATTAATTAATTTAACTACGTTTCAATTGAATTAATCTGCTACCATCTTTCAATCGCTCTGAAAGAGCCGCGGCGCAGCTGAAGATTACACAAAAAACTGAAACTTTTCAAAGTCTGTGATTGTAGCGCCTCTTAGCGACCAAAGGCAGCAAATACACCTCAACTTCTACCGCCGTGGCAAAACTGCGGCGGTAAAAACCACATTCTGGTTGTCTACCTACTGTAAGTGGTTTCAACAACTAGATTGCGTTTACACCTAGTAAAGATCCGAAGACAATGCGAGCCAGACTACCTCCAGATGTGGTCAGGCAGATCCGATCACAACGTAGCCTATTTACACCTTGCATTAACTTTTTTTTTTTTATTATCCGGATAACTTATCTGGATAGAGATCTCATTTTAATACCAGGAGTAAATGGGGTCTCAGTTTCAGCACGCTGTGACTGTTCCATTGTTCTTTAAAGTCAGACTCAACAATGTGTGTGTGAACCCCGTGAACGTGAAGCGTATAACGCGTGTGAATTACAAAAATAACGAGGTTAGCGCCACCCGCAGCTTAGCAGTAGGTTGCACGCACATGTCGGAGCAGATGCTGAAAATAGACAAGCGGCAAAATAAAGGCATTAATCGATTCTCTTGCGGACGCATCCTTGTATAGTTTTGTTCAATTTCATTATATAATAGTTAGCTTGCATGATAATGTGTATAAACAGACTGTTCCAACCACGAGTTTTATGCTATGAAGTACTGGCTTAAAAATTCATCTCAATATTTGATTTTAAGTGCCTTTTTGTTTACTTTTGTACACCAAGGGCCAGATTTACTAAACATGGTAAATTAGCGCAAGACCGTAATCCCATAAAAGCGCAGATGGGAGTGAGGGTGATTTACTGACAATGTACACATTGAAGATACACAGACACAGCCAGAGCTGCGTTCCCCAAAAGCATCATTAGCCTAAGTTGGCCATTGCAACCAAAGGTAAATACAATCAAATTAGGCTTACGATGCTTTTGGGAAACGCAGCCCTGATAATTTCCATTATAGTCAGGTCCAAATCTCCAAGATTGTGTAACCCTGTAGGCATTTTTGAGGAAAAGTTGTTATTAGTAGAAAGGTTAAGCGACTTTTGACTTCAAGTCATGATGCAAAGGTCCCCTTTGGTATGAAAGTACCTTATGGCCATAGAAATAAATTTATCCTAATACACAAGTGAGATCACATTTTGTTTCTTATATTAGGGCTGTCGCGGTAACCATATTGCATTACCGCGCTTCTGACAAGTCAACCGCAGAGGATTGCACGTAACCGCAGCAACCGCGATATTCACGTTTTTTTATTTTTTTTATAAGGCTATACCCTTCTTGTTTTGAACTTAATGCATGTCTATTGAATGTTAAACAAGTTCATAATGATAACAAGACTGTTTATCATGGTGATGTGTAGCCTACAGGCTTCACACAGACAGTGAATGAGAGAGATAGGCAGAGTGTGTGCAATTACCTGCGTCTGTTTTTGAAGTCGTGAAAAGCTTGTCGTGTCAAAGGGAAGCAAAATATTTGTCGCATCATCATTTTAACGTTCTCTTCACGGGTATTTTCCCATAAATGTGCGTCAGCAGCAGCGCTAGTCACGCATTGAATCAATGCTATATGGGTCTCTAATAAGCGAAGCATCAGCTTCAGCGTTGCCCATGCGACGCATTGCTGCTAAGCTGAGCCTTGAAAAGTTGAACCTCAAAGTTAAAAATAATTAACATCTTGTTTCTTTACATCTCTTTTAATGAGTCAGCTTTTTTAAACGTGTTCGTTGAATGAACGACTCGCTCAAAGTCCGTTGTCATAACAATATGCGCGCTGAGTGAAAGTCTTTCAATGCGCATATACTATAGACGCTGTTTAGTTTCGGTTACATTGGTTACTGAAAATGTCCTCGTTTTTGTCCACATCGTAAACTTTTTTTATATAGCAACAAAAACATATAAATTAAATAAATAAATAAATAAATGGCGGTAATACCGCATATCGCGCTATTGAGCCACTCAACATTACCACAAGGGAAATTCCATAACCGCGACAGCCCTATCTTATATAAGCACATTTTTTTTAAATGGTCACCAATCATACTTGAGAGGCCCATATCTTTGCTTCTGTTATAGTTATAATGACAAATTTGGTATCAACGTGTGCATTGTTGTGGTCAAGGAGTCCAATAAAGTAGGTTCCAAGACTAGAAAACAATAATGTTGTCCTTACCATGACAATTGGAGGTGAAGTATGCAATTTTTTTATCACAAAAAGCATGCCAAACACAGTCCATTCACAACATAAAGGGATAGTTCACTTAGAAATTCGAGTACAGGAATCCGGTTGTTTATGTCTCAAGGTAACTCAGAACTGTATCACAGCTCTGGAGCCCTGTGAGGCGGTCGACTGGTATCAGAAAGGTGTAAACCTGGGGTTAATCTCGAAACTGAAAGTGGTTTCGACAGACGCCTCCAATTCGGGCCGGGGCGCCCTCTACAAGGGCAGACCGACTTTTGGCCTGTGGTCAAGCCAAGAAAAGAGCTTGCACATAAACTGTCTAGAGATGAAGGCGGATGAGAACGCCTTGCAGTTCTTTCTTACCCCTCTAAAGGGCTACCTTGTCCTTGTCCGCACGGACATGTCGGTGGTTTCCTACATAAATCGCCAGGGCGGTCTGAGATCACGGAACCTTCATGCACTGGCAGAACGCCTGCTTGTATGTGTTCAGCGCAACCTACTCTCGTTGAGAGCGGCGCATGTGCCAGGCCATCAATGTGGGTCCAGACGAGCTGTCCAGGGACAACGTTCCCCCGGGTGAATGGTCTTTCCACCCTCAGACAGTTCTGCTGTTGTGGGACAATTTTGGTACACCAGAAGTCGGCCTCTTCGCATCTCAAGACAACGCTCAGTAATAATAAGTAATAAAACTTTTCCAGTTTTTCAGTTATATTTTGGCTTCCCACGATCAAACATGTTTTGTATTACAAGTTTTCTGAAATGGCATGTTTACATATGCAAATGAGTCATTATCTATTAAAATATGTGCTAATTTACATAATCTAAACATTTATATCGGAATTGAAATGTTATGGCAGGAAAGTCTTGCAACAAAAGAATTTGAGCCCACAAAATCACTCTGCAGGCCCTGTGGAGGATTCTGTTGTTAACAAGCAGAATGACTGAAGGAAAAAAACGAAATTTAAAGTCACCATTATGGAGATGAGTGCTTGTTTTAGTTGGGCTCTTGACCCCCACATTATTAACTTTAGATTTTGTCTGGCTGCTGTATCTGAGCTATAACAGCCAGATAATCAACTAGAAAACGTGATCTGTGGATCTTGGTTGTGTATTAACATTATCATTATATCACAGTCGTTTGACCCGAATCACTGAACTCATACAGAAGCAATTTTACAGAGTTAATTTTAACTTATGGATTACAGCAGCACTGCTATTGTAGAGCATTCCATTTTTTAGCTTATCCAAACAATAAAAAAAAAAAACCTTAAAAACAAAAAGTATTTGTATGCATGCACACACAGACATCAATATTTAGCGTATGGATCTCAGCAATGGTGACAAACAGATCACCTCTGAACATAAGCTCATTATTTTTTTCATGCAGCAATTCATGATGGGAGCCATAAATAAGTTTTGATTGGTGACACCCAGAATGCACAGCAACATGCTTTAAAATAGTCTCCACTGTTGAGATTCACAGGCTGATTCTTGATGTCTGTGTGTGCCTACACAAACTAATTTGTTTTTTAGAAGTTTCTTTTTCATTGATTTGATCATTTGGATTCCTTTGAAATGGCTAAATGCTATAATCCAAAAGGTAAACTTAACAGTGGCAGTGGCTCATGTAGGTTGTCTACTAGGGATCGACAGATATGGATTTTTTAGTGCCGATACCAAAACCGATTTTTTTCCCATCAGCCTTAGCCGATGACCGATACGGGCTGCCGATTTTCTTGAGCCGATACATTTTGCTCCCTCAATTTACATCTTAAAAATAACATAATGTTAACAAATGTTACAGGTCTCAATTTAATAAAAGTAACATTTAACTAACTTTAAAAATTAATATTTAAAAATAGTAAAAACATGTGAGGTAGAACAAGAACAAGTAGATAAACAATTTAACAAATATTAAAAACAAAGTAGAACAAAAAAAGTTTAGTGCTGAAAATAAATATTTAAGCATAAATTAAATAATTACACTATTGCACACAGTAGCAACCAGCATAATAAAGTGCACAGAGTACTTGTGCACACTGTACTTCATTTTAAAAGAAACGAACTATGAACTGCATGGTTTCAATTTTTCTACATAAAATAAAATGAGCATGTCTAGTCTCTAATATCACTGCGATGGCGAGGGAGACACACCACACGCGTCCAAACCTCAGCCAGGTGGGCGCTAAATAAATCTCCCACAAAAAGCACAGAACAACGTTGGCATTACTTAATCCTATGACCAGTGTTCGTTACAGCACCCGTATGCATACTAGGGCTGTCAAAATTGCTCAAATGGCGTTTGCATATTCCCTCTAAAAAACATATTCGAACATCCCGCTGCGCGTTTTGTTATTGACGTGCATTACGTCAATAACAGGACACATTAATACAAAGAGACATAACTACTAGTATTAGATTGTTTATTTGAGTTTAAACATATTTGACAACGTATTAAAAAGCAAGTAAATCAACTAATGGCCAAGACTGCAGAGCTCACTCTCTCGCCCGGACTTGCTCAGGCACTCTCTCTCGCCCTCACGGTCTCTGCGCGTCGGTTTAATGAACAGCAAACAAATGTTGAGTGCTGATCAAGAGTTTTGTGCAAGTCGCGACTCTTGTCCCAAATATAGTAGGCTTCATTCAGTGATTGAAGTTTCACAGTATATAACCGACAGTGAGCGCTCCGAGCGAGCTGAGCAGCTGTGGTAACGTTATTAGTCTGCAACCGTGGGTGTGTTTTTCCATATTCAAATATTAATTTTCACCTTCAAAATAAATAGATATTCGAATGTAGAATATTCATATACAGTCCTAATGCATACTGAACGGTAGGGCTGGGCGATATGGCGATATATATCGTTACCGCGATAGAAAACGTCAGTCGTAACAGATTTTTTTATTCCGTGTATCCCGCGAAATGCAAATAAGGGGGCGTGGTTAACTCCCATGCAGCGCGCGTGAGACTGATGCTGAGATTTGTCAAAGAAACATGGAGAAAGCAGATCAAGAGGATCCACAAAGGAATTACATTTTCTAAAGGATTGTTGTTAACGTGATATGTTCGGGGGGAAAGGCAGCCGTCAACTTGAGCAGAGCAGCAGCACACAGGCTACAGTTTAGAGGAGTGCACGTTCGCAACGGGGAAAGCATGAAGTTACTTGATAACAACATTTCATAGGCTATATCAATATCATTACGAGAAATAACCTTAAATAATGTATAGTTATCCGCATCTTTCCTTCTCTTATGTATAGTTACGTTTTAAACATGAAAATCGCATTCAGCATGAATGAACATCCTGCTTGTTAAAATAAACCTATTTCTGAGGCAAAATTACTAAATATGCAGCGCGAGTTATATATTTTTTAACTCCAAACAATTGCCTACTGAACCAGTTGATAAAATTTTCCTTTGATTAGATCCGTGATTACAACTTCACTCTCAAATTAATCGATCGCATTTTGTTGATGTAAAAGACGTGCGCGTGCACATGCACTGAGAAGGGAGCGCGCGGTGTTCGACGCACTGTTATAAGGTGTGTATAATTTAAACTACTTAGTCAACACTAACAGTAGCTGCGGTTTGGTTTTCATATTGCTGCTCTCCTTCTTGTCACTTCCGAACTGACGGGTTGCCAGATATAACAAAAAGAGCAAAACAAGCTCGTTAAAACAACAGTGTGTGCAGTCTCCGGTTGTGCAGGAATACCCTTCTCCGTTAAAAACACAGTATAATAAGCACATGTGGTAAAAAATATTATATATATTGTAATTATATTATAAACTGATTGATGAAGTAAAGCAATGCATGAGATTGAAAAATGATTTAAAGTTGAAATGCACCTATGAGTTGTATATCAATCTGTTGTGGGAAGTTCATCTAAAAGTGTTTTTTGTTTACTATATTTTGATATAAAAATAGTTTACCAAATAAAATAAAAATAAAACAAGGAAGGTGACGTACTTTTCATTTCTAAAGTATTTGGGTTTATTTATTATACAAAGCCCTTTTTGTCTTTTTTTTTTTTTTTTTTTGAGGATAACTATATAAATAACTATATCTTGAAATATATCGTTACCGTGAAATAAAATTAGTCATATCGTGAAACACAATTTTGGTCATATCGCCCACCCCTACTGAACGGATAGCCTACACCTTAGCTATTTGCAGCTCCCTAATACAATGGCAAGCAGTTAAGTTTTATAGATGAGGCATTCGCGTTTTCCATTTGGACCCACAAACTTGCTTGGTTGCAAGCACAGGGCGGGGCACGTGAACTGCAGCATCTCCAGCAGCACAGAGCTGCCCGTGGCCGCCTGTCTATAAATAACGGCAGGAAAAAAAAACTATCGGCGAATGCGCAGCGGTGTATCGGCCGATTCGATACACGTAAAAACCTCAAATATCGGCCCGATATATCGGCTGGCCGATATATTGGTCGATCACTATTGTCTACAAACTGGAAGGTTGGTGGTTTAATCCCCAGTTCCACCTGACCAAGTGTCGAAATGTTGTGTTTTAACATATAATGATTATGTTAAAACACATCCAACATCATCAGATCACCTTTTCTATGTGATCATCTGGCTGTTATATCTCACGTATAGCCAAACATAATCTAAAGTTAATAATGTAGGGGTAAAGAGCGCAACTAAAACAAACACTCATCTCCATAATGGTGAGTGCTGCACGATTAATCGAATTTTAATCACGATCACGATTTTGGCTTCCCACGATCAAATTTGCATGATCGCGCGATATTTAAAATGTGTCATTCCATTCACAGAACGCTCAGTATATCAAAGTTGTTGTTTTTTTTTGCAAAGCCAATCTAACGCTCCGTAAACCACTGTCTGATCACGTGCCTCCAAGAGCTCCAGTGCGCAAGAGAGACCGAGTGTGTCTGCGCGCGAGCTACAGAGAACAAGAGAGATGAGTGTCCAAGCTGGCTTCCGAGGATCCTTCCTTGACATTGAGAAACACCTCAAGTGTGTCTGCGTGCGAACGACACGGAGCGACAGCACGCGAGAGATACCGGTTGTGTCTGAGTGACAGTGCGCGTGAGAGACCGAGTGTGAGCATTAGTAAATTGGTCCATACATACTACATAGTAATATAGAATTACTATATAAGAGGCATGAAAGTTTGATTAATGGACTCCAATAATCAATAGGCTAATACAAACATCTTGTTTTGAACTATTGTTTAATAAATAGAAATAATTCGACCACAAACTTTCATATGGAGGATTAAATAGATTAAATCTATGCAGTAAGATTTCACAACTAATCACAGACACATTTTACATTACTTAAGTGTCAAATGACAATGACTCTGAATTTCATCCATTAATTGAACTTCCATGCAAAGTTCTGCCTTGACATGTTCTCATTTGGTTACATTACGTTATGGAATATTTGTTTTTTTATTGATTTTATATTTTGCGCATTTTATTCACATCCATTATGCAGGTACAATGCAAGTTTATATTTTGCTTCCTAAACTATATTTACACAATGTAAAATAGTGCCCTGTTGAAGTTTTGCTACATTTTATTTATTGTTTTCTTTATTTTTATTTATTCTTTAAAGAGATGCACTGAATTTTGGGGAATGAGAGCCTGTTTTATTTTAATGCACATAGTTGTACATTAGCAGGAATGTAGCACAATATGGATGTGAAAGCAGTTATAATTAGCCTATGTGACAATAACATTTGTTTTGGTTAAAATAAAAAAATAATTGTGATAATTAATAGTGATCTCAATTTTGATCAAAATAATCGTGATTATCATTTTGGCCCAAATCGAGCAGCCCTAGCTGCAACAACCGATTATTTTGATAATCGATTAATCTAACGATTATTAGAACGATTAATCGACTAATCGTCGATTATTTTGCCAGCAAATCATTAAGTTTGGACTGATTATTCAGCTTTTTCAATTAGTTAAAATATTGAGTTAATAATGTAATAATTGAGTTAATTGAGTTATAATATAAAAAAAGAAAATCAGTTCAGCTTTTGAAATAGTGGTTTTATGAACTTAGAGCCAACTAAACAGGTCATTCTCTATAAGTTTAACTCAAATCACACACAAATGCTCTCTAAGCATTGTTTAATAAGCCCACTGCTTTTCATAGAACTGAAACAGAAAAAAAATGGTCATTACTTCAAGACACAAAAAGGGTAAAATATTAATCTGCAAACCATTAATATTATAGAATTACAATATTTTTTTTTTGCATGATAATTGAGCTGACAGGAATAATATCATGGCAGTTACTTTTTCTTTTTCATTCTGTAAATTAAAAGGTGAATGAGAACATCTCTAATATCTCCTTTTGTAAGTCTTCATGATTATGGAACAAAATACAGGCGAGTGATAAGACTATAATACCGAAGTGTTACAATAATAAAAACAGCCCTGACTCCTAAGCTCAATCAAGCTTCATTCTATGCAAAATAAATCATCACATTACTGTAATTATATTATTATTGATGATATTATTACTATTAATAGTATTGCATGATCTAATAGAGATACGTTACCACTACAATTAGTTAGCTGCAGCTCGAGAACACTCAGTTCTCACCGGCTTCTCTTTTGCCGGGATGTTTCCTCTTTAAGTGCTTCAACATGCATGTGGTGCTCCCATGAAAAGCAAGTTCTGCCTTGCATGTATTGCACACGACAGCATTGTTGGTTTTTAAGTTTTGTAAAACTTTGCCAAACCTTGCTAATTTGGATTCGTTTCGCACTCCGTCATAATTCGCGCTGTTTTTTCTTTTACCGCACTTGCATTTGTAAAGGGCTGCATTATACTCTAGCGCCAAAGCGGCGTAGCAGTCAAATCGTGATATTGCACACCCTTACATTAGGTCACGTGAGATCAAACGACTATTCGACAACAAAGATATTTGTCGACAATTTTTTGTTGTCGACAATGTCGACTAATCGTTGCAGCCCTGTGACTTTAAATTCTCCTTCAGTGATTCTGCTTGTTATCATCAGGTGTCTTCAATAATGCTCAATCATCACTGATTTATTCACTTAATTGTCTCATTAACTTTAACACTGCTTCAGTGTTCATTTAACACTCAGCTCAGAGTTTAATTGGATGATTTAAAATGACTTCCATGACATTGAAGATACATGAACAAATTATGTTTGTTTAACGAAACCCAGTTGTGTGGAACCTGTTGTGTGGAAAAAGCCAACACATAATTTTTTTTGAGTGCATTAAGCGCTCTCACTTCCAGACTTTGGTCTGGCGGCAGGCCCACTTGCAGCAGTCAGTTCTGCCACCCCCTGAAACCATGGGATGGAAGACAGAGGGAATTCCCTTACTACCTTACTGACTGTGAGGAGTTAATCACCTGTGCCTGCACCACTGGGTGCAAGACAGCCCGATGCGGCTGCAAGCCTAATCCGTGCACTGCATCCTGCAAATGCAAAAAGTCCAATGATACTTGTATGAACGAATAACATTTGGAATATCTGTGATCACACTATTGTTGCTTGATTTTGTTGAAATTTCAGAGTTTCAGCAGCCATTTAAACATTAAAAACAGTCCCTTTCATGTTAATGTTGTTTTTTCATTGTTTACATGTTTAAATATTCTAAGAATGCACAGTTTAGTTCGAATGTTTAATGTAAACTGCAATAAATGCATAAAATAATAAATAAATAAATAAACTGCAATAAATGCATTAAAACATAATAAATGCTTTAAAAATGTTTAAATGCTTTAAAAATGTTTAAACTGCAATAAATGAATGTTTTTTTGGCAGCCATTTTGCTTTTATTGTTTATGCCAAAACAGAGATGTTTACAACTTGTTATACGGCAGAAATGGATTCAGCACCTAAAAATCATAGAAACAACACAAAGTACTTTCTCAAAAATGCCTACTGCATCTTATCCATGGCTATTTATCTATTTTGGGACTCAACTATTATGACCAATGTAGTGATCAGGGCAAATTTACACAAACAACCGATTATAATCAGGCATGTGTGATCTAACACAGGTGGCTTAACAAATGCTTTTTTTTTTTATTAAAATGGTGCAAATAGCAGTAAACTGCTTATCGCAAACCTTAGTAAATCATAATTTACTTAAAAACTCTGCTCCCATAAATATTGCATCTGAAGGGGAAACTCAAATACTGCATATGCAAGGTTAGATGCAAAAATAACTGTTCACACCTTATCATTACTAATTTTTCTACTGCATGTCCTATAATTGATCCTGACAGTAGTTTAACATCAAAAGAAGGTTTACGCTGGGTGTCTAAATTTGTGTGTTGGGCTAAATTATCACTGTAGTTGTGCTGTGCAGAGAAAAAGATAGTACCTCGTCAGCAACAGTGAAAGTGTACAAATTCCCTCAAAAAACAAAAACAAACAAAAAAAAAACATCTGCTTTCATGATGTTTCATAGTTAATTTCACTTGTTTGCAATTTCTCAAAAAAGTCTTAAACATTAAATTAGCTTACAATGTCTTATTTACATGAATCTTTGCCCAACTGATATCTTTAGTACCACCTACAATACATGAAAAAAACTGTAGCTACATTACCTTTATGTACTTGTCCTTTTTCATAGTTTCCGGTTTGCTACACATTTCATAACTTCTCTCAATTATCCCATAAGCTGTGCTTTTCTTCCCTTTATTCTCTCCTGCAACTGAAATAATGCAAACAAAGAAAGTTGAGTTCAGAGGAGAGCTGCACACAGCACAGCAGGTGTGCAGCAACACAGCTGAGCAGCAGACAAGAGCATTTCTTGAATGTTTGGTCAACCGTGCAACATTTCAAAAGCATACTTTATTGTGGAACTTTTCTCAACTAATACAAAGAAAGGTATAGAGTGTAAAAAGTAAAGAATTCATCTTATTAAAGAATGCTTTGTTAGTTTAGCAGGGACCTAGAGTTCATTGCACAGCCACTAAGTACAATTTCATACAGCTCTAGGGATGCACGTTTTCACCTGAAAGACAGCTTTTACATTTTAATACTTTCTACCAATATTCTGCCAAGCCCTGCCATTTGAATTTAAAAAATCAGTTCTGTTTAGAGATAAGCAATGTCCAATCTACATATAAAAAAATAAAATTCACATACTTTTTAAACCCATCTGTCTCTTTTCATTACCACGTTTAGGGTCGGGGTCAGGTTTGAGAAACTTCTGTATTTGCAGCTTCATGTTAACCACAGAGGGTGACATTGGAGAGGAAGCCGTTGATGCCTTTTCGTTAGCAAGACTGACTTTAAATGAGCTTTTACGTTCCTTCACTTCAGAGAGAACAGCAGAGCTCAGCCTAGTTTGCTTTCTTGGTTTCTTTACCAACGGCTTGAATTTTGCTTCCAACCTGGAAGACTGCGGCACCTCAAATGTCTCCACAGACAAACATTCAGGCCTTGATTCATGCATCTCAGGAGCAATTTCCTCCATCATATCCACAGGGTCCGATAAATGAACCAAGTCTTTAATATTAATATTTTCATGTTTTCGCTTTTTACTAGACGATCTCTTGCTTTTCTTGTTTGAGTCTTCTAGGTCAAAAGTGGACATGTGCACTGCTTCTGAGGTTGAACCAAACAACATGACTCTCTGTTTAAGGGCATTGTTGGCTGGTGAGAAGATGTCTTCAAACACCTCATCATCTTCAACATCTCTAGGAAGATCACCAATCGAGTCAGCTGAACACAGTGCAGCAGAAGTTTGACGTTGACATTTATGAACAGGCTTAAATGTAACAGATCCATCATTTTGAATGACATTTTCATTTGATATGAAACGACTGCATCCTGAAGATGAATCCCTGGAATAGGAACGTTTAGAGTTGGTCTGCAGTTCTTTGGAGTGCTGTACACTTTTGAATTTTTTGTCATTTGTTTTTGTGAGGCTTTCAGGTTGGGAACTTTCACGTTTTTCAGGGCTGCTGGATAATGCTGTAAATATGCCAATGTTTTCAGTTTCTGGTTTGAGGTGTGAGCTTTGTTTTCTTTCAGAGCAGGTTTTATGAAAGAAACTATTTAAAGTGGACTGCTTCTTTCCTCCAGTGTAGTTCACTAAAGACTGTTGTGATCTTGAAGATAATGATGGAACATTAACATTACTTTCACCATTGGACGGATTACTCATGGTCATGGCTGTGTCTGATTCAGGAGGTGTGTGATCTATTTTACTTGTTATTTTTGTTATTGACTTATTGTAGTTCTGCTTCTCTTGTTCATCTCTTTTCTTCGAGGAGTGACAATGAGAGGTTGATAAACAATCCAAAGGCTCTTCTTCTGTAAAAAAACAAATAAAAATAAATTAACACTTTTAGTTTTATGTAATGTAAAATGGATACTATGGCAATTATTCCAATATCAAAAGAGACTTTTGTTTCCCTAACCTAGCTGTTGCAAGAAAGACGGTGCTGGAGATGCTCCAAGAAAAGTTCTCAAAGATGAATCATATCCTGAGCCGCTTTCCTGCATCTGTGAGGCTGGGGACAAGACAATTACATTTATACACAAATAAATAAAAGCCTGAAAGAAAGGTTTATTTGTACAGTATGCACTGATTCTGTAGGGTGTAACAATTAATTTATTTCTCAATGCATTTATAAAAAACAAACAAACAAAAAAAACAGGATTTGTGCAAACTATTCACACCAAGCTGTATTCAATGTGGGATACATTCCTGCACCCAAGAAAGAAAAAGGGAAAGTTTAAGAATCCTATCCACCTTATACTGCAATGTGGAAGAAAACTGTTCTATGAATGTGCGAACGATTCTTTAGACATTTTAGATAACTACAAGAATGAAAATGTGCAATAAACGGTACAACTTACAAACGGTACAACAAACCAGTATTAAAGTGCCCCTATTAAGCTTTTTCGGATATTACCAATTTTCTTTCTTTTTCAAGATAATATATATTATTGAATTTCTATTAAGACTGTTATTTACTGTTGTGATATAAATAATAAAACAAACACGTGTGTTAAACTGCACACATATAATCATTTAGACAGCACATTCTCATACAATCTGAAACCAACAGCCCAACAATTTAATTCATTCACTTTTTCTAACATTAAGTAATATGACAGTTTGTTCTATGCAGTATTTCTGCATTCCAGTATTATACTATATTATACATATTATATGTTATGTCTAACCAAAATATTATTTATTTATTTAATTTTAAATTAAACATTTTAATTTTAATATTGTTTTAGTTGTTTAAATACTTCACATTAGACTTTAAACGCAACAGTCCACACAAATACACCATTTAATAAAGTTAAAAGGCAACACACATATTATAGAAATAAATTATACTTTTTTAAAAGGGCTTAAGATAAAGTTTAAGCTGCAAATTATATTTTCACATTAGGGATGTTCATTTCAATTATATTCCTTGAACATCAACAGTCACTCATTAACCGTTAAAAGACAAGATTAGAATGTTTTTATTAGAGATGCACCAATTGATCGGCTGGTGATCGGAATCGGGCGATTTTCACATGATCGGCGACCAGCCGGTCAGTCTGACGTGCCGATTTTATGCCGGTCAAATGCACTTGAGCGCCACATGATTAACGTTGCGCATCAGTATCACATGTGCATAGACTGCACACAGAACGCACATGTAGTAAACCTCGTGAATTAAGACCGTTTCACACCGCAAGCGGGAGCAATGCGTTTTTTTGTTCGTTGTTGTTTTTTTTTGTTCGGCGTGCATGTTAATCATTGAGTGCATTCATACCGGGAGCCAGAAGCAGCGTGTGACGGTGCGGATCCACTTGTCTGTGCAGCACTTCTGTTGCGCCACGCCAGAGCCCGTCTAACGGAGAGCCTTGGCACTTCCTATTAAACCTATTGTGTAACATCTTGGTTGCAGTTCTATTGGAATTCCACTGGAGGTGATCGAGGTGGCGAGTGCAGAATGAATGGGAGTTTATGGGGCTAAACAGCTAAATGTGTCTTTCACCTGCTTGTTGTTAAATCAACATAGATTTTATTGCTGATTCCGCAAGTTCAATATAGATTATAGGCCAAAAGTCGAATGAACGAGTACTTATGTCATTTTGATTTCTTACAAGTTAGGCCATTGTTGGCCGGAACACGCTAGCATTCTGCTATTGTGTGACATCACATTTTTGAATGGATTTTTAGATAAGTGAACTTAAAAATGCAATTTTCAGCTGAGTGTATTATCTTAGCCCTCCCTTTTGAATGCAACTTTCAAATTACTTGACAAAAAATTACATCCTGAGAAAAGTGGATTTCTGGGGGTGAAACCCCATTGACTCCCATTCATTCTGCACTCGACCACGAGCGCCCCCGCATGGACAGAGACGTGTTACTGCAGCCAGTCTAGAAACCGGAAGTAACCAGCCAGTGCCAATTCTCTTCAATTAGACATTTTCTTGCCGCGCTCCGCTTTATTTCTATGGGTGACGTCACGCGACTTTAACGCGCCCGCAAAGCGTCCCGGGAAGGCGGCGCTTCATTTGGAAAAATGCTGCGCGTCAAAAAGCTGGCCGATGCCCATTTTTATGCAAATGAATTCCGTTGAACGCGCCACGACTATCCAATAGTAGTAGAGCATATGGAGACAGGGGAAGTCTCTTGCAGGTCGTCTGTTCTAGACTGGCAGCTGGCTCAAAAGCACGCCCATAGTGGTAAACTTGAGGAACGCCCATCAAAGTACAAACGTAGGGAGGCGTCGCGACAACACGCGAATGTCGTGTCGGACAAGTGGATCTCTACCGTGGGCGTCGAGCAGGAGCGATGAGTGAGCAGCAGTGAAGCGCGGTTTTGGCGCCGAATCTATTTTTGCTGTGCTCAAGTAAAGTGAAAGCACACTTTTGATGGTCAAAATAAATATGATTTCATCCAAAAAGTTGCATGTCTGGTGTGTTTTAACAAGAACTGATGACTTAAGAAATTTTTATAGAAAATATACCCACTTATTTCCCAATCATTTCTCTGCACATGCACATAGGCCTGTGTGTGTGAGAGAGAAATATCTATATACTGCAAAGCTATGTTTATTTTAAATAAAATGCTATTCAATTTAAATGCTAAATATATAAATTTTTCCATAACACTGCACTTTAGTCGTGTGTGAATTTCCCACACCAGGAGTCATTTATATAGTTCCATTTTATAGCAATTATCTGTTCAAAATATTCTATGCAAACTGTTCTATTAAAGAGAAGATAGAAAATACATTTTTGTGTGTACTGTATAGTGGTTTGAAAAAATGAAATCGGAACAGGCTAACATCGGTATCGGCAGGTCAAACTCAAGGAAAAAATAAAAAAATAAAAATACAAAAATCGGAAATCGGGATCGGCCTAGAAAACTGTAATCGGGGCATCTCTAGTTTTTATTAAAGAAAAAAAAAATCACAAGATTAGAATGTAGAATGTTTTTTTTCAGGGGTTTAGTTAAACAATAGAATAATAGTTATTATAAAATGGTTAGTTCAAATCCTTGATTCTGATGTTTTATTCACGATAAAACACGGCTGAGACCGCTTCACCCGACGGTTCTATTGATCACTGCGCAACACTGCGGTTCTATGTTGTTTTTATTTGAGCTTTCATGCATTTTACACATTGGAACGTTGTTGCCGTTCACGCTCGGGGACTATTTTTTTTTTTCTAATGGAAGGAAGGCTTTTAGAGATTTTACTTCAAGAAAGTTGCACTAATACCTTGTTTTTTTACTTTAATATTGTGTGGCAACCGTTTTAGTTTAGTTTTATTGAAGTTGCATCTCATATCATATTTACATACAATGCAAGAGCAAATATGATAAACACGACCAGATGAAAACACTAACTCATCTAAAATGACAGAGTGTCTCAAAGATATAAAATGCTGGATGACGCGTAATTTCCTGCTATTAAATTCAGATAAAACGGAGGTATTACTTATTGGTCCAAAAAACTACTCACAAAACCTCTCACAATACAACTTTAATATAGACGGATGTCCTGTTACTTTATCCACTACAGTAAAAGACCTGGGTGTTATACTAGACAGTATCTATACTAGTATCAGTATCAGTATCCATCTATACTAAATCTATACTAGATTTCATTAAATATAACATTTTTTTTTATAAAAAATGGTTTTGACAGTTAACAGTAATATTGTCTGAAAAGTGCAACAAAAGTATTGAATACTGAACATTTGTGATGTTCATAGTAAAAGATAAACACTGAAAAATTAATTTGCTGATTGTAAAAAAGTGCATTAAACTTCTTACATTTTAAGGTAGTAAATGACAGTGGCTCAAGTTTGGTTTGCAAATTTGAACAGCAATCTGTTTTTTCAGCAAGAAACAAAAAAAAATTCTACTCTACTTAAAGAAATACTTTTTCAATATAGAAGACATACAATTTTATACGGAAGCCCTGAACCGCAACCAAAAAAAAAAAATCAGTAAAAAAAAAAATCTGTAAAAAAAAAAAAAATCTGTAAAAAAAAAAAAAAAAAAATGTAGCATTTCGAGATTAAAGTCGAAACATTGTGCATTCATAACAGTGGGCGTCCACTGGCTCAGAGCGCGCGCGTGTGTGTGTGTGTGAAGTCGAACTGCCATGGATAAACCCAAAATAGTAGCTTTTTACTTTTATCTGGGCTTTCAACAAAATTCTACACACGTCACACGTGCTAGTGACAGTGTTTCTGAGGTGTTTTCGTGCTCGTCTAGTCAACACTATCTGGGTCGAGAACACAACAGTAACTGTTCGGTCTCCCTCTTCACCGTAAATACGCTCTGGATACATTTTAAGTGTATCATTCTGTATCCAATCATTTTGCCGGATCCTGTGATTTCCTAAGATTTAATAACCACTTATGGTTGAGGAGAGATTCTCTGATATGATTGTAAAGCACTTTGAGTGTAGGCATATATGAAAGCGCTATATAAATGCCCTATTCATTCATTCATTCATTCATAAAGCTGGATTTCTCCATCCAGTCTGAAAAGTGTTTTCCGTGTTGGTTTTCCTATAGGCTAAAGTCTATTCCGGCGCATTATATTTTATAACGATAAAGTAAGATAAGTAATTCAGATAAAAGTAAAAAGCTACTATTTTGTGTTTATCCATGGCAGTTCGACTTCACGCGCGCGCTCTGAGCCAGTGGACACGCACTGTTATGAATGCACAATGTTTCGACTTTAATCTCGAAACATTTCGACTTTAATCTCGAAACATTCCGACTTTAATCTCGAAACATTCCGACTTTAATCTCGAAACATTTCGACTTTAATCTCGAAACATTTCGACTTTAATCTCGAAACATTTCGACTTTAATCTCAAAATGCTAGATTTTTTTTTTTTTTTACAGATTTTTTTTTTTTACAGATTTTTTTTTTTTTTTTTTACTGACTTTTTTTTTTTTAGGTTGCGGTTCAGGGCTTCCGTAATTTTATACAAGTTTTACAATATAAAAGAAATCATGCAATGCAGATTTCACATAGGACAATCCAAACTTACATACAGGTAAAATAATTTTTTTAAATAATTTCATATTCTAGAATTTCTTTGCGGCCCCCCTAGCGCCATCTAGTGGCCCCCCAGGGGGCCACGGCCCCCAGTTTGAGAACCGCTGCTCTATGGATCTATTTTCTCGATAAGCAAACTGATGATGATCCAAAGTTTTTGGGACAAGAGTGCTGATGTAATCTCTTATAAGCCGCTCAAAGCATTTGCACACTATCGGAGTGAGGGCCACAGGGCGCCAATCGTTTAGACACATGATTTTGGTTTTCTTGGGAATTGGCACTATTACAGAGGATTTAAAGCAAGAGGGAAATACTGAGAGAGACAGGCAACGGTTGAAAATGTCTGCAAACAAGCCTGCAAGTCAAACTTTTCGAATGTTCACTCGTTCAAGCACACGTCGCACATCACCATCTGTGATGTAGAATGCCCTTGGAGTGCTATTGGTAGTGTTGGTGGTTTTAAACTGGGTATAAAAAAGATTCAGCTCATCCGTCAATGTAGGCGAGACATTAGTTGTACAGCTAGGTCTTGCCCTGAGGTCCGACATGGAATGTATACCCTGCCATACCCTGCGTGAATCGTTTTCACTCAGCTGTTTCTCCATTTTTTCCTTATATTGCCTCTTTGCTCGCTTAATTGCCTTGCGGAGGTTATATTGAGCTATTTTCTTCTCCACAAAATTCCCAGAAGAAAAGGCTTTGTCTCTTGCAGTGAGGGCTTGTCTTACAGAGTGATGAAGCCATGCTTTTTGATTGGGAAAGACATGGACTGAATGCATAGGAACAATGTCTTCAAAAATACTTCAGTATAAAACACATCACCACGTCAGCGTATTCATGAATATCAACAGTCGCCTCCCGAAACACCTCCCAATCCACCGTCTCAAAACAGTCCTGGAGCTCAGCATCCAATTGGTCAGACCAACGAGGTATTAACTTCATGGTGGGCGCTGTCTGCTTTAAGTTATGCTTATAGGCTGGCAGCAGCAAAATACTTCCCGAACGATGGCCGGAGGAGGGGCTTGTAAACATTGCGGAAGGGAGAATAGCAATGATCTAGAGTTTTACTGCCGCGAGTTTTAAAATGAATATGCTGCAGATATTTCGGCAGTACCTTGCTCAAAGAAGCTTGGTTAAAATCTCCAAGCAGTATAGAAGCTGCCTCCGGATATTTATCTTCAACATTGGCGACGGAGTTGTAGAGTTCTCTCAGTGCACTCTCCGTGTTTTTTCCTGTGGTGGAAAACGACAGCCGTAAACTCCCTCGGCAGCCAGAATGGTCTACACAGCAGTATTAAGTATTCCAGGTGAGCAAAATTGCTTTATGGGATGTATACTGTCCGGATTACACCACGCATTGTTGGTAAAGAAACAGACTCCACAGCCTTTCTTCTTCCCCGAGAGGTCAGCTGATCTGTCCGCTTGAAACACGGAGAAGCCATGGGGGGCAACTGCGTGATCAGTGATAGCCAGGTTTCTGTTAGGAAAAATAACATTAGTCTCTTGTCTCACGTTGAAAGGATGTTCTAGCCCAAAGATCACTCAGCTTATTATCCAGAGACTGAACATTTGCCAGCAGTATACTGGGGAGTGGAGGACGGGTTACTTGCTGCCTAAGTCTCACAAGTATCCCGGCTCTGCGTCCTCTTTTCCGGCGTTTGTTGCGTCTTTGCCTTGGTCTTACCGCCGAGTTGGAATATGGGTATTTCTCTGTTAATGCAACCAGTGGATCGATATGAAAATACTCCGGAATGGGGCGGTTGATCGTTGAGTTTCGAATTTCTAATAAAGTGTCTCTGTCATAAGCTAGCAGGCTAACAACTTTACATACATATGTTAAACAAAATAACTGAAAAGCTGAGTGGTCGTGGAGGGTTGCAGGCACTCCGCTTCGCGTCGTGCCTAACAACGCCCTTCAGCAGTTACTTATTCACGATACAGCACAGCCTCTTGTACCTTATTGCTTACATAAACAATTGAACATGCGGATTAACACATCACGCACCTGCAGTGCTTTTCTGAAAGGAAAACTGACAATCTAAGACTGTAGAAAGTGCATCCTATTTGCTTTATTTTAAAAAAGCTCAATGGCTTTCTCAATTGAAATAGTCCGTAATAGCTAGGGTTGGGTATCAAGAATTGAGTATCGATTGGAATCGGGACTAACTTTTCGTTTTTCCCGGAATTGTTCAAAAGTTAAAATTTCGATTCCTAGTTTCGATATTCACAGTCCGCCGAGCGGAAGAAGAAACCGCTGAACAACACCAACGAAGAAGCGTCTACCGGAAGTGTTGGCATAACCGCGCGAGTCGAACATGAGTAGCTTACGTCGGCGGTCCAAAGTGTGGCTTCACTTTTCTAAAAATAACGAAATCTCGGCAAAATGCAAAATTTGTGACAAAAGGAGTATTTGTGACAGAAGGAGTATTTCCTTCAGAAAGGATTATTTCCTTCAGAAAGACCGTTGGTTGGCAAGGTTAGCTAAACTTTTTTGACCCTGCCTCTTAAAAGAATCGGAATCGAGAATCGTTAGGAACCGGAATCGAAAAAAGGAATCGGAATCGTTCAAATTCAAACGATACCCAACCCTAGTAATAGCCCTACAATCTTTGTCGTTCAGCGTGACCACTGTGTCACTGTGTGTTTTATGATATACGTTGATAATGCAAGTGAAGTACAAAGCCTAGTTTACAAAGGCTAATAAATAATAGCATTCAAATAAGTTGTGAATATGGGAACATTTGAATCTATGATTTGGATTCGTGCCGAATGAGCAGATTTCAGTTTCAATTTAAATTAATTTGTTGTGGCTTGACGTTTATTTATCTGAATAACTTTAGAGGATTTGTTGTGAAGAAAACTAAAATAGCCTAAATGTTTATAGTGTTTATAATATTTTTAAACATTTTGATTTGTTTACTGAATTTTACATTTTTTCTGCACAAAATTATTCAATGCCAGAAACACTGTTAACTGTTCCAGGAAGTGTGCGTTCTTTAACGAGTCGGTCCACTTCTCTTTCGCTATTCTGCCCTCACATACTGCACCCCAACCTGTGAGCAATGCAAAACCTGTGAACCACCTTTCTCAGAGAAACTGCCCCCAGGAGCATCCCTGACTCGAGAAAAAAGCAATCTCTCCACTGATGGGCACCATCAACAGTTTTAAATAAAACTGTGCAGTTGACTGCTGCCGCCTTTGTTCTGACAATATGACGTTATTAACAGACCTTTAAAAAAAAAAAAAAAAAAAAAAAGTGGATCCTCCTGATCTGCTCTTTCTTCTTCATGTTTCTTTGACAAATGGCAACGTCTCGCACGGCTCAGAAACAATATGTATATGAGAGGGGTTTTTTTTGTTTTGTTTTTTTAATCTAAATACACACTGGAATTAATCATTTTTTAAAACTGAAAGCGAGTCACTATTAGGGCTGGGTAGTATGACGGTAGAAAACCACGGTATAAAATATCAACCGTAACAGATTTTTTTTAATTCCGTGTATTCGTTTGGGTCACATAACATTACTGTAGCTTTGCGCCGCCATCTTTACGACCAACTGTATCAGTAATGCAGCAATATGTTGTGCAGTTGGCTGCACAAACAGCCAATAGAGGTAACCTAAATTGGTATTTTATTATATACCAAAAGAAAAGGATAGAAGAAAGAAGTGGTTAGTAGGGCTGCACTATATTGGTAAAAAATGGCATTGCGATATTTTATTTTTCCGCAATATACTGTATAATGCAATATAAGAACAATTTCTCCAGATGACTTGAATAGATCTATTTGCAAAGAATGAATCATTCTAGAATGACTGGGGTGGTTTTGTCATGGAGTAAATCCACATAGAAACTAATATTAAATGAATGTTAACTAATGTTATTAACAGGTGGATGCTGCACATTAGTGGTGGTTGAGGATATTCCCCCTTCCCCCTATATAAAGTGCTTTGAGTGCAGAGAGTGCGCTAAGTTGAGTGGAAGTCAACTTCCACTGGATAAACCTGGACTCCCAATCCTCGCTGTTCTGCTTCAGTGGCCAGATGAGCATACAGCAGTTTCTTTCTCTCATATGCCTCATCTACCGCATCCTCCCATGGCACTGTTAACTCTGTCAGTTGAACAATGCGTTCAATTCGCCTTATTCACTTGGCGGCCATTTTGAAAATGGAACGCCGCTGAGGGGTACACTCACCCGGAAGGATGCATGCGACGCAGCAGCACCAGCAATGAAAACTCGCAATGCGGACCACCAATCATTCCTGTCTGCCCGAATTAACGATGCAAAATGTGAAGCAAAGTGCCAGTGACTGAAACATCCCCCGGGCTGTGTTAATTAAGGGATACAGTACCTGTATCGGAGGTTTTATCCACGCCATTGAACGTAGGAATGGACGCCTTGCCAGTTTCTGCGAGCTTTCAGCAGCCAGAGGTAATTAACGTTAGTAAGCTAAGCTGTAATATGGAGTTGTTGACTGTGTAAGTTACTATGTTAGATACAATTGTACTTTATTGTTTAGATACACATCCAGTAGCTTACATACACACGCATGTAAAACAATCAAATCACTCATGTATGTAAAAGGAAAGAGGAGAAGTGATTTTAAGGTCTGACAGGGACTGATCCTTACACACTGACAATAATAAGCTGCTATGGTGACAATACAAGTTTACATATATGTATTCATAAAGAATAAAAATAATGATGGTAATGGATTTGTATAGATTCTAATAGTACACAGTCAACTTCCTACAAGCTTGCAGAAACTGAGGTAAATTGGCGTCCATTCTTACGTTCAATGTCGTGGATAAAACCTCCGATACAGGTATTGTATCCCTTAATTAACACAGCCCGGGGGATGTTTCAGTCACTGGCACTTTGCTTCACATTTTGCATCGTTAATTCGGGCAGACAGGAATGATTGGTGGTCCGCACTGCGAGTTTTCATTGCTGGTGCTGCTGCGTCGCATGCATCCTTCCGGGTGAGTGTACCCCTCAGCGGCGTTCCATTTTCAAAATGGCCGCCAAGTGAATAAGGCGAATAGACTGAGAGCACATGCACAGCAGTCCGCCCAGCTCGAGCCAGTCCGGGCTCCTCGACCACGTCAGGCAGCTGCCTCCGGTTCCTGCATCAGCCCCAGCTGCTCTTCACTATACTGCCACTCATGAAGATAACCACGAACATCGGATTCGGGCAGCACAATTTCAAAATCCTCTTCTTCCATATCATGTTTAGTTTCTTCCATCATTATCATACTTCCTATCTCCACAGTGCTTGTTAGCTTAGCTTTCAAAAACAAGATGGCTGATATATTGATTCAGTATCTGCAAGTGAAGTCCCACCCACTGATCTGTAATAGGCCAGCTGGGTGAATGGGTCCCACACCCTTCAATAATAATGAGATAATGTTTGTAGTCTCTACACATTTTAATGAAATATGACGATTTTTACTACATAATAAGCAGGAAGTAAAACACTTAAATCCTAATTTTTCCCATCTCAAGGGAAAATAAGGGAATAAACCATGACCATTCAGAAATATGATCCAGCAAAATGAGTCACAGTGACCCAAATTGTAAAATTGAGATTTTGGTATTAACAAAATAAACCATAAGCACCATAAGCTTTCAAATGATGTCTTAGTCAAAGTCATACCTTGAATGCTTGTAAAGATATACACATTTGAATTCTGGTCGTCTGCCCTTTTTTTCCAATTGAAAACCTGAGAAAATCGCTTTTAAAGTTTTTTTGCCCATTTTTTTGTTGATATCTTTCAAAATCCTTTGCATTTTAAAAGATAAACTATTTATTTTATAGATTAATTTGACCAAATACATTAATATATATATATATATATATATATATATATATATATATATATATATATAAATGGCTGAATGGCTGATAATTTGAGGCTGAAGCTCAAATTATTTAAGTTTTTTGGAATAAATAATTAAAAAGGCACTTTTACAAAAATGTTCTAAAATCAGAAAGATTGAACAGAGGAGCCAGAGAGAAATTCACTTTTTATACGGAATAGCCCACATAAGCAGAGAGCAGTCTCTTTTCTTTCATTTTGAATGGTTTTGTTTAAAAGTAGACATTTCAATATATATATATTTCTCAAGACTGTGAGACAAGTAGGATAGCCTACCTCAGTGTTTCCCAAACTTTTTTTCTGGGGACCCACATTTTAAAGTCGATAAATCCTTGTGACCCAATAAACATTAGGCCCATATAGTTCATATATCACAAAGAGAATTTATACATTAACAAATGATGTATGACCATTTTAAGGTCAGTTAAGCTTCCAGTTAACTATTTAAAAGAAATACAGATATTTGAAAAAGCACAATTTTTTTATTAACCTGTTGTTGACAATAAGCGAAATGCAGAGGTGAAATGAGAAAGGAAGAGTTGACAGGCCATCTCATTGTTTTCATATTCTCATCATTACAATGTACACAATTTACTATAATAATTATTATAGGCTTAAATGAAAATATCCTGACAGTGAGACTTTGTAACCATGCATGGCTCAGTACCACTGTATAAAAATGCCTAAACAGGTAAAAAACTATACACACAATCAATTATAGATTCCTCTACCCCCCTAAAAAATCTAATGGAATATAAATTACTTTAACATAGTATTCAATATAAATATTCCACATTTATGCCCAAACCATGGTAAATAATTACATTCATAGGCTATTACATGGCAAATGTTTGTAAGAGTGGTGGTTAGGGTATTTAGTAGGCTTGGGCGGTATTACGGTAATATCGTATACCGCAGGATCTAAAAATAACAACGGTATCAGTTTCAATATCGTCATACCGTCAGAAAAAAAACAAACAATGCACTTAAATAGGAGACAAGGAATCCTTGTCTGCTATATAAATGCAATGTTTTAAATACAATTTATTTAATGGCTAAAATGCTTATATCTGGTTCTCATGACGTGACAGTGTGGTGACGAGAGAGTGGGGGAGAGAGGGCAAAGATTGCAAGTTGCGACCCTTTTCCTACTGCCCTTGTCAAAAGAAACTACGTTATTCTAAGCCCTCTCATTACCACTGTAATAAACCAGTCTATACTGTCCGGCACTGTTCCATCTGCTCTTAAAACCGCCATAATCAGACCACTCCTAAAAAAAACCCACTCTTGCTCCTGATATATTATCAAACTATAGGCCAATTTCAAATCTTCCGTTCATCGCAAAAGTCTTGGAAAAAGTTGTTGCCACTCATCTCCAGGACCACCTCAAAAACAACCACCTATTTGAAAAGTTCCAATCTGGTTTCCGCACAGCTCATAGCACAGAAACAGCGCTCGTCAGAGTCACAAACGATCTACGAATGGCAGCTGATGCTGGTTCACCTTCCCTTCTCATAATGCTCGACCTGTCATCTGCTTTTGACACTGTGGACCATGGCATTCTACTCAACCGGCTGCATCAAACCACTGGACTTAGTGAAATAGCCCTGGACTGGTTCAATTCATATCTGACGGACAGAAAGGAATACATTTCGCTTGGAAAATCAAGGTCCCGGGAACCTCACAGTTACCTGCGGAGTACCTCAGGGGTCGGTGCTTGGCCCCATTCTCTTCATCATTTATATCCTGCCAATCGGACATGTCATCAACCGCCATGGAGTATCTTTTCACTGCTACGCCGACGACACACAACTGTACATGAAATCCGATCCACAACCAACTGCAGCATCGCCAACATCATCTCCATCCCCAGCACTCACTGCCTGTCTCGAGGAGATAAAGGGGTGGATGAAACAGAATTTTCTCCAAATAAACTGTTCCAAAACTGAAGCAATTCTCATAGGCACCTCGCACCAAATTCAGTCATCCTCACTCTCCGGAATAACTATCTCTGGCCAAGACATCCCGCTTTCCACAACAGTTACCAATCTCGGTGTGAGATTTGATCCACAACTCACCTTTGAAGTCCATATCAAAAATCTCTGTAAGATCTCCTTTCATCATCTCAGAAACATTGCAAAACTCCGCTCTACACTTACAATAGCTGATGCTGAAAAACTGGTCCACGCCTTCGTCTCCTCTAGACTGGATTACTGCAACGCTCTTCTCATCGGGATCCCCAACAAAAGTCTGCAAAAGCTGCAGTATGTTCAGAACAGCACTGCTAGGATCCTGCAAAAGCATGAACACATCACTCCCATCCTCCACACTCTTCACTGGCTTCCCGTTTCTGCTCGGATCGAATACAAGGTTTCACTTCTTACTCACCAATGCATCTATGGAAACGCACCCCCCTACCTGAAAGAACTACTTACCCCTCTTTCTACAGCACGATCCCTCCGATCACAAAACTCAAACCGCCTCAAAATTCCAAAAACTAAACTCTGCACAATGGGTGATCGTGCCTTTTGCTCTGCTGCTCCCCGGATTTGGAATGCCCTTCCGGACCATTTGAGGGCACGACAGACCATCGACACTTTTAAAAAGGGTCTAAAGACATTTCTTTTTAGCAGATCTTATGATTTTTAAATATGATTTTGTTTTTATGGTCAGACCTGTAGCACTTTGAGGTTTTTCTTTTAAAATGTAAGGTGCTTTTACAAACAAAATGTATTATTATTATTAATATTATTAAGTTGCGCACGGAGTGACTTGGTCTCGAAGAAGAACACGACTTCTGCAGTTTGGCAGGGATGGGCATTTCAAGCTAAAATAATATTTAAAGATTGCCTGGTATTATTCGATTATTATTTGAAAATTGTGCCCCACCACCACATGCACGCACACATGCATGTAGTCTACAGCGGGCCGGACCGTGTAACGCTTAAATATAAGCTAGGTTTGAAAAAAAAAAAAACGTATTCCTTTCATATTTTTTTAATAATATGATGTTTTTCTATGTATGTTGATTTTATTAAAAGGGAACTTCATGAGATGAATAAGATAAGATCATAAAATGCGCAATATCGGAAAACATTTGAAATGGGTCAGTCAGACATGATTATAACCACTTATTACTTTTTGTTTTGTAGAAATCCTTTCTTTAAAACGAATTTCGTTTTGAATAAATTGCATCTTCATTTTAATTTTTTTTTTTCATCACCGAATTGCCTGGATTCATTAATAAAAAGCAAATATAGTGATCAGGACATGCGCCGGCGCGTGACTGGAGCGCGACTCATACATGAACTGAACCTCGCATATAAGAAACAAGATCTGAGAAGTGTATATATATAGTAAGCTTGAAATGTCTACTTTTAAACAAAACAAACAATCTAAAAGAAATTGGCTGTTCTCTGCTTATGTTTAGGCTAATTCATATGAAGTGTGCATTACTCTTTATTCGCGTTCACTACCGCGAAGATGCTAGTTTGCATCGTCAATGCAATCTTCATCTTTGCAGCAACTGACAGAAAACACGTTGGGTCAGTCAGACATGATTATGACCACTTATTACGTTTTGTTTTGTAGAAATCCTTTCTTTAAAACGAATTTCGTTTTGAATAAATTGCATCTTCATTTATTTATTTTTTCAATAACGAATTGCCTGGATTAATAAATAAAAAGCAAAGATAGTAATCAGGACACGCGCCGACGCGTGACTGGAGCGCGATTCATACATGAACTGAAACTCGGCATATAAGATACATGTCTTAATGATCTGAGAAGTGGATATATATAGTAAGCTTGAAATGTCTATACTTTTAAACAAAACAATTACAAGCTAAAAAAAATGGGCTGCTCTCTGCTATAGGCTTATTCATATGAAGTGTGCATTAGGCTACTCTTTATTCGTGTTCACTACCGTGAAGATGCCAGTTTGCATCGTCAATGCAATCTTTATCTTTGCAGCAACTGACATAGCAAACACTAGTCTATTAATAAATAATTTTATCTCGGCTCCACTCGGCATGCATCTCCTGTTTTCTAATAGTTGATTGACAGCTTTATGGGAACCGACATTCTCTGGTTGAACGTGCCATCATGTGTGATGCCGTCTGAGCCTTATCTCATAACTTTTAATTAGTCACGCGGTAATACCGTATACCGCGGTAAAATAGGGAGGAGGTTTGACGGTATGAAAATTTGGATACCGGCCATGCCAAGTATTTAGTCTTCTAACTTTGTTCATGTTTCTGCTATTTACCTCATCAGTAGTGTTGGGCATGTTAAGGCTGTTTCATCCGATTTAAAACTAGTTAAAATCATTGAGTGATTTGTGGTTTATAAGAGAGAGGTGTGTCCGATTGAAACGTTTCTCACTAGATGTCGCAACGCTGTTTAATAAGGGACCGGGAGTAAACGCAACTCCTTTAAGCTTTGCATTCCGTTATCCACTGGGCCGTGCTGCCTAGTTCAAAGTAAACTAGTGAAACAACTGAAACCAGCGCTATTTTGTTCTCTATTTGTTGTTACCGACCAAGAAACCGCTTCAGGTGAACAAATCTGAATCGTTTCAGACCGTTATGCATGCGCGTTTGGCCAATTCATGGAAAGGAAATAAATTAATCAAACCAACGAATGATTAATATCGCTGGTTCAGTCGACAGAAACACGGGACACACGCAAGAACTGCTGAAATATTCTGACTGAAAACACTTCTCTCAGGTCAGTTGGAGCGCTCATGGTACACACACAGTGCGTATAGTCGTCCAGCTGCAGGCGCCACTGCGGCCATGCGCGTATCTAACCAAATTAAGCCACACCACCAGAAAATAGGAGGAGGGAGGTTGCCCTCGGCCGTATGGAGATGATTGGTGGGCCGCCAATTGAATAGCCCTGATCTAGAGAGTAGCCTATAGCACACTGAAAAATAGTGCTCGACTTGGCGACCCATACAAAATCTCCCGCGACCCACTTGTGGGTTGGGACCCCGCCTTTGGGAATGACTGGCCTACCTTACACGCTGACTTTCATGAGATGAGCTTCAGTTCACGTGCTGCCGCCTCCGTGTCGTGATTAGGCCTAGCCTATCCTTGGTCTGCAATTTATTTCTTATTATTAAATCCTGGTAATTGGTTGATTGATTTAAATTAAGATAAAATTATTTCCAAACGAAATTCACTTTAAAGAAAGGCTTTGTGCTTGCTTTCTGTTTAGGCTCTGTGGAAGTTTTAGTGCTAGCTGCATCCAGAGGACGGTCACGTCCGCATCATTGTTTTTTTCTCATAAATGCGAACATGGAAAATTTTAGGTTCTGGGGAGAGTCAACCCTTCTCCATCCGGTGGGTATTACTTTTGGTTTGTGCAGAGTGGTTCACATAGGCCTATTTATTAAAAGATTTAATTATCTGGGAATTATGGATCTCCTCCATAATGCTGAAATTGCCCAATTTTAAACAACTTAGTAATAATTTAACTAGTTTTGTGGTGTAGGTCTTAGGGGTTGAACGACTTCAGATTTTTTGAAGTCGACTGTTATGACATCAAAGTCGAGTCGACGTCGACTAGTTGCTGACGTCATTCATAAAACACAAGAGATGTGAGAGATTTGCCACAATTTGCAATTAATTAACAGAAAATTATACAGACGCTGACAGCTCATAATGGGGCCGTTTACACCTGGACACTTCATGTGTTTTTACTGACCTGATTTATCAAAACGATTCCATTTAAACCTGGTCACATAAATATGTTTTCGCAAAATAGATATAAATCCGCGCTATATGCAGATTTAAAGGAGTTCACGTCACCGAAAGCAATGCTGCATTTTATTGATCATCAGCTTTTCACAATCAAAGACCGCAATAAGAGAGACAGCACTGGCAAGATCATTTTGTTTCTTTACTTTTAACGAAGATGATTTTGTGTGTTAAGCGTCTGTGACTTACTTTCACTTTGATTTACGATAGTTTGCACGTTGGCTTTATGAATCGATGCTCAGCTGCGGTGCGTGTTATAGCTTCGTCATATAAAGAATATAATAGCACAGGCTGCTCTCACACGTTTTATTTCAGCATTTTTGGGAGAGGTCCAATTTACATGCGGTTTCAACAACCAGATGCATTTACAAGTGTCCAGTTTCGTCTGTAAAGCGGCCCAGACCTCCTCATGAAGTGATTTGAGCGATCGGATTTAAATCCGTCTTCAATGCGTTTCGGTGGGCATTAAGACCCCGTTTACACCTGGTATTAAAATGTGATCTGTATCCAGATAAGTTATCCGGATAATAAGTACTGATTCCATTTACACCTGGCCACATAAATGTGTTTTTGCAAAAACGAATATAAATCCGATCTTCACCTCCTGCGTTATATGCAGATTTATTGGATTGCACGCCACCAAAAGCAACAGATCTGAGCGGCATTTTATTGATCATCAGCTAATTTCCAAATCAGAGACATCAATAAGAGAGAGTGGCAACAGGCCTGGTAAGATAATTTCGTTTCTTTACTTGAAGATGTGTTAACTGCGTCTGTGACTTACTTTCACTTTTATTTGCGATGTTTGCACGTTGAATAGACGCTCAGCTGCTCATCTGCGGTGATGCGTGTCGCATCTGACTAGGCTATAACATGACATAGCCTATATAACACGCTCTCACTCGTTTATTTTTTAGCATTTTTGGGAGGAGTAAAATATACATATGTGGTTTCAACAACCAGATTGCGTTTACACCTAGTAAAGATCCGGACACAATGCGAGCCAGACTACCTCCAGATGTGGTCAGGCAGATCCGATCGCGATCCGATCACAACGCGTTTACACCTTGCATTAACATGCGTTTTTTATTATCCGGATAACTTATCTGGATACAGATCGCATTTTAATATCAGGTGTAAACGGGGTCTTAGCTTACATCTGGTCTTTTCACGATCGGATAGCAATCAGATCACAGACGTGAAGTGGCCAGATGTAGCTAAACAGCCCGCTGTTTACATCATCATTTAGGATGAAAAGGAAAAAAAGCTATATTCACATCTGCACGTTAGTGATGGTAATACAAAATAATATTCCAAGTGATTGCGGGTGAATTAGATGCATTAATATGTTTAAATAAATATATGAAACAAATAGGCTAATGTTTGAATGATTTTAAAAGAGACTGCTCTCAGAGAGTGTGCGTCATGCTTTTACTTTCGTTTTCAACAATATAGTGGTGTTAAAGTATTCCCATACGCTTTATGTACCAATGCTGCTTTCTTGCTGCAATGACCCTCTAGGCTCTTCATCTGTTGTCGTCTGTAACGCGGCCATAGACTATCAAAATTAGCGCAATCATATAGTGTCACATGATCAACGCGACTAGTCGACGTCAAGCTTAAAGCGTCACGGCATTGCATTAAGGTCGACTAGTCGACTAATCGACTAGTCGGTTCAACCCCTAGTAGGTCTACATATTTTATAACGTTAATAACGTTTATAACGCATTGGGTCTGGACGTGAAGGATAACTCCGGGATTTGAAGGGACGTGTCGTGATTCTGTCTTCTCACACCGCGACACAGGTTCGTGGACCTGAGTGCCGTGATCGTTACAGCCTTACATGTATTCTTCTTGCAGATAAATATACTCACAAAGCTTAGGTTAGAAGCCTCCAGTGAGTTCAACACTTTGAGTTCAACGTTTCGGATAGGCTCTCGGGAAATGCTCAGAGGTGACGAGGAGAGTTGAGAAGAGCAATGTTTATTTCAGCGAATTTAAAGCTTTGAAAACTTTAATCGACATTTAAATACCTTTACTCAATTATCTGGACTACGAAACTTTGGGAGATTATTTCTGAATGTCTGTTCTTTGAAATTAGGAAAAAAAAATTTTTTTTGTTATTTCATTGTTTTTCCACCTAATCGGCCCATATCTTAAAATGGAACGTTGCGACTTCCGACTTATTTTGCCAGAGCGGTTCACATATACAATCCCTATAAATAAATAGAAATATACCATCCCTTATCAAACACTATTCACATTAAATGCAATAAAATCAAAAATAAGATGCATCCCTAGTTATTTTTCATTCACTTGTCTTGGACAAGCGTTCATGTCGGGCCCTGAGTTCATTCACAATTCTTTTCGTGCTGTTAAGTTGATCGGTTCATGTGCGCTTGGCGCTGTCGTTTGCTTGAACTGAGGTGCTACAGCAATCTGTCACACAACCTTATAATTATTGTGAAGTACAGTTCAACCCCCAACAAAGGTTTATTTTAGTTCAGAATAACATTTGAGGGCAGCAATTGTATTCATAAAGTCAAAATAAAACCGACGTAATGTTACTCGAAAGCATTATAGGCTACTATTCCTGCCAAACTTCTATGGTTACAGTAAAGTGGTGCTACTACAGAAAACCCATGGTGAATGTTGCTGATCTGTGGACACTGGATAGTTCATTCATGGCACAATGTTTCTTCCTGCTTTCCACATCAGCGCTGTTTGATCTGTTAATAACAGAGAATTGAGAATGTTTCTCACTAGATCTCGCAGCGAGGTTATTACTTCAGTGGCGAAAACCTCGTTCCGAACGGTTCAATACGAGTACATGTATCGTTACACCCCTAGCAGGTATGTATTATGACCCAGGATTAACTGCTAACCCAACATAAATTATAAGCAATGTGACACAAAACAAGATAGCCCAGTATTCAGTTGTGGTTTAGAATGACAAAGGGTTAAATATTTCAAATGTGAAAAACCCTAAAATGAAACCCACGAATAGAGAATTAAATCAAATCACTGTCAACTCAAAGATTCATATGTAACACCCACATCACAAAATGATTAGTTATTAAAATAGTTCTCAAAGGGATTTGAGGAAATACCAGTGGGTGAGAGATGTTCACGTTGCGCTCTCATTTCTCTCAGTCGCTGAGCCATGCTGTCAGAGCGTTTTAAAAAGGGACTGTACACTATTCCACTTTCCTCATCAATAACGAATGGTGAAGTGTCGGAAACTATATATATAAAAAAATAAAAAAGTATAAAAAACCCACACAAATTTGTTGAATGAAATAAACATGAAATTAACGAAACAAACTTATGCTTTCCTCACCAACAGGGGATGAGGAGATCATGTCTTCCATCATCTTGTCAATTCTTTTTTTCAGTCGCCTGTCATTCTCAGGGGTCTTTATAGGAAAATCTCTAGGCTGCATGCAACGGTGCTGCAAAAACAAATCAAACACAAAAACACAAGTGTGGGGTTATTTCATTCTTATTTAGAGCAACCATTCAAAAGTAAAAAACCATTCAAAAGTAAAAATATATGCATGTTCTTATATTTTTCTTACGGTTCTTTTATTCAGATGATGAAGTTTGGAATTGGATTCTTCATTCTGAGCAGGAAAAAGATCTTCATCTACATGTTCGTTACTCTCTTTGCATCTGAAAACATATCATTAATAGAATTCAAAAGGCTCACGAAAAGAAAACATTGAGCTCTAGAGACATCTAAAGGCCATCCACAGAAATGCAACACACAAAAAAGGTCACTGATGGAGTCCGAGAACTAAAACTGGACCAGTGAAGACTGCGTCTAACTAATTTGACCAACTACCAATTAGTCATTGTAATCAGTCTTACTTTACTCATTCAAATTAGAAATACTTTTATGTAACTGACTTTAAAAAGTCTTGAAGACTAACTTTTAAAACTAGTCTAAGCGGTTACACAACCGGCTCCAGCTAAAACAAAGGATGAGTTGCTCCCCTGAGTCTGTTGTTTACAAGGACAAAATGTGATTTCTCAAGACAGACGGCCATTTCAAGCAATAGGTACATTTTACATATAGTGATGTGAATAAGTTAGGACACCCATGCTAAAGTTGCCTAAAAAGAGGAATAAAAAAATTCATAATTTGGAAATTAAATTAAAGATCTTAATGTCATAATTAGAAAAATGTGGAAAAATCCAACCTGTAAGGACACCAATTTCCTTTATGTATGAATAATGTATCATAAATGGGGCTGTGCAAAGATTAATTGCGATTAATCACATTCAAAATAAAAGTTTGTGTTTACTTAATATATGTGTGTGTTAGTGATCGGCCGATATATCGGGACGATATTTGCGTTTCTTACGTGTATCGGAATCGGCCGATACGCGGCTGCCGCGTTCGCCGATAGTTTTTTTTTTTCCCGCCATTATTTATAGACAGGCGTTCACAGGCAGCTCTGTAGACACTGCAGTTCACATGCCCCACCCTCCCCCACTAGCAGAGTGCAACCTGCTATTCAAGAGAATGGTAACTTAAACTTTCAAAGGATCTTTTAAATGTTTGACTGCTGAAATATTGCCAAACACTTTGAAAATGGAAACACGTTGCTCTATAACTGTTATGTGCTTGCAACTGCCTCGTCTATAAAACTTAACTGCTTGCCATTGTATTAGGGAGCTGCAAATAGCTAAGGTGTAGGCTATCCGTTCAGTATGCATTAGGGCTGTCTGTGTATTAATTTTCAATGTGGAATCGACGTGCTGTGCACTGTGGTTTCAAGCGCATCATTCTCCGTTCGGGACGCGCATAAGCGCTGTGTGCCGCACTGTATTGAGCCTTTCATATCATAATGCAGTGACGCAATTAAAGCTTATTAATAGCAGTGCTCGAAATTAACTTTTTTACTTGGTAGCACTGGTGCTACCAACTTCAAAAAGTTAGGAGCACCAGCGAAAATTAAGGAGCACCCACCAAAAATGAAAGATCACCACAACTACAAATTATATATAAACAAATTTCTTTTATTTAAAAACAACACCAATCAACACCAACAATCACTGGGGCTTTACACATCCTGTGGCCAGGATTTGAAATTTGGTCTCCAGGCTCTCTGTCCCTCCTCCATCCATCTCTTCACTGAGGCATCGAACGCCTCCAAAGGAGGACCCTCAACGCTGATTTGAATTAGATCTTCTACTGTGTTAGGATGTAATGAAGATCTAATGTCTGATTTTCATTCCTAAATGACAACTTTTTGTCTATTAAACATGTCTATTATAAATCACAGCGGAACATTATGGTGCTCCTGCTGACCCAGAGAGTATATTCAACTACGCAGTATTGTTATTTCTGTGTTACAAATATTCTTATCACAGAAGAACTTGAATCGGAACTAGAATTAAAGATTATGGTTTGGATATAAACACTGACGTCTACAGAAGCAATCAAAATAGAGACGAGCACCTTTTGAAAGTAACATGGAGCTTCAAATAACAACTGTATCGATCACATTGTTACTCCACTAGGTGGCGACAAGTGACTTAAATATATTTGTTATTGAATCATTCATTCAAGAGATTTGTTAAAAAAAAACACTGATTCATCCATTAATGAAACAAGCAAAGTATTTATTATGATATTACTCATATATTGCTATATAATACTAAATAAGCTATGTATTAATAAAACAATATAAATAAAAACGAAAAACATCCTCACTATCAGCATTGGCATGTTCCACCTCAACGTGTCCGACGAGGATGTTCGTGGGCTGTCCATCAAGCAGGACGCGGACATAGACATACACGATCACACACTCCTTGACAGACAGCTCGGTGTCTCCATCGATAACGAAAGAGATGTACTGAGCTGACGACACTTTAACTGCGGTGTTCTCGCGAATAGTATCCATCTGCTATACGCACAACCGGTACATCCGGGAACTTAACTGTCAATTTTGTCCCCGCCCCCTTTTGGGGTAAACAAACTAGACTCTCCATAGACTTCAATACAAAATAACGGCAAAAACCAACGTCCGTACACAGCCGATAGGTGTAAATAACTTAAGAAATCATTTATATAAAACATGTCAAGTAATTATATGTCCACCCTGCCTGCCATAGAGCATGAAAGATGCATTTTTTTTATGCCCATTATCAACTTGCCCAGGCTACCTGCCATCATCATCATAAATTCATAATATATACATTAAGGTTTTTTATTTTAAAAAACGAAATAAAATTATTCAGGGGCTTACCTGGTGTATCGATTAGGTACAAGTAAATGTCCAGGTAAGACACTTAAGTGATTTCTTAAGTTATTTACACCTGTCGGCTGTGTACGGACGTTGGTTTTTTGCTGTTATTGTCTATTTTGTCTAAGTCTATGGTGAGTCTACTTTGTTTTACCCCAAAAGTGGGCGTGAACCTATTCAGAGATATTCTATGACGCAGCGCCGGTTGTGCGTATGACCCCAATGATATTGGCACACGTGATAAAGGAGCGTCGCGAAAGGGAGTGATTGACAGCTGATATTAACCAATCTAAAATCTGCTTTAAATTTAAGAACGTAAGGATAAAGTTTGATTGGTTATGTAACGTTGGATAAAATGATGGTCCGACCACCGCGTATCAGCGCACATAAGGTACCAGGGTTTCCGTTGTCCGGTAATTACCGGACATTGGCCGGGAAAAAAATGAAATGTCCGACAAAATTAAATCTCTCCGGTCAAATTGTCCGATTAAAATTGCCTAATAATCCAGCCCCCCTAACACAATCTGAATTAGAGAATAAGCCTAAAATATATTAAGCAAAAATACACCGACCTTTGGCTATGTTATAAAGGAACAGGCTCTACCGTTTGAATGTTATTAAAGACGGCACATACAAGGATGTCAAAGTGACCAATTCAAGCGACCGCTACATTCAAGCTTTCAAAAAAGCCAGGGAACGCTATGTTCAACATCTGATAGATGCCTTGCAAGATCAGTTCCCCGAGGATTGCATGGATCTACTTCACTGCCTCGATGCCCTTCTGAATCCCTAGATATCCGCAGACACATATACACGCAAGTAGGATCTGTTGATTTATTATACGGTCATTCTACAGAAACGTCGGTCCCCTTTTAGTATGGCAAGATTTCTTTCTTTTTTTATTTTTCTAACATTTAAACTTACACGACATTATTAAAATTTAAAATATAGGCTAAATAAAAATGTATATTTTTGTGCATTTATTTAAAGACGGCATGTACTCGTATTTTCCACACTATAAGGCGCACTTAAAAGCCTTCAATTTTCTCAAAAAACGACAGTGCGTCTTATAATCCGGAGCGCCTTATATATGGATCAATTGGTTAATAACGCTCTGCGTTACCTTACCTAACGCTAACGCTCAGCCTTACCTTACAAAAAACTAAAGACCAACAAACAACATTTTCCAAACAGAAATGTTTCATTTCAAATTACAAATTAGGACTAGCAAGAACAGGAATGTAGCATACACAAAAAGTCCTGTAAAACTAAACGAATAAATGGGCCTAATAATATTAATACAAATTTTATAAACAAAAATATACATAAAAGTTTTAATAGTAAATTAACTATAGGCTAGAATTTTGATAACTGAACTTTTGCCCAACGCACACAATAAAAATGTAAATGGGTTAACCATTGTACACACAAACTGCTGTAAAATTAAACGAATAAATGGGCCTAATAATATTACTAAAATAAAAATATGAACAAAAATGTAATAAAAAAAAATGTATAGGCCTACATAAATTTTTAAAAGTAGGCTAATTAATTTTTAGGCCAGATTTTGATATGCCTAACTGATTTTTGCGCAGCGCGCACTATTAAAATTTAAATTGGCTTAGGCCTATATCATCTGTTCAAAAAAAAAAAAAAAAAGTAAAATTAAACGAATCAATGGGCCTAATTATATAAATAAAAATCATCTACATCAACATCAATGTGTTATATTAAATAAATTTTGGTAAATGAAACTATTAGGCCACCAGACGCCTATAGGCTATATCTAACTGAACTTTTGCGCAGAGAGCACGTGGATGACAATTTAAATTGTCTCAAACTTAAAAAAAAAAAGAAGAAGAAAGAATTGCTTTCCTTATCTAGAATACAGTTCTTTTGAGTTCACCTTCAAGAACACGAGTTTGGACAATGTCTGAGGCTTCAGACAAATGCGGTGGTTTCTTGAAAGCAGGCCAGCAGCGGAGAAAACCCTCTCTGCGCTGTAGACTCGCTTGGGGATGCTGAATACAATGCATTCAACTTTAGTCAGGCGGGGAAAAGACGTGGAGACGCTCCACTCAGCTCACATGCTCTGCTGCGAATGCAAGTTATGCCAAGTTCAGACGGCGCGATTTCAACGAAATCTATCCAGAGTGGACCAAGCTCGCCAAGATAGCCTCCCTGTCTCGAGTGTTCCTGTAGAGAGGGGGTTCTCACTGCAGAATCGGATCAAGACGAAGCAGCGAAGTTGCCTTGCAGAGAACAAGGTTACGCGGCTTATGCGCATTGCAAGTTGTGGAGAGACGCTGCGACTTTTTGATTTTAAGTCGGCAGCTGCACATTTCAGCACTGCAAAACTGCGTAAAAAGTAGCCTAAAATGACGCGAGACAGTGTTATAGGCCTAGTCATTTGTTTGTTCCAATTAATTTGACAAGGAGTCATTTCACGGTGGCCAATTTATTTACCAGCTAAATGGGACGCTGAGAGTGTATATAATTAAGTTCGCTTGAGTAAAAACTACTATTCAGATATTGTATGTGGGGAAGGGGGATTGGTTTGTTAAACTAATGTGAAACCATAGTAAAAAAAACATATGTTTTCATGATTTCCGTCTATTTGAAAGGTATGCTAATAAACATGTTGCATTCTATACGGCCCGATTATGTCATTTTTTAAGTTACATAGCCTGCCTCCAGGTTTCCTCAACTTGACTAATTAAGAGGCGATATTTGACCGGCATATCATCAAAATGTCCGTTAAACTAAACCTCTGCCGGTCACTTTGAATTTTTTTTTCTAGTGGAAACTCTGTAAGGTACACAGTAATTTGCGAACTTTTTGTAGAGAAATGAAAACAGGTCGCACCACAACCATTATTTGCACTCGCACTACTGCTCCCAAATATATTTTTAGGTCGCACAGGTTAAAATTCAGCAGCATATGCGACCAAAATGGTCGCAATTTCGAGCCTTGAATAGCCTTTCTTGTTCTATCCTGTCTATCATATGTTGCTACCTCATTACATTACAAATGTACAGAAACAGCTGCGCTATACATTTAAAGGGATAGTTCACTTTGAAATTAATTTTTGATATGTTTTAGCTTACCTCAAGGGCATCCAAGATGTAGGTGTCTTTGTTTCCATAGCATTTTCAATTTGAGACAAACTGTTGTTGTCTGTCAGTCCTATAATGCAGTTTTAGGGGGTCCACCTCAAAGAGCATGCACAGAGAAGTCACATATTTAGATGTATCGAAATCGTCTTTCATTGCGATTTCTCGTATATCTAAATATTTTTAGTGAAAGGTAAAACTTCCGAAATCTCCGTGTAAACAATGCGTGACGTAGACTCGCGAGAGATCACTTCCGCCGTAACGTCTGGAGACGGTTCAGTTCGGTTCATTTGGACATCTGATTCAGATCAGTTCGACGGCTGTTAACAAGAGGTAAAAACTAGGGATGGGGCCGATCCGATCCAGTATCGGTATCGGGACCGATACCAGTGTAATTCACGTATCGGATTTTTCCGATCCAACCTGCGGAGAAATCCGATATTTATGATCCATGTCTGCGCTTTAACGTTGGCTGCTGAAATGACTCCAAAAGGGATTCCCCGGGGCTGCTAGTCTGCTAGCTGGTGCAGCTCAATCATAGACTGTAAAAAATAGGGCTCAATGAGACACACAGACGCCCGCTCAAGAAATCCATTCCGCAGTTTGCAGCCAGCTAGCAGGATAGCATTGAGCTACCAATATGTTCGCTGTGTGGAAATCCTATGGTGGAAATACTTCACACTGGAAACACCGCAGCAGAGCAAGACAGCAAAATGCAATGTTTGCAAAGCCGTATAAATTAAACTATTTATCTGTGATGCATGTTTGCAATTCGCAGTCCAGAAGAGAAAGAGAGAGAGATCTCTCACGCGGTGCCACAGCACGCACAACACGACAGCCCTGCTTAATGAGTGACGACAGAGGAAACATAGCCTGGTTACACTTTAGATCTGTGATATTAGTCTGATTTCCAAAGATTAAAGAATATATTGAGGTAAAAAAAAAACATTAAACAATAGCCGCATTCTGTGTAGCCAACTTCCTTCCCATCGCGGCGGTGCACTGTCATTTCTCCCTAAAACTCAAACTTTAAGACAGAATCAGCACGATCGGTAATTGTTGTAAAATGCCGTCTCTGCTGTTGCTAAATTGCGGGACGCTTTTAATAATAAAAAGAGCTATTAAAAGCACAAAATTTGCGCAAGAGGGCGGCGCGCGCTCCGAAACAGACAAGCAAATTATACTTTGGGCTTCATATGCGCGTCTAAACGATCAAAAGTAGCCTGCACAAAAATGTCAAAACGACCGGCTTGGAGATTATCACTTAACTACGTTCATTTTAGACATAAACGGTTTATGGAAATAGTTGGGAGAAAATATGGTGCATCAGTAGACTATGAAATCCGCACTAGTTCTTAAAGGGGCAGCAGTATAAATGTGACGATTGCGACATTACTGAGAATAAAACAACCAAAGGCAAAGAGAAAATCACTCACAGCTCTTGAATGAATAACTTCAGCTTTAATAAGCATAAATCTATCTATGATAAACTTTGCAGTCCTATTTTACTTTTGATTACTTTTTTATAATTCTTTTTAGACGATATACCTGAATAATGTTAGTAGACCTTCCTGAAATTAAAGCACTGTGTAGGCCTGTATAATGCGTATATCTTTGTTTAATTGTCTATCTATTGTTTAATATATCAATTATTATATATATATATATATATATATTGACATAGGCTACATACGTACGTATCACCCTTGCTTGTAGAGAGGTGTTTGCTTTAACATTATTTATCATTATTGTTGATTTTATATGATGCTGAAATAAACACAGGTCTGGTATCGGAAAAGTATCGGTATCGGCCGATATCCAAAGTCAGGTATCGGGATCGGAAGTGAAAAAATGTGGATCGGTGCATCCCTAGTAAAAACTATATAAATACTGTTCATTTTCTCACACAAACCGCTCGTTTCGTGTCTTAGGCCATCAATGTGTACTTACATTTACGAGTCATTAAATCATGTTTAATTTTGACTTCTCTGTGCATGCTCTTTGAGGTGGACCCCCTAAAACTGCATTATATGACTGACAGACAACACCGGTTTGACCGAAAAATGTCAAAATTTAAAATACTGTGGCAACAAAGACACCTACATCTTGGATGGCCTTGAGGTAAGCTAAAACAGATCAAAAATTAATTTCAAAGTGAACTATCCCTTTAAAACATGTTGACATGTTGGCTATATCTAAAATAATTATCTTTTTGATTTATATCTTGTTTTTCAGGAATGTATTTTACAACAATATAAAGAGAAAGTGTATTATTCACTAATCTAGTTTATAATAGCATTTTTGTCAGATTATGATCATATATTTTGGAAATTTGTTGTTTATCATTATAATGAAGCTGTCTGTATTAAGTAGATTGTGTTTAACACACAAGAGAGATAATCAGTTCAACACACAGTTATAGAAATTCTACTTGATTAAAAAAAAACTGTACTGCATTTACAATGTAGAATGCTGCGGTTTAAATTGTTTTAACTTTAAACCTGTTGGTTTAAACCTGTTGGTTTAAGTACTGAATTACCTGTATTATCCTATATATATATATTTGTAGTTTTTGATTAAAGGGTGGCAATCTTTCATAAAGCCACCCTTAAAAATATTATTGTTTGCCGTAACCCGACCGACCCTGTCAATTTAGGACCGACCCAATTTTTTATTTTTTTTTTCCCTTTTAGTCCGACCGACTTGCCGGTTGTAACTTGCGTTCAGACCGACCGATTTTTTTTTACTCTTCAAACGACTAATTCAAATTCAATAAAATTATATTTTAGTTAGTATTGTGAAAGTTGCTTATGTCTACAAACGTAGGCTACGTTCTTTCTTTTAAATAAAAACACGTGGCGTCATCGTCATCTGATTGTTTACACGATTGGTTTACCCGTGTCACACTGTCTATATGGCTTGTAGCCTATGTTCGCTTAGTTTTATTTAGTGTTCCCGCTTGGTAAACCCGGTATTAAACGGGCAACGGGGCTGAATATCAACCATTTCTATATATAATAATAATATTAAACAATTTGTCAGATGCAATTTTGCTATTCGCAGTCCAGAAGAGAGAGCGATCTCTCACCCGGAGCCACAGCGCGCACAACATGACAGCCCTGCTTAATGAGTGACAATGAGGACAGAACGTGGTTACCTACACTTTAGATCTGGGATATTATTCTAATTGTATTTTAGATTTCCGCTTTCAAAGATTATAAAATGATATTTGAGATGAAACCATTACAGACGCATTCTGTCTAGCGCAACTTCCTTCCCTTCACAGCGTTGCGCTGTCATTTCCTCCTAAAACCCAAACGTACCGTCAGAATCAGCACGATCGGTAATTGTTGTAAAATGTACTGTTGCTAAACTGCGGACGCGTTCGATCATTAAGAGCTATTAAAACCACAAAAGTCTGCGCAAGAGACGCTGTTCACAAGGCGACGCACACTCCGAAATGCATGGCAACGAGACAAGAAAAGTAGGCTATAGCCTCATTTTGGGCTTCATGTGCCCAGCTAAACTATCAAATATACATAAAATATAAAATGCCCTGCTCTGAGAGTCATTTAAACACAGTTTATGTCTTAAATGGACATGAATAGTTAGGAAATGGTGGTGCATCAGTCATCTGTTAGATCCGCACTCGGTCTTAAAGGGGCAGTAGAATAATAAACATGTGACGATTGAGCCAGTAATGAGAATCAAACAACAAAAGGCAGAGAAAATCCCTCACATCTCTTGAATGAATAACTTAAACTTTAATAAGCATTAATCTAACTATGATAAACCATGCAGTGTCATTTTACATTTGATTACTAAATTAAATTTCTTTTCAGACAGAGCGACACACTTAACTGAAGTAGCTAATTTTAGACTTTCCTGAAATTAAAGCACTGTGTATATAGGCTAATTTGCATCTTTGTATTCTTTGTTTCTAGCCTGGTAATATACTACTACTTCACTTTGCTTCGTAGACAGAGTCTGGAATGGCATAACAGAGAAGTGTTTTCTCTCTCGCAAGGGGGCGCTTCTCTGAAGTTTAAAATCATTGGTTACCCATAAGCCAATCAGATAAGTTTATTTATGACTTATGTTATGCGCCGACACGGCCGCATCGAGACATTATGCATCGAACTCAAATCTATGATCGAACTTCCACTGTAAACAGGGAGCGGCGCTTTTGTAAGGGCTGAAAAATGTGTGCCAACCGGGAATGAACAATTCACAAACTAGGTTATTTATATGAATTACTGAGTTGCGGCCGCCCCGCAAAGTCGGCGTGCCCACTGCCCCGCTCTCACGAGTCATGACTGATTTAGCTTCCGCTGCCCCGCAGCGCCGTGAGGACGAGCCCCTGCTCTCACGAGTCATGACTGATTTAGCTTCCGCCGCCCCGCAGCGCCGCGAGGACGAGTCGCTGCTCTCGCGAGTCATGAATAGGAAGTTCATTTTACTGATTTTCTGAATCATTCGAGTCATTTCGTTTATTTAAGTGGCTTAATGTTATCATTTTAACAGCCAAATTCCCCGATCACATCCACCTACGCAATGTTGATCATATTCTGAATTAAGAAATCATAATGCAGTAAAAAATGATTTACAGGGAACATAAATAATCACTTTACCTTCCGAGTCTTACGTTCATTTGTCACGTGACATAGGCAATGAACAGATCGTTGATGAATCACATATCTGGGACTAATGCAGCAGGATGTCAAAACGAAATATGGTGGATTATTATTATTATAATAATAATAATTATAACATGATAATAAGAGCGCACCAGGAGCGTTCACAGCCGAGGAGACCGACTTTCTTGTCATGGCCGTAAAAGATGGAGAACTGACGTTGAATGGGGCTAAGTTATGTCCTTATAGTTATGGCCAAACAGGTCTGATCCATCATTACTACAATTATTAGCCTGAAAATGAAATTGGGTAGCCTAAATGCCTAAGCTTGAAGTATTAATATTTTTCCTTGTTATAATGATTTGCAAAAATAAAAACGGCTGCATCTGTGTTGACGAAAGAATCAAAAGTGTATGCGCGTTGTGCAAGCTACATAATGGCCAAGCATGCTGGTTTTTGCTGGTATACGTTGCAAATAGAGGGGCAGAAGTGCACGCGCCGGTCCTAGCTGTAAACACTGATGATGCGAGCGAAATACCGGAGTGAACATGGCTGTAAAGCAGTGGTTCTCCAACATTTTGGTGCCAGGGACCCCTTTCAGGGGAAAAAAAATTCCAAGGACCCCCCTCATATTTATAACAGTTATTGAGCACAAAGTTAATGTGTGAGCGGCAAATGAAATATTTTTGCACAAAATGAATGGTCTCCACCCAGGGTACTATGCAGGAATTTCTAAATAGCCTACTGAGGTAACGAAAGTGATCTTGCTAGGAATCACTTAGGATCCCTCACTTAGGAATTTTTGATGTTCTTGATATACACACATGTGCATTTTAAGGTGTTTTAAGGCCCCACAATTGGATAACTATAGATTTAGTAGAAGCATGTCAGTCAGTGGCATTCATTTTTTATTTTTTTTTTGTCAAGATGTCACGAAACACAATCACATATTCCAATCAGGAATGGCCTTAAAAGAGAAATGTTTCAATAATTAGGCCTATTCTGCACACAAATAAAGCCCATAAGCCTATAAATACAATGATAATGGCATTATGTTTAATAGGTGCGTGCGTTGTTAATTTGAGCTACTGTAATTAGCTAAAAAAACATACAGTATATGTTAAATATATGAATCCATAATGTTAATCTCATGGGCACATGCAGTAGGCTATGTTTCTATTGACCTGCTTTTTCCTTTGTTAAAGTTGAGCTTGATTAATACTTTGCAAACTGATTGTTTCAGTCGTTTTTTTAAAACTTTTATCTAAAACAGCTGTTTAGTTTATGTTAATTAAGGCCTACATCTTATCTCGCACTTTATGACCGTTGACTGAAACGTCGTGCGGGGAACTTTGAGTTCACTCCGACTCAAACATTTTGACATTGACGAGCTATCGTTGTTAGTCTGCTGAAGCACCTCAGACGAGAAGGTCAGTATCATCGCGATGTGCATCCTTGCAACCTCAGTTGTGGGTACGGCCCTGTCACTATGCACTTTTATTTTGATAATGATCAGACTTCTAATGTCAAATCTACAGTAGCAGTGCTAGAACTGACTATTGTGCGCGCACGCGAGACGCCGGGGCGCAATTACATGGGAATTTTTCCTCAGCAGTGGAAACAGGAATACTCTTATTTATGGTCATAGATAAGACAAGAGTGCATCATCCGAAACGGTAAAGTGTCCATTTTTTTATTTGTGTATAGGCTACATTATAAATGACTACAAAATGTCATGCCTTTTAAAAATACAGAAAAGAACCGGATGCGGGTTCATGCCGTCTCTCTGTCTCCTTTCTGGCGCACGTCCCGCAAAATCAACAGCAGCGAATAGTCTACTTGACGCAAAGACATAGATTATCTATCTATAGAAAACTTTTAAGTGTCTACTTTGTATTGTTTTATGTTAAATGCTTTATATAAGTTACTTAGGAATAAACAGCATGTTTTCAGATGATAAAAACATGACTCATAGCATGGAAAAAAACGTTAGGTTGTAAATTATTTCGCGGACCCCCTGGCTTTAGCTCGCGGACCACCAGGGGTCCGCGGACCCCACTTTGAGAACCACTGCTGTAAAGGACCTTTGCTTCAGTTTGAAAAACCCCGGAATGTTCTCCATAACGGAGCGAATTGCATTCCGTGTCTTGTTTCCCATTTCTGCGGTTGTTTCTGTTTTCGATTTCTCTAACCTACAATGTACACTCGGCGCTTAGTGTCTGCGTCACGGCTCTCAGCCCGCCCTCTGTTCGTTGATTGGCCGGCTGTTTTCAGGCCGTTGGAAAACTGAAAGATAGGCCGCTATCTCAGACTCAGAGCGAAATGAAATCAGCCGAAGTAGGAAGTCTGACGTAGTCAGGCTACTTTGTTTCACCATGTGTTTGTACTTGTTTTTGCTTATATCTCATGTATATGGAACAAAACAAAAAGAGCCCGCACACTGCTGCATAACAAATATTTTATTAATTTTGTGACTGGCCTAAAATGTAACCGGTTGTAGGTTGCATTAACACCTAGTGGTGGATGCACAGTTTGAAGACCAAGTCAGTGACGTCACAATATGCAAATTTTTTTTTTAAATTAATGATCACCATGACCAAAATTGTACTTTTTTTTTTACACTGCATCCTGAAAAAAAAATATAGACCTACCTACCAACCCTTTAAAAAAAAAAAAAAAATTTGACCCAAACCAAAATATTTTTACGGATGGCCTAATCAACTGTTGTTGTGGACTATATACTGGAGGTATATTTTAGGTGGCTTATTGAGAGAAGTGCAATATTTTTTTATTAGTTTAAGAATAAAATAAAAATATCGGATTGATATCGGTATCAGCAAAAGCCAAAGCTGCTGCATCGGTATCGGAAGTGAAAAAGTGGTATCGGGACATCCCTAATTACGAGAAAGTTCCTCATTATTATGAGATGTTAAGTCATTATTACAAAAAAAGTATTTCTTTATTATGAGAAACTTTCTCAATATAATGAGAAACATTTATTCCCTCATTATTGTTTTACCTCATTACTGTACACACAGCACCCCATATTGACAGAAAAACACACTGTTCACATTTTTGCACATTTATTAAAAAAGAAAAACTGAAATATCACATGGTCCTAAGTATTCAGACCCTTTGCTTAGTATTTAGTAGAAGCACCCTTTTGATCTAATACAGCCATTCCATTCCAACTGATATAGATATTATACCGCAAAGCGATGATGTCACTGATCATTACATGGTGACTTGCATAATACGTACTGCTGAAATATGTCATGTTGCGCCACGTTAAAGACCAGGCAGAACAATCCTTCCAACCACTATAGATGGATTCTCAAATAGCTTACCTGATCTATCTAAGCTGCTAAGTGAACCCAAACAAACAGATGAATTAGACGAAATGACTAGCAGTTTAAGCACCATTTTCACTAGTACATTAGATATTGTTGCACCAATTAGATTAAAAAAGGTTAGAGAGAAAACTAAAGCACCATGGTACAACAGTGCTACGCATGCTATCAAGAGAGAAACTCGCAACTTAGAGCGTAAATGGAAACAAACTAATTTAGAGGTCTTTAGAATCACGTGGAAAGACAGTATGTCACGTTATAAAAAGACACTAAAAACAGCCAGGGCTGAGCATCTCCGCAAACTAATCGAAAATAACCAAAATAATCCAAGGTTTTTATTTAACACCGTGGCTAGACTAACAAATAAACAGACATCACCAGAGCAAAATATACCGTTACAGTTTAGTAGTAATGATTTTATGAAGTACTTCAATGAGAAAATAGAAAGCATCCGAAACACAATTATAAATGTACAATCCTCTATGGTGTCTTATGATTTAGCTTCAATTATGGCCCCTCCAGAACAACTAAACCGCTTAACAACGATAGGACAGGAAGAGCTAAATAAACTTATCATTGCATCTAAGCCAACAACATGTTTATTAGATCCAATACCCACTAAACTACTGAAAGAACTATTACCTGTAGTGGAAGAGCCTCTCCTCAATATTATTAACTCGTCTTTATCTTTAGGTCATGTTCCAAAAATATTCAAGCTGGCAGTAATAAAACCTCTCGTTAAGAAACCGCAATTAGATCCAAATAACTTGGCAAATTACAGACCCATTTCAAATCTTCCATTTATGTCCAAAATACTAGAAAAAGTAGTGTCCGCTCAATTGTGCTCTTTTTTGCAAGAAAATTATATCTATGAAAAATTCCAGTCAGGATTCAGACCGCATCATAGTACAGAAACTGCGCTAGTTAAAATTACAAATGATTTACTTTTATGGCTCGTTTCCACTGAGTGGTACGGTACGGTACAGTTCGGTACGCAATTATTTGCGTTTCCACTGTCAAAAGTTGTGAATGGTACCAAAAAGCCAAACCGTACCGTACCACTTTTTGGGTACCCTTCCGTTGGGGTACCTAGCACAGTGAAAGGGTACTAAAAGGTGGAGCTAGACTCACTGCAGAACGCTGATTGGTGGACAGAGTATCGTCACTTGCGCGTGATACAAGGGCATTAGAAGCATACAGTTGAAATATAAGTCTACTGTTATTTTGTCACGAAATGTAGTTTTAAGAGTTTTTCAGGTGAGAAAGTGTTTTTTAAAAGCTCAAATATGTGGTTTATTTATATATTTATGATAATTTGACTGAGATCCATTCCAAGCGATCACCGGACGCTCGCGCTCGTGTCCCCCGCCTGGAACAGCCTTTCCTCGGCTAGTCGTTCTGATGTTTGCCGCTGACTCAGACGTCTCTGTAGTGGTTAAACAGGAGATAGTAGTTCGTCTTGTATAAACCTAACAGGTGATCTTTGGTCTCGTGAATCTTTAACTTGTTCCCTTGCCAATAGTTTTGGCAGAAGGCTAAGTGAAGTTTCATATCTTTGAGCGCTGAATTTGTATAGCCTATTTGACGGATTGTTTCTTGATGTTATTAAAGCTTTACTGTATATCTTTTTGTACCTTTTACTTATACTTTCATAATGGCTATTATTGATAAAACTAAAATTCAACAAAAAGAGATAGTTTTGTCATTTTTTTTATTTTATTACAAGATCATCTGTTGTTTATTGCAACATTTGTACCAATGCGATATGCAATAGCTACATTGCATTACACATTGCCTGGAATATGTTTAATATTTTTAAATTTAAACGAAAAGAGGCAGGGTTGTTTTATATTTAGTTTTGTTATAAATATAACGTTACATGCATGCAGTGAATATAATCAATAGGCTATGCGTTGCCTGAACCACATTTGTGTGCTTTAGAATGTTTAAAATGTATTGAAATGAAATCGAAAAGAAGCAGAGTGGTGTTTAACATATTTCGTTTTATTGTTGCCTAAAATGAACATACAGAGATAACCGGAGTCGCATAGCCAGAGCGAGCAGAGTTCAAGAACGCGCTGTTCCATTAACAGAATTACTGGACTCGCGTCCTCGGGATCATTCTCCTGACTCGGACTTTGCATTGGCTTCTTGGAAACGCCTAATGCCAGCGCTTGTTTCTAGTGGCAAACATGCCGAGAAGCAAGAACAAGATCTGCTGTCTGTCATCCATTGTTGTTTACTATGTCGCTTTCTTCGCGCGAAAATGACGTGACCGCTTCTTTCCAACATACCACGCCTATCAAGTAAGGGTACTGTTGGCGGTGGAAACGCAAGCCTGATCATGGTGTACCCGACCCGACCCGTACCGTACTGTACTGTACCGTACCGTACCCCTCAGTGGAAACGAGCCATTAGCTTCTGACCAAGGCTGTATCTCAATACTAGTCCTACTTGATCTTAGCGCTGCGTTCGACACTATAGATCATAAAATACTCTTGGATCGACTACAAAACTACACTGGTGTTCAGGGACAGGCATTAAGCTGGTTTAGATCGTACTTATCGGACCGTTATCATTTTGTCTGTTTAAATGGGAAAAAAAAATCAAAGATAACGTCAGTAGACTATAGAGTACCGCAAGGATCGGTTTTAGGCCCTCTGCTATTCTCAATATATATGCTGCCACTTGGTAATATTAGGGATGCACCGAATATTCGGCCACCGAAAATTTTCGGCCGAAAATGGCCCAAAAGGGCATTTTCGGTTTTCGGCCGAAAGACTTTTATCACCGAAACAACACGGCCGAAATGTTGTGATGACGCAAACAGAAACCGCGACCTGCACGTGCCTTTCTGAATCATCATGTCTGCGGTGTGGACATATTTCGGAGTATCTGAGAAAGACCCACGAACAGCGATTTGCAAAACATGTAATGCCGAAATTTTAAGAGGGGGTGCATCTGCAAAGACTTTCTCCACGTCGGGTTTATCACCTGAAATCCAAACATCCCGATCGCTACGCTGAATATGAGAGGAACGCGGCACAGAAAAGGAAAACGCCTTCGAGCGCGCCCACTCCGTCTGTGGCGGACGTTTTTGAAAAGGCAAGAAAGTTTCCCAGTGATGGTGTCAAGGCAAAGGGCATTACACAAAAGATAATGGAATGCATTGCCTTAGATGATCAGCCATTCTCTCTCGTAGAAGATGTGGGATTTCGTAGGTTGATCGAGCACATTGAGCCCCGTTATGTCATGCCGAGCAGACGACATTTCTCAGAGGTGTGTTTACCTGAGCTGTTTGATGTTGTTGCATCTCACGTCCATGAGCATATAGCTGCAGGTATTTCAGCAATCAGTTTCACGACAGACATATGGAGCTCAGACGTCAGCATTACCAGTATGCTCAGTCTAACCGCACAATGGATCGACGCTGATTTCCAGCTGCAAAAGATTCTGCTCCATTCACAAGAGTTTCGAGGGTCACATACAGCAGCAGCCATTTCTGATGCATTCGCCAGTATGTTCGACACCTGGCATATCGAAAAATCTAAAGTGCATGTCATTGTCAGTGACAATGCAAGAAATATGACAAAAGCGATAGAAGACAGCCAGCTGAAGGGAATACGGTGCATGGCCCACACACTACAACTGGCTGTGAATGAGGGAGTGTTGTCTCAACGCAGCGTAAAAGACGTACTAGCTATAGGCAGAAGAATTGTTGGCCATTTTAAACATTCTCAGCTGGCCTATTCCCGCTTGCAGTCTATGCAAGATCAGTTTGGGACACCAATAAAACGGTTCCAGCAAGACGCGAGTACGCGGTGGAACAGCACTTTTTACATGTTGCAAAGCCTCTTTGCGCAAAAAGCAAGTCTTGGCTGCAGACTACAAGCTCCCCGCGACATTCACTTCACACCAGTGGGTCTTAATAGAGAACATTCTCTCTCTTCTTGCCCCCTTTGAGCAGCTAACGAAAGAGATCAGCTCCTCTGATGCTTCTGTAGCGGATGTTATTCCTTTAATCGCAGCACTAAAGCGTCTCCTAAGCAAAGAGACTGAGACGGACCACGGAGTTAAAACAATGAAAAGTGCACTCTTAGAGTCTGTCAGCACTCGTTTCACTGAGATCTATTCGGATCCTCTGCACTTCGTCGCGACTGTTCTTGATCCGCGTTATAAAGACCATTACTTGAATGCGAAAATTAAGCAGCGCGCACGAGAAATTATCCAGGCTGCGATGGATGCGGAGAACCCGCGTGGAGACGGAGACGGACCAGCGCAGGAGAAGGAGATCAGAGCGCAAAAAAAGAGACTCGTCTCTCGGCACCAGATGAGGGGCATGCACCCTCGTTGTCTGATATGTTCAGTGAAATCCTACAAGAAAGTGCCTCAAATAATAATAGGTAGGCTATTCTGTTCTAAGGCTACTATATATGCGAGTCTATGACAATCAGATCAGAATCATATTTCTGCTATATATATTTTTTAATTTGATAAAAATGTTTATTTATGCACTGGCCCTATTTAAATGCACTCTCTCAAATATTTCTCAAATATCAGGCAGATGATAAGCTCAACCGCTCAACAGCTAGATGGTTATCTGTCTGAAGTCCCCATCCCCAGAAGTGATAACCCTCTTGCCTACTGGAGAAGTAATCACGGCCGCTTTCCTGACCTGGCAAAGATGGCACGCAAGTACTTGTCTGCTCCGTGCACAAGCACTGATAGCGAGAGACTGTTCAGTGCAGCAGCTCATGTTCTCGATGAAAAGAGGAACAGACTTCACTGTGATAAAGCAGAGAAGCTACTCTTCATCAAGAAAAACCTGCCACTTTACCTCAAGAAGTAGAATGGGCGTGTCTAGTGTTTAAATATTGTTTTATCCACTTCGCACATCTGCAATTCTTATAGTTGATATATTCTTTGAACCTTTAATATTAATTTATGCAATTGCAATGCCTTGATTTTAGTAAAGTTAGTACAAAGTCATTGCCATAAATGCAATGATAATAATTAGCATAATTTCTTTCGGTGTTTCGGTTTCCGGCCTTGGTTTCCTCTTTTTCGGTTTCGGCCAACAATTTTCATTTCGGTGCATCCCTAGGTAATATTATAAGAAAACATGGAATTAATTTCCACTGTTACGCTGACGACACTCAATTATATTTTTCATCACGACCAGATGAAAACACTAACTCATCTAAAATGACAGTGTCTCAAAGATATAAAATGCTGGATGACGCGTAATTTCCTGCTATTAAATTCAGATAAAACGGAGGTATTACTTATTGGTCCAAAAAACTACTCCCAAAACCTCTTACAATACAACTTTAATCTAGACGGATGTCTTGTTACTTTATCCACTACAGTAAAAGACCTGGGTGTTATACTAGACCGCAACTTGTCTTTCGAAAATCATATTTCATATGTTACAAGAACAGCCTTTTTCCACCTTAGAAACATTGCTAAGCTACGTAACATGCTATCTATTTCTGATGCAGAAAAATTAGTTCACGCATTCATGACCTCGAGACTAGATTACTGTAATGCTTTATTAGCCAGTTGTCCTGCATCCTCAATAAACAAGCTACAGTTAGTACAAAATGCAGCTGCTAGAGTTCTTACTAGGTCAATAAAATATGATCACATAACACCAATTTTATCATCTCTACACTGGTTACCTATTAAGTTCCGTATCAATTACAAAATACTACTACTAACCTATAAAGCCCTAAATGGTTTAGCTCCTATGTACTTAACACTAGAACGGCCACAACGGTCATTTTGACCATTTTGAATTTTATATCTATAATAACTTTGTTGAAAAAAATAATAAAATCCTGCTGGTACCTGACTTTTCCTAAAATTGTCTGTATTTTCATTTAAAATGCTTTTCATATAAATTAAGTTACGTAAACGTAAGGCAAAACAAAAAAAAATGAACATATTTACCTATTTCGGCCATAGACGGTCATATTGACCGCACTGAATTTTGCGGTATTTTTTTGTTAAATATCCCGCGGTTGATCGTGTTCTCTCTCAACAGAATGGTCCGTCCGGTCACCTCTGTAGCGGTGTTTGCTATATAATAATTTCTACATTAGTTGTTGATCAGAAATAAGCAAATAAAACCGGACTACAGTTATCTATAATTCGGATGCAGGGGAACAATCGGAGGTGGAAAGTGACAGCGACGTTTCCTGGGTGCAAGTTAACATTTCCTCCTCATCAGAGAGTGATTCAGAGTCAGAGTCCACATCAAGCAAAAAGAGACGGCTGCTATCATCAGACACGGCGGATCCAGATGTTCTATTTATGTCGGATGATCCTGGTGAGCTCTGCTGCCCTGTCCTGCGCTGTTTGTTTTGCTGCATGGGCTGTTCACTAGTTCTGCGAGTCCTATTATAGCCTTGACCGCGTCGCAAATCGTCACTATCTAACATTTTCGTCATAGTTTTTGTCATTCAAACCTAGTTTTTATTTAGTTATCGTCTCGTTTTCGTCTTTGAAAAAATGTGGTTGACAAAAATAATTACGAAAATTATTCATCAACACTGTTTTGAATCTAACGGTCAAAATGACCGTTTGTGGCCGTTCTAGTAGTTTTGGAATTCTGGCACTTCTAGTGTTAACGGACCTTCTTTCGCCCTACAATCCACCGCGTTCCTTAAGATCACTAAATTCAAGGGTTCTGGTCATTCCTAGGATATCGAAGTCCAGTAAAGGAGGGAGGGCGTTCTCGCATTTAGCTCCAATACTCTGGAATAGCCTTCCAGACACGGTCCGAGGCTCTGACTCGCTGAAACAAACTTGTTTTCTTCCTCTTTATCCTGTTTTTCTTCCTTATCCTCCTTGTTTGCCCATCTCCAATATTTTACTGTAAAGCTGATCTTTCCCAGCGTTTTTTTTTTTTTTTAAACCAGGACATCACTTTATAAAAAACGGCCAGGACCTAGGATAACAGGACTGGCCACTGGTCACCCTATTGCTGCATATCTTCAGAATTTGAAAATAAAATAGTGTGTGTTTGTGGTACTGCTTACGCATTGCAAACGCAGCATATGTGAAAGCACTTTAGCGTGTGCGGCTCCTGTACCGGATACACACCACAACACTCACCGCATACGCACTGCACACGGAGTATGTGTGAAACGGGCGTTAGAAACATTGTTAAGCTACGCAACATGCTATCTGTTTCTGATGCAGAAAAGTTAGTTCATGCATTCATGACCTCGAGACTAGATTACTGTAATGCTTTATTAGCCGGTTGTCCTGCATCCTCAATAAACAAGCTACAGTTAGTACACAATGCAGCTGCTAGAGTTCTTACTAGGTCAAGAAAATATGATCACATAACACCGATTTTATCATCTCGACACTGGTTACCTATTAAGTTACGCATCAACTACAAAGTACTACTACTGACATATAAAGCCATAAATGGTTTAGCTCCTATGTACTTAACGGACCTTCTTTCGCCCTACAATCCACCGCGTTCCTTAAGATCACTAAATTCAAGGCTTCGGGTCATTCCTAGGATATCTAAGTCCAGTAAAGGAGGGAGGGCGTTCTCGCATTTAGCTCCAAAACTCTGGAATAGCCTTCCCGATACGGTCCGAGGCTCTGACTCGCTGACACAGTTTAAAGGGTACCTATTACGGATTTTTGAAAATTGCCCTTCATGTAGTGTTTAACATAGATCTAAGTGAACGAAAACATCCTGCAAAGTTTTAAACATGGAAGTTCATCGTATACAAAGTTATTGTCTCTCAAAAGTAAGAGTCGACTCTGAGTCGCTGATATGAATCGTTCGAAGAACGATGCTTTTCCTTTGTCTAGTTGACGTCAACTTGACAAGTTATTTGAATAAGAAACACCCACTTATTGCGTTCGGAGATGCCAGGGAAACCGGAAAACAATCATGTCGACGAGACGCTGTGTTTTGAAGTGCGACGCAAAAGCGAACTTTTTTCACCTGCCAAGTGAGGAGCATTTTGAAGACTAAGTTCCTGCAGTTCATATATACAAGTATACCACACAAGTATAGCCCAAACCTTGTTCTGTGTTCGCGTCATTTTGAAGATGATTGCTTCACAAACCTAAACGCTATAAAGTATGGATTCGCAAGCCGGCTCTAACGAGCTGAGGATCTGAATCAGGTGTGTTAAATAAGGGAGGCATACACAATATGCAGAGCAGTGGGTCACGAGGACTGGAGTTGAGAACCCATTTAAGGTGATAGGCGTTCCGTTTTCGACAATCTCTGCACAGAGAATACCAATCACAACTGACTAGGTCATCTGACCAATCACCGCAGATTAGCGTCGCGCAAAGGCGGGTTTTGGAAAAAGGACTCGGTAAACGATTCATATGGGAGTCGGTGAGCAAATCAGGTAACAATAAATGCATATTATAAGACAACAAAAGTGTTTTTTGTCATTGCATGCTTGTAAAACTGTTGTTGGGGACTCCCAGAACAATATTAGGAACATTTTAAATGCCATAATAGGTACCCTTTAAAACTAGATTAAAGACGCATCTCTTTAGTCAAGCATTCACATAATGCTTACCTCTTATTCCTCTGTTATGCCATACGGAACAGTTTGCCACTGAAAATGCTTAACGCACCAGTGGGGCTCGACAGCCTTTTAGACAAACGGGTCAGCGCGTATGGTTGGGTTGCGGAGAGTTTGGGTTACGGAGAGTTTGAGAGATAGTGGTTTTCTAACACCGACTCCCGTATAATGGAAATCATTATGAACATCAGCTATGCTAATTATTTCCCATCTGCCTTTCTGCAAATGGCGTTCGTCAGGTCCAGTTTTGTATCCAGCCTCTCACGGGGATTTCGGATGCCCCAACACATGTGATGAGACGACTCAACGCCGGCGATATGTTATGGCGCTGTTTTATATATAAACAATATTTATATTTAATATTTATATATAAACAATATGAATGTTAGCCAGAGGAGAACTGGCCCCCGACTAAGCCTGGGTTCTCTCAAGGTTTTTTTTCTCCATCCAATCTGATGGAGTTTTGGGTCTTTGCCACTGTCGCCTTGCTATTGCCTTGCTTTTGGCTTGCTTAGTTGGGGTTATTTAATATTTAACAATATTATTGATCTGTGTTGTACTACTTTCATGTTATCACTGTGAAGCTGCTTTGATACAATCTGTATTGTGAAAAGCGCTATATAAATAAATGTGACTTGACTTGACAGCCATGAGTCTTTTTTGGAAAGATGCAACAAGCTTTTCACATCTGGATTTGAGTATCCTCTGCCATTCCTCCTTGCAGATCCTCTCCAGTTCTGTCAGGTTGGATGGTAAACATTGGTGGACAGCCATTTTCAGGTCTCTCCAGAGATGCTCACTCTGGCTGGGCCATTCAAAAACAGCCACGGTGTTGTTGTGAAGCCACTCGTTATTTTAGCGGTGTGCTTAGGGTCATTGTCTTGTTGGAAGGTGAGCCTAGTCTGAGGTCTAGAGCACTCTGGAAAAGGTTTTCGTCCAGGATATCCCTGTACTTGGCCACATTTATCTTTCCCTCGATTGCAACCAGTCGTCCTGTCCCTGCAGCTGAAAAACACCCCCACAGCATGATGCTGCCACCACCATGCTTAGAATTAAGGCCAAAAAGTTCTATCTTGGTCTCATCAGACCAGAGGATCTTATTTATCACCATTTTGGAGTCCTTCAGGTGATTTTTTAGCAAACTCCATGCACGCTTTCATGTCTTGCACTGAGGAGAGGCTTCCGTTGGGCCACTCTGCCATAAAGCCCCGACTGGTGGATTGCTGCAGTGATGGTTGACTTACTACAACTTTCTCCTATCTCCCAACTGCATCTCTGGAGCTCAGCCACAGTGATCTTTGGGTTCTTCTTTACCTCTCTCACCAAGGCTCTTCACCCCCGATAAAAAAAAATGGGATGATGACATTGTGTTTTATTATTTTTGTTAGCTGAGCTAGTTGAACCTGCTACATGCGGTACTAGATGCAAAACACTGCAGAAATAGAGAGGCTTAACGCTAGGGATGGGTACCGAAACCCGGTATTAAACGGGCCCCGGTACTGAATTTTGAAAGACCGCTGTATCGATAAGCTCGGACGTTAACGGTTCTGCTGTCGGTACTGGAGAAATTAAGTAAAGTTGGGCTACTATTTATTCCTATAACGACGTTATCTTGAACATGTTTATATCGCCAGCCATTTCTATATATAAACTATATTTTAATTAAACCATTTGTCTGTGATGCAAATTTGCAATTCACAGCTCAGAAGAGAGAGAGGGACCCCATTTACACCTGGTATTAAAATGCGATCTGTATCCAGATAAGTTATCCGGATAATAAAAAAACGCATGTTAATGCAAGGTGTAAATGCGTTGTGATCGGATCTGCCTGACCACATCTGGAGGTAGTCTGGCTCGCATTGTGTCCGGATCTTTACTAGGTGTAAACGCAATCTGGTTGTTGAAACCACATATGTATATTTTACTCCTCCCAAAAATGCTAAAAAATAAACGAGTGAGAGCGTGTTATAGGCTATGTCATGTTATAGCCTAGTCAGATGCGACACGCATCACCGCAGATGAGCAGCTGAGCGTCTATTCAACGTGCAAACATCGCAAATAAAAGTGAAAGTAAGTCACAGACGCAGTCAACACATCTTCAAGTAAAGAAACGAAATTATCTTACCAGCGCTGTTGCCACTCTCTTATTGATGTCTCTGATTTGGAAATTAGCTGATGATCAATAAAATGCCACTCAGATCTGTTGCTTTTGGTGGCGTGCAATCCATTAAATCTGCATATAACGCAAGAGGTGAAGATCGGATTTATATCCGTTTTGCAAAAACACATTTATGTGGCCAGGTGTAAATGGAATCGGTACTTATTATCCGGATAACTTATCTGGATACAGATCGCATTTTAATACCAGGTGTAAATGGGGTCAGAGAGAAGAGAGAGAGCGATCTCTCACGCAAAGCCACAGCACGCGCAACACGACAGCCCTTGCTTAATGAGTGACAATGAGGACAGAACTAAACATTCAGCGTGGTTACACTTTAGATCTGGGATATTATTCTAATATATTTTGTATTTCGGCTTCCAAAGATTATAAAAAGAAGATATTTGAGATAAAACCGTTAAAAAACGAGACGATCTGTCCAGCTTAACTTCCTTTACTTCACAGCACTGTGGAGCGCTGTCAGTTCTTCCTAAAACCCAAACGTAACCATCAGAATCAGCACGATCGGCGATTGTTGCAAAATGCTGTCTTCTACTGTTGCAAGATCAAGAAAATGGCTATTAAAAACACAAAAACCTGCGCAAGAGACGCTGTTCAAGGCTGTGCGCGCTCCGAAACGGACTTGTATTCTTGTGTTTGTACTTGTTTTTTTCTTATGCGTCCTTTTTGTATAAACAAAAAAGCCTGCACACTGCTGCATAACAAAAAGATATTTTTCTTCGTTTTGCTTTTTCTATTTTTCATTTCAAAATATAAAGTTTAATTATGTTCTTAATTCTTTAAAAAAATAAATAAATAAATAAAAAAACACCAAAAAGAACCGATAAGAAAATCGTTAAAGTACCGGATCAATAAGCGGTATCGGTAAGAGTAGTAATACCCATAGGCGGAAATCGCGGGGGGGGTCAGGACCCCCCCTATCTGAGGGTTGTCCCCCCCCCAAAAAAAACATTAAAATATGTGTATTGTAAATAATATAATGATATATTCTTAAAATAATTAAGAAATAAAATAACACAAATGCAAATGGGGCAATATTGAAAAAAGCGTTCTAAACATTTTGAGACCCCCCTCCCTTGCCTCACAGTGCATTGGTCCACTGCCTCCGTCCCTTTTACCTCAGACACACACATTCCGGTGGCGGGAGAGAAAAACATAGTTTGAGTAGTTGTGGAACTCCAGTAAAGGGGTCGCACACCGGACGAGAAGCGTCGCGCAGCGCCACGTCTTTAAAATTCGAACACATTATTCTCTATGAGTGTACACACACCGGCGGCGCCGTTCAGCTGAGATTCTGAAAGGTAAAGTTTTCAGACTGCAGACTCAGGAACGATTGTATTTAATTGTACAGTACGATAATAACTTAGAACAGACATTATCTTCATGTCATTAAACATTACAATATTGCTGGCCATACACTGGTGAGAAAGTCCGGGTGCGCTGTGCATTTAGATTGTAACACTTTCACTGTGATTTAGTTGGTTTATATCATTTAATATAGTTAAAGTATGAGTCAATGAATGAAATGAAATCACTGCGCTGCGTGAGGAGAGTATGTAAACAGATTCGCCGCTGGCTTAAACCAGAAAGAAATTTTAAGAAGTATAATGAAATGGTCTCCATGATACACTAATAATAATAGTAAGGCTTTCCTCTGTATTTTTTTGCCTGTATTATTGGTGTCCCCTTCAAAATTTGCTCTTGAGAATTGTTATGTTTATTGTCCCCCCCAACATTTTGATGAAATTTTCACCCCTGGTAATACCGATAAAACCTTAACGATACCCATCCCTACTTAACGCGGAGAAAATCTTGGTTACGTCTAAACCGTAACCAAGCCGTTCACACAAACAGAATGCATTTTCTGCACTGCTTTTCCATTGATTTTTGCGTAAACATGCACAAGACGGACAACTTTGACTGTTGCGCTTGCGTCTCGGACAGGAGACACAAGCATGACATGGCATGTTTAGAAAGCCATGTAAAGTTAAAAGTAGTTCAACTTTTAAAAAACAAATCAAGACTTTGTGGGTTTTTTCCTATTCAACTGCATTTCATGTTTTTAAAAATTGCAAAAAAAAAATTACTCTTGTCAGCGCTTTGACTCTTGAATTATGCTATTATGTTTAGAATTATTCATGAAATTTACAAAATTATATTTGATTTATGAACATTAGTCTAAATGTTATGCACTTTTACAGACAGTCATATTAGTTCATTTCTTTGAATAAATTGAATGCTGTGCGTTATTATTTGGCTCATTGCGTCCTCTTGTGGACTTAAGGAGATAATACAAAAGCTGTTTTTCCTCTAAATTAAATGATGCTTTTTAAATTCAAATTCAGCCCTTTTGACAGCCCTACTGCTGGTTTTATTGAGATAAACATGCAGAAGATGAATTGTGTGTGCTACACATTTTACCTGGCTACCCAGTGGACAGAAACAATCCTAACACCCATTGTCTGGGCCTTCTTCCATGTGGACAGGCGGCCATGTTTGAAGACTACATGGGTCACTTGTTTGTTGAGTGTCTTCGATACCTGCAATTTATAATGTGGTCATTTATTTTACATTTTAAAACTAATTTAATTTGTAAAACAGTAGACAAAAAAGTTATCACCTCTGCACCCATGCTCAACAGCTGCTGGATGAACGGATCAGAGTAATCCTCCATCCGGCTCGCAGACCACACATCAACATACGCCACCACGTCTTCAAAGGCAGAAACAGAATAGTGGATAAACAAATTCAAATGCACAACAAAAAAAGTTTGTTTCATAATATAATCAAGTTATGGCACCACTGGAAATAATCTTCAACTGTTAAAACATTCATCACATCAAGGAAAAAAAATATTTTGGTATAATGTGTGGAGGTGTGGCTTATTGATAGAATATGATGGTATTGATATTTCACACTTTTTGAGAGAGTTGAAAAACCCTTGAAAAAGCTAAAGTAAAGCAGCTCAGTCAATTACCTCTGAATTGATACAATACAGTGCTTAAATTTATTAGAGCACCACCCAATGTGAAATTTGTGCCACAGCTGCCCTAAACTAACAGTTTTGGGGATTACCAAAATATATATTTTTATGTTTCTGTAAAGATTAATCCACCAGTATATTTATGAAGTTACAGTTGTCACTTTAGTCACAGTTGGCCAATTCAAAGTCCAGACTTTAATCCTATTGAACAAATTTGGGATTTAGTGGATCCAAAGATAGATTGCACAAAAGTTTCATCAAAAGCAAATCATTCGGAACAACTAGAAACTATTTGGAAGTCAATAACAACAGAGACTGTGGAAAAGCTTCTTTTAAAATTGAATTGGGTATTGGTATTTTAGCAGAGTCAATGACTCTTCAGTTTATGGTCAAGGGCGAGATAAGATGTAAGTAGCTAAACTAAACATTTCATATTTGACAGTTTTTTAGGTCATAAATGTTAAATGAATGACAAAAATAAACAGGCAAACTAATATACTGAAAATAGGCTTTTGTAACGCGATTCATGCAGGGCTCGAATTTCGGCTCGGGATTGCGGGTATCACGCATAATTATAATCATTCCTGCAGGTCTCCCATTTATAATGCGGGATATTCCCACAATCGTAATCCACAGAGATTATAAAATCAAATCATTCTTTTAAGAACTATCTGCCAGACACAATTTCACAAACAGTGTGAGTGTTCAGCAGTGCCGCGTCTTCTATCTCTTCAAAATGTGTTGTGCAAGGCAAGCAGGCAGGAGTCGGGACATGGCGGAACATTCACTTGCACAATTGGGCAAGCAGTACATCGTGAATGGTTTACCATTTGCACGTCTTTTTAAGTCTTACCAGTTTAAACATTCAAGCGATTTTAAACTAATCAGTGCCCGCACGCTTTCTGGGATGCTTTTCTATGTACACATTCAAAGAAATTCCGCCTCAAGAACAGCTGGCCAGTAACAAAAGTTATTTTTCACAGATTATACTGCTTTAACACACAAAACTGTGTCAATTTTGGTCTTCGTGAGTATACTCTGAACATAGTCAGTTTTGTCTTTAATAAGCATAAAATGCATGCCAGTATAATGAACACAGGATCCATGCACTAGCTCTTAAAGTGACGGCAGCCATGTGTGTCAGTCATTAATTTTGTCGTCAAAACAACAAAAGAGAGCTTTAAGTTAAAGGAATCAGGATTAATAGCCTATGTATTTTATTCAGGAGTAAAATACTATCCAGTGTTATTATCCATTTGATTACTTTATTAGGTTTCTGTCTAAGAATACTAGTATTAGACCTATTCAAAAACTTTACTCTTTATTTGTCTTAATTTGTATCTTTATTTTATTGTATTTATTTGTGCAACTTTTTTCAATTTAATTGAACAATTTAAATGAAGCCTCGTGTTGTGTAAATTCTTAACAACATTACCCCATTGTAAAAATGCAATGAGTGCAAACATTTAGGTAAGATAAATTTAACAATTTTGTTTGGCAAAAATGCCCCCTTTCGCCTCCTTAAAAAATAAATAAATAAATAAACATGAGTCATCTAAGGGGGGATTTCCTAGATTTCCTAAATGTACTTGACTCTAGTACATTTAATTTGTACATAGAGTCTGGCCTCTCTCCATTGAGAAACGTTTACTTCCTTGTAGGCGGGTTCTCTGTTAAAGTTCAAAACTGTTGGATCTGCCCAGAGTCACTCAGGAACTGCCATAGCCAATCGCTAACGTGTGGTCGTGACGTATGTCATGCACCGAAATGGCTGGAACAAGTCCGAATGATCAGAGGATTATGTTTACAATAGGATTTCAGTCTACGAGAGCTGCAGGTTTTGTTCATCTAGGAACAATTATTAATTCGAATTGTATATTTGACATGAAGGACAGTCAGTGATGTATCCATTCGGCTGTGTCTAATCATTACAAATACGCCGCTGTGGTCGTTTTCTGATCTGCCGCAAATGCTGTACAGTGAATGATCCGTCTCTATCTGCAGATGTGTAATAAACAACATTTTTTCAAATTACATCTTATTGATTCTTAATTATGGTCTTCAAAGTATGTGTTTGTACATTTTTATATGGCATTTAGTTTTAGTTTTTTTTTTTTTTAAACAAATTAACCATTGACATCTAAAACTGAAAATCAAATTATGGCCTTCAAAGTATGGGTTTTCACATTTTTATTTATGACAATTATTTAAAAAAATGGCAACCAATTTGTATGATTTACAACATGTAAAACTGACACGAGTAAACTGACACCAACCACCTGCACGAGTACACACAGGGGCTCAAAATGTTCTATTCATCACAAGAATCAGTACATTTACTGTTGGGAATATGAGCTACTGACAAGACTCCTGAGAGGATCTTCAACAATAGTTTAGCAGCCAGGACTCGGGGCTTCCGAACAACAGGCTAAAGCGTCCGTCCGAAATGTCACGGTCATCGTGCACACTGAGCTGGCCAGCACAAACTTCCAACCTTTATGCCTCCCTCACGCGGTCCTCCGTTGTGCAACAAGAGGTGAGACGACAACAATCCAGCTTTAAATTCTGTATATTCGGCAGTTTCTTTTACAACAACCGACCGAATAGCTTTTCTCACGTCTTTCTCCGCTGCCATTACTGAACTCAAACTGACGCCCTACATCAATGTCATCGTTCTCAGCCACTCCCTTTATTCGCTGATTGGTCCTACAAAAAATTGATTTCTGGAAACCTAAGGATATACAGCAGTCCCAGACGTAGTACTGAAGGAAAATGAAATTGAGCGGAAGTGCGTAGGAGGGCGGAGCCAGGCTAGGGATTTCCCCCCACAATTGTGAATGAATTTAATAAACTATGCTACCTAGCTACCTTTAATAATAGTTATGCTACCTAGCTTTCCTAGTAGCTTTCAGTAAATGATCGCGTCTGAGAAAATTATTCATAAATCAAATCATCTGACCCCATGTATTCTTTCTTTAATGACATAAGAAGAGAAAAATAATCAGCTGCATGACATGTTTTTAAAGTTATTGTTATCCAATTTTTTGGGATATGTAGATCAGAGAAATAAAAAATTTCCTCGAACCCCCCTAACTAGCCTACCTCACATCCGGGACCTCAGTAATTACAAAACCCTGCCATCTACATGTTAATGAAACTAGTTAATAGTGAGCATTAGACACAAAACTAAAGTGTTAACTTTTTTTAGCCATACCCTCAAGGGGCTGAGCTGATCTAATCCAGGTGAATAAACCAAAAAGAGCATTGCGTTCGGAATCAACCAATCTCCTGGTAGTCCCGCGCACGTACAGGAAAATGAGAGCGCTCATTTGCAGCAGCTGCCCCCAGGCTGTGGAATCGTCTACCCCATTAAATTAGGGAATGTTCCTCTATTACCAGACTGATCTCATGAAGTAGCATGTGTATGACACGCCAATTCGTATTTCCATTTTTGGCGTGCTATCAACACGCATAATCGCTTTTCAGTGTGTTTATGAACGCCGTTGACTTAACGTTATTACTGTATGTATAAATATATGACTTACCTCAGACCCGTCTCTAAACCTACCCGTCACTGGAGTTAATGGCATTTATGACTGTTTACTTACCATCCTAGGTAAGATAGCTCCCCAGATGTAGATCTACATTTTGCTTTGTTTCGCTCGGACATTTGACGGCGTGTACAGACACGAGGAATCACTCGGACGTTAATGGCATAGACATACACGCATACACGTGGATAGCTTAAAACGCGTAGAGATAACAAGCCACTTGACTCGAAAGTGGCGTGTATGTTTACGCAAAAGTCATGATGTCATGTTGCTATTACTGAGTTTAAAGGTAATTTAAAAACTTACTTCTTCACTTTGGCATTTGATTATTCATAAGTATGTGCTGGTGTAATAGGTTACAACTGACGCCGCTTAGATGTTGAGGCGTCCATGGTAATGCGTAGAATTTAACTGTGATTTTATGATTGTTATTTTATTCTATGTACAGCACTGTGGTCAGCTCTTGTTGCATTATTATGTGCTCTATAAAATGAACCTTGAGGCTGAGGAAAAGTACTGTACATAAAATCAATGACAGCAAGAATGCAAGCTGTTATCAAGCCCAAAGGACAGCATAAAAAGTTTTTTTGGTTAATATGGGCAAATAAAATATTTGTGTTTTCTCTTTATTATGACAGGTGGTCTAATAAATTAGTTTAACATGGTGCATATAAAATGTTAAAATTAAAATGTTCAGAAATCTGTTTAAAATAAGTTAACACAATATTAATCCACGTTTTAAAATAAGAGCATCCTAGAGGACAGAAAATATCAGTAACACTCTACAATAAGGTTCATTAGTTAATGTATTAACTAACATGAACCATGATCAATAGATTTGTTACAGTATTTATTCATCTTTGTAAATGTTAGTTAATAAATATCCAGCGGTTTACTGTTTGTAACAAATACAACCTTTGATTTTAATAATGTATTAGTAAATGTTGAAATTAATATTAACTGAGAATTATAAATGCTGTAGAAGCAGCTATCGTTCATTCATAGTTAATGTAAACTAAAGTTGTTAAAAAAATGAACCTTATTGCAAAGTGTTACCAAAAATATCTCATAATTGAAGTAATATCCATCAGTAACGTTACCTTTGAGGAGTGCTGTGGAAGTCATGACTGATTCTAAATGTTTCCTTCTAAAACTGCACCAAACAACAGAAAATAAAACATGAAAACTCAACATGATGCAAGCAAAGCAGATAATAATAAGCATTCAGTAAAGATTTTAAAACAGAACAAAGCATGGTGAGTTAAAGTCCAGCAACTCATACCTCACGAAGTCTAACGTTAACTCAAGGTAAGCACACGTCAAAATTATGTATCAATTAAAAAGGACATCAAATATAGTTCTAAAAAGCAAGCCGTAAACAACAAAACAAGAGCAAATGCAGAACTTTTACTAACATTAACTAGTATACCCGTGGCTCAAATGTCCTATCAAACCAACAAATTCACATGTGGTAAGACGCAAACATCTAAAATGCTTAGTAGGATTCCGACTAGGAAACATCAGGCGCTGTTCATTGCTCACCTTGACTGAAGAACAACGCATCAACAATGCGAAATTATCTTTGTTTTTATTTTACCTCATTGTGCCGTTGACACACGTTGTTTTCATTTGCATTTCGCGCTATTGGTTCTTTTTCTTGTGTTGTTTGCTGGCGGTTAGCAAACCAGTTTTTTTGGCATTACCGCCACCTACTGAGTTGGAGTGTGGTGATGTTACTTACAGGGGATATCAGAGCCATGTATTCAGAGAGTTCTGACCATAGACATAGGCTGCGTTCCAAACCGCATACTCAATGAGTAGGTACTTAATTTCAATAAGTACTTACTCATCGAGCGCTAAAAGAGTAGGTACTTTATAGCCAAATCTCGTTGAGTATGAATGCGAACCGGACATCTGCCATGTTGACGTTATCATGTGACCTACTACGCCTTATCACAAAGCGCAACACCTTCATCCAATAAAAAAAAAATATGAACGATACGTTTAATTAATCTACCTATAAATATCTTGATATTGATGAAACTTGCTCATTTTGTTGTGGTATTGTTGAAGAAACAGCTGCCTATTTATTTTGTGAATACATTTAGGGTTGATTTAAGTTTGTTATATTTTAAACCCTACTAATGTGACCAACAGTGTTATTCTAACGATATTTTTTTTTTATTAAGAAACCCCAAAAATCATCATCTCTTGATTATGTTGTTAATTTCTTTATTTTATACCCAAAAAGTTTCTCCTTTAAGTTTTCCTCTTTTTCTTCATGAATTTACCTCGTTTCATCCATCAGATATAACAACAACTTTTTTATGTATTATGAAGAACTATAATGAAGATATTTAGCCTTTTTTATTGTTCTTATTTCCTGTGTATAAATATAATTTTATGTCATATTATGATGTACACAAACCAATGATCTTCATATTTTCTGTTTTGTCACTATGATTGTTACATAAACTATAGTATCTTTCCATGATCTTGCATATAATAAGTTTAAATTATATGAGCGACAGGTGCTCTAACACTTCATAACATCAGTAACTTGACAGCACAACCTAGAACAGCGTTTGTAATGTCTGCATAAAGGAGACGGGCAGCTGCTTGAAGATCTCTTTTGGAGAAAACTGTTGATTTTATACTCAAAAAATTTAAGTATCACTGCTTAAAAATTAATATTACCTCAGAATGAATTTCATTGTTAGCCCACCCCAAAACTTAAACAAAATAATAATAATAATAAATGCTGACCAATACTTATATAACTTTTTATATACTAAAAATATAATTTAATAAAACAAGCAAAATGTAATTTGTTTTGTAATATGACAGTAATGCATGAATTCATTTATATTGCTAAATGCAGTGAAACATCTCAATTGTCAGTCAATCGATGAATTAATGCATAAATTAATTACATTTTATATACTGACAACAATAAGAAACATGAATAAATGAGTAAAAGAACAAATAAAAGTAAATAAAAGTAACATAAACAAATGCATATACAAGTCAACACATGAAACAGCTTTATTCAAACTACAAGCATGTATTTACAGGCACTGAACCCCAAACCCTACTGCAGTGCCGACTCAACACAGCGGTTCCCATTCTTTGATGACAGCATTCAGCATCATGAGCCTCTCTCCACCGGATAAACACACGCGTGTTCTTCTGTCCCTGTAACATACAGACAAGATTCACATTACGAGCTCAACACTGCATTTACATGCTGAGGTTGATGTGTTAACTCACTTTTAATCCAACTTAAATGTTCCTCAATATATCAACACCAATAAGGGACAAATTAAATATATATCATGTTTAGTTACTTTATAGATGTTTTTATTCACAGCACATAATTTGTCTAATGTAAGCAGTGTTGACAACAGTGAATTATCCTACATAATAGCACACACATTTTTTTCATGTTAGGATGTGCTCAACTGCAATACTTATACAATATTTTCCTTCCTGATGTAAATAGACATTTTAAATAAGCGTATTTAAGATGTATGGTTATGTAAATACACGTTGGAAACGTAACTTTACGGTTACTGGAGCTCCCCTGTTAGCTATATATAATAAAACAAATCGGTTACCTAACGTAACCTCGGTTCTCTCTAGATGAGGGAACGAGTATTGCGCTACGGGAAAGATTCATCTTTGCTGACCAGTTGAAGCCAAAAAATTATTCCATAATTTTGTAATCATTGTCAACGCAGTCTCTCTGAGGCAGACCGTGAGCGGGGCTAGCTAGCAGCTCGTTGGTTCACTCAGAGAGAATGCATGAACCTATGGGAGAGCAGCGCTGAGCCCGCTGCCAATGAGCGGACGGCGCTCGCTCATTGCGTCAGAGCCCGCCAAAAGGGGCGTGGCTACAGTGTATAAAACAAGCTCTCCCAGGCTCGTTCGTTGATTCTGTCAGCATGAAGCGAAACGCTGGTGGCGCAAGCACGGCCGGGAACGCAATACTCGTTCCCTCATCTAGAGAGAACCGAGGTAACGTTAGGTAACCGATTCGTTCTCTTACGAGAGGTTCTCTCGTATTGCGTAAGCTAGCTTACGCTACGGGAACATCTGGTCAACGCCGTGCGCGCTATGTAACCACTAAGCATCCCAGGGGGAAAACACCGGGGGAATCTTAAGGTGGAAGAAGACAATAAGGCGGCCAGCATAGCGGCCGTTATCATCTAATGCAAAACGCCCTTAAGGCGGCCGGCATAGCGGGCCGTGAACGTATCACGCATAAGCACATAGGGGGGAAGCACAAGGGGCGAACCGGTTGTGATAGGACTCCCAATAGTGCAGCTTCTTAAAGGAGAGCTGTATAGTACTAGACCGCCAGTAATTTAGCCTGTAAGGCGGGAACTTCCAAGTTATAGAATCTGATAAAAGTGGAGGGGGAGGCCCATCCCGCAGCCACACAAATGTCGTGAATGGAAATTCCGCAGGAATTTTACTGAGGCGAGGGCAGTCAGAAAAACGTTTTTTAGCGAGAGGTTTTTTAGCTCCATGGACTCGAGTGGTTCAAACGGTGGGGCTTTCAAAGCTTCTAGAACTATAGAAAGATCCCAGACCGGCACCGTGGGGGGGGGGCGAGGGGGGTTCATCCTTCTGGCTCCTCTGAGGAAGCGGATAATTAGCTCGTCTTTGCCCAAAGACTGGGCGCGCCGGGGTTCAACGAACGCCGCGACGGCTGCCACGTAAACCTTTAGAGTGGATGGGGACCTGGCCTTATCCAGCATCTCCTGAAGGAACACGAGCAAAGACGAAACCTCGCACGTCCGTGTGTCCAAGTTTTTGTCGGTGCACCATCTAGAAAACACAGATCATTTTGCAGCATAGAGCTTTCTAGTAGATTCCGCTCTGGCCTGTTTGATCGTGTTCAGAACTCCCTCTGGCAAATTGACGAGTAGTCGTTGGTCACCCATGCATGAAGCGCCCAGCGCTGTGGATGGGGATGCCAGATCGAGCCGCGAGCTTGAGTGAGGAGATCTGCTCTGATTGGAATGGGCCACGGGGCTGTCCGTGACAGCTGCGTAAGCTCCGGGAACCAAATCTGATTCTCCCAGCGCGGGGCTATGAGGAGCACCGAGTGGCGTGTGTCCCTGATTCTCTGAATGACCAGCGGTAGCAGAGAAATCGGGGGAAAAGCATAGAGCGGGCGGCAGGGCCAATCCTGGGCTAACGCGTCCTCGCTCTTTGAAACGAATATTGGGCAGTGAGCATTCTCTTCTGACAAGAAAAGATCTATCTCCGCTCTGCCGAATAGACGCCACAATGTTTGAACTGTTTGAGTGTGCAGTGCAGGGACCATTCTCCGGGGGAGACAAGGTTCCTGGACAGCATGTCTGGACCGTCGTTCAGATGGCCCGGTACGTGCGTCGCTCTGAGCGAGAGCAGGTGACTCTGGGACCACAATAGAATGCGGCGCGTCAGATGAAAGAGATTCTTGGATCTGACCCCGCCCTGACGGTTGATGTACGATACCACGGCCGTATTGTCTGAGCAAATCAGGACGTGGTGACCGTGTATGCGCGGGAGGAAACGCCGCAGCGCGTTCTCGACCGCTATCATCTCCAGACAGTTTATGTGTAGGGAACTCTCCTGGCTCGACCACTGGCCGGCGGCTGGTGAGCCCTCGCAGACCGCACCCCAACCCGAGTTGGATGCGTCCGTCGAGATGACTTTTCGGCGAGAAAAGGTTCCCATGGTAACGCCCCTCTGAAACCACTCGGTTACTGACCATGGTTGCAGTGCAGTGATACATGTCTGTGTAACCTTGATAATCTGGCGGCCCGTAGTCCACTCGCGGCTCTTTAACCAGAGTTGAAGGGGGCGCATGTGAAGGAGACCCAGCTGTAGCACAGCGGAGGCTGAGGCCATATAACCCAGCATCCTCTGAAAGGATTTCAGGGGTGTGTGGGTACCCATCCGAAAGGAGGCGGCTAGACGCTGAACACGGCGCGCGCACTGTGCGGATAAGTGAGCCTTCATCGTGATCGAGTTCAAGTCTATTCCAAGGAATGAAATAGTTTGACTGGGCTGGAGAGAGCTCTTTGTCCAGTTGACAGAGAGTCCCAGCGCTTTCAGATGGTTTAGGAGAACTGCGCGGTGCGACAGAAGCTCCGTCTGAGATTGTGCTACAATCAGCCAGTCGTCCAGATAGTTTAAAATGCGCAGCCCCTGACTCCGCAGGGGAGCGAGCGCTGTATCCATGCACTTTGTGAACGTACGGGGTGCTAAGGATAGGCCGAACGGGAGAACAGCATATTGGTAAACCTGACCCTCGAAGGCGAAACGTAGGAATGGCCTGTGACGAGGATTTATCTGGATCTGGAAATAGGCGTCTTTCAGGTCTAGAGAGATGAACCAGTCCCCCTGGCGGACGTGTGCGAGGAGTTTTCTGACTGTGAGCATTTTGAACGGTCTCTTCATGAGCGCTTTGTTCAAGACCCTGAGATCTAAGATCGGCCTGAGGCCGCCGTCTTTCTTGGGAACAAGAAAATAACGGCCGTAAAACCCCGACTCGGTCATAGATGGCGGAACTCTCTCTATTGCGCCCTTCTACAGCAGCTTCGCTATTTCTGAGCGGAGCGTGTTCATCGCAGCTGGACTGGCAGTGGATTCGAGCTGAACGCGCGAACGGGGCGGGCGGCGACGAAACTGTAACAGATAGCCATTCTTTATGATGCTCAAAACCCACGGGGAGATGCCGGGGATGGCTTCCCACGCTTCGCAGCATGCGGCTAGCGGATGAATGGCAGTTTCGCCATGATTGCTGCACATAGCGGGCTGAACACTGTGTGTGGGTGCGCTTAGAGTGTGTGTGGCAACGGGACTTACACTCAGAGAGGAGTTTTTGGGCCGTGAGACAGAGCGAGCAGAGGGGGGACACGCGCATGGGCTCATGGGCGTGTTTATGTTTTCTGCTACTCAGTGGCGCAAAAAGTGGGTATGCGCTATATGCGGCGCATAGGGGCGCAGCACAATGGGGGGCGCCAAAGCGATGGTAAAAAAAATATATATATATATATATATAAATAAATATATATATATAGGCTATATTGTATTTCTATATGTAGCTGCCGTTGTGCGTTTCTAAATCATTTCTGCATTCCTTCAATGTTATATACAATTTTAGAGGACTAACAGCCAGACTAGAGTAGGCGCCCTCATGGAGAAGGGGGGCGGGTAATATCGCGAGCGGGCGGGGGCGCCGTGAGCGATGAGCGAGCAGGTACGAGTAGTGAGTTGTCGTCGAAAAAGATGGATAAAACAAAATGCTGTGGGGCTAAAAATAGAAAAAGAAAGAGAGAAAAGGAGATGGCATGTCAATTGATACGACAGCAGCTAAATAACTGCATGCATTGCTGAAAGCCAACAGGTAGGATTTAAAATGTGACATCCAGGCATGTAGGCTATCTATATCTCTGTGGCCATCGGGACTACCGGGAGATTCCCGCTGGGCCGACGTGCTTTTCAGCCAATTTCATCCTTTTTAAATTTATTTGTCTTAACGGCCCACAAAACTCATACATCGGCGGCCCATTTGTTTGTTTTTTACTTAATTGGCGGCGCTGTGCTGGTGTAATGCATTGGTCAAAAAAAGTCAGCTTTAGTTTTTTTTTTTCTGACACACTGGCCCATGAAACATGTCATTATGCGCTTATATCTTTCAAGAATAGAAATTAGTGCAGAACTAATTGTGAAAGTTTCCTTTATTTTTCTGTGCATTTGTTTTACAATAGACTTTATGGCTATTACTATCATGGGATTAATATTATAACTATTATTATGTGGTAGTGTAATGTAGACAGACACTAACTAAAAGAGGTTCAAATTTTTCTTTGTTTAATTTGCACCCTGAATATGGGTTGGAGCTTTTAATTTTGAACTCTCAAAGTGCACCAGACTGCTGAATTTAACATTACAGAACACAAAATTTTCTTACGGGGGAGCATGCCCCCGAACCCCCCTAGAGAAACAGAGGTCCACCTACCACAGTTTTACCAAAAATCCTGTGAGAAACACTGTTATTGCTGTTCCAATGGAGCTTATAGTTTTCTTAGGGGGGGTTCATCAAGGTGGAGTAGCTATAGTTTAATTGTGTTAATAAACGACAATTTTGCACTTATTTTTTTCTGTTAGCTCTCATTTCTTACTACTCACTTATTACACACACTTACATTACATTTATTTTTCCTTTTTTTTTGGTGGGGTGTGTGTGTGTGTGTGTGTGGGGGGGGGGGGGGGGTGCTAAAATTGTTGCTGCATACCCCTCTGAAACTGGGTAGTTGCGCCCCTGATGCTACTAGAGCGGACAGTGGCCGCTCTGTGAGACTGGGCTCTGTGGGAGACACGGGGCATATGGTGCTTGTGTGTATGAGTGAACACATGTTTGTGGGCACATTTTTTACACTTGAGGCTTTTATGCTCTTTTTGTGAACTCTCTGGGTAGCCGTGAAAACGGCTTTTTGTCGCTCGCAAGCGGGCAGAGAAACCGGCTTGTTTGTGGCGGTAAACACTACTCTAGTCGGCGAGGCTTCGGGGACTAGCAGAGGATGAAACTTTGACGGCGGTCCGGCCGCAGCGGGAGAGAGCCGTCTTTTTCTCAGCTGTGCTAGGCAAACTTTTGCTGATCAGGCTTCAGCGTGATCTTGGGTCGAGGCCCCCGGGGAGGAGGCTGTCTGCGGCGGCTGTCAGAGCGAGAGCGAGGGCGGCCGCCCTGACTACGCTGGGGCTGCTGAGCTTGCTGAGGCGGGCGCTGTTGCGGGGTTCTGGCAGGGAGCTCGCGAGGGCGGCCTGCAGAAGTGCTGGCGCGGCGGGGCAGGAACATGTTCATGGCCTGGGTGGCTTTTTGTACCTCGGAGAAGCGGTCGACGATGCCCGTGACGGCAGATCCGAAGAGGCCGGTCGGAGAGATAGGCGCGTTGAGGAAAACGGCGCGTTCTGAATCTCTCATGTCGGCCAGTGTGAGCCACAAGTGTCTCTCAGCGACACAGAGGTTGGCCATTCATCTCCCCAGGGCTTGTGCGGCGGCTTTAGTGGCGCGAAGGGAGAGGTCCGTCGCGCTTCTCAAATCCGAAAGGGTGGGCGGGTTCCTACCGCTCTTCGCCATCTCGCACAAGATGTCGCTCTGTAGCACTTGGAGGACAGACATGGAATGCAGCGCTGAAGCGGCCTGTCCGGCGGCGGCGTAAGCGCGGGCATGAAAAGTGGAGGTCGCTCTGCACGCTTTAGAAGGGAGCGTAGGGGAAGACCGCCATCTAGCAGAGGGCGGGCAAAGGTGAGCGGCGACCAGGTCCTCGACGGGCGGCATGGCAGTATATCCCCTCTCGGCGGCTCCGTCCACCGGGTGCAGCGAGGTGGACACGTCGGAGCGGTTTCGAGCCGAAAGAGGAGCATTCCAAGACTTAGTGAGCTTGTTATGTAGCTCAGGCAGGAATGGTGCAGCCCGGCTGCAGGCGGGGGCCGGGCGCCGGTGCAGGAATTTACCATCCATGCGATTCGGTGGTTGCATGGGGGGAGGCGACCACTCGAGACCCAGGCGGTCGACGGCCTGCGAGAGGAGACGCAGGAGTTCCTCTTCTATGCCGTTCCTCTTCTAAGACTCTCTTGTCGAAGAATCGATCGACGACCAGTCCTCGCTGTCCGAAGCGTGCAGCGAACAAGAGTCCTTCTCATCCGCGGTGTCGTCGGAGGCGACAGAGCGGCCACTCTGCGGCAACTGTACGTCCGGCTGGGGCGGAGAGGGAGAGCGGTCGGTGGGCGGCAGCAGCGGCCCGCATGGATCCGCAGGGGGCTCCGGTGGCCTCTGGGAGCGGCGTTTCTTCTTCCGCGGCGACGTGAGAGGCGGCGCGGGAGCGGTCTTGACCGCCTGCAGTCGTGCCCGCAGGGAGGACAGAGGCAGGTCTTCGCAGTGGTCGCAACCTCCGTTGGCGAGGGCGAGCTCTGCGTGTTCCACTCCGAGGCAGAGAGCGCAGATGGGATGGCGGTCTCCTTCTTCGAGTGGAGAGCGGCATGAGCCGCAGAAACGAGGCATCTTGAAAAAGACGCTCGAGCTCTTTTGTGAGGAATAAGTGAAAAGGATACGGCGTCGGACGGCGCTAGCTTGCAGGACGGCTGAAGGTGGCAGACGGCCGGCTTCCTCAGTCTCCGGAGCTCGCTAGAAGGTGCCTTCTTCGACGACGGCGGCTTCTGCCCAGAACAGCGGATGCGTGTAGCTCGCTGAATGATGAAGAATCAACGAACAAGCCTGGGAGAGCTAGTTTTATACACTGTAGCCACGCCCCTTTCGGCGGGCTCTGACGCAATGAGCGAGCGCCGTCCGCTCATTGGCAGCGGGCTCAGCGCTGCTCTCCCATAGGTTCGTGCATTCTCTCTGAGCGAACCAATGAGCTGCTAGCTAGCCCCGCTCACGGTCTGCCTCAGAGAGACTGCGTTGACAATGATTACAAAATTATGGAATAATTTTTTGGCTTCAACTTCTCAGCAAAGATGAATCTTTCCCGTAGCGTAAGCTAGCTTACGCAATACGAGATAACCTCTCGTAAGAGAACATGTGTTTACAGCAAAATCACAACTATACTATACTGTCTAACTCCTTTAGACGTTTAACAGTTAAAACGTTTACTCTATAGTAGTTTAACACATACGATTTAAACACAAGGAACCGTATTTACTCACATTTGAAAACCCCCGCGTCGCTTATCTCCGCGATGTTGATATTGACGTATCCTCTCGCGTGGCCTCCTGGGATAGATGAGTATCATGAGTAGCCGTGGAAAAGCACTCAAAAATCTGGGCGGAAGCAGTAAGCCATCCGGGAACTTCTCGTCTACTCTTTTTATGAAAACTGATGTTTCGAACGTACTGCTTCCTTCACGTACTGTTTTCGCCTACTATATAGTAGGAAAGTAGGCATATTGGAACGCACTTAAGTCCGAATCTCGCGACAATTACTACGTCACCCAGGTAATTCTCGCCTACTCCTTTGGATTCATTCATACTTTTTTGCTCGCCTACTCTTTTTCCCATACTAAATAGTAGGGAAGTATGCGGTTTGGAACGCAGCCATCATATATACATACATAGACATAATATATACTATGTATACATAGACGCCCTATTGGCCGCTGGAGCGTACGTCAACGGCGCCGCCATATTGGGGAGATCAACTTTTCCATAGCTCTCATACCGGGAATTGAGAAAAATGCCTGTTTTGTGCGCTGCTTGGGGCTGTAAAAATCGCCACACAACTGAAAACAGCTTTCGAGGAAGTACCTTTCACAAACAAGACTGAACGTTTGATTTTGGTTGTATTTGGTCATGATTTAATTAGTAAGTAACGTTTAGATATTAAATACTACTGTTATTGTGCCACGCAATGTAGTTTTAATAGTTTTTCAGTCGACAATGTAGTTGTTTAAAGCTCAAATATGTGGTTTGTTTATAAAGATAGAGCCTATTTAAAAATTTGATCCCAAGTTTTCGGAGTTGCTGCGCCCCTGCCCTGCGCTCGTCTCCCCGCCTGGAACAGCCGTACCACGGCCAGTGCTTCTGACGGTTGCCGCTGGCTCGGATGTCTCTAGTCTAGAGGCTAAACATGAGATATAATTCGTATAATTTGTGTTTATCTTTGGTCTCATTAATCTATAAATGGTTCCCTGGTAAATAGTTTTGGCTGAAGGCAAAGTAAAGTTTCATAACTTTATATTTAGGCTATTTTAACATTGTATGTTTGACTGAAGCTACTTCTGTTGTAATGGCTAGCCTATTACTGATCAATAAAACTGAAATTTAGCACAAAGAGCTAAATATTAAATATATTTTTTGTGTGTGTTTATTCTGTAGTTGAAATGTCTTATTCAATTGCTATTATTATAGAATTATTAATAAACTATTATCAATATTTTTACATGTATTCATTACCATTTTATTTGCTGTATACTATTTGTTTATTTTATTGACTAAACTATTTACTAGTACTTTTCACTTTATGTTATAATTACTATTTGCATTGCACTGCATGCCCAGTTGTACCACAACATATGTATTATCATAAATGATCCATCAGTTATCAATGTTATTGCTAAAATGGTCAATCACATAAAATGCTTTTTCCACAATGAGCAAACTTAAATATCTCAGTATGGGGATCTTCACCATTCTTATCCAAGAATGTTTTTATCCAGAAAAATGCAGCTCACCCGTTTACTTACATTTAATTACAATGCAGTCTTGACCTCCGCAAAATGGCGGACCCGTTGACGTATCGCAGCAACGTTCCAAAGCGGCCAATAGGGCATCTATGTATATATTATGTCTATGGTTCTGACAGTCCCATAGACCGCCATTGTAACTCCGGAATGCGGAAGTAATGCGTGTCATGGACCCGCCCATTACTTCCAACCACTGATAGTTCCATGATCCATAGACATATCTATGGTTCCATCCAGAGCCATGTTATTAAAGGACAACTCCGGCGCAAAATGAATCTTTGGTCTAATTACACATTGCTACCTAGTCAACCGTTATCTGAGATTTGTTTTCATGATTGCCGAATGTAAATAGTTTTATCTCTAAAAACAGTTTAGCCTATAGCGCTAGTATAATGCTAGTATATAGGGCATAGAGTAATGACAAGTAAAAATCGCTTGTTATTACCACTAACAGCCCCACACTAAAACGACAGCATAACAAGGGTCCCTACATTCAAACCGAAGCATTGAGAACTTTGTCAGTGTCCATACAGTTTAATAAGAAGATATTTTATACACACAGTCAACTTCGCGAATACAGGAAGAAGCCATCTTTGAAAAATAGTCTCTACCAGTCGATCTAAGAACGCCGATCCATGTCCACCGGTGAGATGTGAATAAGGTGATAAGGTGAGCATGAACAGTAGGCTACGTGTACATATTGAAGAGAAGAAAACGGTTCGTGTTTGTGTTTCTTCCGAAAACAACGGACCATATGAGATTCTGCACAGGTCAGCGCACATGGATCTGCATTCGTAGATCGACTGGTAGAGACTATTTTTCAAAGATGGCTTCTTCCTGTATTCGCGAAGTTGACTGTGTGTATAAAATATCTTCTTATTAAACTGTATGGACACTGACAAAGTTCTCAATGCTTCGGTTTGAATGTAGGGACCTTTGTTATGCTGTCGTTTTAGTGTGGGGCTATTTTGAGCCTTGTTAGTGGTAATAACAAGCGATTTTTACTTGTCATTATGCCCTATATACTAGCATTATACTAGCGCTATAGGCTAAACTGTTTTTAGAGATAAAACTATTTGTTGTGAATTTGATCCTTTAATTATACTTTTTATTTATTTATTTTTTTCTTTCTCCTTACATATTTGCACTTCATATCCCACAATCCTTTTGTCAGTTTCACTACATTACCCATACACCCCCTGGGCAAGGTCTATAAGTAGACCTCACTTCCTCCCTTTTTTCCTTTTGTATTGGTGAGGTGTGGTGGTTGGAATGGACACCCAACCATGTCCTTTCCTTAGGATGCGTTGAGTAAGTTTGTTTTGCCAATTGTTTAAAATATATGTTGTTGATATGTTACTGATGAATTATATGAGTTTAATTTCCTTTATTGTATTGTTTGTAGTGACTAAAGACCATCTTGTACATCCTGTTTATCCTGTCCATCCATTAACATCTGTTCATTGGCATCATGCGTGTCAGCTCCATGTGAATTAAGACTTTATCATCCTGAACTGAAAATAAAAGAGAGCAAAGGACTGGTATTTTTTCCATGTGTTTTAATCAGACACACCATCAAGTTTCTACAACTCCAACGAACTTTGGATACATTTAACATCTGAGATCCAATATATGGTCCTTCGAGCCGGAGGTAGAAATTTGGTGGAATGGATTACCATGCAAGACCTGCAATCCGGCGCAGCCTAAGAAGCAGAAGACCTCCTGCCCGTTTTGTTGACTGTATGGTGAGAGAATATGGTCCTCCTCCGCCTCCCTCACCAACGCTAGTTGTAAGTGATCATCACCAAACTCAGTATGAAAATCCACCTTTAAGACATTCCCCAAGCTCATCGGCTCCTTGTGAACAGCCTCAACATGATTTGCTCGATAAGAGATACTTGGACTTAAGGGTATGCTTGGTGAGATGATGTCTAAAATGTCACAGTTAGTAGTTTCTTCCAGACATTCTGAATTTTCTGAGTCTTTTGATGATGCTTCTGATGATGATGATAATGCCTTAGTTAATCCATCTATTGTTCAAGAATTGTGTGCATGTATTAAGACAGCTGAAAAGAAACCTACATGTGAGAAATGTAATTCCTCAACTGTTCCTTCACTGCTTCCATTTAGTAGGCCTAGTTCTCTGCCTCTTCCTCCTTCCTCATTGTTACGTAGTCCACCCCAACAGATGCACACACATGATATAGCATCACAACTACAATTTAGTATGTTACAACCTTCTATTGTTCCATTGGTTCCTGGGCCTTCTAATTGTCAGTCCCCTCAAGTGCAAACATCACCAGTGTTGGTACAACCAACTGGTCCACCACAACCAGTTTTACCATGTAGTTCCTTTTCCTCTGCCATGGTTCATTCTCAGTTATCCTCACAAGTAACATCAGCACAGTTACCTCCACAGCCTCGGTATGCTGTTTCTCAGTATTCACAGCCATTAGGACCATCCTCTAGCTCGGCAATTCCTCATGTAGCCTCAGCTAATGTAGGCCCTCACATGCAATCTGTAGGTCAGGTAGGGAATGATGTTGTACAACCTCCTGCCCCACATATTCAACCAATTGTTCCCACTACCCAGTCAACTGCAATTCCATTCCTTCATCCTTATCCATATTCCCAACCATATTATGCATCATATCCTGTTCCTTCCTATCCTACTTCTCGTGTTCAGGGACCTACCTTTCCTTTCCTGGTTAATGATGATCCCCAAGAATTTGCAATGTTGCAGCTAGCATTGACAAATTTGTTGTCACCCCATGAGCCAGAACATTACAAATTCCATATCTTGTTAGATCATTTAAAATTTTCTTCAGCTCGTGATCTAGCGTTAGCTTATGCTAACGATCCTAGGCCTTACAGTATGGCTCTTTTTGCACTACAGCAGAAATATGGGCAACCTCACCAACTAGTTTTGAGAGAAATCAAAGCCATTCTAGCTCTCCCCAGGGTGAGACCAGGTGACAGCAGAGCATTTAGTAGCTTCGCATTAAAGGTTCGAGCTTTGGTTGGCATGCTCCAATCTTCGGGCCAAGACCAAGTTAAATCTGAATTATCCTGTGCTTCTCATGTACAGCAACTACTCAGTAAACTGCCCACCGAGCATGTGACCAACTTTGCCCGTTATGCCCGTACAATCCTAAAGGGTCAAAGCTACAACCTGATTAGCTTTTCCGCTTGGCTCCAAGAAGAAGCTGAGTGTCAAGCAATGGCTGATCAGGTTAGTGACTTTCCAAAACCATTCCTGAGTAAACCTCAACCAAAGACTTCCGTTAACACTCGAACAGTTTTGTACAGAGTTAACAGTAATTCTTTTGTGCCAAGATCCATTAATAAGCAACCCCAGAATGTGAGAGATGGAGAATGGAGTTCCAAATATTCATGCGCCTATTGTTCCAGTAGAGATCATTTCATTGGCCTGTGCCCCTCTTTTAAATCTCTAGAAGACACCAGGAAGGATGCATGGATTAGAGAGAACAAAAGATGTTGGAGATGCGGGCTTAACCATCTAGCTGTCAACTGTGACTTGAAGAAACCCTGTCCACAGTGCAAAGGCAGACATCTTGGTATCCTTCATGGAGTTAATTGTCGTGACCAAGATAACGGTACATTCTATCTTAGTCGCCTTGGAGGTTCTGGTAGGGTCTTGCTTAAAGTTGTTGAAGTACTTCTCCATTATAAAGGAAGATCCTTGCAAACCTATGCCATCTTAGATGATGGAGCAGAACGTACCATGTTGCTACCTCAAGCATCTGAGTCTTTGGGCCTCAATGGGGTACCTGAGTCCCTAATTGTTAGAACTATACGTCAAGATACCCTTGCACTTGAAGGTTCTTCTGTAACCTTTGAAATATCTTCCATGACCAATCCAGAAAAGAAGTATTCCATTTCCAATGCCTTTTCTGCTGCTAGATTGGGACTGGCAGAACAGACGTATCCTGTTGAGATCTTGCAGAGACGTTTCAGACATCTTCGAGACTTACCCCTTCCAGCCTTCTCTAAAGTCCAACCACTTGTCCTTATCGGTGCAGACTATCCACACCTGATAAATCCCATTGATCAGGTGTATTTCGGGCCTCCTAAATCTCCAGCTGCAATACAGACCAGGTTAGGATGGGTACTTCAAGGCCCAATACCGATTCCTAACACTGATGAGACTCAGTGTCTTTTTACCATCGCTAATCCCCTAGAAGAACTTCGCCATGATGTGGAGAAATTATGGAAAGTAGACATCCTTCCTTTCAGGAATGAGAAAGTCATTACTAGGTCTAAGCAAGATCAGGCAGCTATGGAATTGTTGGCCTCCAAGTCTAAAAAAGTTGATGTGGATAGTGTGAAAAGATATGCCACTCCGTTATTGCGCGCTTCTTCCGCCATAAAGCTGCGGACCACACCAAATGCAGTTATGTCTTCTCTCAGATGTATCGAACGACGCCTCCAGAGAAATCCTAAAACTGCTGCTGTGTACAACCAAGAGATTGCTAAGTTGGAGGAATCCGGTTATGTTTCCAAAGTGGAACTTCCCCATGACTCATCTGATGAATCGTGGTATATTCCTCATCATATTGTGGAGCATAACGGAAAAAGGAGAATAGTCTTCAATTGTTCCTATCAATATAAAGGTGTGTCACTTAACAGTCAACTTCTTACTGGTCCACAGTTGGGCCCTTCCTTACTTGGTGTCCTACTCCGGTTTCGTCAGTGCCCAGTGGCCATTAGTGGGGATATAAAATCCATGTTCCATCAAGTTAGGCTATTACCAGAAGACCGTTCTCTCCTACGCTTCCTGTGGCGCAATATGCAGAGCACAAATCCACCTGACATCTACGAATGGCAAGTTTTGCCCTTTGGCACGGTATGTAGTCCATGTTGCGCAACATATGCTCTACAAAGGCATGTCCATGATCACCAAGAAGGGTATGAAGATATAACGAGCTCTGTACTTCAGTCATTCTATGTTGACAACTGCTTAGAGAGTTTCCCAAATGTGCAATCTTCTAAGAACTTCTTAGACCGAATGCGTTCTTTACTGATGAGTGGAGGATTTGAAATTAGACAGTGGGCAAGTAACCAGCCTGGTGTTGTCCGTAATCTCCCTCCTGAAGCCAGGTCTGAGAATGCTGAACTGTGGATCAATCAAGACAGTTTAGATCCCAAAGAAGGAGCTCTGGGTCTGAGTTGGCACTGTCCCTCTGATTCATTAGGGTATCAATCCCGAACAGTGGAGTATAAGACAACAACTCTGCGTAATATATATAAAGTTCTTGCCAGTCAGTATGACCCATTGGGTTACATAACCCCCTTTACAACGCGAGCTAAAGTCATCATACAACAATGCTGGATGAAGTCCCGGGGCTGGGATGATCCCCTTATGCCAAATCCTATTCAACAGGCCTGGAAGGCTTGGGAAACTGAGCTCCCTGACCTGTCATTAATACAGCTTCCACGTTGTTATCTAAGTTTACCTTCCGACCAAATCACATCCAGAGAGTTGCATATATTTTGCGACGCCTCAGAGAGCGCATACGGGTCTGTAGCCTATTTGCGAATGGGAACTGACAAGGGTGTGGTACATACTTCCTTCATCATGGCAAGATCTCGAGTTGCCCCAAAAAAGCAAATATCCATCCCTCGTCTTGAACTTTGCGCTGCTCTAACAGGTGCACAGCTTTGTAAACTCCTGCAGAATGAATTGACTCATCCTTTGACAAATATTGTCTTATGGTCCAACTCGACAACTGTCTTGTCTTGGCTGCATTCCCTCTCCTGCCGTTACAAAGTTTTTGTAGCTAATAGAGTCACTGAAATATTAGAGCTCACTGATCCCTCTTCTTGGAGATATATTCCATCTGCACAGAATCCAGCAGATGACATTACAAGAGGCAAAACTCTTGTAGAGCTAGCCAAACCTGATCATAGATGGCGACAAGGTCCAACGTTTCTGAAATTTCCTCCAGATGAATGGCCCAAAAATCTAGTATCTACATCTGATAGTCCTGATCCTGAGCTTCGTAAACCACTCTTTTGTGGGTTAACACAATTGGATGATATTGTACTCCCAGATCCTGCCCGTTTTAAATCATGGTCAGAGTTACAGTTTGCAACAAATGTGTTAGTGCGACAACATAGTGAGGACTCTTGTGACGCCTCTTCTGTCCAAAATCTCCTTTTGAGACAAGCCCAGCAACAAAGTTTTCACAGCTTACTCCAAATCTCCTCCTCATGGGGCGGCGAGATTCGTCTTTACCTCAGGTGATTTATGCCAATACTAAGCTCCTTGGCCGCAGATCTTGGCGCCACAGCCAGGCCCTCGTTGACCAGTTTTGGACATCTTTTATCCGACATTACTTACCAGGTCAGCAGCTCCGTCAAAAATGGAATCGAGAAAACCCTAATCTAAATGACTCTGCTGTCGTGTTAGTAATTGATTTTCAACTCCCAAGAGCATCATGGCCCATTGGCAGGGTAGTACGCCTCTTACCTAGTCAGGATGGACGTGTCAGAGTAGCTGAGATTGATATTAATGGAAAGACGTATGTACGTCCAGTTGCTAAGTTGATTCCATTACCTAAAATAGATGAGTAATAGCAAATACATGACTGTATTTGGGGGCGGCTGTTGTGAATTTGATCCTTTAATTATACTTTTTATTTATTTATTTTTTTCTTTCTCCTTACATATTTGCACTTCATATCCCACAATCCTTTTGTCAGTTTCACTACATTACCCATACACCCCCTGGGCAAGGTCTATAAGTAGACCTCACTTCCTCCCTTTTTTCCTTTTGTATTGGTGAGGTGTGGTGGTTGGAATGGACACCCAACCATGTCCTTTCCTTAGGATGCGTTGAGTAAGTTTGTTTTGCCAATTGTTTAAAATATATGTTGTTGATATGTTACTGATGAATTATATGAGTTTAATTTCCTTTATTGTATTGTTTGTAGTGACTAAAGACCATCTTGTACATCCTGTTTATCCTGTCCATCCATTAACATCTGTTCATTGGCATCATGCGTGTCAGCTCCATGTGAATTAAGACTTTATCATCCTGAACTGAAAATAAAAGAGAGCAAAGGACTGGTATTTTTTCCATGTGTTTTAATCAGACACACCATCAAGTTTCTACAACTCCAACGAACTTTGGATACATTTAACATCTGAGATCCAATACTATTTACATTCGGCAATCATGAAAACAAATCTCAGATAACGGTTGACTAGGTAGCAATGTGTAATTAGACCAAAGGTTCATTTTGCGCCGGAGTTGTCCTTTAAGAGAGTTGCGACACGCTTTGATGTCGCCGCAAGGCTGTCACGTGGTTCATGGAAGCCCCAATAGTTCCAAAACAGACGCGGGCTGTCATGTTCTTCAATGGACAGACAGCAGCGATTGCATTAAATAAAACGCACACCAAAGTACTTTTTAAGCTTTTATTGCGTTTGATTAATGTCAGTGTTGCATTTGGAGAGGCAGGGTGACATGTTCGCATTGGTAGTTGCACTGGCTTTAGCGGCTCTAACTTAACTTTTCCATGTCATTCATCTGATGATGGACGTCTCATTATATTTATCTTGGCACAACTGGGATGTAGGTTATTGATTCCCGCGATCTTGCTTATAAATTCCGATTCAGCCATTAGCCTACCGTGAACACGCAAAGACCCGTGGACCGGTGGCCGTTCAGGATAACAATCACGACAACCAGGCCCGGATTGGCTAATCGGGAGCACCGGGAGAATTCCCGGTGGGCCGGTCTGTTTTATTGGCTAGGAGGGCCGGCGTTGTCACGGCACTGGGTGAATGTTTTCCCTAATAGGCTCCAGTCACAGCGCAGCGTGCTATTTTTATTATTATTTTCTCGCAGCCCCGCAAAAAAAAAAAGTCAGTTGCTAGTGATGTGCGAACAAAAAAAAATAAGAGATACGAAACATGGACAATAGTAGCGCTTACGAGTCAGGGCCGTACCCACCACCATATCGCAACGAGAACCGACCTCATCATCAGCACCATAGCACTCAAACGCCGCTCGTCGGCAATGGCAAAATATTTGAGATGACCGATCAAAGCAGGATTTATTTCCACAGAAGCGCGAACCACGCACCACGAATCCCAACGCGACGCTTCCCAAGATAATAAGATGCAAGTGGCTAAACTAAACAGCTGTTTTACGATAGAAGTTTTAAACGACCGACATTAATCAGATTGCAAAGACTATCAATCAAAGCTCAACTTCGGGAAGGGGAGATTTACAGGTAAAGATAAAGAGACTGAGAGAAGCCGGTAGAGCAATTGCCTATTGCATACTGTGCCCAGAATGAAAATAACTTTATTACAATAAATTCCTATTTAACACATAGGCCTATGTGAGGTCACCGAGGTTCGGACCTCGGTCATTTTTTTACATTTAAAAATAAAATTTCATGCTCTTTGAATGATTAATTAGGCATGTTTAAACCTCACATGAGTGTTTCCAATTCATGTTGCTGTGAGAAGCTAGCGCAGTGAACAGCGCGTTGTGAATGAACGCGTGAGTGCAGCATCCGCGTTGCCAGATCCACCTAATGGAAAGGTGCAGGAATCTCCTGGACCTGTTTTTTCTGATTTAACGTGACACTTTAAAAAGTTATTAAAGTGGAAAGTTGCATGTTATGGGTTAGTGATATATTCATCTTATTTCCAAAACACAAGCTAACTAATTTCGGATTATTATTATTATTTTGTTTTGTTTTGCTTGTTTTTCGCAGCAATATCTGGCAACACTTTACTGTCAGCGTTAATAAAAAAATAAAAAAAGCTTATAGCTTATACTTATTACAAACTGTAATTCCATAAAGCTACCACATTCGGTAAGACAAACATTTCTGTAAGAAATGTAGGCTATAACACTATCGAAAACAATAGCATTATAGTACAGATCTGTATGTTACAGAATGAAATTTGCCAAATAACCTTACTGGCCAGCTGCAGAGGCTCATGCTGTTTAGTTAACATTTCACAAAGTCATTATAAATACAATTATTAAAGCAGTGTTTCTCAGCTAGCAATCTATTCAACCAGAATATTTGTGTTTATTCTGTGTGACTTGCAGAAATATGAGACTTTGCTAGACCTACTTTTATTCTATATTTCTTTGCACAAAACTTCAAAACTTTCAAAAAAAAAAAAAAAAAAAAAAAATCCCCGGGGGAGTTCCGGGGGAGACTCAGTTTAATGTGTAAGAATGTGTCGTCGACATAGAGTAAGTTTAGTTAAGCAGCGCCGCTGCTGTTATTTTTGCAAACTGGTTATCTGGCTGGCTAGCGCTAGACAGTTAGCTTAAGTCAATTCCAATGTGTCACTTAGGGTACAGGCACTAACTGAAGCGCTAAAAATCCCTTTTAGACTAATCTGGTCTATTTTTTTTCCCTTCAAACGCACGCGCTGGCGCCGCAATCACGTCTAGTGTAGCCTAGCTACTTCCATTGATTATAGTAGAAGCTACACTCTTAGGAAAAAGGGTTCTCTTACGAGAGGTTCTCTCGTATTGCGTAAGCTAGCTTACGCTACGGGAAAGATTCATCTTTGCTGAGAAGTTGAAGCCAAAAAATTATTCCATAATTTTGTAATCATTGTCAACGCAGTCTCTCTGAGGCAGACCGTGAGCGGGGCTAGCTAGCAGCTCATTGGTTCGCTCAGAGAGAATGCACGAACCTATGGGAGAGCGGCGCTGAGCCCGCGGCCAATGAGCGAACGGCGCTCGCTCATTGCGTCAGAGCCCGCCGAAAGGGGCGTGTCTACAGTGTATAAAACTGGCTCTCCCAGGCTCGGTAGTTGATTTTCATCATTTCAGCGAGCTACACGCATCCGCTGTTCTGGGAAGAAGCCGCCGTCGTCGAAAAGGCAACCTTCTAGCGAGCTCCGGAGACTGAGGAAGCCGGCCGTCTGCCACCTTCAGCCGTCCTGCAAGCTAGCGCCGTCCGACGCCGTATCCTTTTTACCATATTCCATTCACAAAAGAGCTCGAGCGTATTTTTCAAGATGCCTCGCATTTCCTGCGGTTCATGCCGCTCCCCACTCGAGGAAGGAGACCGCCACCCCATCTACGCTCTCTGTCTCGGAGTGGATCACGCAGAGGATGCGACCTCTGCGAAGACCTGCCTCTGTCCTCCCTGCGGGCACGACTGCAGGCGGTCAAGAACGCTCCCGCGCCGCCTCTCACTTCGCCGCGGAAGAAAATACGCCACTCCCAGAGGCCGCCTGAGCCCCCTGCGGATCCATGCGGGCCGCCGCTGCCACCCACCGACCGCTCTCCCTCTCCGCCCCAGCCGGACATACAGTTGCCGCCGAGTGGCCGCTCTGTCGCCTCCGACGACACCGCGGAAGAGAAGGACTCTTGTTCGCTGCACGCTGCAGCCGGGCTGCTCCATTCCTGCCTGAGCTACACAGCGAACTCACTAAGTGCTGGAATGCCCCCCTTTCGGCTCGTAATCGCTCCGACGTGTCCGCCTCGCTGCGCTCGGTGGACGGAGCCGCCGAGAGGGGATATACTGCTATGCCGCCCGTCGAGGACTTGGTCGCCACTCACCTCTGCCCGCCCTCTGCCAGATGGCGTTCTTCCCCTACGCTTCCTTCAAAAGCGTGCAGAGCGACCTCCACTTTACATGCTCGCGCTTACGCCGCCTCAGGACAGGCCACCTCAGCGCTGCATTCCATGTCAGTCCTCCAAGTGCTGCAGAGCGACATCTTGTGCGAGATGGCGAAGAGCGGTAGGAACCCGCCCATCCTTTCGGATTTGAGAAGCGCGACGGACCTCTCCCTTCGCGCCACTAAAGCCGCCGCACAAGCCCTGGGGAGATGCATGGCCGCCCTCTGTGTCGCTGAGAGACACTTGTGGCTCACGCTTGCCGACATGGGAGATTCAGAACGCGCCGTGTTCCTCAACGCGCCTATCTCTCCGACCGGCCTCTTAGGATCTGCCGTCACGGGCATCGTTGACCGCTTCTCCGAGGAACAAAAAGCCACCCAGGCCATGAACTTATTCCTGCCCCGCCGCGCCAGCACTTCTGCAGGCCGCTCTTACGAACCTCCTGCCAGAACCCCGCAACAGCGCCCACCTCAGCAAGCTCAGCAGCCCCAGCGTAGACAGGGCGGCCGCCCTCGCTCTCGCTCTTACAGCCGCCGCAGACAGCCTCCTCCCCGGGGGCCTCGACCCAAGATCACGCTGAAGCCTGATCAGCAAAAGTCTGTCTAGCACAGCTGAGAAAAAGACGGCCTTCTCCCGCTGCGGCCGGACCGCCGTCAAAGTTTCGTCCTCTGCTAGTCCCCGAAGCCTCGCCGACTACAGTAGTGTTTACCGCTACAAACAAGCCGGTTCCCATGCCCGCTTGCGAGCGACAAAAAGCCGTTTTCACGGCTACTCAGAGATTTCACAAAAAGCGCATAAAAGCCTTGTGTAAAAAGTGTAAAAAATGGGCCCACAATCATGTGGAAAAAAGTGTAAAAAATGTGCCCACAAGCATGTGTTCACGCATACACGCAAACACAATATGCCCCGTGTCTCCCACAGAGCCCATTCTCTCAGAGCGGCCACTGACCGCTCTAGTAGCAGAAAACATAAACACGCCCACGAGCCCGTGCGCGTGTCCCCCCTCTGCTCGCTCTGTCTCACGGACCATAAACTCCTCTCTGAGTGTAAGTCCCATTGCCACACACACTCTAAGCGCGCCCACACACAGTGTCCAGCCCGCTATGTGCAGCAATCAGGGCGAAATCGCCATTCAACCGCTAGCCGCATGCTGCGAAGCGTGGGAAGCCATCCCCGGCATCTCCCCGTGGGTTTTAAGCATCATATAGAATGGCTATCGATTACAGTTTCGTCGCCGCCCGCCCCGCTCGCGCGTTCGGCTCGAATCCGCTGTCAGCCCAGCTGCGATGAACACGCTCCGCTCAGAAATAGCGAAGCTGCTGCAGAAGGGCGCAATAGAGAGAGTTCCGCCATCTATGACCGAGTCGGGGTTTTTACGGCCGTTATTTTCTTGTTCCCAAGAAAGACGGCGGCCTCAGGCCGATCTTAGATCTCAGGGTCTTGAACAAAGCGTTCATAAGGAGACCGTTCAAAATGCTCACAGTCAGAAAACTCCTCGCGCACGTCCGCCAGGGGGACGCCTATTTTCAGATCCAGATAAATCCTCATCACAGGCCATTCCTACGTTTCGCCTTCGAGGGTCAGGTTTACCAATATGCCGTTCTCCCGTTCGGCCTATCCTTAGCACCCTGTACGTTCACGAAGTGCATGGATACAGCACTCGCCCCCCTGCGGAGTCAAGGGCTGCGCTTTTCAAACTATCTGGACGACTGGCTGATTCTGGCACAATCTCAGACGGAGCTTCTGTCGCACCGCGCAGTTCTCCTAAACCATCTGAAAGCGCTGGGACTCTCTGTCAACTGGACAAAGAGCTCTCTCCAGCCCAGTCAAACTATTTCATTCCTTGGAATAGATTTGAACTCTATCACGATGAAGGCTCGCTTATCCGCACAGCGCGCACGCCGTGTTCAGCGTCTAGCCGCCTCTTTTCGGATGGGTACCCACACATCCCTGAAATCTTTTCAGAGGATGCTGGGTTATATGGCCTCAGCCTCCGCTGTGCTACAGCTGGGTCTCCTTCACATGCGCCCCCTTCAACTCTGGTTAAAGAGCCGCATACCCCACCGCGAGTGGACTACAGGCCGCCAGATTATCAAGGTTACACAGACATGTATCACTGCACTGCATCCATGGTCAGTAACCGAGTGGTTTCAGAAGGGCGTTACCATGGGAACCTTTTCTCGCCAAAAAGTCATCTCGACAGACGCATCCAACACGGGTTGGGGTGCGGTCTGCGAGGGCTCACCGGCCGCTGGCCAGTGGTCGAGCCAGGAGAGTTCCCTACACATAAACTGTCTGGAAATGATCGCAGTCGAGAACGCACTGCAGCGTTTCCTCCCGCGCATACACGGTCACCACGTCCTGATTCGCTCAAACAATACGGCCGTGGTGTCTTACATCAACCGTCAGGGCGGGGTCAGATCCAAGAATCTCTTGCATCTGACGCGCCGCATTCCTATTGTGGTCCCAGAGTCACCTGCTCTCGCTCAGAGCGACGCACGTACCGGGCCATCTGAACGACGGTCAAGACATGCTGTCCAGGAATCTTGTCTCCCCCAGAGAATGGTCCCTGCACACTCAAACAGTTCTAACATTGTGGCGCCTATTCGGCAGAGCAGAGATAGATCTTTTCGCGTCAGAAGAGAACGCTCACTGCCCGATATTCTTTTCAAAGAGCGAGGACGCGTTAGCCCAGGATTGGCCCTGCCACCCGCTCTATGCTTTTCCCCGATTTCTCTGCTACCGCAGGTCATTCAGAGAATCAGGGACACACGCCACTCGGTGCTCCTCATAGCCCCGCGCTGGGAGAATCAGATTTGGTTCCCGGAGCTCACACAGCCGTCACGGACAGCCCCGTGGCCTATTCCAATGAGAGCAGATCTCCTCACTCAAGCTCGCGGCTCGATCTGGCATCCCCATCCACAGCGCTGGGCGCTTCATGCATGGGTGACCAACGACTACTCGTCGATTTGCCAGAAGGAGTTCTGAACACGATCAAACATGCCAGAGCAGAATCTACTAGAAAGCTCTATGCTGCAAAATGGTCTGTGTTCTCTAGATGGTGCACCGACAAAAATTTGGACCCACGGACGTGCGAGGTTTCGTCTTTGCTCGTGTTCCTTCAGGAGATGCTGGATAAGGGCAGGTCCCCATCCACTCTAAAGGTTTACGTGGCAGCTTTCGCGGCGTTCGTTGAACCCCGGCGCGCCCAGTCTTTGGGCAAAGACGAGCTAATCATCCGCTTCCTCAGGGGAGCCAAAAGGATGAACCCCCCTCGCCCCCCCACGGTGCCGGTCTGGGATCTTTCTATAGTTCTAGAAGCTTTGAAAGCCCCACCGTTTGAACCACTCGAGTCCGTGGAGCTAAAATACCTCTCGCTAAAAACCATTTTTCTGACTGCCCTCGCCTCAGTAATACGCGTGGGGGACATTCACGCGCTGTCTTCTAGCGCCGCGTGCCTTGAGTTTGGACCTAATGACTCCATTGTCATTCTGAAACCTAGACACGGTTATGTCCCAAAAGCGATTGGTACCCCCTTCATGGCGCAAGTGATCTCTCTATCAGCGCTGCCTGCATCCGATAGCGAACGTGACACGGATCGCCTCTGCCCGGTCCGGGCTCTGAAAGTGTACACTACACGCGCTGCTGCGTTCAGACGCTCGGAGCAGCTGTTTGTGTCGTTCGGCAGCCGCACCAAGGGTCTAGCCGCCTCTAAACAGACACTGTCTAGGTGGATAGTGGATGCTATTGCTTCTGCTTTACGCCTCAAAAGACCTGCTTTGCCCGCTGGGCGTCAGGGCTCATTCCACCAGAGGCATGGCCTCATCGTGGGCATGGTCCTGCGGAATTTCCATTCACGACATTTGTGTGGCTGCGGGATGGGCCTCCCCCTCCACTTTTATCAGATTCTATAACTTGGAAGTTCCCGCCTTACAGTCTAAATTACTGGCGGTCTAGTACTATACAGCTCTCCTATAAGAAGCTGCACTATTGGGAGTCCTATCACAACCGGTTCGCCCCTTGTGCTTCCCCCCTATGTGCTTATGCGTTATACGTTCACAGTCCGCTATGCCGGCCGCCTTAAGGGCGTTTTGCATTAGATGATAACGGCCGCTATGCTGGCCGCCTTATTGTCTTCTTCCACCTTAAGATTCCCCCGGTGTTTTTCCTCCTGGGATTCTTAGTGGTTACATAGCGCGCACGGCATTGACCAGATGTTCCCGTAGCGTAAACTAGCTTACGCAATACGAGAGAACCTCTCGTAAGAGAACGAATGTAATACTCGTTCCCTCATCTAGAGAGAACCGAGGTTACGTTAGGTAACCGATTCGTTCTATAATCTATAGGGTTCTTTACTCAAAGGACATTTTATGCTAAAAAAGGTTCAATAATGAGAAGAAAGAACCCTTTTGGCTCAAAGGTTTTTTAAAGGCTATTATTCATTCATATATTACATTATTCTGCAACATTTGTAGTTGTTATTAAATTATTGTTTATTAAACTGTTGTAGTAACTTAATATCACATTTTAATCATGCAGATTTTTGGAGGATAAAAAGTAAAATGGCACTCTTTGTCTGATATTAATTAATTACATTTTTTAACCACCATATGTTGAATTTTGTGATCATTCACATGCATTGGATTTTAGGGGTTCCAAATACGTAACACTTTAGAACCTTTTAAGGTTCTATATTGAACCTTTTCTTCTAAGAGTGTAATTGTTACAGGCACAAAGCGATCAGAACATTTCAGGGTAACACTTTAGAATACGGTTCCTTCGTTAATGAATAACTACACAAGAACCAATGAGTAACACAATATTAACAATAGTAACTATTATTAACTAACAAGAAACTCTGATTAACAAACTAGTAAGTAATAGCGCATAGATGAAAGTATTACTAGATACTTCTGTGGGAATTACTAATTATTTGGATTCGTTTAATAAAGTGAAGATCATTGGAACTAACTAATAATTACTCAAGTGTTACTAAAGACATTTTCTAAAAGTATACTAAAGTTCACCAAAAATCTCAAACAGTTGCACAAATCATGACTAGATCATGTAGTAACACTTGAGTAATTACTAGTTAGTTCCAATGATCTTCACTTTATAATACACATCTATTAGTAAGTAATAGCTCACAGATGAAAGTGTTACTAGATACTTCTGTGGGAATTACTAATTATTTGGATCCGTATTATAAAGTGAATATCATTGGAACTAACTAGTAATTAATCAAATGTTACTACATGATCTAGTCATGATTTTTGCAACCGTTGTAACCTGTTGTGTTATCACAAATGAAATTGGATGTTTCACTTAAAATGCAATGGTTTACCTAAATAAATTATTGCCTAATATGACAATTCATATTTTTTCTTTCTGTCATTTGCACTAAAAACATCCCTGTCTCATGTTAAGGTCCCTAACCCCTCACATAATGATGACACATTGCACTCGCACATTTATCAATTAGACATTATTAGTGTCATAAGGGAGTTCAATCCATTGTTTATGGCCTGACGAGCCGCGCGTGAGTTTTAGTAATAGTAGTTTTTGACAATCAAGTGCCACCCCAAATAAACGACTGGCACAGGCTGGCCCCCCCAGAAATAATGTCCTGGCTACGCCCCACCTGTTAGTTACAGTGGTATATCCAGTGATTAGCTGCTAGTCTTCATTAAGCGCTGTCAGAATGCAGGCACGTTATGTCTCGCACTGTTGATGGGGGCGTGACCCAACATGTTGCTAATATGGAGCGTAATATGTAGCGTAAGTGACAAATCAATGACTTGATTAAAAAATACATTTCAGCTTCCTTTTTAGACCGTTACTGGAGTTTGTATTTTTTACTATTATTAAATTTCTTTTCCCGTGAGGTTGGAAGGGGGGGCCGGCAGGGGGGCCAAGCCTTGACCAATGGTGGCTGTGGCCCCCCCTGGCCACCATGTAGCTACGCCCCTCGGCCGCCCTGGCGGCGCTACGAAGTCTGGCCGTGCTGACCTGGGCGCTGAGGTGGGGCTCGTGCAGGCGGCTGGTCACGTGAACGGTCTGAAGAAGAGCTAGCGTGGCGAGGCAGGAAAAGGTTCATGGCCTGGGAGGCTTTCTGAACTTCGGAAAACCGGTCGACGATCCCCATAACAGCAGATACGAAGAGGCCGGTTGGTGAAAGCAGCGCGTTGAGGAAAACTCAATGTGTTCAGAATCTCCCATGTCGGCTAATGTGAGCCACAGATGTCTCTCAGACACACATAAGGCGGCCATGCATCTCCCCAGGGCTTGAGCAGCGGATTTTGTGTCGCAAAGGGCGAGGTTCGTCGCGCTCCTTAAATCCGTGACAGAGGGGGTTTTTTTTCTGCTCTTGTCTCACTCACGAAGGATATCCCCTTGAAGTGCAGAGGCGGCTTGGCCGGCGGCGGAATAGGTGCAGGCATGAAAGTTAGAAGTCGCTCTGCAGGCTTTAGTGGGAAGTACAGGGTTAGACCGCCATCTTGCGGAGGGCGGGCAGAGGTGTGCAGCGACCAGGTCCTCGACAGGGAGAATAGCCGAATAGCCCTTCTCGGCGGCTCCATCAGAAACATCAGAGCGGTTTCTGGCCGAGAGCGGGGCATTCCAGGACTTCGTGAGCTTGGCGTGAAGTTCAGGCAGGAAGGGAGCCGCCCGGTTAGCAGCGGGACCCGAGCGTCGGCGGAAAAAGCTGCTGTCCATACGGTTCGGGGCCTGCTCAGGGGGCGGAGACCACTCAAGCCCGAGGCGGTCGACGGATTGCGCGAGGAGGCACATTAGCTCCTCCTCCATTCCGCCGCGGGTCCCGATGGATTCTCTGGCCGAAGAAGAGGCGTGAGATCCAGACCAATCCTCACTGTCAAGTCAAGTCAAGTCACATTTATTTATATAGCGCTTTTCACAATACAGATTGTATCAAAGCAGCTTCACAGTGATAACATGTAAGTAGCACAACACAGATCAACAACATTGCTAAACACTAAATAAATAACCCCAACTGAGCAAGCTCAAAGCAAGCCAAAAGCAAGGCAACAGTGGCAAGGAACCAAACTCCATCAGATTGGATGGAGAAAAAACCTTGGGAGAACCCAGGCTCAGTCGGGGGCCAGTTCTCCTCTGGCTTACATTCATATTGTTTAAATATAAATATTAAATATAAATATTGTTTATGAATCAAACGGCGCCATAACATATCGCAGGCGTTGAGTCGTCTCATCACAGGCGTTGAGTCGTCTCATCACAGGCGTTGGGGCATCCGAAATCCCCGTGAGAGGCTGGACACAAAACTGGACCTGACGAACGCCATTTTTCTCGGGACAAGCGTCCCGAGATAACAGCAGAAAGGCAGATGGGAAATAATTAGCATAGCTGATGTTCATAATAATTTCCGTTATAACTCACAAACTCTCCGTAACCCGAACTCTCCGCAACCCAACCATACGCGCCGACCCGTTTGTCTAAGAGGCTGTCGAGCCCCACTGGTGCGTTAAGCAGTTTCAGTGGCAAACGGTTCCGTATGGCATAACAGAGGACTAATAGGTAAGCATTATGTGAATGCTTGACTAAAGAGAAACAAGAAGCGAACAAGTCTCCTTTATATCCGTGACGTCGTCAGAGGCAACAGAGTGGCCACTCGGCGACAACTGTACATCCGGTGGGGTGAGAGCGGTGAGAGCGGGAGGCGAGGGGCGGCTCCGGCGGGATGAACGCTTCCAGAGGGGGTTCCGGCGGCCTCTGAGAGCGGCATTTCTTCTTCCGCGGCGAAGTGAGAGGCGGCGCGGATGCAGTTTTGACGGCCTGAAGTCAAGCCCGCAGGGTAGACAACAGCAGAGGTCGCATCCTCCATCTGCGAGGGCGAGCTCCGCGTGCTCCAATCCAAGGTAGAGAGCACAGATGACGTGGCGATCTCCGTCCTCGAGAGGAGCGCGGCAAGAACCGCAGGAAGTGCGAGGCATCTTGAAAAAGATGCTCGCTGCTTTTTTAGATGCAAGAGGTGCAAGAAAAAAGGATACTGTCATCAGCTTGCAGGACGGCTGAAGGTGGCGAAGATGGCCGGCTTCCTCAGTCTCCAAGACACTCGCTAGAGATGCCTTCTCGAAGGCGATGGCTGCTTCTCGTAGTCAGCAGATGCGTGTAGCCTCGCTGAAGAGATGAAAATCAGAAAACAGCGGGAAACTCGTATATTTATACACTCAGGCCACGCCCGTTTTGGCGGGCTTTGACGCAATGAGAGCGTGTCCGCTTCTCACTGGTCGCGAGTTCAACCGAGTTCCCTCATATGCTGTAGCAGTTCTCCCTGAGCGAAGCAATGAGCTGCTAGCTAGCCCGCTCATGGTCTGCTGCAGTTGAACTGCGTTGACAATGGATACAAAATTAAAGGATAACTTTTTGGCTTCAACTTCTCAGAAAAGATTAATCTTTCCCGTAGCATAAGCTAGCTTATGCAGTACGAGAGAACCTCTTGTATAATGGAAATCATTATGAACATCAGCTATGCTAATTATTTCCCATCTGCCTTTCTGCTGTTATCTCGGGACGCTTGTCCCGAGAAAAATGGCGTTCGTCAGGTCCAGTTTTGTATCCAGCCTCTCACAGAGATTTCGGATGCCCCAACGCCTGTGATGAGAGGACCAACGCCTGTGAAGAGACGACTTAACGCCTGCGATATGTTATGGCGCCGTTTTATACATAAACAATATTTATATTTAATATTTATATATAAACAATATGAATGTAAGCCAGAGGAGAACTGGCCCCCGACTGAGCCTGGGTTCTCCCAAGGTTTTTTCTCCATCCAATCTGATGGAGTTTTGGTTCCTTGCCACTGTCGCCTTGCTTTTGGCTTGCTCAGTTGGGGTTATTTAGTGTTTAGCAATGTTGTTGATCTGTGTTGTACTACTTTCATGTTATCACTGTGAAGCTGCTTTGATACAATCTCTATTGTGAAAAGCGCTATATAAATAAATGTGACTTGACTTGACTTGACTCTTATAAGAGAACTAGACGTTTTTTGAATTTCGTGGAGAGAGAGAGATAGAGAGAGAGAGAGAGAGAGAGAGAGAGAGAGAGAGAGAGAGAGAGAGAGAGAGAGCAAAATTGTGTACAGAGATTCCTTAAAGGAGAACTCCGGCTCAAAATGAATGTCTAATAACACATTGGTACCTATTCGACCGTTCTCTGAGGTTTGTTTTCATGATAATCAAATGCAAAGAGTTTTATCTCTAAAAACGGTTTAGCATAAAACGCTATATGGGGGCATTTAATAAGTAAAAAGAAATCGCTAGTTAATACCACTAACAAGGCTCAAAATGGCCCCACACTAACACAGTAACAAAATGAGGGTCCCTACATGCAAAACGAAGCATTGAGAACTTTGTAAGTGTACAGACAGTTTAATAAGAAGATATTTTATAAAGACAGTCCACTTCGTGTGTACAGGCAGTAGCCATCTTTGAAAAACAGTCTCGACAAGTCGAACCATGGACGCCGTTCATACAGTTCAGAAGTTCACTGAACTTCATACAGTTCAGCTCACTTGGCACGTCGTTTGTGGTTCGACTTATCCAGACTATTTTCCAAAGATGGCTCCTTTCCAAAGATGGCTCTTGACTAGGTACCAATGTTTTTTTAAACCAAAGCTTAATTTTGCTCTGGAGTTCTCATGTTTAATAAGACGTACATGTTTAATAATATGTATACATGTCAATTTAAATAGTTTATTAATCATTTACTTGCACTTTCTAAAGTATCTTATGAACCAACTCAAAGAATGAAGAGGAATGTACCAGATGCGGTTACTGGCATGAACTGAGGAAGCGTCCTCACAGAAAGACAAAACAAGGTTAACCGTGAGAAAATGAGATTAAACAAAAGGATCACACAGAACTGTTGGTGGGTGATCTTGAAGAGAAGCAGACTAGAAATAAAACTGAGACACAGGTTAACAAAGCAACTGTTGCCACAGTTGTGGGGAAAGACACTTAAAGAAAGAAAAACATACAGTAAATAAATAAGTATTCTTTTTTTAAAAACTGTATACTGAAGCGGAGTGCAACGTGATTTCATATAAAGACTTGGGCAGTTGCAGGAAAATCTGTGCCAATGTGCAAGTCAAACTGCTTGTTAGTGGTGTACTCTGACCACAAGATGGAGCCAAATGGCAAAGTAAAGCTCATCTGTCAATTTAAAGAGACTGAGATTAAGATCACAGAGAAAGACTGTGAAAGACAGAAGCTCAGCATGCACAGAGTTAGGACTGGTCAAAAGAATTTATAAAGTAAACTGTGAAGAAAATACAGACACCCTGAAGGAATTTGATGATGGTTTGGGGTGCCGATTTAACCGAGAGAGTCTCCGGTGATACATCCACCCAGAAAAGTGCAATTGCGCTAAAAAAAACAAACAAATAAGCATGATCTAAATAGAATGGAAAGTTTTGGAGTGATCGAGTTAAATACATAACCAACAGACTGGGACAACAATATGGTGTCTGTTGTGAAGCCGAACAAACTTCAAATCTGCGAAAACTCAAAAGATTTGATGATGAAAGTGATGAAAAGAAAACACTTTCCACTCAAGACAGTTGAAGTGGTGAGAAAAATGCCAAACGTTTTTTTCTGTATTGGATACTAGCCATGGGTTTTGGCAAATGCAATTGGATGAAGAAAGTTCCAAACTTTACACCTTTTGGCAGACACTATTACACCAAGAGGCTACCTTTTTGTGTATCATCAGTCCCTGAAGTCTTTCAGAAGTGCATAGCTCAAAATCTCGAGAACCTGGAGGGACACACTCATGTGGGGAGAAAATGTAGAATAACATGATGACACAACAGAGAATCAGGAGCATAAATCTGGAATTCAATTGGGAAAAATGTAAGAACAGAATGCCAGAAATAAAGTGGAGAAGGTTTGAAGCGAGAACAAGACTAAATCAAAGCAATAGCTTGTTTTCACGTGACGTCACGCAACTGCGTTGCCATGGCGCGAAGCGCAAATGGAGGGCAGGAAGTGATTTCTATATTTAGGAAGCACTTTAACACACTCAAAATGCCTATGTTTTGCGTCGTTTATGGTTGCTCAAATCGATCAAACCACGAGGAGTTTTTATCGTGTGACAAAAGTTGTTGTTCATAAGGGAGGAAAGTACAAGAAATTGACAGAAAAACACCGGGAAAATGCCTTATAAACCTACGTCTGCGGTCGGGAGGAGCCGAATGGGAAAATGCCTGTGTGTGTGTGCGCAGTGATCACTTCGTCAACTGTGAGTTAATATTTATGTGGCTTATAATTACATTATTCAGGTGTTTAAATACACTTATGTGGCTGTTTGTGTAACATAGCAGTTTCCGAACTTTGTAAAGTCAAAGTATGTCTGTAAGACGAGTTAGTTGCTGATATTTACAGCCTCGATGGCAGGCAAATCTCTCAATTCAGTTGAAAATCGGTCCTCTTCATAACGTAAGGATCACGTCCAACATATGTTTCGATTTTCTGTTTATATATTTCTCTTGTAATAGCGTCTAAAGTAGTACAGTACAGATTTTCCTCCATCTCGTCCATTGCGCTCTTCACTCCTTGCCCTCCATCTGCGTTCCGCGCGTCAATACAATCACGTGACTGCAAACCACCTATTGTTGAAATGCCTAAGCTTGTGGCTTGTGACAAAGCTGCCTTGAGGAGGTTTCATGGCATGGTTCAATATCTTGCAACATTTCTTTCAAACCTGTCTGAGATAAGTGTGCCACATGAGAAAAACCTCCTGGAAGTATACTTTGGCACTAGGAAACTTGAGTGCAAAAGAGTTTTGAGATGCAATACCCCAGTTCTCAGGTTCTTCGACATCAACAAGGACGTGATTCTTTCTGTTGATGCAAGTTCAGAGGGTTTAGGTGCTGTCATCTTGCAAGAAGGACATCCTGTAACATATGGATCAAGATCTCTGACTGATGTTCAGATTGAAAAAAAAAAAAAAAGCTTTTAGACATTGTGTATGGGTGTGTAAACCTGCAGTCAGATCACAAGCCGCTGGAGTATTCAAAAAGCCTCTAGAAAAAGCACCAACACACCTGCAGAGGATGTTGATGAAACTTCAATCGAATCATATCCAGGTAACCTACAACAACTTACATCTAAAGCAAATAGACTTAGCTTTTACCTGGAGGAAGAAACATCAGTTGTCAGAATGTCCACCGATTTCAGAAGAGAAACTTGAAGCTGTCAAGAAAGCTACAGAGTTGACAGACAACAAGCATGTAATTATGGCACCGAAGTCAATATTTGCAAGACATGGGATTCCATATTAAGTTGTTTCAGATAATGGACCGCAGTTTGTCAGTGCAATTCTGCAACTTCAGAAATAACTGGGAGTTCAAGTTCAAGATTTTCTCAGTCTAATGGCCAAAGTGAAAGAGCTGTACAAACCATCAAAAACCTACTCAAAAAGGTGAAGTTATCTGCTGCAGTTTCTTATGGGCCGTAGATTGAAAGCCAGACTACCAACAGTGAATAAACTGCTACAGCTCCAACTGCACAAAGATGTTCAGAAAAGCCTAAAGAACAGGCAGTTGAAGCAAAAGTTGATCCAGCTGATCTTAACTATGCAGCCTAACATTGAATTATAGAAGTCTGTGTTATGTATGCTAGGCCAAAGAGATTAAACACATTTTGCGCCGGGCGCATGGTCTAAAAGAGTTGTCCCTGTACTCTCTTGAGTAATGGATGTATTTAGGTAGTAAAGTGCAATAAAACCAATCAGAGTCTCATCTCCCATTCCCTTTAAAGTCAATTGCGAAAAAAGTCAAACACTTCTCTAGCGAGGAAAACGCACAGAAGCAGATCATCTAGTATTGTACACCCGTTGTGGACCCCCTTTAAAGGCCTCATTATGCTTCTTGGTTAGTACTGTATTATCAATGATGTAACCGTGAACATTGTATTGAAAATAAACAACAAACTGTGTTTCAAAACAAACGTTGATTTATTGATTGATTGAAGTGTATGCGAGCAAAAGAGAAAGAAAAGAATATAGACATATGAAGAGTTCAGATGCAAAAGCCTCTAAATGCCATTTGAAATTTTCTTCTTTAAAGATGATTTTTATCAAACTTGTATATTTAAGTTCAGTAATTTCACTTAAATAACAATTAATAGGTAATTATCATTGCCATTTAAGTGAAATCACTGAACTTAAATATACAAGCTTGATAAAAATGATCATTCTAGAAGAAAATTTCAAATGGCACTTAGAGGCTTTTGCATCTGAACTCTTCATATGTAAATTAACAATGAAATAAAAAAAATATATTTTTAGTTTAATTCTTTATTTACTTTCTTTATAAGAGTATTATAATTATCAGAACGAGGGTGCAGGGGAAATCGGAAAAGCTACACTCCTGAAATTATGTAACATTATAATCTGACCAATCAAAGCCCTTGTTGTCTGCGTCGCCTCAACGTGTAGTTACAAATTTTTGGAGGTGCACGTCGAGCTACGGCGGAGGGGTCGGAAAGGGGTTCGCGTCGACGGATAGGGGTTTGCGGGGGTACGCCGTCGATTCGACGCAGACTCGACGCGTCCGCAAGAGCGCGAGTCTCCGCTGCCTGCGCGCGCACCTCTCCAAACGAACGAGGCATTTATACTTGACGCGCTCGCCGTTGTGCTATTTTGTGAAACGACAGGGGGCGAACTCGGAGTAATTCTCCTCTAAACCACCAGGAATCAGCTGTGAAGAAGTAGTTTGCCGTTTATTTGTAGTTTATTAATTGCTAATTCATAAATGAGTAAATGCAGTAGGTTTATTGTAGCCTACTTTCACTGCATGTAAACTAGCTAAACAACTGAAGCCTTATTGGAGAGTGTTTAAACCTTAATTTTACCAGCAGGGCTTAATTCTGCTATTGTAAGCTTATTTTGTAGATGTAACCAATTACTTTAGACAAGTGCAAACTAGGTGCTTAATGCAAATGTGTTCCTGTTCACAAAATGAGATGTTATTATGGTCTCCCATCAATGCAAATGCCTCTGTGTATAGAAGGATCATAAACATGCTGGTACAGATTGTACCAGTTCGGCCAGATTCGGCTCGTAGTCGTCCAGCTTCGGATGCTGCGCCGCGCGCAAAGTTACAAAAAGTGCCGTGCACACCGCCAGGCGCAATGGGGTCTTGTGGACCCTACGCCCACGACCGCCCACACCGCAATGACGTCATTTTTGCTGCGCGCCCTTTGCGCTCTTGCAGACGCGTCGAGTATAAACAAGGCTTTAGGCGCATATTACTAACGCGCTCTTTATAAAAAAAAATGCACTATTGACTTTAAATAACACACACCTAGGGCCCTATTTTAATGATCTAAAACTATTTTAATGATCCCAAAGCGCAAGTAACTTTGTGGGCGGGTCCCGGCGCTGTTGCCATTTTCCCGGCGGGATAAATGGCTCTTGCGCCTGGCGCAAATCTAAAAGGGGTTGGTCTGAAGTAGCTTCATTATTCATAGGTGTGGTTTGGGCGTAACGTGAAATAAACCAATCAGAGCGCCATCCAACATACCTTTTAAGAACAGGTGCGCATGTTGCATGACGGATTGTTATCATAACGGTGGGTTTACCAGGCGCGCGCCAGGAGCGTCCACAGCCGATGAGACCGACGTTCTTGTCAGGGCAGTTAAAAGACAGAGAAGTGACGTTGTATGGGGATAGGAGAAACCCTCGCACATCAGCGTCGGTTAAACATTATATATGTTTCTTGCCACTATTGGGCAAACAGGTCTGATCCTTTAGTAGCCTACGAATTAGCCTTAAAAAATGGGTAATAAGGTTTTTTCATCTTCATATAAACCACAATGATTTTCCTCATGTGTTAATATTTTTCCTTGTTATAATGTATGATTAGCAAAAATAAAAACTGCTGCATCTGTGTTTATGAGAGAATCAAAGTGTATGCACGTTATGCACCTGCTACATTATGGCCAAGCATGCGCGCTTAAAATAGTATATGAACAACGCGCCACTGACTTTAGACCAGGTTTATTCTGATCAGTGGCGCAATTGTTTTCTGGAAGAGTAAAACAGCACCAGGGAATGTTTGCGCCGAAACACGCCTCCTTTTTGCGCCGATCCGCCCAGGGAGCGCAAGTACATTTCCTACGTAGTTTACCGACGTGCGTCTTTTGAGGGAAAAATACCGCTTTGCGCGCGTGCAAATACATGCCATTTGCGCCGGGTGCAAGATAGCCCCTAGTTTTCAGACCAGCACGCCCATGGGCGCACAAATATGGGCTCGTATGTATGCTATTAAAACAACGTGGCGCAGGACTTAAAAATAATAACTGCGTCTAGCAATACACAAGCAAAATACTATTCCGTCGCCCCTGGCGCTGCATTGCGACGGGTGTATGTTAGGGCCCAAAGGCAGAAGTATTTTTTTTCTTTCTTTCTCATTTTATCAGTTCTAAAGCAGCATCTCGGGCTTCTGCTAGAAAAAAAAAAGATCTAGAACAGGTGGTGCTAAATGTGTCCTTCATAGAAGGCACAGGGGAGGGAACATTATTATTTTCCCTTGCTCGAGTCAAGGTCAGCTCGATTTCAGCACCACCTCATGGACAGCACCACTGATCTCAATGTCAACATAGACGACATTTAAGCTCTCAAGCACAACAGATACATTTATTTACTATTGGAACAATCAAGCAACTGATAAAAACAACAGAGCTCTTCTTAATAAAGTACAATTCTGAAATTATAATTATCCAAACTAGTCAACATAGATCAATCTTAGTAGGTTTTATTGAAACCGTTTAACGAAGGGTTTCTCAAATGCATTTCAAATATTCAATTTAAGTATTTCGAATTGGAAAACTGTAAATAAAGAGCTGAATAAAGAGCATTGCTTCAGTGAAGCACAAGATGCTCTTTGGAATATTTTCATAATAGACCAGTATTAGTATACAAAAATGCAGGAAATATGCAGAAGCATTTACTGGTCGCGGACTTGCGGATCCCTCTATTCAAATCCATAGACATTTTCAGTGTATTAACCCGAGTGCCAATGATCAATAGATGGCAGCATAGACTCATTTTAAATCGTACAGAGAATTAACTTCTCTCTCAAAGTCTAATAAAAAAGCCCACCATAGGACCAACGCATTTTGCCACCAATATTTAAAATTAATAAATATTGATACTAAATATGTGAGACATGTCTGTTGATGAGCGCTGCGCTCTTTTCCAGATAGTGTGAGTTTGAACGTGTGCATTATCGTGGTTATGGTGTGGGGGGTGCAGTAAGAATGATTAACATATATGATTAACTTTTATATATTAGGCTAAATATTCCTGTCACGAGGTTGCCTAAACACAGTTGTCATCAAAACAGATTCATCCATGCGCCAGACATAGACCTAAATGTCCTAGTCCTACTCATCTATATCGTTGTGATCCCGAGAACTGTTGCTTCTTATTAACTATGATCTTATAAAAGATTTACGATGATATTACAGCTTGCAAGTCAGTGATGTTGCCTTGAATGTGTCACCCAGAAGACACTATAGGAAATGTGGCTACACGACATGATGTCGTAATTTGGAAACAATGCTAATCGAATATGACTCCTAAAATAACCAAAATCTTACTGGACTAATTGGAAATTCAAACTGGATGCTCTGATTATTGAGTTATAGCCTACTGGATATTGTGGAACTCTTGTTAAGCTTTGTGTATTGGCGTAATGTCTTGCTACTGGGCAAACAAAATCGAGGAGCTACAGGAGTTTTCAAATATTGAAAGATTATTTTATTTTTTTTATTTACGAACTGGTCTCATTAACCTATTTACTAAATATACGGAATACTGTTTCGTTATATTAGAAATAATATGTTGTATTGAAGAGAATTAAGATTCCGTTATGATCAGACCCAAATTTTGAGCGAAATTCCATTAGAAAAATCCCATACGCATTTAAAAAACTAAAAAACAACTTTTCCAGACATTTCTTCAGAACGTTCCTATTAAATCATATGGCTCACTTAAAAGCGACTTTATGAGGTGATGTTTTATGTGGACCCATAAGGATCTGTGGACTGCCGCACCAGACTGTAGATCTCCATCCATATTCCCCTGTATCACACATGATGGTTGAGTCCAGCGCCTTCCTCTAGATGCGGACTGCCTCATCGCTCCATTCTGTCTCCACGGCGAGGGAGAGCGAGGGAATCACTTTTGGTTCCAACACCACCGTGTCTCGTCTTTGCAGTGGACATTCTCGGTGATATGAGAGCTAATATAGACGAATCCATGTGTCATCGGCGTGAGATGTTCTTGCCAAAGCTGGATCTCTATGCATTACTGTGATAGGTGAAAATAAAACGCAAGACACCGTGGCGCTGCGTGGAATTACAGCGGACACCATGGGCTCATTGAAGCACATCCTGCTGCTTTTCGCAGGTTTTGTTGCCGCAGCTCACGGTAAGTTGAAAGTCTGTTTTATAAGCTGGGTGTCATTGCCATTAGCCTATTCCATTTGAGGAATAGGACTTCTTTTGGGTTTTTCTGCCAAAGTCCTTTCAGACCTTGAATAAATGTGGATTTTGCATATGTCAAAAAAAAAAAAAAGTGTTTGAATAAGTTATGGCACAACATAGGCCTATATATATATATATATATATATATATATATATATATATATATAGCTATATATTACCAATAAATATAGGCTATGGGGTGACGCTTAAATGTTGTCAGCATAGACACCTTCTTAACTTCAATCTGAAAATCTGCTTGAATGAGAGACAAGATTGCTGCAGAGAAATCCCTAGGATATTGCATTTTTATTGATTATAAAATCAATTCTATTTTTTATTATTTGCCACAATGCCCTGTTAGACTTTAGGGCTGAGCAAGGAAGGGAGAACACGCTTCATTATTTTCCCGAGATTTACATCATGTGATGTATTACAAGCAAAACATTTCAATAAATAAAAACAAACACGTAACGCAAGGCTGATTTACCTCACGTGTTGGTATAAACTTTTTTGGATCACAGACAGCTGTGTTGTGTAAATAAAGGCCTTATAGCCGTCTGTTCTTCCAACGGTTTCCATTGAGGTTCTACGCATTATTTTATGTCGTCAGTGGATTGACTTTGCAGGCTGTTAAAATCGAATTTACATATTTACAAAGTCCATTCTGTGAAAGAGCTACGATTTGATATTCAGAAGGAAGAATTTGTACATAAAACATTCGACTATGAAATTGACAGGAGCCTGATGTTTATCTTTTTTTTTTTTTAATTACCGACCGGTTACACATTTCAATGGATATACGTCTTACTGTGTTGTAGCTAGTAGTGTAGTTTCAAAAGTGTTGTTAATGTTGATGGTGCGTGTTTGAAAGGAATCTTTTAGCTCAACAAATCGTTCTTTTTAACTTCCATTCATGTAGGCCTGTTTCATTTTGTTTCGAACAATCAACAGTATTTTACAATTTTATACATTGTACTTTAACAAGTTACAGTATTGAAAAATAATACTAAATATAATAATAGTGTAAACAATATTATACTCTATTTCTACAGTGATATGTATATGAAGGCACCCAGGGTAGATTATGTTGTGTTTTTTTATACTTGTTGGTTTTATCTGTGCTGCTGCAACTAATTTTTGGTTCACTATTAGCAGTTTGTGTTGTTGGTTTCTTTTGTAATATAAATGAGACAGATGACATATTTTGTTCATACTCAGGGTACGAGTATAAACATATTTTTATATATTCTAAAGTTACTGGAATTTAGTTTTGCCCCATTGTGGATGTTACTGTGTAACATTAAGATGTTCCATGAGTCTGAATTATTAACTTCATTTTGAGCAACAAATAAGTTTTTAATAGTAGGCTATAATATGAAATTCATGTATGACTCCCCCCATGATGTCTCTGTTGATAAGTTTTACTGTAATTGTTTCAGTCGTTTTAATAAATCTGTTAAAGTATTCAACGACTTGCTCATAACACAACACACAAGACACTTTCTTGTCGCCACCTACTGGCGTAACAGTGTAATAATGTACGGAAAACGTCACTGAACAGTGAACGATTCTAAAGAAATAGTTTAGTCAACAGCTTTATAAGAGCCACTGAGATGAATCAAAATTGATTCTGATTTCTGATTTTCAAGAAGAAATACTTAAAGGGTTAGTTCACCCAAAAATGAAAATTAAGTCATTAATTACTCACCCCCATGCTGTACCATCCCCGTAAGACCTTCGTTCGTCTTCGGAACACAAATGAAGATATTTTTGATTAAATTTGAGAGCTGTATAACTACCACATAGGCTCCTGAGGGACTGCCTCTTGACGGCCCAGAAAGTCAATGAAGAAAATGTTTAAATATCCCAAGTGACTACCGTGGCTCAACTATATGTTTATCAAGCGATGCGAATACTTTTTGTGCGAAAAAACAAACAAAAATAACGAGTTTATTCGACTATTTCTTCTCTTCCTTGTAGGCCAGAAACGAGACTTCCTTAGATTTCCACGACGCATGCGCGAGAATTGCGATCTGAAGTAGTGTAAGCTGGTGTAAGCAGATCGCAATTCTCGCGCATGCGTTGTGGAAATCTTCCGGCGTCTTACGGGGTTGGTACAACATGGGGGTGAGTAATTAATGACTTAATTTTCATTTTTGGGTGAACTAACCCTTTAAGTCCTTATTTTTATAACCTAAACGTGTGGGCCATAAATAGTTGAGACCCCAAAATTGGCCGGATTCTCCCAGTTGGCCTACAGCATTACTCAGGCGCAAAGACGCATACCGTCCGACACTAGGTGGCTCTATAATGATGCAGTTTGCATTTTTGATTATAACTTAGGGTTTCTAAGACCTAGAAACAAAATTTCATTTCCGTGCATGTTTAACTTTTTCCAAATTTCTGAATTCTGAATTTAAATACTAAATTTACATTCAGAATAAAAAAACAAAAAGAAATCAAAAATGAACAAACAACGTTTTTGAATTCCTCCTAGGCTGTTAGTCCGAGCTTCACCAAAATAGACACACAGCAGTTAGGGATGGTGCTAACAAAAAGTTTCTTGTGTGCATCCTATTGCTTCTTAATAACTATGATCTTATTATTAAAATTTGTTGTAATTTAGAACCAATTCTAATTGAGTCCTAAAATAACCATATAAACTTACTGGATTAATTGGAAATTCGACCTGGATGCTCATTTGATTCTTAAATTATAGCCTACTGGATATTGTGGAACATAAAGGCCTAACTCTTGCCAAGGTTTTTGTATTGGAATAATGTCTTGCTACTTGTTACTGTTTCGAACTCCTCTTAGATCGTTGGTCCAATCTTTACCAAAATAGGCACACAGCAGCTAGGGATGGTGCTAGCAATTGTCAAAGCATTGGAATGTTGGTAACATTTTTACAATGTCAAGCTTAATGGCTATTATATTATTATTATTAATATTAATGATATTAATAAGGAATCTTTTAAGCATACTCTTTTTTAATCCGGTGATGCAAAGCTAATTTTTCAGCATCATTACTCTAGTCTTCATTGAACGAATGAGGCATATAGCGCTTTCATATGTACTCCCATACACCCAAAGTGCTTTACAATCATATAAGGGGATCTCTCCTCAACCACTTCTAGTTCATAAACGCCAGAGGAGAACTGTCCCCCGACTGAGCCTTGTTCTCTCAAGTCATCCCACTGTCTCTTCTTTTTCTTTTTTTCCGCCCCCGACTCTTTCGAGGCCATGTCTGATGTCGATCAGGTGTCTGCCAAATTTGACACTGATTGAGGAACAGACCACTGCGAGGTGGGGAAGGGGGGGCACCAGAGGGAGAGTGGCACAGGAGATTCACCTTTTTCTCCACTAATTTGGTCTAGGCCTATATTACTTTTGTATTGCTTTTGTATATTAACATGCTTTATACATATTGTATTTGTTATTTATACTAGTAGCCTATTGTGATGATTTTTCACCACCCAGATTTTTTGGTGCCCCCCCAAGCACTTGGTGCCCTACGCGCAGTGCGTGATGTGCGTGTGCGGAGCGCCGGCCCTGCCTGTCGGCGAACCAAAATCGTGGCTAAAATCATGCAGTCTGAACTCAGCATTAGTCTACGTCCACATTAATCCGGATACATTTGAAAACAGCGTTTTTGTTTAAAAATGCTCTCCGTCCACACTACCGTTTTAAGATGCTTGCCAACGTATCAGGATGAGAACTCAACGAGATGTAACTAAATAATAATAAATAAAAGTTAACGCGCAATTCTTCTAACATTTTATTTAGAAAAATATCTCACCATCACTGATGGTCAGATGGTGGTCGCACAGGTCGCATTCAGTCACCATATGTTTGGTCTAAAACGCAATTGCTCTCCTGTATTGCAGGACAGCAGATGTGAGTAGGTATATTATCTGTCATCTTTGCAGTACTGTGCTATGAAGAATGTGCAAAGTAACATATTTTAGCAACAGTGTAAAAGTGAATAGCACATAACAGGGACTATATTTTTTTTGTCCGTTCAAGTGCAAAAAAGAACTCTTTTGTTCTGTGCGCGTTTCTGGTGTTTGTTCCACTTCACAGATAGCGTGCCAGTACAGATTAGGGTTATGCGGTATACCAGTACTGGGGATATATCGGTATATATTTTATTTCAAATGTTACAATATCATGATTTTGTTAATTTCGATCCTTATGCAGTTCACCGCTAGGTGGCAGTGTGCAACCCAAACTTACACGGCTTGTGTGTGCGTTGTTGTCACATCCACTCAGCCGGTTGCATTCAGTCTAGCTGTAGGAACGCAGAAATTCAAATTGAATCAGAAATTTTCACATACGTATATGATCGGAACTCAACGCAGCTCCCATAAATCTCTACATTAAGAATGACTTCCGATCTCTCGCTTGATGTTTGTCGGAGATAGTGTAAAAGCAGCTTTATAGTGCAGCTTTATAGCTTTATAGTATTTGGTCATTTTGAGAGATGGAGGGGAGATGCAGTCCTGCTGAAATTATTTATCACAAGAACGGTTCTAATTACTGTTTTGATGTGATAATCTGTGTTGATAAATTTATATACGCTTTATTAAAGTGAAACTTGCAAGAAAGAATAAAATTATGCGCAAAGTTCAGACCAGTATGGTACCGATTTAATATCTATATACTACGGTATTAGATTGTGGTACTATACCGAAGCCAAAATTGTTATCGAGCCATCCCTTGTACAGATTTGAGTAATTTTTTCCTTATCACGCTTCAATGGTTATTAGCACTTGCATGAATGATAGCGTGATCATGTACGGTAGTGCAGCCAATTAGCCATAACAAAAAAATGGATGCTGCATTAATTGCTTATTTTTTAAGCTCTAAACTGAAAAAATTGTATCGTCTGTCCTAACACATTAATTTTGACAGCCCTAATATAGGCTATATGTGTGTGTTTGTGTGCATAATCGCAGATTATAAATTAACAAAATGTATAAACAACCTTGCACAAAGCATGTAAATGAATATTACAGGAAATGCAGTCTTGAAGCCTGCTTACCTCCATTACCTCACTGCTAATGTACTTGTGTGAATGAACACCTTTGCTCCAACTGTCTCCTCTCTCTGTCTGTGAACTACAATTCAAAGGATACTTTCTGTATTCCCATTATTTTCAACATTTTAGAGGACATGCTTTTTCAGAAGAATTAGTGATGCTGCAGGCACTTCCACTGCTTCTCAAGCCTGTGAAAGAATCATTATTTTTGTCACAGCTGTGCCATCAAAGTTAATGACAATGACTGCTGCTATTCCTTGTTCAAAGGCATCAGGGGAGTTTTCAGGGACAGACATTAATTAATCTAGTTTTATCAGCCATGATGTGCAAAATAGCAGAAAGCAAGACAGTTTATTTGTTGTTAAAAAATGCATCAGTTTTTTGGAGTAACATATTTGATTTTTTTTTTTTCAATGTTTTTTTTTTTTTTAATTTCAACAGAATGTTAAGCTTGATCTTTGCTTGACAATTTGAGTCATATTTGAATAATGGCAAGCACTGAACAATTATCTTTATTGCTGTGTATGGTCTTACAAAAAGATAATACTCATAACCTGGAAATCTTTAGACTCCAATGAAATTTTATAGAGAGTATACTGCACCTTCCTTAGAGCCCTACTACACCACTGATTTTAAATAATGTGACCACTTGGTTATTGTTGCAGCTCAGCAGACATTTTTTTTTTTTTGGGAACACGTGGTAGAACGATAACTCATTATTACTAAACTTACTAAAAGTGTTAATTAATATATACATATATATATATTGATTCATGTTAGATGGAAAGCCTATTGGAGTGATGTTGGATGATATTAAACTTTAAATTGCCAATAAGCTTTATAAAATGTTAATTGTGACTGGCTCTGTGTGACTGGCACTCAATTTGCCTAGGTTTAAGTGATATAATATGGGACATATTCATGCTAAATTTCCTAGATTATGCAACTTTAATAGACCATACAAAAAGTCTAGAATATGCAACTTTAATAGACCATACAAAGATTACATGTGTTTTTAATGGATTTAGTGCATATTAAACTTGTAGCATGTTTTGTCGGATCTGGTAGCTTCGAGCAGAGACTTCTCATCCAGTATCTGCCTGTAGAAGTCCTGGCAACTCACTGTAGCTAACCTTCACCAGTTCACTTTTGATGAGGTTCACAGTGGCTCAGCTCTTTTGCTCTGTCCACACATTTCGTCATCAGCAATAGGCAGCTGTCAGTAGCCTAAAAGAGGCCTAGAAATAGGGTTTTGTTCCAACAAGTGGGGCACTACCTACTTTTTTTTAAAATTTAACATCAGAAATAAATAGATTCCTTAGGAAAAAGTTCTCCGCACACAACCTTGCTGTTTCTGAGAAAAATGATGCTAAAGGTGCCCATTTTGAAATAAAGCGAAACCATAGGGAATTTTGCATTTTTGAACCCGTTTATCATAAACCCAAAAAATGAAAAAATTACCACTTGAGTTAACCAGTAAACTACAAAATAAACCAGTTTGAAATGTGTAATATACCTGAAGTTGCCATCTAGGCACAGTAAACATAAGATTATCAAGAAAACTTCTATCATTAACATCCCAATTACGTCTCATTATGTTGTTCCAATTCAAGGGTAATGTTTGAGGTAAAATCTGAATAACAAATACAATTCAGCCAAAATATATATAAAAAGTAAAATACTTCAAAATAACACATTTAATGATGAATTGTCAATTCGCATACACGGACAGTAACTGCACTGCATGTACACTGTAAAAAAATATTACATGGTATCTACTTAAAAAATTATGGTAACAATATTACACATATTATATTTGAGTAGATTTTAAGTTGGTTTTTATTGTGTCTGTGAGATCTACATGAATAAATTAAGTAAAATAACTAAATTATTTAGTCTATGGCACATGATGAATTTAATATTATTAGTGGAATGTGCTTGTTTTAACATCATCTCACAAATAAATCAAGAAGAATTTGCTCATTTGTATTAATGAAATTTGCTTAATTATAACATTTACTGCCTTTTTCAGACAGTAAATGTTAAAATAATGAATACATAATGCACTTTTTGTTATCAAACATGCTTTTATTCTGTATTTATTTCACAAATAAAACAAATCGTAGGGAACGGAGACTTTACGTCGGAATGACGGAGAATGGGGGTTTCGCATAGAAAGCCAATCCTCTTCGAGTATTTAAAAACGAGCCAATGGCATGAAAATGCCTTGGGGCTGCGGAATTTGCATAGCGTATCTCCGCCCCACCTCGTGGGTATAAAAGGAGGAAGTGAAAGCAACCGCAGTATGTCTTCGCTGAGGAGCCGAGACTGAACTCAGGCGTCTACCCAGCGGTACAGCAGAAGTGGCAAGGAGACGTAACGTCTCCGTTCCCTACTCAGGGAACGAGGGTTACATCCGTAACCGAGACCCTTTCGTAGTCACTCCGAGTTACGTCGGAATGACGGAGAATGGGGGTCCGTGCCATCACGCCATCTTCACAGCTGTCTTCCAGTGCCCTGCGAAAGTCTGGACTCCCAATAACTTAGCTTTTAACCAGGAGTTACCTACTTTAACACAGGAATACCAAGGTACACTGGGAAACATATCCCGGGAGGAATATGCCAAAGTATGCCTACCGTAGGGAGGACTTAAGAATACACATATGGTCCTTTTAAGGAACTTCATATGGGAAACACTGGAGCACCAACCTAAGGGTGGCTAGAAACTTAACTCCAGGAGTGGCAGATGGCTTGCCAAGGGAAGACACATGCTCAGAGAGGCTTACTGTGGAGAATACACATGTGACAGTTACCAGAGGGAACCGTGCACACGGAGGCACCTAGCCGGCATCCACAGCAAGTGCAGTGGTGCCAGGATCAGAAGTGCTGGAGGACTCAGGGCTTCAACGGAAGACTCAACTGAGGAATATCGCACTTATCCAGAGCAAGCGAAGACACCAGAGCGGGTCCAGTACTGGCGGGAGCGAGTACGCGAGAGGACACAGGCTCTACTCGCAAATTATAGAATCTTGCGAAGGTGTTTGGTGTCGAGAGCGTGTGTGCCTGCAGCTCTGTATATGTCTGTTAGCGAGGCGCCATGCGCTAAAGCCCAAGAGGAAGCCACACTCCGAGTGGAGTGGGCCGTCACACCAAGGGGGCACGGTCGACCTTGCTGTTGGTAAGCCAAAGCAATGGCGTCCACTATCCAGTGAGACAGCCGTTGCTTTGAGAGAGCCCTTCCCTTCTGGCTCCCCCCATAACAGACAAAGAGCTGGTCTGAGGTCCTGAAACACCGCGTTCTTTCAACGTAGGCGCGGAGCGCATGTACCGGACAGAGCAGTGCCTAGGCTGGGTCTGCCTCCTCCAGGGGCAGCGCTTGCAGGTTCACCACCTGGTCCCGGAAGGGAGTGGTAGGAACCTTGGGCACATATCCAGGCCGGGGTTTCAAGATCACGTGAGAGTAAGCCGGCCCGAATTCCAGGCACGCTTCGTCAACGGAGAATGCATGCAGGTCCCCTACCCTCTTGATGGAGGCCAATGCAACCAGGAGTGCTGTCTTCATGGACAGAAACTTTTAAGGCTCAAAGGGAGGCCTCTGCAGAGCACTTAAAACTACTGAGAGGTCCCAAGAGGGCACGAGGGGAGGGCGAGGCGGATTCAATCTCCTCGCTCCCCTCAGGAACCTGATGACCAGGTCGTGCTTTCCCACAGACTTACCTTCCACTGCATCATGAGACACGGCAATGGCCGCGACGTAAACCTTAAGGGTGGAGGGCGACAGCCTACGCTCCAACCCTTCTTGCAGGAAGGAAAGCACGACACCGATCGGACATCTCCGGGGGTCTTCCCACGGGAAGAGCACCAGTTGACGAAGAGGTTCCACTTCAACGCGTAGAGGTGTCTCGTGGACGACGCTCTAGCGGAAGTGATGGTTGCCGCCACCGCAGGTGGCAGCGAACTCAAACCTGCCTCGTCCCGTCCAGGAACCACACGTGTAGCTTCCAGTGCTCGGGACCAGGGTGCCACAGGGTGCCTCGTCTCTGAGAGAGTAGGTCTTGCCTCAGAGGAATAGGCCAAGGAGGTGCTGTCGCGAGGAGCATCAGTTCGGAGAACCACGTCTTGGTGGGCCAATAAGGGGCTACCAACAAGACCTGCTCCTTGTCCTCCTTGATCTTGCACAACACCCGTGCAAGAAGGCTCACTGGGGGAAACGTATACTTGCGTGGGCCCCACGGCCAGCTGTGCGCCAGTGCGTCTGTGCCGAGCGTGCCCTCGGACAGGGAATACAACTGGGCGCAGTGGGATGAGTTCCGAGAGGCGAACAGGTCTATCTGTGCCTCCCTGAACTGGTCCCAAATCAGCTGTGACCTGTGACAGCTTGTCGGCTGCCAGGTTCCGGTCTCCTGGAATGTAAACGGCACAAAGGGACCTCAGGTGCTTCTGACTCCATAACAGTAGGTGGCGTGCGAGCTGCAACATCCGACGTGAGCGTAGACCACCCTGGTGGTTGATGTACGCTACTGTAGCGGTATTGTCCAAACGGACAAGTACGTGTTGACCCCTGAGCAGTGCTCGAAAGCGGTGCAGGGCCAGGCGTACTGCCAGCAGCTCTGGGCAATTGATGTGAATGAGGCGCTGGGGTCCTGTCCAGGAACCCACGGCTGCATGCCCATTGCACATGGCTCCCCAACCCGTGGTAGAGGCATCCATGGAGACAACGACATGCCTGGAACCTCGCAACGAGGGACCCCGGCCCGTAAAAAGCTGAGGTTCAACCATGGGAAGAAGGTCTGACGGCAGTTCAGAGTCACTGGGACTCTGAGCGAGCCGCGATGCCATGCCCACCTCGGGACTCGATCGCGAAGCCACAGCTGAAGCGGTCTCATATGAAGCAATCCGAGCGGCGTCGCCGCAGCTGCGGATGCCATGCCCCAGGAGCCTCTGAAGAGTTTCAGATGGACCGCGCTCTTGCCCTTAACTGTCGAAGACAAGTCAGCACTGAGTGTGCGCGCTCGCTCGTGAGCTGCGAGGACATGGCAACCGAGTCTATCTCCATTCCGAGAAAAGAGACCCTCTGCACGGGGCAAAGTTAGCTCTTCTCCCGATTGACCCGAAGGCCCAGACGGCCTAGGTGCTGTAGCACAAGTTTTCTGTGTTTGCATACCTGCTTTCGAGAGTGTGCTAGGATAAGCCAATCATCGAGGTAGTCCAGGATGCGAACCCCGTGTTCGCGAAGGGGAACAAGGGCTGCCTCGACAATCTTTGTAAAGACGCGAGGAGACAGAGCTAAGCCGAATGGGAGAACCGTGTACTGATATGCCTCTCCCTCGAACGCAACCGAAGAAACGGTCTGTGTTGAGGTAAGATGGAGTCTCCATAGGAGACATGAAAGTACACGTCCTTCAGGTCCATCGCTGCAAACCAATCCTGAGGCCAGACGCACTCGAAAATGCGTTTGGCCATGAGCATTTTGACCGGCAGAGCACGGCTCAAAACGCGAAGATCTAGGATCGGTCGTAACCCACCGGTCTTCTTGGGGACAATGAAGTAAGGCTGTAAACCCAGACCTCATCTCGGCTGGAGGGACAGTCTCAATTGCACCCTTCACCAGCAGGGCGGCAATCTCCGCTCTCATGATCAGGGCATAGCCACCGACCACCATAAGCGAACTCTCCTGAACGGGGAGTCTCATCGTTCGGGCGACCCAACGGGACAGGCTGAGGAGCTCTAACCAAGCTCCCAGAACCAATCCAGTGGGATACCCGAGCCACAGACGTCCCCCCGGAGGGGCAGCGGGGCGGAGAGACCAGCAGACGCGGAGGTGCTACCCCCCCGCGGGTGCACAGTCGAGCTCCGTGCCCTGACAGAGGAGACCAGGGAAGGACCAGCGTTCCACTGGGGTCTGCTCTGCCGGGGGCTAGGCGATAGAGGTGGATGGGAGCGGCGTGGTCCAGGGATGACACACACTCCCATCCGCACCCTCAGAGACAGAGGAGAATGAGAGTGGCGAGGCACGGGGCCATTGCGCACTTTCACCTTGCTCTGTGTGCTCGGAGATGGAATGCAGCTCTTGAGAAAAGGTTCTCCCCCAGCCCTCCACCGGGGGAAGGAGTGGGCTTGCGACCACTCCCTGAAGAACTGCAAGCCATACCCGAGCTGCCCGTAACGGGAGCGACCACCTCCACGGCACGGCCCGGTGCTGCTGAGACCGGACGGTAGGGGGCGGAAGTCACAGGAGGGCGCATTCGGCGGCAAGCAGACTGAAGCATCCTGAGCCGGCGGCTCGTAGCAGCAGAACCGCAGAGTCAGATAAGCCACAGTCCACTTCTGGGCGGCCGAGAACGTTGGGCAGTGTTCTCGACCGTGCCGCCGAAGAGGCTAGCCTGGGATATGGGAAAGTTGAGGAACTGGTTCACTCAGCCTCACGCACATCAACCAGGTTAAGCCAAAAATGTCTGACCACACGTGTGGACATCACCTGACTCAGGGGGCATGCGGTCACCTTCGTCGCTCGTAGAGCAAGAACAGTGACGGCAGGCAGCTCAAGGATGAGCCCTGAATCAGCCCTACCCTTGTGCATGTCATTGAGCACCCATGAGAAAGACAATAACATACAGTGAGGTGGCAGACTGCCCCACAGCTCTATAGGTCCCCGCCACCGGAGTTGACAAGAACCTACAGGCATTGGAGGGGTGCCTAGGGCTGCCACATCGGGTGGAGGCACTGTGGGGACACATAAGTGTTGCCACAGCACACTCCACAGGGGGGAACCCCAGTGCACCCTAGACTGCGGCCTCCACGAGGGCAGAGAAGGTGGAAGAGGCCGCTGAGTGATTGTGATAAGTCAAAGGAGACTACCACGATCTCATGGCCTCTTCATGCACATCCGGGAAGAAAGGATCTGGGTTTGCCACCCCAAAAACCAATCATCAGCCTTAAGTGCTCGGAATATGGCAGAATTTTCCACACAAACCTGATACTCGTGGCAGCCCGGGAAGCATAGCTGTGAGCCCTGAATCAAACTCGCTATGCTAGCACATCCGAGGACAGCAGCACAGACGAGCCATCTTCAGAGGACTCCAGCTCACCTTGTGATGCGGCAATAAACATGATTTCATCAGCTGGGGGACCGAATGAGAACGCGGGCCCACGGACGGCCCCGCCCACTCACTCTGGACCACGTGGGTTGCAACGTGCAAGACGGGGTGTGGACCGAGGAATTTCGTTGGTTTAGTTCCAGACCTGACGTCTTTTTGGTCACCCTGGCCAGCAGCCAAAGCATTATCTCACGTGGAGAAAATGGTGCGGGTTGTGGATGAGGGGACTCTCACTCTAGTGAGCTCATTGAGTCTCAACCGTAATACATTGCGATGATCACGTTCCCACTGAGAGAATGCGACACACCCACGAGCGCTGTCTGAGGGTGATCAAAGCCCAAACACGTCAAACAGCGCTCGCGCCCATCAGCTGATTCTATCAGAATACCCCACTCAGGAATACACGGGCAGATCGTCTTCAAAAAGACGCGTCTTTAAAAAGACGTGCCGCATGCACACTCTTTCAGTGAGAGGGGAAACTCCGCGGATGTTGAAGCGACCAGGGAGAGACACACACACTGGCAGACCACTGCTCAGATCGCAGGCAATGTGAAACTCGCTGGGTACCGCCGTCACACCAACACCAGAGAGTTCGCTCGTCTCGAAGAGGTGAGTCACCGTAGTAAACTCAGATTGTGTGGCTTATGGAGTGAAGAAGTTCTCTTGGCTCCGAAGTGAAAACATACTGCGGTTGCGTTCACTTCCTCCTTTTATACCCACGAGGTGGGGCGGAGGTACGCCATGCAAATTCCGCAGCCCCAAGGTATTTTCATGCCATTGGCTCGTTTTTAAATACTGGAAGAGGATTGGCTTTCTATGCGAAACCCCCATTCTCCGTCATTCCGACGTAACTCGGAGTGACTAGGAAAGGGAATGTAACTTACTTGCAGTATGGGATCAATAACCTAGCTAGCTCAGTGGCGTCCGACGTTTTGAGCCATTCCTTTGCACATTGCTTGATTTGTTCCATCGAACTTCAGTAAAGGGCTACGGATCTTTTTCGAGATAAAAAATACACTTTACGGGTGTTAATCGAGCTTGATCGCCGTTATCAGATGAATATGCGCTGCTTACATCCTCCTCAATGTTTACATGTGCGTAGAAATATAAGCTTGATTTTGGCTGTGACCAGAGGCGTAGCAAGCTTTTGAAAAGTGTGGGGGATGGATGTGTCACCGGGGTGACAAAAAAAAAAGGCAGGCGGAACCTATTATCATGGCCGGGTTTCTGAGGGGAGGGATTTCCGGTGTGGGACCCGGAAGACTCTAGTTCCGGAAAACTCCGAGCGGAGACGGAGAATTATTAGTTAATTCAAAACAGGTGCGGGACAAGACTATCGCGATCGCGATTGGGACACGTTGTCAGTTGGGAAGGATAAAAGGATATCTCATCTTCAACACAGGGGAGGGGAGAGCAGAGGAGGACTGACAGCAGGAAGAGGAGGAGAGGATGGACAACACAGGATGAAAGGATGAAAGGAGGAAAGGAGGAAAGGAGGAAAGGAGGAAAGGAGAGGAAGGAGAGGAAGGAGAAGGAGAAGAGGAGAAGAAGAGGAGAACCGTGGTGGATAAGAGATAAGTGCTGTTGATGTTTGGACTGTGATACGAGAAATCTGTTTGGAGGATGTGATGAGACTTCATGAGGTGTAAATCTGTCTTTTTGGAGGAAGTTTGAATGTCCCACGCTTTATTGAAAGAAGTCCAAGAGATTGTAGTGCTGTGCAGTGGACCAGATCCCCTGTCTACGCCCTAGTTTGTGAGTGACAAGACTTTGCAATGTTGTTCATTAAATCACGTGTGCCGATTTGTGTGAATTACAGTTAAACACGAGTGGAAGTGTAATGCAGTGACATCGGGGAAACGGTTCTGGCTGTGGATATATCGCCCGCATCTCGTTGGATGGAGGAAGTCATCTAGTGGTGAAATTCTTCTTTTCTCCTCTTTAATCTCTACGTAGGATTGTGAAGTCCAGTCTGCTGTTGAATTACCAGCTTGACTCTCTGCCTGCATGAGTCAGCTTCGTTGTTGAATCCTCACTCCTCCCCGTCTATCTGCACTCTGTGAGTAGCGCCAGTTATGCTGTTGAACCCTCATCTTTATCTCTCTGTCTGCCTGAGCCCTGTGAAGAGAGCCAGCTTCGCTGTTGAATCCTTACTCCTCCATGTTCATCTGGACTCTGTGAGTAGCGCCAGTTATGCTGTTGAACCCTCATCTTTATGTCTCTGTCTGCCTGAGCCCTGTGAAGAGAGCCAGCTTCGCTGTTGAATCCTTACTCCTCCATGTTCAGTTGGATCCTGTGAGTAGAACCAGTTACACTGTTGAATTCTCACCTGTATTCTCTGTCTGCCTGAGCCCCGTGAAGAGAGCCAGCTTCGCTGTTGAATCCTTACTTCTCCCTGTTCTGCTGGATCCTGAGACTAGAACCAGTTATACTGTTGAATCCTCACCTGTCTTCTGTCGTCCTGGGTCCCGAGAAGAGGGCCAGCTTTGCTGTGGAACCTGAGAGAACCAGTTATGCTGTTGAATCCTCACCTGTCTTCTGTCGACCTGGGTCCCAAGAAGAGGGCCAGCTTTGTTGGAATCTGAGAGAACCAGTTATGCTGTTGAATCCTCACCTGTCTTCTGTCGGTCTGGGTCCTGAGAAGAGGGCCAGCTTTGCTGTGGATTCCGTACTCTTCTCCGTCCATTGGAATCCTGTGAAAAGAGAAACTGTTCTGCTGTGAATTCGAGAGAACCAGTCCAGCTGTGAACCCTCACCTGCTCTGCCTACCTGAGTTTTGAGAAGAGCCAGCTATACGGCTGAAACTTCACCTTCCTTCAGCTGGCTGGAGGCCTTTTTAATTTAATTTATTCAATAAAGATTCTGCATTTTCTCTAACTGACTTGGCCTCTGTGTCCTCTGTGGTGTTGGCTCCTCGCGGTGGCGCGTGTGTCGGGGGGGTTGGGGCGGCCGGTCATCCGGCCTCTCCGACTCCCCGGTGACAGATGTGTCATTTAAATTTGGGCATGTTACCCCTGTCCCTCTAGGGGGGTTCGGGGGCATGCTCCTCCGCAAGAAAATTTGGTACATTTTAATGTTTAATTGAATCAATCTGGAGCACATTGAGAGCTCAAAATTAAGAGCTTCAACTGGATTCGACCCAGGCCTGTGCACATTGAACAACGAAAAAGCATTGACTTGTTGCTTACCTAAAGAGGGCTCAAACATCTTTATAGTTATGATATAGAGTCTGTCATTATATTCTATATTACGTTATCAAAATTACAATACTTTTGTCCTAATTTCTTCACTTGTAAGAAATAAACCCTTGAGCTTTTATTTAGGAGAAAACACAGAACACCATGCTGATCGTGTGAGCAAAGAGCGTGTTTTTTTTTTTTTTTTTTCAAATCACGCAGCATTACAAACAGAATGCCTAACGCAAGTCTTGTACTGTTTATCCAAAAATACGAAATATAATAATGAAAACACTGGACATGTCAATAAAACATAAACATAACATCTTCCCAAACACATATCAAGCTTATTTAAAAACCTCGAAAGCATAAACACTCATTCAAAGTACCTGGAAAAGGGAGATGTAAACAACCATAAGTTCCCGCCTCCTCAGCACGAGCTGACCGATACATCTAACACATCAAGAGAGGCGGGACTTAAGGCAGAACAGCCAATCATCAGCCGGACACACTCAAAGCCGGTGTCATGTTTGAGAGGAGACAGCCGCAGCGAGCGCACACACACACACACACTGAGCGACAGAGAAACGGAGGAGCGACTGTAGGAAGGCGTTTGTGTAAAACTGCGGAAAAACGGCAGAAAAAGTGCGGGTGTTGAACACTCTCACCGAGAAAAGTGTGGGTGTTAAAACACCCACATCCCCCACGGTTGCGACGCCCCTGGCTGTGACCTACTTTTACTTACATTTTCGACGCTGATTGGTTGAAAATCTAGCTCAACAGTTTTTTATGTCTTAATACGCAGTCAATATAGTGTGCCAATAAATTACACTTTCTCATTAACTGCAGGATAATGCGTGGAGAACTTTTTGTTTGGATAGGCCTACCTTTTATTAACGTTAAACATATTGAGCAAATGAAAATGTAGTGCCCCGTTTGTCAGAACGAACCTAAACGATACAGCTCACGTACAGCGGCCTACAATAAAACACCCTCTCCGAACGCAAAAAAAAAAAAAAAAAAGGAATGGCAAAAAAACGAACTGGCCTTGAATTTCTTTGTCACCGATTATGTAGTTCGGTAGAATGAAATGTTACCGATCACACACCTGGTCAAACACAGTTAGAGGCTCAGGCTCAGGGGTGATGTCCGACTCCTCTCATCTGGGTTCAGGCTCTTGCATCATGGCAGGCCCCTGGTCTACAGAGGGCTTAAGCAGAATCTCCATCATGGCTCTCACTGGTAGTTGAAGGCTAGTGTCTGGCTGTGTTTTCGGAGTGGGGCTGGTGACGAGCCTTTGTGCGCTCATTCAAACTGGCCAGATAAAGCACACAGGGAACAGTCTGGATAGTGCATGAGGCTCATCAGATCGGAATCCACAGGTGTGTGTACAAGGGCGTAACTTTGGGTCTACCATTGGGGGGGTTAAACTCGCGCCATATTTATTAATTAATTTATTTATTGAATAATTTTCTTTTGTAAATGGTAACATGCTAATTTGCCGTTCCTGTATTAGAAATACATTGTGATATACTTTTATTCCCCACTTCTGAGGTAGGAAAGGGTTCCGAGCCCCACCTGTCCCCAATCAACCCAACAAAATGTTAAGAAACTAGGCTTTAACTTTAACTGTTAAAATGTATTTTATTAACATCACATTGTAAAAACTTAGCATCCAATAACAGCATTAAAACCAAAAACAAACAGAGAAAAAGAAAGTGCAATTATATTATCACTTTGCATGAAATACGACTCAAAAGTAGATGGAAAAATTGTGTTTGCATTTATATAGCCTCTAATAACATAAAATTCAGAAACTGAGAAAATACAAGTGTGTAACTTTAGTTGACTAACTAACGTTAGTTGTGCTATGATTCATTTTGTCACTTTGCACTCCATGCAAAAAGAACAAAAAATAAAAAATAAAATCATAATAATAATATCAAATTGAGCTGAAGGTGGCAAATTCCTAATAATGTACATAAGATACCTAAAATACGTTGCGCATAGCCTACAGCAAAGGTGTTTCAACAACAACAAAACACATCCACTTGCACATATTTGACAAACGGAATATCAGATCCTAATATGGCTAGCAAATTGTGAAATTCTGAATAAGAAAATTTAAATAAAAGCAGATCATCAGTCATTCAGCTGTTGTGGCTGCGGTGTGACAAGCAATGAAGGACGCGTCTCCATGGGAACCATAAAATGATACTACGATCAATAACGGTCGCCTTGAAAAACTTTTAAACTTACGTGTGAAAAGGTTAAGTAAAGGCTTACATTTAAATGTGTCTTTGTTTTGTTTTGAGTGTATGGTCAATAAATAAAGGAATTAAAAAGCGCCACAGTTTGAGAAACAGCTAAATGGGGTACCTCCGTTTGGTCAGGATTTTTCCTTTTTTTGGAGCTGACCAACAATTAAACAAATTGTTGTCTGGATGCCTTTCAATGTCCTTTCCATATTTCTATCCGTTAGAATGCACCGTCAGCTATTTCCTCAAACCATTCATCCCAGCGACTGCGCAACATAGTAAACAAACTTGGTAGAGAAAGCGGGTTGGGTAATACCAAGTCGGTGCGGGGGGTACATTACAGATTATTTAAAATGTGATACTATCTTTCTTGCTGGCAAATGTATTTAATATTAATTCAGAATATTTCATGTTTATTCTAATCTGAATGATGTGATGATATTGGGGGGGTTATATAGCTGGGTCTGATTTTTGAGGGGTCATAACCCCCCTAACCCCCCCCCCCCCCCCCCCCCCCCGCAAATTACGGCCATGTGTGTGTAGGTATTGGGCCATCACATGTATGTACCGAATTTCGTACACGTACGTGAAATGTAGCGAGCGGCGCACTCCGTTGAACCTTTATAGGTGGCGCTATCGAGCCATTTTACCCCGTCCAATTCTGAAACGCATATCAGGGGCCCTATCTTGCACCCGGCGCAAATGACTTTGTACACTAACGCATGTATAATTCCTATTTTGCACCCACACAAAGCGAGCTTTTCCCTCCACAGACGCACATCACTAAACTAGCAAATGAACTTGCGCTCCCTGGATGGGTCGGCGCAAAAAGGAGGCGTGTTTCAGCGCAAACATTCCCTAGTGCTATTTTGCAGTTCCAGAAAACAATAGGGGATTATCACGCTGATACGTAGTACTTCCAGATTCTGTGATCTTTGTGCACTGCCACTTCCGTTGAATCACAGATCTCGCTGGCAAACTGATGAAGGACTACACTAAGTTTATTTGTACAGCATCCCTGGTAAATTAGTCTGATTCACTAAAGTGCCAGCTGCAAACAAACGTGCTACCTTGTTTTATTTTAAAGTTTTAATCCATTTCTTCCTTATACTAAATTCAGTCGGGAATCCATGAAAACTTAAGTAGGGTTGGCGTTGTTGGTTAGATTTACAAAGTGGAACAGAGTAGTGATTCGTCTCAGGCAAATAGCATTCGTCTCAGGTGTAACCCCTCACACCCGGGTCCTACTCGCCCCGCTCCGAGCGGGCCTCGAACCCGGGTCTCCGGCGTGAGAGTCGGGCGCTCTAACAAGGAGGCTAAAGACTGCAGCCTCTAGCGTCTGTCGCTAGAGCGCCTATTGAGATCGGGGAGTGAGGTTTACTCGCACAGCAACTACTAGCTGGCCTCCGTTACACTCACCCCCCTAAACCTCACTCTCATCCGGGTCACAGCACCAATGTAACCCCTCACACCCGGGTCCTACTCGCCCCGCTCCGAGCGGGCCTCGAACCCGGGTCTCCGGCGTGAGAGTCGGGCGCTCTAACAAGGAGGCTAAAGACTGCAGCCTCTAGCGTCTGTCGCTAGAGCGCCTATTGAGATCGGGGAGTGAGGTTTACTCGCACAGCAACTACTAGCTGGCCTCCGTTACACAGGCATTGTTGAACTGCGTCGGAAGTGGACACGCAAAAAGTTGACAAATCCCGCTCATGAAACCCGGAAGTGTGATAATCCCTTATTCTGCCAGTCTAAGCTAGTCTAAAGTCAGTGGCATGTTGCGGTTGTTCATAATGTTATTTTAAGCTTGCATGCTTGGCCATAATGTAGCGGGTGCACAATATGCATACACTTTGATTCTCTCATCTACACAGATGCTGCAGTTTTTTTTTGTTGCAAATCATACATTATAACAAGGAAAAATATTAACACATGAGGGAAATCATTGTTAATGATGACAGTCATCACGCCTAAATCTAGCTTACACATTTATCCACATTTTTCAGGCTAATTGTAATAATGATGGACCAGACCTGTTTGCCCAATAGTGGCAAGACACATATGTAAATAAGGACATTTGACCAATTTAGTTTGTCTGTCAAGAATCAGGAAAAAAAAAATCTTCCATCCTCAGACAACGTCACTTCTCTGTCTTTCTCTGCCCTGACAAGAACGTTGGTCTCCTCGGGTGTGTACGCTCCTTGTGCGCGGCTGGTAAATCCACCATGATAATAATAATCCACCATGTAACATGCGCACCTGCTCTTAAAGAGCATGTTGGATGACGCACTGATTGGTTTATTTCACATTGCGCCCAAACCACACCTATGAATAATGAAGCTATTACCAACCCCTTTTAAACTTGCGTCGGGCGCAAGAGTCATTTATCCCGCCGGTAAAATAGCAATAGCACCCAAAAACCCACCCTCAAAGTAACTTGATACTTGTGTTTCAGATCATTAAAATAGGGCCCCGATGTAAATTTTTGCCAGTTCTGACAAGTGTGCAAAATTTTGTGAGTTTTCGTGCATTTTTAGGCTCTCAAAAATGCAATTCATTTCGTATAATAATAATAAACAGAGCAATTCCAAGACGGTCCTGAAACCATCGGTGTTCGGGCCCTAAAAATATACTTTTAACATTTGAAGTACATTACAAGTGCACATTCGATACAATTAAGAACACTTGCTTTTCAAAAGAGAATAACTTGCTCTGTATAATATGACTCTATATAAAATGACTTTTTAGCTGACATAACATTTCCATGTTGATATGTTTGTAATATAAGTTGGCATTGAATGCTATTGGACAGAAGGATTGTGTCTGAAAAGAGACACACTGGTCCTCAAATGTCAGTGAAATTAATTTAATTTACATACATTTAAACTTTTTTGATCATCCAGAACAAGAATAGTGACAACCAAATGAGTTGTCAAACTACAAGAAGTGATGAAACTGTCCAGCCTCATGCAGGCCTCACATGCATATGTGACATTCAAGGTTGTAAGACAACAGTGATTGAGCAGGGGTTGATGAAAGCTTAATTTTTAAAGGTACAATATGTAGGATTTTTCGCCACCAGGTGATAACGCAAGGTAATGATAACGCAATTTGATAACGCAAAGCATTATTGGATTATGGATTTTGTTGTCAAGCTGATGAATCTTTTATGGATAAGTGAATACTTTGATTTTTTCACATGACGGTGGTATGAAGCAGGGAATGATTGCTAATGAGAGACGCATACCTGCGCCACACGCAACGCGAGTCCTGCGGATATTAAAGAATAAGGACATTTCATTCTACCAAACAAGCAAGTGCTGAATTAATACTCACACAGGTCAGTTTATTAGAAAAATTAAACTTGAGGTGACGCAGCGCTGTTTTACTTGCTCTAACAGTTACACTATCACACTAAACGGCATTTAAGTATGTTGAATGTTGTTAGTTTGTTTGTTGGCTATATGAGACTAGCAGTAAGCTAGATCAACATTAGAATAACATATAGATCATATTCTAACATTTCATCATGTTGAACTAAATAATATTGATTAGTTTCTTTTATGTACATTTGCTCACCTGTCTAATAAAGTAAATACAACAGTCGCATCTCTGTCAAGTCGATGTTAGTCGCGGACGTGGAGCTCTCCGCATCTCGAAAGATTTTGATCTTCGTTTTAGTCCTCTTTTTTTCTCAATGTCTGCTTGCCATGGTTCATAATGTTTGAACAAAAACAACAACAGCATGAGCGTCTTGCTAAGCATAACCCAGTTGTCCACGTCTGTTGCCATGCAGTACAAGCGAAACCGAGGGTAACGCGGATATGACGCCATTGACTGGCCACTGCTCACACGTCCCGTTTCCTTGGTTAAAATCAAAATTTTCTCATGATTTTCAAATAGTTGAAAATATTAGGGATATTGTAAGTAATCAACTAAACTAAATATATAACATTGGCTTTGTGGTTTTTGGATATTTTACTGCATAAATCCTACATATTGTACCTTATTGACTAAAACACCCTAATTAAACTGAAATGTCACTTTTGATTGATTCATATATATATACAGTATATATATATATATATATATATATATATATATATATATATATATATATATATATATGCACTGGCTAGTACATGTCATTTTCTTTGATATTTATTAATGACTTGCTTTACTGTGAACAACAGTACAACTTTGCTTTTAGCCATAAAGTCCTTCCACCAATACAATTTGCAACTCCCTTCACTTCAGTAAGTAAAGTGAAACAGTTTGGGACTTAGAGTGGGACTTTATTTTTTTGGATTTTGAAAAAGTAGGCATTACATAATAGAATGAAAGCAGGAGGTTTGAGTTGAAGGGGAGACCATGAATTAGAGTCAGTTTTGATTTTTATGTTGACTTCAATTCATAGCTTTAGTAAAAAATACAATGGCAAAATGTGGATATATCGCTGATGAATAAAGCACATCTGTGCATAAATGGCGTCTTGAGGAACTATGTTAAATAAAAGGTCTATGTCAAATATTTAAATTCAACAAATGTCACAACACATCTTTAAATTGTGTTGATTACCAGGTACAAAGTCTGAAGCCAAGAAACATTCATAATTCATCGGACAGCTGGCTCAATGTGACAGTGCAATCTTTTATTTCAAGTTTTTTACAGTTCTTCCTTAACTTTCCAATTCTTGTTTGTACAGTTTCTTTCAGTCCCAGTCAGGCTGCCAGTTAAGGTTGTTTTGGTTTCTAGATGTGATGACCCATATAGGTGCAGAGTGCAAGTGCAGATATCTCTCTCTCTCTCTCTCTCTCTCTCTCTCTCTCTCTCTCTCTCTCTCTCTCTCTCTCTCTCTCTCTCTCACACACACACACACACGTATATGTATATATTTATTACTTTTTGATCACATATTTTAATCTGATTTAAAACACATATGTCTGACATTCGTTATTCAAAAACCTTGTAACTCCATTTAAACTTGATTTTGGTAAAATATTAATAATATAATGACTCATGCAAGTATCTAACCATACATAAAGCCACAATATTAACTTTGACACATTTAATTATTTTTTAAAAAGGCATTTTTTTTCATTTTCTATAAAAAGTAGCGGATTTGGACATAAGATTTCCGACTGCAACGACATGTTGTAATTTTTACAATAAAGGAGTAAAGGTTCTGATATGACTTTTGTTTAATTTATCTTTGTTTAATTTTTTTCCCATCACAAAAACAGACATTTTAACAGGGGTGTGTAGACTTTTTATATCCACTTTATTAACCCTTATGTGCTGTTGTGGCTTTTTTCAGCCACTAAGGGGTATTTTTTAGTCTTAATTTGGCCGTAACTTTTTCCTTGTTTCAGCAAATGGAATGATTTTTGGTGACAAATCTTATTTTGACACATATTTTGGGAAAATGCTTTGAAATTTTTCAAAAACTCAACAGTACACTCTGGGCAAATTCACTTTCGTTATGTTCGTGGCTGAAAAAAGCCACTACTTTAAACTGCTGTAAAAATGTATCAGATAAATATTTTTTTTCAAATTTTTTTGCATAAATCTATTAACCGACCTCAGTCCTGATCAAAACTACTAAATGTTTAAAAAAAATTCAGGATTTTAACTCTTTAATTGCCAAATTCATAAATGATGTCACTGATTTGGGAAAAAAAACACACAAAATGACTTATTTTCAATATAAAATATGATTGTGGACTGGATTTTTTTTTACCTTTTATCACAGTCTTGGACATGTCAAAGATTAGAAACAACATTGGTTTTGATGCATTGTTAGTTTTTGTGTAGCATCAGATTTTAACTTTTTCTCCCTCATTTACTGTTCGTGGCTGTTTTTGCCCCATTGACTTCCATTATAACCACATTTTTTGATTGTAAAGCCATGACACCATAAAATCATGCATTTTTGATTGTTGATGGTTTTCCCTGTTGGGAAAAGGTAAAATTTGTAATTTTTACTGTTGATAACCAGGTGGAACCATTTAACCCTTTAGACAGGCCTGTGCAAAAAAAAGCTTAGTTTCTGGCTTTTACATGGAGTTATATGGAGTATAATAGCATATTACAGTGTGTGTGTGTGTGTGTGTGTGTGTGCGGGAGTGTGTGAGAGAGTGTGAGAACTCACCTTGATGCGTCTGAGAAAATAAAAATATACACTTCAGCTCTCAAATCTACATGGAGTAAACAAAAACAAAGTAAGTGTATTTATGCATCTGCTGCCTTTTGATGGTGAGAAATGCAGACTAAACAAAAACAAAGCAAGTGGATATAAACGCTTGTCATTTGATGGTGAGAAGAGCAGCAAGCAACATGAGAAAGGGCTTGACTTGTAGTGAAGTTTTAGAGATGATTATGCAGTCTGACCCCTCCAGCGAGCTGCAGGAGGTATTGTCTTCTCACTCTGACCGCAGACTCAGGATAGTCAGATCCTGGTTTGGATATGGCACCCTCATCATCATCTCAAGCTTCCACTGAAGGCGAGGAGGATTCGGAGGATCCTGGATCTGGGTGGACTGGGAGAATCTTCAGAGGGACATGGTGGTTCTGAAAATCGCACGACCACTGCGATCATCCCACAGGCAACGTGTGGACTCCCCTCTGGATCTGTAGACGCCGGCCAAAATCAGCAGCCCCATATAGGCACAGAGATCTGTGGAGTCCACCCCAGTCCAGTTTCTCATTGTGCGGTGCCCATGGAGGTTGGTCATGCTGACAGTGAGGTCAGTCGTCTCCTCCGTAAAAAACAGATTGAACACAGAATCCATGTTCTGAACCATTGCGATAGCATAGCGTGTCAGCCCTCAACTCACGCCTCTTGCAGGCTGAAGAAAGGGAATGGTCTCCGCATTGGTGGAAAACCATACTTCACCATTTCTCCTAATCCACCCAGATCCAGGATCCACAGAATCCTCCTGCTTTCAGTGGAAGCTAGTGCTCCACTGAAGGCAAGGAGGATTCAGAGGATCCTGGATCTGTGGACTCCACAGATCTCTGTGCCTATATGGGGCTGCTGATTTTGGCCAGCGTCTACAGATCCAGAGGGGAGTCCACACGTTGCCTGTGGGATGATCGCAGTGGACGTGCGATTTTCAGAGCCACCATGTCCCTCTCAAGATTCTCCCAGTAAATCCAGATCCAGGATCATCTGAATCCTTCTCGCCTTCAGTGGAAGCTTGAGATGATGATGAGGGTGCCACATCCAAACCAGGATCTGACTATCCTGAGTCTGCGGTCAGAGTGAGAAGACAATAGCTCCTGCAGCTCGCTGGAGGGGTCAGACTGCATAATCATCTCTAAAACTTCACTACAAGTCAAGCCCTTTCTCATGTTGCTTGCTGCTCTTCTCACCATCAAATGACAAGCATTTATATCCACTTGCTTTGTTTTTGTTTAGTCTGCATTTCTCACCATCAAAAGGCAGCAGATGCATAAATACACTTACTTTGTTTTTGTTTACTCCATGTAGTTTTGAGAGCTGAAGTGTATATTTATATTTTCTCAGACGCATCAAGGTGAGTTCTCACACTCTCTCACACACTCACGCACACACACACACACACACACACACACACACACACACACACACACACACACACACACTGTAATATGCTATTATACTCCATATAACTCCATGTAAAAGCCAGAAACTAAGCTTTTTTTGCACAGGCCTGTCTAAAGGGTTAAATGGTTCCACCTGGTTATCAACAGTAAAAATTACAAATTTTACCTCTTCCCAACAGGGAAAACCATCAACAATCAAAAATGCATGATTTTATGGTGTCATGGCTTAACAATCAAAAAATATGGTTATAATGGAAGTCAATGGGGCAAAAACAGCCACGAACAGTAAATGAGGGAGAAAAAGTTAAAATCTGATGCTACACAAAAACTAACAATGCATCAAAACCAATGTTGTTTCTAATCTTTGACATGTCCAAGACTGTGATAAAAGGTAACAAAAAAAATCCAGTCCACAATCATATTTTATATTGAAAATAAGTCATTTTGTGTTTTTTTTCCCCCAAATCAGTGACATCATTTATGAATTTGGCAATTAAAGAGTTAAAATCCTGAATTTTTTTTTTAAATTTAGTAGTTTTGGTCAGGACTGAGGTCGGTTAATAGATTTATGCAAAAAAATTTGAAAAAAATATTTATCTGATACATTTTTACAGCAGTTTAAAGTAGTCGTTTTTTTTAGCCACGAACATAACGAAAGGGTAGTGAATTTGAACAATGCACAAGGGTTAATGTCGATGTATGTGAACGGCATGTTGTGATATTGCTCGACATCCATAAGCAACAGTTTTAGACATACAAGTTTATAAATACCTTAATAACAAGAGCATCCTTGCTTTGACTTGTTTGGGACACACACACACCAATCTGTATTTTTGCATTATTTCATATATCTTTATTTTCAGTAAATAGTGTGCAGTCCTCATATCCATGCAGATGTATCATGGTAAACTGCATGTAATGGCAAAATGTCTATGTCTCTTGTGTTTTCCAGGTATAAAGTATTGCTCACTTTGTGAAAGATTCATTTGAATGAGGTAACATGTTAACCTTGTTGTGTTATTGAAATTATACATCAATTGAAAGGCCAGTAGATTTTTGTTGAGGACAGGTGATATAACAACTTTGTGAAGATCAGTGTGTATTCATTCGCTGCAGAAAAGAAGAGATTTGCTATTTCATGTTGATTTAGAGCATTTTGGGCTTTTGATCATTTCTGTTGATTGGATTTTGTTTGATGACAAAGGGGAGAGAGAGGCAGAAATAATGCAATAGCAACTTGCAAGTAGGAGTTGGTAGAAGGAAATCACTCCTCCTTTCACCTTGTATCCAGTGAATCAACACAGCTGGTTCAGACATGTTGCTATGGTTATTCTCTTGACGGATGAGAAACACTATCTTACAGCCGCAGAAAGGCCATTAACTTAAAGCTAAAGCAGGCAGACTGGCTTTCATTGCAGTTTCTAGTATAATGAACAAAAAGATCATTTGATGTGGTGTTATTATTGACCACAGAAAGCAGGCAGTAAATTAAAGTTTTATTTATTCATTTATCTAGTATTTATTTATTTAGATGTTAAAAATAGACTACTTTCTCATATGTATAACACTGTACAATATAGTGATCATGGCTGTAATTATGTTAGATGAAATGTGCATCTTGAATTATTGGGTGAATTATTATCATACAGTTTATGATGGAGCCATGAGAACATATGTGAGAACAGAGATACAACTCCTAAAATGCTGTCATCCTGGGTCCTATGTTCCTTATATTTGGATGTTGGTCCTATGTTCCCTATATTTACATATACACATGAAAAAGGTTCTATGTTCTCAGAGTCTTGTGTTTCCTATGTTTATATACCACACGGGAACCTGAAAAAAAGTCCCAATGCTCTGTATTTGCTACAGTGTGGGAACCCGTCAAAGGGGGTTTCTTTTCTCCAGCACTGCCACATGGCTCTCAATATATTAGACTTAGACTTGAGCGAACTAAACAAATGATTGGAGTAAGGGAATCACAAAAGGTCACAGCCTCCTTAAGTTAGGGTTAGAAGTTTATAAAGTTGATAGGGCCCTGGGAAAACGAGTCCTGGCCTTTTAAAAAGTTTACTTAATGTGTGATAACAGACTATTGAACTGGAGAACATAAGACCTTGGGAACATAGGACCCTGAGAACATGGTATACAAATAAAAAATAGTAAAACAGAACCCTGCTTAGATGGATATCACATATCAACACCATGAAAGCCTTTGAAACCAAATGACACCATTATACAGTGTAGTATGGTACCCCATATAAAATATAAATAAATAAATGTCATATTAACTGAAAATAGAATAGATGAAAAGACTGACGCTTCCCTGAGAGACAATTAATTTTGTCGGTAACACTTTACGGTCAGCCCGGTCTCATCCCAAGACGTCATATAACTGACGTTTTGGGACGTCTTTTGACCATACGTCAATATTCGCCTTTTTAGGGCCCCCTTAAACGTCGGTAGATGAGGTTATGGGATCCTAACTCTACCCCATACCTAAACCTAACCCTAAACCTAACCCGTCACCTAACTGACGTTAAAGGTAAAGCGTCAGTTGTATGACGGCCCGGGATCGCCATCTACCGACGTTTAAGGGGGCCCTAAAAAGGCGGATATTGACGTATGGTCAAAATACGTCCCAAAACGTCAGTTATATGACTGTAACAAGGTTCAGGGAAGAAGGAGGCAGGAACCGGATAATAATAATAAAATAAAACTTTATTTAAATAAAATAAACAAATAAATTACCTGCCAGCAGCCCCTCGCGGACGACTGCTGGCTACCCAAAATAAAACATAAATACCGGCCAGCAGCCCCTCACGGACGACTGCTGGCTTACCAAATAAAATATAAAATACAAATAAAAGCAGGCCTGTTCCTCTCTCGATCATCCACTCCGTCGCTCCCCCTTTGGCTCCGCTCCTTCGTGAGAGATGCGAGACCGGTGTGCTTCACAGGTGCTGCTCATTAGCAATCGCACCACCGGCCTCGCGACTTTCTCTCACGTCCCTCGGCCGTCCTGCTCACCACATACCCCCATCACCCCTCACAGGCCGGGGGGTACACCCGAGACTGTGCCTACTCCCCCCCCCCGGCGGCGGCGATCCCTGGGGGGTATGGATCGACGAGCCGAGGGAAACGGAGACGGAAGCACGAGGAGCGACGGACACGAGAGAGGGGAGAGAGGAAAAAAAAAATAAAAAAATTGGTCCGGCTCCCACAACGCGCTGCCATTAATTGTCCCTCACCGGCTGGGCGATCTCCTCCGCGGTGCCCGGCGGTGACGCTGGATGGCCCTCGGTGGACGCCTCGACGCTCCCCCGCCCCCGGTGGACGGCGACGGCTCCTCGGGTGCCTTGGGCAGACGGCAGGAGTCCCCCGCTCCCTGCTCCTCCCCTTCACTGGCGGATGGCAGCAGGCTCCGGCCCACGGCAAGCGGCGGTGACTCCTCCTCTCCCTCCCGGAAGGCAGCCGCCCCTCCATTCCCAGGCGGTCGGCGGCGAGCTCGGGCGTCCCACCGGCAACTCACCCCAGCGCCCCACCTCGAGCGTCCATGGCCGCGAGTCCCCCGCTCCCTGCTCCTCCCCATCTGCGGCGGACGGCAGCAGGCTCCGGCCCACGGCGAGCGGCGGCGACTCGCGCACCATGCTCGATGGCACCGCGGATTCCCCACAGCGGCGAGGACCCTCGGACAGCGCGTTCCTCCCTCTTCCCGGGTTTCGGCACCAGTGTAATACAGTTCTTAGTAGATGTATAGGAAGAAGGAGACAGGGTCGGCGATACTGGGACTTGTACAGACTTTATTAACTCAGAATCAAACAAAACAAAAGGCGCGCACAAAGCGCGTTCACCGTAGTTTCTCTACAGCACAGCACAACTTCAATCAAACTCTTTCCACGCTGATTCAGCTCTCGTTGCTTTCTCTAGCACTCTTTCCTCTCGATCGCTGCACAAGTCCCAGTCCTTTCTCTCTCCCCGTTCTTCTCCCACTGTGCTGGCTTTAACCGTCTCTCCACACCAATCACTGGAATCAGACACAGGTGTTATCAATTGTCCTTGATCCACTTACTCACCGCACAGCCCCTTGACTCATCTCTCCGTGCAGACAGCGTGCCAACCACGCCCCCCTCACCACAATGACTTTTTGGGATGAGACTGTGTTATTACGGTAAGGGTACATGAATTATCATGAATTCATGTATAAGTTAATGCATGAATTATGCATTCATTCATGTGTAGTGGGACCTCTCTCTTCGGAGGTAGAGCAACTATAGAAATGCCACCACCGGCTGAAACGTGACTACGCCACCCTGTTTACCAGGGAAATATTAACACTATAGGTTTACTGTCTCACACCCGGAGACACGCAGGAACGTGATTGTCAAAAGGAGGGTCAGAGACGTGGATACAAAATATGCAAAAGTTTTATTTAAATATTCACACCATTAAAAACATCAAGAAAGAAATAGGTCATCAGCATTCCCCACAAAAGAAACACAATAGCTAAAAGGGAACCGAGGCTTAATGGCAGACACCTCTCAGGGCGCACCAGGCTTCTATATAACTCTCAACACCCTGTGTACCACAGCAATGCACACACATCGCAATCCAGTCCAGCACAGCACTCTGTGACGAGCCCACCACCACACGTAAGGGTCTGATAGAGGACTGCCCTAAAGCCTCGGCTCCTGCAATGAGAATGAGAATTACCACCAGTCTCAATACTCACAAAACACTTACACCAAGTATACATACACAATTACATAAAAATAACAAAAAATAAATAAAAGTCAAGGTTTGCCGTCTGCGCTGTGTTCCTATTAACTCACTGGCTTACTACCAGCACATTAGAAGGACAACAGACCTCAACAGATATTTGCAAAACACCACCAAGCACAATAACAAAAAATAGAAAATACTCAAAAGAAAATGAAGGCAGTAAACAAACAACGATTTGAAAAAAACTAATGAAACCTCCAGCCGTACGGTGACTCGGGCTGGAGGCAGGTGACACACAAAATACTTAAACTCGGCACACACGTGTTGAAGGAGTTGTTATAAAAATCTGGAGGTAAGCAGCAGCGTCAACCAGCGTTTCCCACCAGGTCTTATTAATCCTAAAATACAAACAAACATATTTGCGATACAATACAGGATTGGCGCTACACAAAAATGGACGTGTCACATACCTTTTGTTCATAAGCCGACGCCCACCTACACCTTGCCGGACATCATCATCCACAAAGCACGGGAATGCGAGAGGGACATGCACAGGGAGCGCGGCCGCCGCCCGCAGCCCACACGACGAGCTATTCCCACCACTAAACCCCGCACAGTTATTATTAAAACACATCGCAATCAAGGTGTCGACTAATTAGCCAACACACACATACATTACCTCAAGTATCGGAGAGACGGGACTGCCAAAGAGACAGCAAGAGAGGCATGCAACCGGAAAGCTGGGGCCGCCAACAGCCGCGAATTATCCTGAAGCTATAAACGACACAATCGGTTATCCCAAATCCTGCCCCTGTGTTCACTAAACGAGACAGGTAGCACATACCTCAAAGCGGAAACAACACCGAAAGCTGGAAGGGGCGGTCCCCGAGCAATGACGCAACTCAGACGGCACACGCACACAAGGGTGAACGATTCCTTTTTATATTGTGCCTCCTCCTGGTAATTGGCCCTCACTACCCCCAGCGCATCAATTTAATTACAGAGCCCCACTAAGTCCACTACACATGCATTAATATCTCATGAATCATCAGCAACTAACACAAGTTCAACGTTTTTCATTCATGACTTCATGAATGAACAACACCTTAATTAAAACATTAACTAAGACGAGCACATCATCATGAATTATGATTTATTACGTATGATCATGATGTTTTCTTTGTTCACAGTTATGCCACCTTTCAACAGCACATTGTTCATCAGTGTTTCAAAGGACCTAGTCACCACTTTAGTTAAGGGGCCACACACATGATGAAGTCATTGGTAGATAATGCTTAGTTAATGATGACTTCTGTATTTGATTTACAGAATGTGTGTGCTATGAGCTGTGATTGCTCTATTATGGTGTCTGTCCAATAGTCATCATTAACTAAGACTAGGTCACTGACCTAGACAAAGAACAAAGAAAACATCATGATCATGCGTAATAAATCATAATTCATGGTGATGTGCTCATCTTAGTTAATGTTTTAATTAAGGTGTTGCTCATTCATGAAGTCATGAATGAAAAACGTTGAACTTCTGTTAGTTCCTGATGATTCATGAGAAATAATGCATGAATGAATGCATAATTCATGCATTAGTTTATACATGAATTCATGATAATTCATGTACCCTTACTGTAAAGTGTTACCATTTTGTCCATATGCAGTCTGTAACAGTGGAGCTTTTGAGAGGGTAGTTAAGGTGTGGATCTAATCACACACAGTATTTATAATTTAAACCAAACAATGCAGGAATCAACAAGAACAGGAATTTAGGACAGAGGTCTTTAACCTCTGGAATGGACTGCGCATAAACAAAGAACCACCCCTGAACTGAGGAAAACAAAGATTGTAGCCTACACAAAGGGTAATGTGAACTGAAGTTGAGAAACATAAGTAACAGAAAATAACAAGCAATATAAAAACATGAGCCCTATTTGGACAGGACTAGTTTTCCAGAGGGCCATTTTAATTTTAGTGTCAGGCAAGATACTTGTCTGGATGTCTCTGCTTACTTATGTGGATTTATTATAAACAGCCACTTCTATAAACTTATATGAAGTTTATTTAAATAGGGTTTTAAATAAAAATTATACCAATAACTAATTCAGTAAAAAAATAAAAAAAATAAATAAAAAAAATAACCCATATACTTAATTCATGATGCATGCAAGCACAGCAGATGACCTTCTGTAACGCCCACGTCTCGAAAACACACTCTCCCACCTCTGTAATAAACACAGAGATGTTAGTCCTGTCTGAATCAGTACATTAAATCACAGATGTCGGGTCATAAGATTTGTAACTCAAACTAAGTTTGGAAAACTAGTCCTGCCCAATGGGCTATATGCACGCATAAATTCCGCATTTGACGCAAGGATGCTCGTCCATTTCCGGTTGTGGAGATTTAAGCGGAGGAAAACCGGGGAAAACGTGATTATGGCAGATTCTTCAAAATTTACTGTCCTCCCGTCTTTGAAACGAAACGTACATTTAGATGTAATTGTATATATAGTTATGTTTATTTAATATAATTTTAAAAAGAAGCATAAACACAATGAGGGGTGTCTGTTTTATCTCTTTTTGTTTCTTTAGTATAACCTTGGAGTATAAAATTCAATATAAATTCTCGGTATTGCATTGGACCTTATCCAGATTAGTAAGATTATATCAAATTTTATAAAGGCAGAATGACTAATCTCTTAGATGGTGTGTGACTATGTTCCATATCACAAATATGGCCAGCATCTGTGCATGATTCAATAGATTTATTCACATTATTTGAACGTGGTAAGGAAAAATATATCAAGCTCACTGTATTACATACACTTATGCTTATCCTAACAGAACTGAATTTTTCCATTAAACAGGTGATTACAGCAGGATTCTGCCTGGAGAGAGGTGTTTTATGACCCCATTCCCTGCCCAGTTACAATAGCCAGGACAAGGGCACACAATGAAGTGAACTTTAGCCAACTATCAAGTCATCTTTTGCCTGCAAATAATATTGTACTCTGTGTGTAAAAATAATATATTAGCACTTATTCTGAAGTTCCTATGAAGCAACTCTATCTCTAGTGCCAGTTTTTTTCTTTAAGTTGTCAAGTATTTTCAATATCTATCTATCTATCTATCTATCTATCTATCTATCTATCTATCTATCTATCTATCTATCTATCTATCTATCTATCTATCTATCTATCTATCTATCTATCTATCTATCTATCTATCTATCTATCTATCTATCTATCTATCTATCTATCTATCTATCTATCTATCTTGAAAACATTCAAACTTCATGCTTTTAAAACTTCTTCAAACTTTCTGGTTAGGCTTTTTAAAGAAAACTTAACGTTTGTCTACAAACCTTTTTAATCAAATTGTAAAGTGTTACCTTATTATATGGTATACATCATGTACACATGTTACAAGTACAACACTTTATGATTCAAGCTTTTTTTTAAAAGCCAGTATATTACTTTTCACCTGTGAACTTTCTTTTTTTTTGAGTGTCATCCTCTTTCTGACCTGACAACCCTAGGCTCCCTGTTTCTTGATCAATATTGACAACACAGAAGAAGAAAAAAACATTAAATTAGTGCAATAATATTATTGAGCCCTATAAATTAAGACCTAAATCAGAACATTAATGCATACAATTGCATACTGCATTTATATTGAATGGTAACACTTTACAATATGGTTTCCTTAGTTATCTATCTATCTATCTATCTATCTATCTATCTATCTATCTATCTATCTATCTATCTATCTATCTATCTATCTATCTATCTATCTATCTATCTATCTATCTATCTATCTATCTATCTATCTATCTATCTATCTATCTATCTATCTATCTATCTATCTATCTGTCTGTCTGTCTGTCTGTCTGTCTGTCTGTCTGTCTGTCTGTCTGTCTGTCTGTCTGTCTGTCTGTCTTACTTAACCAAAACTGTCATTCATATTGAAAACATTCAAACTTCATGCTTTTAAAACTTCTTCAAACTTTCTGGTTAGGCTTTTTAAAGAAAATTTAACGTTTGTCTACAAGCTTTTTTAATCTAATTGTAAAGTGTTACCTTATTATATGGTAAACATCATGTACACATGTTACAAGTCAAGTGCAACGCTGCATGATTCAAGCAAATAAGTTAGATAATGGCAGAAAATTAGGCAAAGTTATTCATCAATGACAATGAGCACCAAAATTCGGATACCACATTACAACTTACAGTTCTTGACTTTTTTGCGAAAAAAGTGTGAAGTGTTTTTTGCCGTTTTGAATTCCTTTCGACCTTCGACGATGGATTCAGTGCGGGTGCGGGTGCGGGTGCGAGCACGAGCGTGTGGTGATGCACGAGTGCGAGTGACTGATTACCATGGCAACGTAAAAGTCACGTGTAGATACAGTAGATAGGCGATCTTTTCTCTTTGAATTTTAAATCTGTATCTATAAATACACATTGGCTCGCGAAAACCTCAACATGTCGTGAACACTTCCCCTATGAAAAAGTGCGGGGGACAAATTTACATTTTATAAAATGTGGGGGGGACACGTCCCCGCGTCCCCCGCGTAATCTACGCCCTTGCTTGGGAACACATAAAAGTGTTAGTGTATTGAAGTGATAATGAAGTACACTGGGGGGAAATGTGATCAATAACTCATGGCAACATTTTTTTTTTTTTCATTAAGTTATGTAGTTAATTAATTAAATTATGTAGTTTCACAGTCACACATGTAGACTTTCACAAGTCAAAGCAATTCATTACTACTCAAGGTTTAACAGCTGATATGACTGGACAGCCATTTGGATTATAGGCCTACCTAATTTAATGCAGCAACAAATTGTTTTTTAGTGTACTAGGATCATTTACAGTTCATTTACCAGCAGTGAAGGTGCTGTGGGTCTGAGGAAGAGCTGAACACAAGGATGCCCTCCACAAGGTTCACATTTAACCCAAGGGCCAGCTCTTCTGCCTGGGTAATGTGGGGGTGCAGGACCACCACCTGTTTGTTTTTCTTTTCTTTTTTTTTTCTCAGCCTTTTTCTTGCTTTTATGAACAGACAAACGTTTATTAACAGTGCCTTTTTAAATGGATTAGTTAGTACAAATTACTATTAGTCTATGTACGTAGAATATTCTTCAATTTTACTTGTTCCTATGTTCTAGCAGTGGGTGTGACTCTGACATTACAATGAAAAAAGTTATTAATTATTTAGAAATTATTAAAATATAAACAAAAAAAATATAAAAATATATGCTGTAATAAGTGATAAAAACATCTAACTACAAACTTAATTTGTCTGCTACTTTTTGCCGGCTCTCTCTCCTGGCTTTTGCACACTTTAAGGTGTTTCCCGCGTTTTAATTAAGTTTTCAAATTCAACTTATCCTTCAAGCAATAACTCATGCTCTTCTGTGGAGAAAAAAGCTGAGCGCGCTCTTCGGCCATGGCGAACAGTCAATAGCAGCTTTTCTGATCAGTGTTTCTACTATCGAGACATATCCCCTTTTAACCCAGCGCATGAACGCGCAATCATCTCACATAACTCAATCCAGCTATATCATAACCGGCAGGAGTGTTCGAAGAACCAAATTAGCCGGATCATGAAGAGCACGATGATATTATTTTGGATGTCTCATTTGATCTCAGATGTTTTAAGCAACGTACGAAGAGCGGGCACCCGGTCAGTGACCTAGTCACCACTTTAGTTGATGGGCCACACACATGATGAAGTCAGTAATAGATTAATGCTTAGTTAACAATGACTAATTTGGACAGACAACTAAATAGAGCAATCACAGCTCATAGCACACTCTGTTAATCAAGTACAGAAGTCATCATTAACTAAGCATTATCTATCAATGACTTCATCATGTGTGTGGCCCCTCAACTAAAGTGGTGACTAGGTCCTTTGAAACACTGATGAACAATGTGCTATTAATGGTGGCTTAACTGTGAACAAAGAAAACATCATGATCATGTGTAATAAATCATAATTCATGATGATGTGCTCATCTTAGTTAATGTTTTAATTAAGGTGTTGTTCATCCATGAAGTCATGAATGAAAGACGTTGAACTTGTGTAAGTTCCTGATGATTCATGAGATATTAATTTATGAATGAATGCATAATTCATGCATTAATTTATACATGAATTCATGATAATTCATGTACCCTTACCGTAAAGTGTTACCATAATTCCTTGAATTGTCATAGTGTTTTAATAATTGTCATGAGGTTGAAGGGTGAACCCAATAACAGACAAGTATGTAACACTCAACAAGGTTTATTGATAATGAAAACAGAAAAACAAAACCCACGATGGGGCAAAACAAGACAGGATAGCATACACTAGACTAAGACTCAGACGATTGACTAACAGCTATGACAAGATAAACACTTCTTACAAGATAAGATGATCAACACGTAACTTACAGCTTAATTCTCACAAAGTAAGACACGGTAAGATAGACAATGTACCGGCACAGGACAGCAAACACAAGGGGATAAAATAGGGAGAAACTAATGAGGGAAACAGGTGATGCTAACTAGGCAATTATGACGGGACGAGGTTAACAAGGGGGTGGGGTATGAAACGAGACAACACAAGCACATGGCCCAAACAGGTCATGCGCTTGTACACAAAACATGGTTCTGCCATGATCCTGCCACAAGATTAGGAAAAATCAATGACATGATGGCAGAATCATGACAATAATGCCCTAATTATACAACTTAATTATAGACAGTCCCAGGTTAAGATGCATGTTTGATCTTTTTTAACTGAAAGCAACATATCTTAAAACATGGCATTATATTTTTTTCAAGATGTACACCATTAATGTTTTTTTTTCTATTGCTCACGTTTATAAAAGCTTGAACCAAGGCCTTGCCCTGTCTTAATCTTAGCCCTGTCTGTGAAACCAAGCCTTAGTGTTTTTAAATATTCAATGCCTAGACCTACCCATCACAGAAACTTTCAAAAAACTATATTTAAATAAAAAACATGTTTGGCCGACATAAGCATTTTTAACTAGTGTGGATTGTCATAATATTTCACAATATAAGTGAGGACATTTGGCCCTCACAAGTACAGCCAAATACTGTATGTACATGCACACACGCACATGCACACCTAAACCTACTCACCACAGAAAACTTTCTGTGTGAGTACATTATGGCAGATTGTATTAAGTACATGATACATTTTTGAATCAGTAATCCTTTAAAGAGTAATCCTTTAAACAACCTTTTGCAAAAAAAGTTACCTTGAATAAGCCATCCATTATCTCTAAATAAACACATGGCATGGCCAGCTATTCTTTTTATTCACCAACATTTATAAAACATGTAAACAGCGCAAGCCTAATGCAAAAAGGGGAGGGGAACTACACAAAGGCTTGTCAAGTGGTTTGAAGATGTTGAATGGGGATATGGAAGTGTAATTATCTCAGAAGGCATCACAGAGACGTTTTAATTTGGTGTATGTTGCACTTATCACTCATACAGTGAGTGAGACTGCTATTTTGACTTTCACTCATCTCTTGCTATGTCTTTTGTATTTCTTGGTTGCTCTTAAAGGTCTAACGTCTCGGTTACGGATGTAACCCTCGTTCCCTGAGTAGGGAACAGAGACGTTACGTCGGAATGACGGAGAATGGGGGTTTCACATAGAAAGCCAATCCTCTTCGAGTATTTAACAACGAGCCAATGGCATGAAAATGCCTTGAGATCACTGGAGCACCAACCTGAGGGTGGCTAAGAACTTAACTCCAAGAGTGGCAGATGGCTTGCCAAGGGAAGACACATGCTCAGAGAGGCTTACAGTGGATAATACACACCTAGCCGGCATCCAGAGCAAGTGCAGTGGTACCCGCATCAGAAGTGCTGGAGGACTCAGGGCTTCAACGGAAGACTCACTGAGGAATAACGCACTTATCCAGTCCGAGGAGTGGAATGGCGAGCAAGCGAAGACACCTAAGCGGGTCCAGTACTAGCGGGAGCGAGTACGCGAGAGGACACCGGCTCTATTCGCAGATTATAGAATCTTGTGAAGGTGTTTGGTGCCGCCCAGCCTGCAGCTCTGAATATGTCTGTTAGCGAGGCGCCATGCGCTAGAGCCCAAGAGGAAGCCACATTTCGAGTGGAGTGGGGCATCACACCAAGGGGGCACGGTCGACCTTGCTGTTGGTAAGCCAAAGCGATGGCGTCCACTATCCAGTGAGACAGCCGTTGCTTTGAGAGAGCCCTTCCCTTCTGGCTCCCCCCATAACAGACAAAGAGCAGGGGCTCGTTCTTCGTACGTTGCTTAAAACATCCGAGATCAAATGAGACATCTAAGATGATATCATCGTGCTAATCATGATCCGGCTAATTGGGTTCTTCGAACACACCTGTTGTTTATGATTAGTATCGCTGGATTGAGTTATCTGAGATAACTGCGCGTTCTCGCGTTGGTTTAAAAGGGGACATGTATCGATAGCAGAACCAGTGATCAGCAGTGCTGCTATTGGCTGTTCAGCATGGCCAAAGAACACGCCCAGTTTTTCTCCCAAGCAGAGCAAGCGCTTTTAATGCAAGGTTATGCTGAATTTCAGTCTTTAATTAAAACGCCAGGGAACACCTCAAAGTGTGCAAAAGCCAGGAGAGAGTGCTGGCAAATCTAGAAGACAAATTAAATGCGTTTGTGGTGGCCATGTTAGATGTTTTAATAAGTTATTATTATTATTTTATTTTTATTTTCATAATTTCATAATTACTTTGTTCATTGTAATGTTGAGTCACCACACTATAATAATGGACATGGTGAAAGTGAAGTACAAAAATATTCTACTTAATGGTAATTTTAGGCCTTATAGGCCTACTTGTCTCTTTTAAAAAGGCACTGTTAAATAAATGATTGTCTGTTTATAAAAGCAACCAGGAAAAAGGCTGAGAAAAAAATAATAATGATGCCCCTGACCCTGGCAGAAGAGCTGACCCTTGGGTTGAATGTGAATTGGCCTGTTGTGAAGGGCATCCCTGGGTTCAGCTCTTCCAGACTCACATCAGGGACCAGTAGCAGCAACACCTTCATCACTGGGAAATGAGATTTAAATTATCTTTGTACACTGTGAAATAATTTGTTGCTGCATTAAATGAAGTGGACCTATAATGCAAATTGGCTGGTTTAGTCATTTCAACCGTTAAATCTTGAGTAATGATAAATTGCTTTGTCTTGTGAAAGTAAAAACTGATAAACTTATGGTAATATCAAAATATTTTGCCATGAGTTATCAATCACATTGCACTGGAGAGTGAAGAAAACTTCTCAGATGACTGTCCTTTGGAGGAAGTACTTTAATTTAATTGATGGCTTTAATTGATTTCTACTTGTGCCTATGCCTATTATTTCTGACAAGAGTCCACATGTACAGAAAGGCCTACAGAAGAGTCTGCACACATCAGTGATACAGGGGTGGGCAGTGTAGAGACAACTTTTGCTTTTTATTTGTTGCATGAGGCATGGGTGACACAAACGACACAGGGTTAAATTTGTTCCCTATATGAGTCTTCAACTGAAAATAGACTATTTTGAAAAAACAAAAATCAGGGGGAGAAACAGAACTTGACTAAGAAAAAATTGCACTAGAAATAGAGTTGCTTCAAAATAAACTTCAGAGTAAAATCACACAGAGTACTATTGCTGACCTTGCATAATATCTTTTAAAAAGATGACCGAATAACAGGCTTTTCTTTACAAATAACTATTGAAATAAAACTCTAAGCAAATAGAGTTTTTCAAATTTATCTTGTCTTTTATTTTAGGCTTAATTAAACATTTTTTTTTCTTTTTCTGATGTTGGCAGTGTTGTGTAATATGGCACATGCAATGTCACAGGCCCTGTCAGGTGCAACCCTCAGGCTTTTTAGACCCTGAAATCTTCCCTTTAGTTGGCCAAAGCTCAATTCATTGTGTGCCCTAGAGCTGCATTGTAACTGGTCTGGGGTTTGGGTCAGGGAATGGGGTCATAAAACACCTGTCTCCATGCAGGATCCTGTTGTAATCACCTGTATAATGGAAATATGGGTAACACTTTATAATAACTACACGCTAATAATAATTAGTTAAGTATGAGTAAACCATTAACAATTAACAAAGTATGAAAATACAAGCATTAAACGCATTATAGATATGCTTATAAATCAAGAAAAAAGCATGTATGGCTATATTTATAAACTGCATATTAATGTCTATTAATGTTTTACAAATGATGAATTAACTGTTTACTCATGCTTAACTAATGATTAATAGCGTTCAGTTATTATAAAGTGTTACCGAAATATGCAGTTCTCAACATAAGTGTATGTAATACCGTGAGTTTGATATTTATAATTTTCCTTACCATGTTCAAATAATGTTCATAAATGTGAATCTCTTAAAATTCTTGAGTCATGCACAGATCCTGGCCATTTTGCTTTCACACTGATTTGTGATATAGAACATGGTCACACACACCATCTAAAAGATTTTACTCAGTCAAATGCCTTTTAAAAAAAGTGATATAATATTCCAAATCTGGAATATTAAAAATTGTAATAGTAATTTGGCTGCACTGTATAAGCCCCATTTCTGCTCACAAAATCCCTTCATTGAGGCCTTGATGGGAACATCTATGTAGGCCTAGTCTACAGTGTATGGCACCAATCACGTAAGTTAAGCCTGAGGGACTGTAAGTCATAATCGGCATGGTCATCATGATTGCATTATCTTCATTAAAAATTAGAATATACCCTAAGTTGGCAAAAAAAAAAAAAAAAAAAAAAAAAAAACTAAGAGCACTACTTTGTGAATGGCACGACAGAAAGCTTATCAAGTTCTCCGCATCTGTAATAATGTGTAAAGGAAGCCATTTGCAAATAATTTTAGGGCAATGCAAACATTTTGTGCTGTTGTTGAAGCCCGACATCGAATCGAACATTAATGTGCATTTCCAACAAAATAATAATGTATTTAAACGACACCCTCACGACGATCGTTTCACAAGAAAAAAAAATGAATCTCAGAAATTAGGCTACACTATCGCGCTGCGCTGAAGGACTTCCCGCATCAGCCGCGATCCAATCCTGTTTACATGAAATAAGCCTGCTCGCGAGCAGGTTCAAGCTGACAGACCTGTTGCTATGACAGCAAGTCCAGGATGAGCGTCGAAGAACCAAACGATCCAAGATCATGGCAAATCGCCAACAATCAAATCCAGCTAACTGAGTTAGCGACAAACGAAGAACGGGCCCCTGGTCTGAGGTCCTGAAACACCGCTTTCTGTTAACGTAGGCGCGGAGGCGATAAACATGATTTCATCAGCTGGGGGACCGAATGAGAACGCGGGCCCCGTCCACTCACTCTGGACCACGTGGGTTGCAACGTGCAAGACGGGGTGTGGACCGAGGAATTTCGTCGGTTTAGTTCCAGACCTGACGTCTTTTTGGTCACCCTGGCCACCATCCAAAGCATTATCTCACGTGGAGAAAATGGTTCGGGTTGTGGATAAGGGGACTCTCACTCTATTGAGCTCATTGAGTCTCAACCGTTATACATTGCGATGATCGCGTTCCCACTGAGAGAACGCGACACACCCACGAGCGCTGTCTGAGCGTGATCAAAGCCCAAACACGTCAAACAGTGTGCGCGCCCACCAGCTGATTCTATCAAAATACCGAACTCAGGAATACACGGGCAGATTGTCTTTAAAAAGACATGCCGCGTGCACATTCTTTCAGTGAGAGGAGAAACTCCGCGGATGTTGAAGCGACCAGGGAGAGACACACACGCTGGCAGACCACTGCTCAGATCGCAGGCAATGTGAAACTCGCTGGGTACCGCCGTCACACCAACACCAGAGAGTTCGCTCGTCTCGAAGAGGCGAGTCAACGTAGTAAACTCAGATTGTGTGGCTAAAAGTAAAGTAAAGAAGTTGTGGAGTAAAGAAGTTCTCTTGGCTACGAAGCGAAAACATACTGCGGTTGCGTTCACTTCCTCCTTTTATACCCACGAGGTGGAGCGGATGTACGCTATGCAAATTCCGCAGCCCCAAGGCATTTTCATGCCATTGGCTCGTTGTTAAATACTCGAAGAGGATTGGCTTTCTATGCGAAACCCCCATTCTCCGTCATTTCGATGTAACTCGGAGTGACTACGAAAGGGAACTCTCAAACTCGTTTTCATATAAAACACAGATCCAAAGTCTATTTAGCCCACTCAACAGCTATTTTGTTAATGCCAGGGGCAAACAGTAACTGGGTTTTAATGCCCTTTGGTTCTAAAGTATTTTCCTATTCATTTTCACCATATAAATTTAATAATAATTAATTAATAATAATAATAATAATAATAATTTGTTACATTTATATAGCGCTTTTCTGGAAGCACTTTACATAGAATGGGGAAATCTCCTCAACCACCACCAATGTGCAGCATCCATTCCACATGGAGCCAATCAGTATATGGGAATAATTAGATGGACAGAGGCAAGGAGCAAATTTGACCAGGATATGCCAGGATTAAACCCCTACTCTTTTTCAAAGGATATCCTGGGATTTTTAATGACCACAAGTCAAGACCTTGGTTTTAACGTCTCATCTGAAGGATGATGCTCTTTTGACAGAATAGTGTCCCCGTCACTATACTGGTGCGTGTAAAGACTCTGTTTGGGTCTGATCAAGGGGGAATTTGCATATCATAATTCATAATTGATAATTAATATTTATTCATACAGATTTGGATCAGACCAGTCTTATATGTTAATAAATCTCCCATTGAGGGAAGCTTTGTCAATTTTACCCGCATGCATGCATGTGCATCTCTGCACTTAACCACAAATTAATTGTAATTAATTACACGGACCACGTTTTACAAGACAGGTAAAATTAATTAGCTCGGACCCACACAGAACACAGGGTTAGCGCCCCCTGCTGGCCTCACTAACACTTCTTCCAGCAGCAATCTGGTTTTCTCAGGATTCTCCCATCCAGGTACTAACCAGATTCAGCCCTGCTTAGCTTCAGTGGACAAACAGTCTTGGGCTACAGTTGCTGAACATGCTGATTGGTTGAGTTCACACCACATTTTGATTGGTTGACTCGACACAGCATTTTATTTTAACCATATTTTTTTATCTTTTGACTTGCATGCAATAACAGTTGTTTGCTAATCGAATCAACAATGGAGTTTAAAAAATACGACAGATGAAATGACGACGAGGTTCAGGCTCTATTAAGCTTAAATTCAGGGGAAGAAATCAAGTGGGAACTGTAAAGTGGCACGCAATTCTACGTCAGCTGACTAATTTGCCTAATCTTGACGGGATACTTTAGACTACGTTACAGGTACAGTAACAGGTCTGGGGAAAAAAAAGTTTTTGGGATACATTTATGAGGATAATTTAAGTGGAAACGCTTCTATAATCAACGATTTTCATCAATCATTTGAATATTTTTAGCTGCCCACAACACATGACATACTGGTACTGCCACAAATCAGGCTAAAAAACATTCCTGCTGGTCCTGTCCTAGCAAAGGAATCACATTAGGAACAGCCATTAAGGCTGTAATTTTAGCTTGCCTACTGGTACCATTTTGAGCTTTGTTATTTCTCCTAATTTTTCCACCTCTGTATCTTTCCTCTATTCTTTTTTTGCCTTTACAGAAAGTATAGGTGGAGAGAGAACAGGATGCAAGGTGGGAGAAAGAGGGGGCCCGAAGCGCATCAGAGCTGCATGTCCACGAGGCCATTAGCTCCAATAGATCTTTGTCCTGTTGTCTTAAGTAGCTCTGAATAAGTGTGTCTAGAGGAGGTCAGATGAAACAGTGGGGAACTTCAACAAAAGAGTGAAACAAACGCATTGACAGTACACTCTTAGAAGAAAAGGTTCAGCGCTACGTATTTGGAACCCCTAAAAGGTTCTATACACTCTTAAAAATGGTTCCTCTGGGTTATATAGAACCCTGGGGTTCTGTACTTGGCAAACAGAACCTTTTACCAAAAAAAAAAAGGTTCTATATAGAACCATTTTGGAGTTCCATATATGAAGCGGGGGATGGAACCATTTCTGGTTCTAAATAGAACTATTTCTTCTATTAGAGTGTATTGGCCCTATACATCTGCAGGCAGAGTAGCTAAAAGGATTCAAGAAAACTCTTACGTAACACTACAAGTAAATGCCATCAAACGGATCAAAAGGGCAAAGGATGGCTCTAAAAGGAGCTTGCAGTTGCTAGAAAATCTGACATTAACCTTTTAAAGGTTTTCTTTGGAACTAGCATATTTGCAACAACTAGCAACATTTGCTCACTCCCCTAAACCACTCGTCATACCTGTATGCATAAAGTAAATCTGTTCTTAAAGTCCCTGTAAAGGCAATTCTACAAAAAATTGTAAACACATTATAAATGTCACAAATGTATTGCTAAAACATATTACAAAGACTGTGAACTGTGAAGTACTGAATTGTGGAGTTAGACCATTAAACAGTTTTTCACCATTGCTATTTTCCCTATTTTTTTCTGGATTTTTTAGGGCTAAAACAGGGCTCGCCGACACACTGGAGACTGATGACTAGTAGATGACACCCCCCCCCCCCCCAACAATAGAACACATTCGCATCAGTTCGGCGCTCAATCGCGAGTTACTGTTAGTACTATTATTTACAGCTACAGTTTGCTTGCTAGCTATGCCTTCGACACGGAAATGCGTAGGCTACTACTACCTGGATGCGAACATGTACCAGGGATGTGATTTTTCCGGATTAATCCGGAATTCCGGATTTTCCGACCTGAAAATGTGACCTACGTGAATCATGCAGATCTGTAAAAAAAATAAAAGGGCGAGGGGGACGGGTGTCGGCTGCCAGAGTGAAAAGGAGAGGATATGAGGACATAACTGGCTGACATGCGTACAGATTCTTCCTTCCTTTCCAAGTATCAACAAGGACGTACTTGCGTTTAGCTCGTTCAGCTTGTTCACCTGCTCAATTTCGTACAGTAGCTCTTGCGCTACTGTGTTATCGTTGTCAGTTTACAATAACATCACCGTTAGGTCCCCAGTAGGGCTGGGCGATATGTCGATATACTGTAGTTCAAATTTGCGCTATGATCCTTGCTCCAAGCAAGCTGCTGACTGCTTTTATAGAAATATGTATATCGTGCATTCTATCAGTTGCAGTTCTGACGCCTCCGTCTCAACAGCATTAGTGTACAACGCGACAAATACTCACAGAAAATATTAACGCAGAATTCAGCGCACCAGCGGACATGCCCCAAGCGTTTGAGAGCAGAGAATACTGCTAATTTTTTCAATTATTATATGTATATATATATATATATATATATATATATATATATATTGTATATTTCAATTATTATATGTACTTTGTACTTGCCGGCTTTTTATCATTCAAATTTGGCTGGGTGGCTAATAACACAGTTTTCTGTGTTGTGACAAACTCAGAACACATACTTAATTTTCACTTTACAGGGACTTTAAAGGGGTGGTTTAGCCGGCTGGGCTACCCCACATACTTTCATCAGATTTTACAGTCTCCACCTTCCCAGTACGCCCAGTGCACACGTGCTCAGTCCTTGCTGAGTGCATATACAGCTTCACTCCAGGGCAGGCCTATTCTGTGCGTGGCCTAGTGGGCACTTGTTCCCCAAAGTGTCGATTCTCTAGTCTTAAATAAAAAAGTCTTATTTTTCATAAATTTCACCTTTATTGTAATTGCTGCTTTCTCCTCCCTCATTTGAACGACCGGTTTACATCCTGATTCTATGAAACCACTCCCTCAGAAACATGCAGTGGGCTCAGATTGGTTAGTTTGGGCCGCTGTGTTGTAATTGGCTAAACTGTGTAGTGCACGTTGTCCTGAAACTTCACGCCCATTACTATTATGGGCGAGAGTTGCGTTCCTGTCAAATGTAGTTAGTAGTTATGTATGTAGTAGTTAGTAATGTATAAAACCCGTTGTAGTCCCATTCCAGTCATTTTTGTAGGCATTAAACTTCCTGATTTTTAAAAGACAATATCTCTGCTTACACTAAACTTTCAGCACTGCAACTTTGCAGATACTGTTCATGCACCAACACTATTTAAAATGAAAAAAAGTGAAATCGCAATCAACAACCCCTTCAAGTGAAGCATGGAAGTGATTGTCCATGTTGAATTTGATTTCCATCCAATTATTTTGATAAGCATTGCTTAGCTTTATTTTTTATTTATTTATTTATAAACCTACAAATAAATGCTTCAGAAGATGGCTTTTGGGGAGTTACGTTCTGTATATTTGTGATATTGCCATCTGAAGCTGTTTGGTATAAGGCTATCCTTATGTTGTTAAGGCAAACACTGGTCTGATCTACCTGAACTGTTTTGTAGCATGACTTTAGTATAACCAGCCTGGTCTCAATGTTAATACGTAGGTATTAATATGTTACATTTACAATTACAAAACATACAGTACAGGGTACAAGTGCCATATGAAATTTTCTTCTAAAATGATCATTTTTATCAAGCTTGTATATTTAAGTTCAGTGATTTCACTTAAATGGCAATGAAGATTACCTATTAATTGCCATTTAAGTGAAATTACTGAACTTAAATATACAAGCTTGGTAAAAATGACCATTCTAGAAGAAAATTTAAAATGGCATTTAGAGGCTTTTGCATCTGAACTCTTCATATATATATATATATATATATATATATTAACTCCACACGAGAATATATATATATATATATATATATATATATATATACATACAACAATAAATTTGCTGAGTTTAATAGTATGATATGAGTATATCAACCCAGCACAAGTGTGTGAAGAAGTGGTGCTTAACTCTATAAGAGCTTCCATTTCTCGCTGCCATCATCTATCAAATCCATGGGCTGATCAAACTCTGTTTATGGGCTCTCAAGGGTTCTCAAGGGTTCTCAAGGGTTCTCAAGAAAAAAAAAATCAGTAAGCATTGAACTATTATCAAACAGACTTTATTTAATGCTTAAAAGTGCTGACAGGGTGTCTTGTAACTGTTTATATCACCTTCTTTCTCTTGTTTCACTAGAATAACAATTCTTATTTGTTTTAGTAAAACTGTAATGGAGCAGAAAGGATATATATCAGGCACTGTCAGATAAGAAAACCTCCTATTGTGACAAACCTACATTTTCTATCTATGTAAGGCTGCTTAGCATATCTCTCCAGGGACTTCATTTGTGTCTTTATATTATCTCTGACTACCGTAACTTTTTTATTTGAACCTTTCTTTTAGCTATATCGCCCAGTTATATTAATAGTCAGCAAAGCCAATACGTTCCTTCAAACATGCAGAACGTGCAAAGGTATATACAGTAGCTGATGGGTCAGAGAGCAGACAAAATGAATGGTGGGTGAGGGAGGACTATGGACTTCAACAGCATTGATTGAGTGTCTTTAAAGAGCAGAGAGCCTAGAGTCACTTCCTCTCTCAGTCAGGTCAGGTGTAGGGTGAATCTTAGCACAGTGCTACTGCAGACCTAAAGACTTTATCTGGGAGTTTTCTCTGAGAACTTCACTAGTGTTGGTGTACATACTAAAAAAAGCTCTCGCTCCAAAGACCGTGTTCCACTCTGTCCCACACCAGCCCGTTCTCATCCCAAGGCGTCATATACTGATGCTTTTGACATTTCGTCTTCATCCAACACTCATGGCACCCTTTAGCGTCAATATGAGATGCAGAGATATATGGGCCAGAAGGCGCCTCCTATGGTCTAACCCTAAACCTACCCCAGAACTAAACCTACCCATAACCGAACAAAGCTCTGTGCGTGTTATATTGACCCTAATGGGTGCCAAGTGCATTGGATTTTGACGGAATTTCAAAAGTGTCACTATGCTGTTACAGTAATCAAATACAAATTGATTTACAACAATGCACTGTGGCTTTAATTCAGTTTGTATGGCTAAGCAAAAATAGACACGGTGGTGAAACGGCACTGATGCTGTTCCTGCGGCGCTGCTTCACCGCTTCTGTAAGCAGTGTGATTTTTTTAATCTTTTAAAGGGTTAGTTCACCCAAAAATGAAAATTAAGTCATTAATTACTCACCCCCATGCTGTTCCAACCCCGTAAGACCTTCGTTCATCTTCGGAACACAAATAAATATATTTTTGATTGAATCTGAGAGCTAGATCAGTCCTAGATAGACTGCCTAAGGGACTGGCTCTTGACGGCCCATAAAGTCATTAAAGAAAAGGTTTAAATATTCCATGTGCCTACAGCGGCTCAATTATAAGTTTATCAAGCGACGAGACTACTTTTTGTGCGAAAAAAACATAAATAACGACTTTATTCCACTATTCCATTACTTCCTTATGGGCGCATGCGCGAGAACTGAGACGAGGACATTCTCATTCGTCTACTTCTTGTTACCGGCTGCTCACCGCTTAGGAGTTTTACCGCCACCTACCGTATAAGATGATGTGCTGATATAGCTGGAAGCGCAAAACTTTCTGTTTACAAGCAGAGGAAGATGCGCGCTGTGCACTTAAAAGCCTTTAATCTTCTCAAAAAACGACAGTGTTCCTTATAATCCGGAGCGCCTTATATATGGATCATCATTTTATACGGTAGGTGGCGGTAAAACTCCTAAGCGGTGAGCAGCCGGTAACAAAAAGTAGACGAATGAGAACGTCCTCGTCTCAGTTCTCGCGCATGCGCCCATAAGGAAGTAATGGAATAGTGGAATAAAGTCGTTATGTATGTTTTTTTCGCACAAAAAGTAGTCTCGTCGCTTGATAAACTTATAATTGAGCCGCTGTAGGCACATGGAATATTTAAACCTTTTCTTTAATGACTTTATGGGCCGTCAAGAGCCAGTCCCTTAGGCAGTCTATCTAGGACTGATCTAGCTCTCAGATTCAATCAAAAATATCTTTATTTGTGTTCCGAAGATGAACAAAGGTCTTACGGGGTTGGTACAGCATGGGGGTGAGTAATTAATGACTTAATTTTCATTTTTGGGTGAACTAACCCTTTAACATGGGTACTGAAAAAAATACGCGCTGTTACGCTCTGTTTACTTGTGTGGTGCATAACACTCAAAATGGTCTCTAATACATGTGCTAGGAGTCCAGCATCTCCTTAGCTGGTACCCCTAAGGGCCAAACATGAAGGTTCCATAGCTCAGACAGGGAATGGCATGTCGTCCCCATGCATGATCCATAGCGTCCAGATCCAGGGGGGCTGGAGTAGCACCTTTCCCAGATCTGACTGATCACATCGGGATTGAGCTTCCCATCTGGACAATAAGTCTGCTCACACATTCATACGTCCAAGAATGTGAAAATCAACTCTAATGCGCTTTAGTTTTAATTTTTACTTTTTAATTTTGAATTTTTACACACACAATTCTTCTGTCTTTGTTTAATGAGACACATATTTTAATTCTACACTTTTTCTTTTTAAACCTCCTCACCTCTAGGTTTAAAGTTAATCCCTAATTGAGATTTAATTCTCTATTGGGTTTAAAGTTATGGAGCAACAGGATTTGATTTAATCTATTTTAAATATAAATTAAATCCAGGATCCAAATGATGGTTTCAATTTGCTTGTTTTTAAACAAGGTTTAAAGTTTGGTGCAACAGAATTGCTTGAAAAACCTTGATTTAATCCAGATTAATCTTCATTGGTGCAACCCACTCTGTCTTTTAGAGGACCTATTTTATTGCTTCCTATTTGTTCTAGACTGTTTTATACTCTCATCAGTTGAGACATGTCGTTTAAGTTATATCGTTTCCATGCCAAATGAAGCAGTATTTCAGCATCGACCAAAAAGGAGAGAAGGCTGAACATTTCCAGAGAATTTCTCATTTAGCTGCAGTTTTTCCTCTTTTCTTTTCAATGAGCTATAGTTTGCTTATTAGGCTCATAAATAAGGGCAGGAGATTGCTAAAAAATAAGGAAATTATAAGTTCTGATTAATCAGTCTGTATATTTTTTTATTGAGTACATTGTTAATTTACCAAAATTCTTATAAATATTTACATTTACAAATATTTACATTTTTTATTTATGACACTTTGATTTGTGTTATTGGCAATTAAATATCTAAAAGAAATTGGAGGAAAATTGGATTGCAGTCAAATTTGCTGTAGAATACAACTATATACTCCCATTCACCACTTTTTACGTCAATTATATTGGTTCAATTATGTACAGGTTATTGGACTGGCGTCCAATCACAAAAGATTGGACATGTTGTCACTTCTTCTTGAGTCTCTCCATTATACACTCGGTTTGAACATAAATATTGAAATGTTCAGTGCATGTCTGTGTGAGGTAAAAAGACACAAGCTGTTGTAGCACTGCCCCCTGTGCTGGGAGCAACAGCTCATTTGCATTTAAAGGTACAGACACAAAAACGGTGCATTTTTGCTTACCCTCAAAAAGTGACAATTTTAACATGCTATATAAATATATGTGTGGGATATTTTGAGCTAAAACTTCACATACACACTCTGGGGATATCAAATACTTATTTTAAATCTTGTGAAAAGGGCATTATACCACCCTTTTAAGGCAAAGACTGACTGTGCTGTACTGCGTTGAGGGCATTAGTTCTCAATTTTCAGTATGTGCAACCCTCCGCTCTTTATATGTCTCTTTCAAATAACCATCTAATTTAATTAAATGACATTTATTTCCATTTAAATATGGAATATACCATGGAGTGTGGCATTTTTAAAAATGACAATATATATTAATTAATAATAACTTAATATTTACAGTATATATATGCACTACATACATCTGTGCATGTATTTTAAATGAAAGTATGGTCATTAATATTGTATTTATTTACAGAAGTATATGTGCTCATACCTCAAACTTCTCTAATATGCACTACTGAAAAGTATGTGTACTTCTGTATGTGATGATGTTGCAGGGTATTTCGAATGAAAGCATTTTGTCAATTGAAGTGAACTTCAACAGTTATCCTGTGCTCATGGAATAGGGAGAATTGAACACTACATAGGGACCCTGTCAGTCACAACACAGCTCAGTTCATGGGGAGGGAATTTGTTTTTAATGTTATACATTTATCCAACTTATTAATTCCTTATTATTAAAATGATTATTTTTGTTGATTTTTTTTTTGTCTGAGACTCTTTACAATTTTTATTTAAGGGTTTTTTTTTTATTGCATAATTGTTATATATAAATATTTTTTTTTCATAGAAAGCCTATAATAAGCCAATAAACTTTCTAAAAAAAAAAAGATTCAGTAATTGGAGTGTGGCAACTATATCCAATTTCCTTTTAATATTATATTACCGATGAATGAACATATAGGCCTTCAATATGTAGAACTTACTGTGGAAAATATTGTGTCATGATCAAAAGGGATCAAATGGCAAATTGGCTCCTTTGGAGAAAAAATGTTAACAAATGTTTCCTAAAAGATAATCTGATCTGAGCAAGTGAATAAAATGGAAATTATACAACACCAAAGCACATGTTTGCCCCCAGTCTCATGGCTGCCCTATTCATCGGGCATAACAAAATATGACGCCTGGTTCCTGGAGGAGATCAGACCACTGCTATACCTTTTTCAACGACCAGATATGTGTCCTCAGTGTTCTTTTATATTGGGAGTGTGAATGTGAGAAACGTCACGCTGATTGTAATGTCAAATGAACAGCAACCAACCCTTAAACATTTCCCCTTTAGTTTTAGCATTACACATCGCAGCACTTGGCTTGTCAACAGCCCCGGCCATGCCACAGCCTGTGTGGTCACAACATTCTAATGAACTGTCAGAAAGGAAATTGATGGTTTAACACTGGCAATTTCTAAATTAAATTTACTGCTGCATGTAAATTGTCACAGCAAATAACAAAACACTTTTGCAGCTGTATAACAGATAGTCAAGGCGAGATTTAGCCCAAATACCGTTTGTTACAAAACTACTATGTCACCAGTCATGATAAAATTAGATGCCATTTAAATATTAAAATGTGCTTTAAAAAAAAAAAAAAAAATGTGTGATTGCATCATGTTCATGCATAATATATTTACTTATAATATATTAGTAAATTAGAACTAATTACTAAATTACTTTTACATGTAAAATTCCCAGTTCCCTTTCGTCCTGGGAACTCTGATGTGTCGTCGGGGAGTTCCCTGACGAATTGGGATCACGCTAGGGAACCTGATTACCTCTGATAGAATTAACAACGAGCCAATAACCATTGGCATGCAATCTTTGCATTCCATGAGCTGCCTACAAGCGCGGATATAAAAGCGGAAGCAAACATTGCATAGATGCTTTTCGCTTTGGAGCCTCTCAGAGCTTACCTGCTGTTCTGAAGAAGACGAGCCTGGTGAAGAAACGTTCGGGGTGCTGGTGTGACGGTGCTTCCAGTGGTCTTCGTCTCGAGTGCACCACGCGGTTGCAGTTTCCGGCAGTGTCTGCGGCGGAGATCCCTCAGCGCTTCGGCACTGAAGAACAGTTTCTTTTTTGTTTTCTTTTCTTTTCGGGTTTTCTGAAAGAGCTCCACGGTGTATTCGCATCCTTTTCAGGATATCGAATCGCCCGTGCGTTTCTGGATGCGGTCAATTTCTCCCTCAGGCTGATGGCCACAAGTACTGCTTCACGTGTCTGGGCTTAGCACACGCTGGGGCGGCGCTTGTGAATGAGTCATGCTCTCATTGCGGGAATATGACTCTCGCGATGCTACGTTCGAGACTGAGATCTCTGAGACATGGGGGAGTCCCTTCAGAGAACCTCTGATCTAGTTCGTCTCCTGGTTCAGTTCAGCAGATGGCTACTTCAGTGATTCCTGTTGGTGAGCGTATGAGGATTACTGTGAAAAACGCGACAGGTGAAAGATCCTGTCGGGTGCCTCACGCCTCTAGCAGCACGCTGCCATCGGCGCTTCCGGTGGAGCGGCCGGAGCCCCCTCGGGCGGTTCTGGTTGTCTCTTTTGGTGCGCCACCTGAGGATCAGATGTTGATCTCGGCATTGGAGGAAGAGCAGTCTTCTGGAGTGTGGTGGCGTCGGTGGAGCCTGACCCAGAAATGGCTGCTATGCTCGAACGGGCGGCTGCGAATGTGCCTCCACCGGGTCCCGAACCTTCCCAGCTGGACGATTGGGTTCGCGGAGCGGGTCGTGTGGCTGCCCCACGGCCTGCTCCAGTCCCTTTCTTCCCCACAGTGCATGAGGAGTTGAGGAAATCTTTGTCAGATGGAGGCAACCTCGCTCCTCCTTTCTCACCACCCTGGATAGCGGGGCGGGCGCATGGGTACGAGGGAATCCCCCCAGTGGAGCGGTCTGTCGCGATGCAGCTGTGTCCGCAGACTGCCTTCTCCTGGCGGGGTGCCCCTTCACTCCCCTCCCGCGCCTGTAGGTTTTCCTCTGGGCTGACCAGGGATGCCTACAGTGCGTGTGGGGACGCCGCCTCCGCCCTGCACGCCATGGCGCTTTTGCAAGTACACCTCACAAAGGCGCTTCATGACGTGCAGGCGGGGGGTCCCTACCTGGCTCTGCTGCAGGAGCTGCGTGTGGCGATGGACTTCACTCTCCGAGCAACGAAAGCCCCTGCATGTTCGCTGGGTCGGGCGATGTCCACGTTAGTGGTCCAGGAGCGCCACCTTTGGCTGACCCTGGCAGATATGAGGGAAGCGGAGAAGAACAAACTTCTCAACTTCCCCGTGTCCCAGGGCGGCCTCTTTGGCGATGCGGTACTTGGCCCTCCGCCCAGAAGCAGTCAAAGGCTATACGGCACGTCCTGCACAGGAGGCGGACTGCTGCAAGTCCTACCCCTGTGGCTGTACAAGCCCCGGCTGCTTCCCGTCGCCGGGGTTGCTCCTCGGCGCCAGCTCCTCCTCCAGCGCAGACCACCAACCCTGGAACGAGGAAGTCTGGTCGCAAGAGGGTGGCCCAACCTCCTGGCCCCCTCTCGTAAAAGGAGGGGAGGGAAGCGTTCCTGAGACGGGCGACCTGGTGGAGCGACAAGAGACTGCTCAGGAGACTGCTCCTCTGAACACCTCCTTCCCCGGGCCGGGCAGAGAATGTTTTGTTCAGTTTGGTTTCTGTACCCAAAGTTTCAATAAAAGAGCGGTTTCCTTTTCCTCCTCCATGTCATCTTCGGTCGAGACTGATGTGCACTCAGTCTCCTCCAGCCAAGAGGGTCCGAACGGCAGTAGATGCTGTCCCCGAGCACAACCGTGTGGCAGACGAGCTTTCATGGTTGCCTCCCCTGCCAGGAGAATGGTGACTCCACCCCAAGGTGGTCCAGCTGATCTGGAGTGTTTTCGGAGTCGCACAGGTAGACCTGTTTGCTTCTCCGGAAACAACCCACTGCCAGTGGTTTGACTTCCTGTCCGAGGGGACCCTCGGCACAGACGCCCTGGCCCACAGCTGGCCCCGGGACCTGCGCAAGCATGCGTTTCCCCCAGTGAGCCTTCTTGCATAGACTCTGTGCAAGGTCAGGGAGGACGAGGAGCAGGTCCTGTTAGTGGCGCTGTATTGGCCCACCAGGACTTGGTTCACGGAACTCATGCTCCTCGCCCCTCCTTGGCCGATTCCTCTGTGGAAGGACCTTTTTTCTCAGAGACGGGGCATTCTATGGCACCCACGTTCGGACCTCTGGAAACTCCATGTCTGGTCCCTGGACGGGACGTGGAGTTTCTAGGTGATCTACCACAGGAAGTGGTAAACACCATCACTTCTGCTAGAGCTACCTCTACGAGGCGCCTCTATGCTTTCAAGTGGAACCTGTTCATCGAGTGGTGTTCCTCCCGCCAGGAGGACCCCCGAACTTGCCCGATCAGAGTCGTGCTTTCTTTCCTACAAGAAGGCTGTCCCCTTCCACCCTCAAAGTGTATGTTGCAGCAATAGCTGCGCATCACGATGTAGTAGAAGGTAAGTCCGTGGGGAAGCACGGCCTGGTCATCAGATTCCTTAAGGGTGATAGGAGGTTAAATCCGCCTCGTGTTTTCCACTCTGCACCCTCTTGGGACCTAGCTCTGGTACTGAGAGCTCTCCAAAGTCCTCCCTTTGAGCCTTTGCTGACAGTAGAGCTGAATATCATGTCCATTAAGACAGCGCTCCTGTTGGCATTGGCCTCTTTCAAGAGGGTCTGGGACTTGCTGGCTTTCTCGGTCAACGAATCGTGCCTAGAGTTCGGGCCGGGCCTTTCTCGTGTTATATTGAGACCCCGCCCCAGATATGTGCCCAAGGTTCCTACCACTCCCTCGCGGACCAGGTAGTGAACCTGCAAGCGCTGCCCCAGGAGGAGGCAGACCCAGCCCTAGCTTTTCTCTGTCCAGTCCCTGCGGGTTTACATTGACAGAACGCAAAGCTTCAGGACCTCAGGCCAGCTCTTTGTCTGTTACGGAGGCCAGCAGAAGGGGAAGGCTGTCTCCAAGCAGAGGTTAGTCCACTGGTTATTGGATGCTATCACCCGAGCGTATGAAGCTACGGGTGAGCCTTGTCCTCCCAGGTTGCGTGCTCACTCCACGAGAGGTGTTGCCGCCTCCTGGGCTTTGGCTCAAGGCACCTCGAAGACAGACATCTGTAGAGCTGTGGGCTGGGCGACACCGAACACGTTCACTAGATTCTATAGCCTACGTGTCGAACCTGTTTCCTCCCGAGTGTTCGCTACGGCAAGTGGTGCGAGGGAATAGGTTGTGTCGGCTTGCTACGCCACTCCGTGCCTCAGCCGGATACGTGCGTCTTCTGCTCCGTTGGAGCCCTACGTCGGTTAGCCTTGGGAGTTCCTCCATCACCCCTCCGGTGCCTGACGTGGCGGACCGCCAGGCGCCAGGTCTACTACCTCTAAGGGAGTTGTTGTGTAGACTGGGTGTTATATCCAGTGGTCTCTTCGGTGACCCTTATTGCCACGTGCAGTCCAGCCGTGTCTTCCCCTTGACAGACTCATTCTGTTGTCCCTGTTGAGTACGCTCTCATTCACTGGGATTGGGACCACCTCAGGGACTTCCATATGTTTCACTATCCACCTAGGCTAATACATATGTGTATTTAAGGCCTTCTTCAGGCGGCTGGCTTCCGCAGCGTTCCCTTCCCCTTCTTCGGGTTGGGCACGCTTTCCCAGTGTTATCCAATGTCCACTGGTTGGGTCTTGCGGAACAGCAGTGTGACTTCCTAGCTAGCTACCATTATTTCTGAAACTGCGTGGGTAGCGTCGCTGGGCGCAGGAAGGGGCCAGCACCATGGCGTTTTATTAGGGATCCCAATTCGTCAGGGAACTCCCCAACGACACGTCGGAGTTCCCAGGATGAAAGGGAACGTCTCGGTTACGTATGTAACCCTCGTTCCCTGAGTACAGGGAACGGAGACGTGTCATCCCTTCGCCATGTTGTTGTACCTTCGCGGAGGACTGGACTCTGTTCGGCTCCTCAGCGAGAAGCGTCTATGCAATGTTTGCTTCCCCTTTTTATATCCGCGCTTGTAGGCGGCTCGCGGAATGCAAAGATTGCATGCCAATGGTTATTGGCTCGTTGTTAATTCTATCAGAGGTAATCAGGTTCCCTAGCATGATCCCAATTTGTCAGGGAACTCCCCGACGACACGTCTCCGTTCCCTGTACTCAGTACATCAGTACATATGTACTGAGTACATACGTAACTGAGACGTTTTCACTCCTGAGAGTTTTCAATATCCAATTTGATCTGACTTTAATAGACATCTTTTTCTATGTAAACTGACTTGGTAAACAGACCCTAATGCTGGGGTCTCAAACACTGCTCCTGGAGAGTTCAGCTCCAACCCTAGCAAACACACTTGAATAGAGATGTTTAGGGTTTCTTGAAAATGACAGGCAGGTGTGTTGGAGTAGGGTTGGAACTGAAGTCTGCTGAAAGGAAGCCCTCCAGGATCAGAGTTGTCTGTGCTAACCTAGCAGCTATAGTTTTATAGAGCTATAGTGCCTTAGCTAAATGAGATCAGATTGACAATGACAAACCTGAATATGATTCATTTGCAGGAAAGCGCACATCACGTATACTGCGTGAATGAACCATAGCATTTTATTCTGTTAATCTTCTTGAAATAACTAATCCCATTAAAGCTCTTCCATCTCATACTGTATCTTGGGGTTGTGAAACAGTAGGGGGTTCAAAAACCAACACACATGTAGGGTACCCTAAAAGGCAGATGTTGACGTATGGTCAAAAGACGTCCCAAGACGTCAGCTATATGGCGTCTTGGGATGAGACTGTGTTACAACTGCATAGATGAGGGATGAGCCACACTTCATTGCCCAGAGCAGATCTCAGCCATTTCAATACAGCTGACCCCCGAATGAGGTGCATCGTGGTAAAACTGAAAGGATGAATGACATGCAGCTGACACAGCGATGAAATTGCCCCACCAGCGCCATCTCACTGCCCATCAAAATGAACCAATATTCTAAGTGACAACTGATTAAAGGCTACATTATCAAAATGAGGGGTAAGTAGAGGAAGAAGGAGAAGCATATTCCGCAAAGCTAGAGGAGGACAGATTACAGCGACAGTTCCTGGGAAGGAGGAGCGACAGTCGTGAATAATGTAGAAACGAATCTCTCTCCTGGTGTCAAATCACACTCACACTGTGTTGTATTGTCCCTTAGGGCGTCGCCATCTAATAAGTTGCTAACTGAGGATATATTGATTCATTACAAATATCAGCCCTTAGAATGAGGCAGAAATCTGTGCTTCAATTAATGGTCATCAAAACAATCAAAAGCCTCTTTAAGAAAGCATGAATGGAAGGACAATGCATTGGCCCCATTCAAATCATGTAATCATCAACAGCCTAAATGGGTGGAATTTATTAATACAGTGACAAATAGAATCAAAGCGGTAAAAGCCAAGGGGCTTAATATAACTCTGAGACATTTTAACCGCTGCAGGATGAGAGAAGAGTGCGAGTTAGATAGAGTTAGTTAGCATAAACTGATGTATTGGACAGGCCAATTACACTGCAATAAATGAATTAAAAATGCGTATTTTGTTTTGTTAGTTCCAAAAAAATCCAAAAGCATTGTTAGTGTATAATAACTCTTTTGGGTCTTTCAACACATTAGAGAGACTGCATTTATGTGGTTGTTATTTGTGCATTATTTGATTATAGATAGACCAGCTTGGCTGTTTTAAGGTGCAGTGATCCCTCAGTCACAGAACACTAGGATTCATAAGGTCATTTTTAAATTATGCTTTCAAGAAATGGAAGAGACAGAACTTTATAAAAAATAAAAAAATAGTTTATGAATAACTTGTTCACAAATTCAACTGACCCATTTTTAGCATTTTATTAGAGATTCATTTTCTAAAGCATACTTCTAACAGCTATCACTCACCTGCAGTTCTCGCAGTACTCCTGGTCGGCCACTGAAGCTAAATAGAGACACTTCTTGAGAAATCTAGGTTGATACTGAAAGATGTGCCAGTGGGGCCAGCAGGGGGTGCTCACTATCAGTGTGGGTCCTAGTACCCCAGTATAGTGATGTGGACACTGTACTGTTAAAAGGCACTATCTTTTGGCTGAGATGTTAAACCGAGGTCCTGACATTTCGGTCATAAAAAAATTCCAGTTCTAAAAGTATGGATGACACTGTCATCCTGGCCAAATTTGCCCATTGGCCTTTGTTAATCCTTACCTCGAAATCATACCTAGCTACATGGCTTCACCACTCTCTTTCCCCTCCAAAAGATTTGGTGGGTGTTCTGGTTCACTTTGGCTAGCGTTGTATTATCTAGGTGGAGGCTGGACACCGGTGGTGGTTGATGAGATAATCCCTCTACAATGTAAAATGCTAAAATTGCCATATAAATGTACTTTAATAGTATTATTAACTTCTTTTTTTTTTAAATCCAATTTTCACAAACATTATGAATAGAAAAGAAGGCTACAATTTTTTTTTAATTAATTGATCAAAAAGTTAGAGAACCCTGGTCTTCTTCTTCTTCTTCTCATATTCATATGATCATATTATCATTATAATTATTATTAGACATACATACTTACTATTTTTTGTCGTTGTTTAAGTTTTAAATGAATCAATAAAATAGGCCAATACTAATTAAATGTAAGTATACTAGCTGCATCAGAAAAATAATTTTCGAAATATATATATATATATATATATATATATATATATTAGGTATAACAATACTTAAGTATAACAATAATAGGATAATAATAGTATTATTTAATTATTTTAATAATAGTATTATATAATAGTATTATAATAGGATAATAATTGTATTCTGGACTGACGCCTTGGGAAGCATTTGACCATGCTTCAATATCTGACGCTTTAGGCGCCCTTTAGCGTCAGTTAGATGACGCCCTAGGATCGCGTGTACCCTACCCCCACCCCATACCTAAACCTAACCGCGTCCTCTAACTGACGCTTTCCTTTAGCGTCAGTTAGATGACGCCGTAGGATCGCGTCATGTAAGTGACGCTAAAGGGCGCCTAAAACGTCAAATATTGAAGCATGGTCAAAGGTGACGCCTTGGGGTGAGAATGTGTTGGTTCCTCCAGATGCTGACTTTAACATAAAAGATCATCCAGGAACCATTTAAATGTTAAAAGATCTTACAAAAACCCTTTTATAGCATTCAAGTTGCTCTAATTTCCCCCAAAGCACTTCGAGGTCTCATGGTAGTGAAAAGATACCTCCAGAACCTCTGAAATGAATACAAAGTGCTTCAAGGATCCCATAAGTTCCAGCAAGAACCGCTAAGATTGTCAATGCTCCTCCAGTAACCCCAACTCTATGAAAAAGAGCTTTGAGGCACTTAAATTGTGTTTTTAGGTTCCTTGAGTATCCGACAGGATATTTGAGGCACCTTTATTTTTTACAGTGTAGTTGCTAAGTTACTTACAGTCAGTTGAATGTCTAAAGTTGACTATCAAAATAAAGTGTTACCAAATATTGATCTTGACATTGTTAGCCTCTTGTCTTTTTTACATGTCTAACTTGCACTTATGACTTAATTCCTAATTAGTGTGTTTCACCATCAGTGTGCAATGCGCGTGACGTGTACGGCAAGTGTCTCGCGGAAGAACATTGTTGCCGGAGCTACCTCTCTCCTCCGCAGCCGAGCTGACCCCCTTATAAAATAGAATATAAACACTTAATATAGGCATACCATAGTGATTCAGGATAAGTCAAAATCTCAGTTTGGAAAATGGATTTATGATTTACTTGTCCATTTTAAAACATAAAGCATGAGCAGCAGCTGCTGATACTACGGTCTTCTGTTGCGCCTGCGTGAATTTACAGGAGTACATGACCAAGCATAAAATTTAAACAAGCACATTCTCTAAATACCTGCGAACAACTTGACACACCAACAAACACATAATTTTACTGACAACTGCTTCTTTAATCTCAGAGTTCAACATGGGATTCGAAAATGCTTACTCTTAAAAGATGGGTCTTTATGGACATATTTCATATAGTCTCTAGTGCCCCAAGCATGAACCAGCACCATGTACGTGTCTTCTTCAAAGGAAATAAATGTGCAAATAAGGACACTGATACAGCCATATGTCTGATCATGAATGCGATGAGACAATGGATTATTCTGATACACAGAAGACAATGTTGACTGAAAGTTAAGTGCTCACGGAAGAGATGAGTTTTCAGTTGTCTTTTGAATGTGACAGGGATTCTGCATTCCAGATGGGTGGGGAGATCATTCCACCAGCATGGTACCGTGAATGAAAATGTTCTGGAGAGTGATTTTGAGGCTCTCTGTGATGGTACCATGAACCGACGCTCATTGACTGATCATAGGCTTCTGTTAGGGATGTAGACTTGTAGTAATGAGTGGAAGTACTCTAGGTGGGAGCTGATCCTGTGGTCAATCTGTAAGCAAGTGTCAACACATTGAACTTGACGCGAGCAGCGAGTGGTAGCCAGTGCAGAGAGATGAACAGAGGAGTGACGTGGGCCCTTTTGGGCTCGATGAAGACCACATGAGCCGCAGCATTCTGGATCATTTGTAGAGTTTTAGTTGCACATGATGGAAGTCCAGCCAGAAGAGCATTGCAGTAATCAAGCCTAAATGAAGAGGGCTTGGATGAGAAGTTGTGTTTCATGCTCAGTCAGGAAGGGCCTGATCTTCCTGATGTTGTGCATAGCAAACCTGCATGATCTAGCTGTCTTTGTAATGTTGTCTGTGAAGGTCGGCTGATCATCAAAGGTTACTCCAAGATTTCTGATAGTGAAGTCGTGCTGTAGAGACGGATTGGCAGGTAGGATGAGAAGCTCAGTCTTAGCCAGGTTGAGCTGCAGGTGATGTTCCTTCATCCATGCCAAGATGTCTGCCAGATAGCTTGAGATTCGTGCAGGTACTGTGGGATCATCTGGTTGAAATAAGAGGTAGAGCTGGGTGTCATCGGCATAGCAATGGTAAGAGGAACCATGTCAAGTCAAGTCAAGTCACATTTATTTATATAGCGCTTTTCACAATACAGATTGTATCAAAGCAGCTTCACAGTGATAACATGAAAGTAGTATAACACAGATCAACAACATTGCTAAACGCTAAATAACCCCAACTGAGCAAGCCAAAAGCAAGACAATAGCAAGGCGACAGTGGCAAGGAACCAAAACTCCATCAGATTGGATGGAGAAAAAACCTTGGGAGAACCCAGGCTCAGTCGGGGGCCAGTTCTCCTCTGGCTTACATTCATATTGTTTATATATAAATATTAAATATAAATATTGTTTATGTATAAAATGGTGCCATAACATATCGCAGGCGTTGAGTCGTCTCATCACAGGCGTTGGTCTTCTCCTCACAGACGTTGGGGCATCTGAAATCCCCGTGAGAGGCTGGACACAAAACTGGACCTGACGAACGCCAAACTGTTAGGGGTTAACAGTTAAAGGACCCAGAACGAGATATGAAGAATGAAGACCCGGAGTCAGAATTATAAAAATTAAAGAAAAGTTTACTGAACATAGTTTGCCATTTCATCAGCAGAAGTCAGCTTCAAGACTCACTCAGGAGTTCATAGGCCGCCCCCTTACAGTTACAAAGATCACAGCAGTTATACTGTTTCCAAGGTCTAAGCTACGTCATTGGTTACACGTTGAATGATTCTCATTGGCTAAGATATAGATAAACACAGTAATTTTCCACACATATACAGATAGACGAAACATATCTCCATCGATGAGGCACGTCATGACCTTCCAGGTCACAGATTTGGGTTGCTGGCGCCAGTGTGTCCAGAATAACACAGTCTCATCCCAAATCGTCATATAACTGACGTTTTGGGACGTATTTTGACCATACGTCAATATCCGCCTTTTTAGGGCCCCCTTAAACGTCAGTAGATGGCGATCCCGGGCCGTCATACAACTGACGCTTTACCTTTAACGTCAGTTAGGTGACGGGTTAGGTTTAGGGTTAAGTTTAGGTATGGGGTAGAGTTAGGATCCCATAACCTCATCTACCGACGTTTAAGGGGGCCCTAAAAAGGCGAATATTGACGTATGGTCAAAAGAAGTCCCAAAACGTCAGTTATATGACGATTTGGGATGAGACCGGGTTGTCCAGAACAACAACTCATTCAATCTCCAATAATGGCAGTGGTTCCTTAACCTGCAACCAAGAAGACTAACACTAAACTTTAGTCTAACTGGACTAAGAGAGGCAGATGGGCAGATGGGAAATAATTAGCATAGCTGATGTTCATATTGATTTCCATTATACGGGAGTCGGTGTTAGAAAACCACTATCTCACAAACTCTCCGTAACCTGAACTCTCCGCAACCTAACCATACGCGCCGACCCGTTTGTCTAAAAGGCTGTTGAGCCCCACTGGTGCGTTAAGCAGTTTCAGTGGCAAACGGTTCCGTATGGCATAACAGAGGACTAAAAGGTAAGCATTATGTGAATGCTTGACTAAAGAGATGCGTCTTTAATCTAGTTTTAAACTGTGTCAGCGAGTCAGAGCCTCGGACCGTATCGGGAAGGCTATTCCAGAGTTTTGGAGCTAAATGCGAGAACGCCCTCCCTCCTTTACTGGACTTCGATATCCTAGGAATGACCAAAAGCCTTGAATTTAGTGATCTTAAGGAACGCGGTGGATTGTAGGGCGAAAGAAGGTCCTTTAAGTACATAGGAGCTAAACCATTTAGGGCTTTATAGGTCAGTAGTAGTATTTTGTAGTTGATACGGAACTTAATAGGTAACCAGTGTAGAGATGATAAAATCGGTGTTATATGATCATGTTTTCTTGACCTAGTAAGAACTCTAGCAGCTGCATTTTGTACTAACTGTAGCTTGTTTATTGAGGATGCAGGACAACCAGCTAATAAAGCATTACAGTAATCTAGTCTCGAGGTCATGAATGCGTGAACTAATTTTTCTGCATCAGAAATAGATAGCATGTTATGTAGCTTAGCAATGTTTCTAAGGTGGAAAAAGGCTGTTCTTGTAACATATGAAATATGATTTTCGAAAGACAAGTTGCGGTCTAGTATAACACCCAGGTCTTTTACTGTAGTGGATAAAGTAACAGGACACCCGTCTATATTAAAGTTGTATTGTAAGAGGTTTTGTGAGTAGTTTTTTGGACCAATAAGTAATACCTACGTTTTATCTGAATTTAATCGCAGGAAATTACGCGTCATCCAGCATTTTATATCTTTGAGACACTCTGTCATTTTAGATGAGTTAGTGTTTTCATCTCGTAGCGATGAAATATATAATTGAGTGTCGTCAGCGTAACAGTGGAAATTAATTCCATGTTTTCTTATAATATTACCAAGTGGCAGCATATATATTGAGAATAGCAGAGGGCCTAAAACCGATCCTTGCGGTACTCCATAGTCTACTGACGTTATCTTTGATTTTTTCCCATTTAAACAGACAAAATGATAACGGTCCGATAAGTACGATCTAAACCAGCTTAATGCCTGTCCCTGAACACCAGTGTAGTTTTGTAGTCAATCCAAGAGTATTTTATGATCTATAGTGTCGAACGCAGCGCTATCAAGTAGGACTAGTATTGAGATACAGCCTTGGTCAGAAGCTAAAAGTAAATCATTTGTAATTTTAACTAGCACAGTTTCTGTACTATGATACGGTCTGAATCCTGGTTGGAATTTTTCATAGATATCATTTTCTTGCAAAAAAGAGCACAATTGAGCGGACACTACTTTTTCCAGTATTTTGGACATAAATGGAAGATTTGAAATGGGTCTGTAATTTGCCAAGTTATTTGGATCTAATTGCGGTTTCTTAATAAGAGGTTTTATTACTGCCAGCTTGAATATTTTTGGAACATGACCTAAAGATAAAGACGAGTTAATAATATTGAGGAGAGGCTCTTCCACTACAGGTAATAGTTCTTTCAGTAGTTTAGTGGGTATTGGATCTAATAAACATGTTGTTGGCTTAGATGCAATGATAAGTTTATTTAGCTCCTCCTGTCCTATCATTGTAAAGCGGTGTAGTTGTTCTAGAGGGGCCATAATTGAAGCTGAATCAGAAGACACCATAGAGGATTGTACATTTATAATTGTGTTTCGGATGCTTTCTATTTTCTCATTGAAGTAATTCATAAAATCATTACTACTAAACTGTAACGATATATTTTGCTCTGGTGATGTCTGTTTATTTGTTAGTCTAGCCACGGTGTTAAATAAAAACCTTGGATTATTTTGGTTATTTTCGATTAGTTTGCGGAGATGCTCAGCCCTGGCTGTTTTTAGTGTCTTTTTATAACGTGACATGCTGTCTTTCCACGCGATTCTAAAGACCTCTAAATTAGTTTGTTTCCATTTACGCTCTAAGTTGCGAGTTTCTCTCTTGATAGCGTGCGTAGCACTGTTGTACCATGGTGCTTTAGTTTTCTCTCGAACCTTTTTTAATCTAATTGGTGCAACAATATCTAATGTACTAGTAAAAATGGTGCTTAAACTGCTAGTCATTTCCTCTAACTCATCTGTTTGTTTGGGTTCACTTAGCAGCTTAGATAGATCAGGTAAGCTATTTGAGAATCCATCTATAGTGGTTGGAAGGATTGTTCTGCCTGGTCTTTAACGTGGCGCAACATGACATATTTCAGCAGTACGTATTATGCAAGTCACCATGTAATGATCAGTGACATCATCGCTTTGCGGTATAATAGCTATATCAGTTGGAATGGTTCCATATGATATAATTAAATCTAGTGTATGATTTAGATGATGAGTGGGACAACTGACGTTTTGTTTGATCCCAAAGGAGTTCAATAAGTCTGAAAATGCAGCCCCTAAAGCATCATTTGTATTAACTACGTATATGTTAAAATCTCCAGCAATTATTGCTTTATCGACATTCACCAATAGATCCGAGAGAAAGTCTGCGAACTCTTTTAGGAATTCAGCATATGGCCCTGGAGGTCTATATACAGTAGCCAAGGCTAGAGATAATATGGATTTCCTTCTTACATCTAAGAGCGTAACATTTAGCACAAGTACTTCAAATGAATTAAACCTGTGACCTGTTTTCTGAGTAATATTAAAAATATCTTTATAGATTGTTGCAACACCGCCGCCACGACCGATCAGACGAGGCTCATGTTTATAACAGTTGAAATTTTGAAATTAATCTAGATTAATCTAGATTAAAATGGCTCATTTGAATTCTACCAAAGGTGTGTGCTATACCCAAATAAATAACCTCGCAGGTAGTTTGTAATTAGGCCTAAATATGTTTTATACAAGATTTAACACTGGAATGTTCATATTATTATAAATAATGAGAGTAATCATAATTATTTTATTCTATTGTCAACCCCAGTTTTAAACAGCACGAAATAATAACTAAATCAGTTTTGTTGTTGTTGTTTTTTTCATAAAGTTTTCTTGTGTAATTCTAAACCCATTTGATCTACTTTTCTTCTATGTAACACGAAATGAATTATTTTGTAGTGTCCGGGAAGTTCTTTTTCTTACAATACAAATAAATAGAGAGGGATGAAATATCTGATGAATGCATGCATAGCCTAATACAGAAATCAGCTGCTTGAATGACAATTGCTGATGTTATTGGATTTTCAGGTGAGATTCTCAATTAATTCAGTTAAAGGATGCTTTAAAAATCACTTCATACGTTTTCTGTATCCGATCTTGAAAAGACCAGGTGTACTGTAAATGCCCTCCGAAACTCCGATCACTCAAACCACATCAGAAGGTAGTCTTGGCCACATTCCAGACGAAACTGGACATGTGTAAATGCATCTGGTTGTTAAAACCACATATGTAAATGTTACTACTCCCAAAAATGCTAAAAAATAAATGTGTGAGAGCGTGTTATAGGCCATATGTAATATTAGTCAGATATGACGGCGCTACTGCGACACGCATTACCTCAGATGAGCAGCTGAGCGCCTATCAAGCCAGCGTGCCGCAATCTATCGCAAATCAAAGTGAAAGTAAGTCGCAGACACTTAACACTACCATCTTCATTAAAAGTAAAGAAACTAAATGATCTTACAAGGTTGCCGCTCTCTCTTATTGCTGTCTTTGCTGATTTTGAAATTAGCCAATGATCAAAACTCAGCTCATAGGCTAGGCTATCTGTTGTTTTCGGTGACGTGCACCTCAATCCTAAATCCGCATATAGCGTGGGGGAATTGAAGATCGGATTTATATCCGTTTTGCAAAAACACATGTATGTGGACCGACCAGGTGTAAATTGAATCGTTTTGATAAATCAGATAGCTATCCGATCTGAGAAAACGCATGAAGTGGCCAGGTGTAAACAGCCCCTAGACGTGGCGCGGCGCTGCGCTTCTCGTTCGGTGTGCGACCCCGTTTACGGATGTGTATTTCCCTCATATTAAATATAAAGTGCATCTCTGATATTTTCCTAATGTCTGGATGAACAGACGTTTCAATATATTGGTTTTAAATGGCCCTTACAGTGCAATTCGACTACATCTGCGCTAAAATATCAAAGTGAAAGTCATCATAGCTTGTGTGGTATAGTCAGTTCCCAACTCAACTGTGAGAATAGATTAACAGCGATATTTTTTTTATCGCCCGACAAGAGTCTCACGTTAACGCACGTTATAGCACATTTATTGCAGTATATTAAAGCATATAAAGAAAAACTATATGTAAAAGATATTGTGTCCTTTTTGGTCTTGATTGCAATATATTTATCAATATATATATATATATATATACATATATGGACTATGCATATATTGCAATATATTGGACAATATAAATATTAAATCCTATATATGGGAATATATTGCCTAATATATCACATGGTATATTCCAATATACTGCAATATAAATATTTTTTTTTGTAAGGGTATTTTACATGCAGTGTTTCTTTTAGAGCTATATAGTGCTCTATATAACTAATTATATAATAATTAGTTAAGTATGAGTAAACCATTAATTCATCATTCATAAAGCATTAATAGACATTAATAAGCAGTTTATAAATACAGCTATAAATGTTTTCTTCTTAATTTAAAATCGTATCTATAATTTGTTAAATAATTGTATTTTCATCCTTTATTAATGATCAATTTATCATTTCTAAATGAAGAATTGCTTTTTTTTATGAACCAGTTCTTTGAGAGTTGTCAATGGTTCATAAGATTACTTAGAGCGTGAAAGTAAATGATTAATAAACTATTTAAATGTACATTGATACAGCTTATCATTCAGACATATAGTGATGGTTGCTTAGTGTGTTAATAAATGCTTTATTAACATGTATCAATGCTGTAATTCAGGTTTAATTTGGGTAGTTATAAACCATTTAGTAGTGGTCAGTTGACTATGTTCGTGAGCTCATCTAAAATGAGGACTATTCATGCCTTGTAAAGCATTTTTAAATGCTGTTAAATATTTGTATGTTCTGTATCACTGCGTTGTGTTTGTTACTTTTTACTGTTTAGAAGATTGATGAGCCTTTAAATCGCCTTTATAAATGCTTTACAAAGCATGAATAGTCCTCACTTTAGATTAGCTCACAAAAAGAGTTAACTAACCACTACTAAATGCTTTATAACTACCTGTATTTACTATATTTACTTACACTTTCTAAGTGATCTTATGAATGACTGAGAACTCTTAAACAACTGGTTTGTAAATAATGCTATACTTCATTTAGAAATTATTAATTGATCATTAACAAAGTATAAAAATACAATTATTAAATGCATTATAGATATGCTTATAAATCAATAAAAAACCATTTATAGCTATATTTATAAACTGCTTATTAATGTCTATTAATGTTTTACAAATGATGAATTAACTGTTTACTCGTGCTTAACTAATGATTAGTAGCAAGCAGTTATTATAAAGTGTTACCGAAAATTTTTGTTTCCTTTTGAGGGTCGGAATAGGGGCATGTCCCACAGGACCCGGTGTCTGAGTGATGTGAAATAACATGCCAATCATGGCCGATGCAGTAATGATGTCGCAGAGTGCTCCCCATAAGGACACCTGAAAATCCCCCCCCCCCCCCGATGCAGTAATGATGTCGCAGGGTGCTCCCCATAAGGACACCTGAAAACACGTGATCAGTTTCAGTGTCTTCGGAAAGCCACTTGTCTGTGTGCTGTGTGAAGATTGCATTGTATGAAAAGATGGCAAGTGAACAGTTTAAACGCTGTATCCCTCCATACCTGCGTTTTATTACGCCTGGCGATGGTTTTGATTTGAAAAAAAATCCCCCCCCCCCCTTCTGTTTTTAGAGAAGGGCAAAACAATGGCTGGTTTTTAAGGGAAATAATCTCCTCCCTTCTTGAGGAGAAGGGTGTTGGGGTACAATAATTCCGTTTTAAGAGGAAAATAAAGTTTTCCTCCCTCCCCCTCCGAGGAGGGAGCTGGGGTGCAGAGAATTGGTTTTAGAGGAGAATAAAGAAAATATAAAAAAAGGGGGATGGCTGGCATCACGTCAAGCTGGCACTGGGTTGTTGGCTCCCTGATATATAATCAGAAGTAGAACTGAAAGATGTTTGAGATGATCTTCTATGTTAATTATACTCTCTTCTCTGTCACCTTCCCCAGGTGTCTACGCCCCTTCCCATTGCAGGGTGTTTTTCGACTCGCCAACAGACTTAGTGCTAAAGGTTCTAGAATGTAATTTTTTATCTCCAGCAGGCACTGGTCAGCATGGCATAGTTGGTATTGACGTCCCCATTGAGTCAGCTGACACGCCGTTGAGTTCACAACACTCACATTTTCTTCAAGCAAGTAAAACATTAAACTTTTACAGTTGTTGCGCAAACATTTCACTCTTGACTATGATATCCATTATATATCTGATTAAAACACATTTGGTTGCTTTTGGTTCTGATGTTTCTGTGCTGCCTGGTTTATGGTTGACTGACTAGCACTCAAGCTATATACTGACCACCACAAGTTTGGATCACCATTTAACTGCTGAAAACAGTGCTGGCTTTACCCACTGCGAGTCCATGCTCTAACACCTCCCAGCGTAAGCCTCCATTAATTGGCTGGTCCAGTACTCTCCTTCCCCAACGCTCCTTGTTTATGGAGTCTATTTGGGGTAGAAGCCCACTGCTGCCATCCTGGAGTGAAGGAAACCTCTGTAGAGCTCTTCTGACAGCTGTTTTCCAATAACGCTTGATTTGACCACTTCCCGCCGGAAGAAAGTGCTGCAAATGTGCATGCTTTGGGCTACCATGTCACCCAGCATAATCTTGCTTTGGAGTGCTCCATATCTTCTTACCCTGTGCCAATATTCTGGGCTTTTTAGTGGCTTAGCACAGAAGGGCCTTTAATCAAAACCAGATGCTACTACATATTTATGAAAGAAAACAACAGAAAGTTTAGCTCTCCTCTGATAGTGGTGTGGCACTGATTTCAACGCATGTATGTAATTGTCGTGGCATTATCAAGGCACCTGTCATGAGATATGGCAGTTTAGCACTTAAAGGTGATCTATTCTTACATGAAATTCAAAAATTCAGGTTTTCTTTCACAAGGAGTTCTCCTGGGAAAAAAGCAGCATACTGTGTTTTCCGAAGATGTGTTTTCCAGTGATATTAGACATTTGGAGAATAGAAATATTCTGAACTAAACCTCTTGGCATAATGCTTCAAATTAATCAACTTGACAGACTCATGCCATTTAAAACAGGATATTTGTTTGTTTTCTGTACTGCTGACCAAATGAGATTTTTTTGTTCATACATTAACAAGAGATGTATAATGAGCAATATTAAAAAAAATGTATATGATATCCATGACATGAAAAAATATAATACAAGGAGAATACAAACACTATTTTGTTGTTAGTTCATGAACTAACTAAACTACTTTTAACTTTTTAGTTTTTAAATTAAATGAAGAAATGTGCAACCGTATTGTAAAATGTTTCCAATTTTACTGTTTCACCACATTGACTGTTAATGACTGATAGTTAATTGTTACTTTTTAAAAAAGTAAAATATATTAATTAATGTGCAAAGGTGTTTTCCATTTGACTGTATGTGATCATAATCACATTTACAGTCAAAATATATTAATATATTTAAACATTAAAAAAAAACAATGAACTATTATTTGTATCCATTAACATTATAACTCTTGTCCTGCCAGTGTTTAAAAAATAACGTAATTGCCAGTAACCGCCAGCAACCGCCAGCATTTTTGATCATTTTTCACAAAAAAATATCATGCCCCCTCCCAAATATTTTGTTATATGAATATCTGAACATGCAATATATGAATATCTGAACATGCAATATATGACAAGAAAGATCATAATATCTACTTTTAAACAACAACAATAAAAAATAAAATAAAAATAAAAAGCTGAGAAACTACATCCAGATTGGATTCAGAACGATTATCAAAGCATGGAGTAAATGGAGTCCATTAAAGGGGTAGTTTACTGCTTTTTGTCTTTGCGTGGTTGTGTTTATGGGGTGCAATATAACATGTATTGGTAACACTTTACGGTAAGGGTACATGAATTATCATGAATTCATGTATAAATTAATGCATGAATTATGCATTCATTCACGCATTATTTCTCATGAATCATCAGGAACTAACACAAGTTCAACGTTTTTCATTCATGACTTCATGAATGAGCAACACCTTAATTAAAACATTAACTAAGAAATGCACATCACCATGAATTATGATTTATTACGCATGACCATGATGTTTTCTTTGTTCTTTGTCTAGGTCAGTGACCTAGTCACCACTTTAGTTAAGGGGCCACACACATGATGAAGTCATTAATAGATTAATGCTTAGTTAATGATGACTATTGGACAGACACCATAATAGACCAATCACAGCTCATAGCACACACATTCTGTAAATCAAATACAGAAGTCATCATTAACTAAGCATTATCTATCAATGACTTCATCGTGTGTGTGGCCCCTTAACTAAAGTGGTGACTAGGTCCTTTGAAACACTGATGAACAATGTGCTGTTGAAAGGTGGCATAACTGTGAACAAAGAAAACATCATGTTCATGCGTAATAAATCATTCATGATGATGTGCTCATCTTAGTTAATGTTTTAATTAAGGTGTTGTTAATTCATGAAGTCATGAATGAAAAACGTTGAACTTGTGTTAGTTCCTGATGATTCATGAGATATTAATGCATGAATGAATGCATAATTCATGCATTAACTTATACATGAATTCATGATAATTCATGTACCCTTACCGTAAAGTGTTATTCGTGGTTTTTCTTTTCTAAAAAGTCTCATTTTTCATAAATTTCACATTTATTGTCTGCCGCGTTCTCCTCTGTCATATAAAAGACCAGTTGACTTCCTGATTCTATGAAACCACTCCCTCAGAAACAGGCAGTGGGCTCTGATTGGTTAGTTTGGGCCGGTGTGTTGTGATTGGCTAAACTGTACACGTTGTCCGGATATTTAATGCCCGTGGCGAGGGGGGCGTGGTTCAGCGAAGTCTGTAGTGGGAGGGCGGGGACAGAGCCGAGCAGTGAATAAGTGGGTCAAGTTCAAATGACAAACACCTGTCTGGGATTTCAGTGATTGGCGTGAGGAGAGCGCATATAAGTGCGGACAACAGTTTGAGAGAGAGAGACTGGCAGCTCGTGCACGTATCCTATGGAGTCCTGTTATTCAGCGGGAAGAGTTTTCACTGCAATGGTGTTCGGCAAAGCTGTTTCCAGCGGGAAGAGTAATACCACAATCGTGACCATTTGAAACTGTGTTCAGTGGGAAGAGTATTATCGCCTGTTATTTATTGTTGCCTTTGACATTCTGAGTTAACTTTATTTGAGCGCAACCTCACGCTGTGAAAAGAGTTGTGTAAATAAAAGTGCACAAGTATTCGCCGACCCTGTGTCTTCTTCCATCACCCACACATAACGAACCTGTTCTTACATCACAACGCCCATTACCTTTACAGGCGAAAGTTGCATGTGTATTCCTGTCAAATGTACGTAATGGCCAGAATCAGACCCAGAAAGCGGCGATGAAGAGAGTCAAGCAGAACCTCCCCACACACGACTCTTACAAAACGTTTCTGAATAATTTGCTTATATTTTTAAACTTTATACACATTTGTTTTACACAGTAGCATTGAACTGAATGGCTACTACAAACACAAACAGTGCCACTGGTTTACGCTCTTGATCAAATCGAAAAATAACATCATAAAATATATGAGCCCGTTCTCATCCCAAAGCGCCATATAGGACGCTTTTGCAAAAGCGTCCTATATGCCGCTTTTGCAAAAGCGTCCTATATGCCGCTTTGGGATGAGAACGCGTTGGAGCACATGAAAAATACATTTATAAAATGAGTACATATACAAATTCAGGTCCAAAATATTTGTACGCGTTTGTCATAGACACAAAATAGCATAACTAAGTGGATATAAAGCCAGTGTTGGCATTTGACAAAACTAAAACATTACATCTGAATTTATACATGCAAATACATTTAAAATGATTAAGTCTTAGCCTACTTACAGGTTGGGGCCCAACAACTGCTGCCTCTGCTTTTGTTGGAATTGCTTCACGTTTTAGTAACAGTTTGTTGTTGAATCTGGCATTGAATTCATGGAGATTGAAGATTCTGGAAGCTGTCTTCTGTAAAATGCGCAGCAAAGAGCTGAATTACGATCGTCATTTTCAGGAACATAATCAAACATAAATTGTATCCATTGTTGACGTCCAGACCTGACAGTTGGATGAACATAACACACTCGACGAGCCGCAGAAATATGTCCATGCCCTTTTTTGCATATTCCAGAGGGAGGGGTTGATTCAAATCTATGGGTTAGTGACGTCTAAAACCCAGCTGTAGTCCCAATCAAGTCGTTTTTGTAGGAATTAAACTTCCTGATTTTTAAAAGACAATATCTCTGCTTACATTGAACTTTCAGCGCTGCAACTTTGCAGATACTGTTCATGCACCAACAGCAACATTACACACTATTTAAAATGAAAAAAGTGAAATCGCAATCAACCCCCCCCCCCCCACCCCACCCCACCCCTAATGCTTGCACAGTACTATAACTCGTCCTGGGTCGACATTTCATTCACTAACATTGGGCAGTTTTGATTTATATGCTGTTTAATATTGGTGACTGTGTTATTTTGCACATGCATGATTACACATGATTTCTTTTGTTTCTGCATTTTCTTCGCATGTGTTTTAGAAATAACAACTGGTCATTGCTTATGGAGCCAGGGTGAGAGTTTAACCATTATTGTCAAAACTGATTAATAATGGGACGCATGCAATACAGCAGGCCTCTATTGAAATGATCATCAACATATTCTTTATTTGAACTGAAAACACAGGGGCACTGAATGTGAGTGATGTGTGGATGGGCAACAATGGTGTTTCAGTTTTATACGAGTGACAGTGAGTCACATGAAAGCAGACAGAGAAAGACAATCTTAAAAGACTTTTAAGCAAGCAGATGTGTTAGGGGTTAAGGGAGGTTATGTGAGATGTTTCTGAAATAGTTTTCATCCGATAATAGTTTTTGCTGCGAGTCAAGATCAAGGATCAAGTTTGACAAATATAACTATTATACAAAGATGAGGAGCTTCTATCTTCTCTGTAGTGTATGACATGCATGTTTGGCTAGGGCTGACCTATAACCCAAACTGTAATGTTCCACTGGGAGATTGGATATCACAATAGTTACGTTTGCATGGACACTTTTTGCTTCAATCTGAATGAATTCATGCCGTTTGATGAATCCAAACGCAGTGTTTACATGAATGATCAATAAAGTGATCGGGTGATCAAGCTTCTGATTTAATCTGTCCCTCTGTTGTTGCATACTAACCATCCTCCTTTTCTTTGTTTTAAAGAGCAGACTCAAAATTGATCTATTTCTGATCCTAATTAGACGACGATGAGCACATGAACCATTGATGTGCTGCTTGTATTTATAAAGCAGAAAAACACCCATTCCGGTGTGTGGATTCGTCTCTGGATGAGAGTCTGAAGGACTGATGGGACGTTGCCCTGCTCCACTTCACAAATGATGAGAGGAAAGGGAATTTCAGAATGAGAGGACACTCATTTTTGACACTTTATTCAACAGAAATGAATAAAGTGTAGCTTGTTCCGTTTGTCATATGTCATTACGCTATTGTTCCATATGTCATACGTCATTACGCTATTTCTACGTCATTGCACATGCAAGGTTTACTGTAGTCAGCCGGAACCAGGCCGTATCTAGATCAGATGAAGGACCTGCGCCTAGACATGACCACAACGCAGCCCTAAAGTGTCAGCAGACAAGCAAGTTCTTCATTAATTCCTTATTAGTTATGCAGTAAGTAAGATACAGTATTCCAAAGTGTTACCCATTCATCTTCTGCAATAGAAGAGGAAGAATTGGGTAAACATTTTTAAAATTATCTTAATCAACAACATTAACGTTAGACCCTATAGAGACTAAGCTACTGAAAGAGATGCTTCCAGAAGTCATAGATCCTCTTCTTAGTTTTATTTTTCTAAAACATACTATAGATATTGATGAAAAATGGTGTCTTCGAAAATGAGTCTTTATTATAATTTTTTTTATAGTTCTGTTGCAACATTTGTTTACTTTATATTTTTGGTGTATTATTTTATAGACCCCTTTTGCGCCGACGTCATAGTTTCGTCACGGCGGTTGCTGGAGGCAAACAAACATGGTGAAAACTTGGAGGCGGCCAATACAAACCAGCACAGATTCGGCTACATAATAAGGAGCTTAAATTATTGTTACTATTATTAAATGTCATCTTGTTGTGTTGTTTGGTGCAAAAATTGATGAAAAATGAATATGTTGTACCTGGAATTTTTATTTCTAGAAAATATTCACATCATTAAAATCGCACCGTAATGTCACTCTTTGTATTGTCGTCGTCTCGGCGCTGACTCGGCAGAACTGCGGATCATACACAAGTCTTGTACAGGACCATATAGGCATCTAAAGATTTATATGCCCTCAGATTCTCTTTACGATCGGTTTCTCTATAAGGTAGCTGTAGAAGTCAGGCCACTCAACCGAGGTAACGTAACGTTAATCCTGTCAGATCGTCCATGCATTGAGTGAGTGTGTAGGCGGCTATGGGTCTGCCAATCTGGTTCCGTCTGTTAAAAATAACAATTGCGGTCCTGGACACTGAGTGACCTTACACAATAAGATAAAATCGGATTTTCTCCAGTCATTGTTAAAAAAACAAGCTAACAATATTTGCTAACTAGCGTTAGTGAAGCGGCCAGAGGGATGGGAAATGATGATTGGGAAATGGTGATTGGAAATGCAGTGCAGGTGACAAGGCTGATCTGTGACACTAACAACATTGTATATAAACAGATTAAACAAAAAGACAATGAAAAAAGAGTTATAAGGTGCCATCACACATAAAGTACTTGAAAGTTCATTAGTATTGAATAGTTTATATGCATTTTAAAATGGAATGGATTCATAATTCAGACATTCAATAAAAAATATTACGTAAAATTATGCATATCAGTGTTATTAGCTTATGAATGTTGTTATTGAGCACATCAATTTGTTTTCAGTTTATAATGAAAGTGCAAAATCAAGATACAAAAAGAGTACATTTTAAGTACAACGTTAAGTCCACTTAAAGCTCTGATTTCTGGGGCCCTGGTTCACAAAATATTCTTAAGAATAAAATTCTTCTATACAGTGATTTTCTTCTTATTTTCTAACTTCTAAAAAAGTTAAGAGTATTTGTTTTTTATTTTGTAATATACACTCTATTGACATAATTATTTTATACTCTACTAACTTTTCATTATAACCTCTAATCTAACCATACCCCTAAAACTATTCTAAGTTTTTACATCAAAAACATAATAGTAATACTACTACTAATAATAATGTATTTAGCATGATTTATATGTGTTTTCCTCATGGGGCTCACATTGTTTGTGACAATCTGCAGCTGTAGTGCCCTCGAGAGCCTCTGGAGGGCACTCTCTCCCCATGTTATGTTTCCCCGGACTCCTTATGTTTGATTATGTTCAGCTGTGTTTCATTATTGGTTATTGAGTTCCTGATTTTAACCTGTGTTTCTCCTTTGTGATTTGCGAAGTTTTGTTTCACTGTAAGCGTGCAATTCTAAGCGTTATTCCCTGTTCTGTTTCTCCGTGTTTCCCTGGACTCTTGACCCTTGCCTGTATTCTGGACCGTCTACGAACCTGTGCTGCCTGCCTCGACCATTGCCTGTTAAGACCACGAGTTTCTGGATTGCCCCTAGCTTTGTTTAACAGTTTATTTGAGTTTGTCTGTTTGTTTCAAGTTGAAATAAAGTGCTGCACATGGATCCGACCGTCTCTGTCCGTACGTTACAGAAGACTTCGCCACACGAGGATCCAGCAGACTTTCAGCATCTATCCGCCGTGGTCAAGACCTGAGCTTCAATGCTAGCCTCTCATAGTTCTCAGCTGGCGAGACTAACTTCTCTCCTCGAGGAACTAGCAAGCTCTGTGCAATCATGGTCTCCGCAGAGCTCAAGCACAGCGGCTAATCAAGCCCAAACTCCCGCTGCACCTGTTCCACCGCAACCCAGTGTGAGTACCGCACCCCGTTATACCAGTATGACATTTCCCGAGAAGTTTAATGGCTCACCTGAAGCGTGTGAAGGATTTCTTCAGCAGTGCAGTTTATATATGAAGCATCAGCCCCAGTTTTACGCCTCGGATGACGACTGCATTTCTTTCATCTGCTCCCTGTTGACTGGAAAGGCTCTGGAGTGGGCAGGCGCATTTTGAGAACCAGGTCGGATGTCGTTTCCTTCTTACGACGTGTTTACCGCCCTGTTCAGAAAGGCTTTTAAACTCCCCACAGAAAAGAAGGATTCCGAGGAACTGCTCTTTTCCCTGCGCCGGGGAGGTTCGTATGCGGCGGATTTCTCTCACTCACGCCCCCTAAAGGCCAATTTATACTTCTGCGTAGGGTGCGCGCAGTAGGTACGGCGTGGCCTACGCACAGACGCATCCCATACCGCGTACCCTTCGCCGTCGCCTGACACGCACCTCTTCAAAAATGTAACTACACGTCACGACGACGCAGACCGCAAGATCGGTGATTGGTCGGCTTGGTAGCATCGCATTTCCTCCTACGCATTTCCGCACGTACCTTCGCACGCATTTCCACCACTGTCTATGATTTCCACACGTACTATCTCCTCCGACGTCTTCTCTCATTTCTGCCTTTCAGTTTTAGTAATTTCACTAAAAAAGTGAACTGTTTTTCCACCTCAATAAGCTCCAACTCCAACATGATCAGCTCTCTTTCAGTCGCTATTGCTTGTAGTAACCTATCCGTGAGGAATCTAAACACAGTGGAACATTAAAACCCTCCGGTGCCAACTAGCGTTTCGGAGCAGTACTGCAGAGCAACCAAGACCTGAACGCAGAAGTATAAATGCTCACAACGGCGTCGCCTACGTGCGTAGCCAACGCCATACATTACGGCGTACCCTTGACGCAGAAGTATAAATTGGCCTTAAAGCCTTGTTTATACTCGACGCGTCCTCAAGAGAGCGAAGGGCGCGGCAAAAATGACGTCATTGCGTCATTCTTATGTTTGATTATGTTCAGCTGTGTTTCATTATTGGTTATTGAGTTCCTGATTTTAACCTGTGTTTCTCCTTTGTGATTTGCGAAGTCTTGTTTCACTGTAAGCGTGCAATTCTAAGCGTTATTCCCTGTTCTGTTTCTCCGTGTTCCCCTGGACTCTTGACCCTTGCGTGTATTCTGGACGCAGGGCGGGCGATTGCTATAGGCGAAGTAGGCGGTTGCCTAGGGCGGTAAATGTGTAGGGGGTGCCGCGGGCGCGTGCTCTAATGTCACCCTTGACGTACTTCACATTCTCTGCTACTCCCCATTAATCGAGAAATCACAGAGTTAGAACGAGAAGCGAAAAGAAAAATGTTTAATAAACATGATCATCCTAAGGTGCCCCTTAGCCACACGTTTAATTACTTAATTACTGATTATTAGATTGAATTGATGATTATTGTCGATCTTTTTCGGGGGGTTTCGTTACGTTACGTTAGGCAAGTGCTTGCGTTCAGCTGCTGTCACGTTGATCGAAAATGAAGCGGTATAAATAAACCCTCTGGTCCACAGGGACAGACACAGAGAAAGCAACAAAATAAAAAGAAAGTCCAGTATAATGGTAAGCCTTCTCATCTCAGCCATTAAAGTGTCAGAAATAAATGTAGGGGATAGAACCGGCCCTGCGTCTACAAACCTGTGCTGCCTGCCTCGACCATTGCCTGTTAAGACCATGAGTTTCTGGATTGCCCCTAACTTTGTTTAACAGTTTATCTGAGTTTGTCTGTTTATTTCAAGTTGAAAAAAAGTGCTGCACATGGATCTGACCGTCTCTGTCCGTAGGTTACATTGTTCTCACATCAAAAAGTTTTTACTATCTTTGGGTGAACATTTGGTCCCCTTAATGTAGGGAATACCTGAACCACACACAGAACCATTTAAACCCCCTTGCTATAATTTTTAATCTGTGTATATATACTCCCTGTTCAGTTCATTTCCTGATCCTTTCTTACATCTGTTAGTACGTCTTTGGGTAGTGGATGTTTTTGCATTTTATATTTCACTGTAATCTGAGTGTTATTTTGATTTATTGTTAATTAAATCAAGATCCTGCCTAAACTCAAAAATCAACCACCGATGACAATTTATTCATTTCTAAAGATTTACAGATTCTGTATTTCAAGATAAACCTTTAATTAATTTATTTATTTAGCATGAGATACTCATATTTGTACCATTTTCCTCTAAGCATTCTGAAGTTGGCAAGGTGGTCTGAATGCTGAACGAGGACATGCTATGTGTGCTTTGCCTGTTGGTCTATGTCTGAATCATGCGTGAGTCATTCTAACACCCCACGCAATGCTGGATCACTCCACTAAACATGGCAGGTGGCTCACCCCCCAAACAGTGATGTCAGACCCACATATCCCAGGGTCTTGTGGATGAATAGTGCCTGCACAGGAAGGAGCAAGGTCTGTATCACCTTGAGATTTAGCAAAACAAGTCCTGTCCTCAACTGCACAATTTGCAGTGCAGCAAATTGTGTTACGGCCGGTTCGCAAAGTCAAGCAGGTTTTATATGACTGTGAGGTTTACATATTTTTTCATAGCCTATAGACACCAGAGAATAATACCATTATTTCACAATGTTGTTCCTTGCTTACAAGCCCAAAATCTATAATAATGCAATTGAGCAAAAAGAGCTACAGTTGAAGCAGACATAAGACTTGTCACAAAGACAACATGTTGGAGTGATGCTGCCAAAAAAAAGTTAACATGACAGAGTGGAGCAGATGGTTGGAATGCAATGAGTCACTATGACAATGAAGGCAATGAACCAATGATGATGCCTTTAGGAGAATAAAAAGACAAGCAAATCTGGAGACCTGATTTATGTACTGTATTGCATTCTATAAGTGGCAGATATTGTGTAGGCGGTAATGCCATTACTTAGTTTTTATCAAGAATATGATATTTTATGTAGATGCAAAACCACACAGTGTTCTCTATGAGACTGAGAGATAATATAAATTTAGTTTTAACACCCAGAGAGGTGTTGTGAATGCTGATGTGCATTCTAGTGTAGTTAGATGGAGTGATTCTGTGTTTTCATTTTTGGGTGAACTTCTCCTTTAGCATGGGAAGATGAAGATAGGTCGCCTGCGATAGTGATTCAATCCAATTTGATGAATTAATTGAGTCTATTGAAGCGAGTAGCATCATTTGGTTCATACTGAGATGCATGAAATAATTTTCTCTCCATTCTCCATTTCCCCTCCATTTAATCTCATAGCTTTCTCGGAGAAACAGCTATTAAAGATATATACATGTTTTTTATTTTATTTCCCATCAGAAAGAGAGAGGAAAGGAAAAGTAAAATGATAGCATTTTCAAAGGTAAGGCTATTCTTAGCAGCTGTTTGGTACTAACTGTGAATCTGCTGCAGATAGACATAATTCTTCTATCCTCACAATGCAAAATGTGGGTGTACTTGCATTTCTGCTGCAGAGGAGGGGTTCAAAATAAAGGAACAGAAGAAAAAATGCTTTTCTGTTCATGTTCAGATAGAGAACCTGGCTTCTTTCACATCTGCCTCGCTTTCCTGTTTTACTCTGTCTTGTTAGAGTATAAAAAAACACTGGTTTTAGCATGTTCCTTACAACTAATAAGAGTTTGAGACAGCTGTTGAAGGAAAAATAGGACTTTAGGCTTAATTGTCATAAAATGATGCTACACTAGAATAAATATTAATGGTTTCATAATCTGCAAATCTTGGCAAATCAAACCATGATGTGTCATTCAGCATAAACAGTGTGAGGCAAGCTGAATGCTATGGTTTATTAATAATTTAGGGCAGTGGTTTTTAATCATGGTCCTGGGAAATTTTGTATGTTCCTCTTATTTAACAAACATTTCTTTTCGTTAAAAAAGATCTCCATGACTCCCCACGACCAGGATTGAAAACCACTGCTTTAAGGAGTTAGTTCAGATACCAAACCCTACGTATGAGCAATAGTAATGCCTTATAAAACACCACTAATTTTTATGATCTTTTCGAAGGAAGGGTACAAAGTGGCTCTTGAAATGTAGAAAACTCCCCATTCTGCTATATGGTGCCTTTTGGTACTTATGTAGCCATTTGCTTTGTCGGTTGCTATTTTGTTTCTGTCTTTTGTAGCAAAAATATATTTGATTAATGTGCTTTAAAAATGCCCTCCAAGAGCAAGAAATACAGTTCGATCCATTAAAGCTTATGAAGATGTCATGCCATTAAACACCACATCATATTTTGCACAATGGAATATTGTTTGCTTCAAATTATTTCTTTATTTTATGTCTTTATGTAGCAAAGCTCCCGAAAGATCATGCCTACTAAATAATAACTTTGATTTAGTATTCCCACGAGAGTTACAATCACAGCTAACAGGCATTTACTTTCAGATAGCTAGCATCTGTTTCAGTGCCGCTGTCATTGTGAACAATTATGAGAGGATCTCATCTATTCTCCAAAGCCCTGTTGCTTGGGCAAGTTATGACATGGAAGCAATACACAGGCTGAGACCTTTTCCAAGTCAGTGGAGTGTACTTGTCAATTTCAACCATGTTTTAGTGCAGTGTGTTTCTATCCTGCTATCCTGACCTTTAGGTATTACTATCTCTGGAAGAACCTGACACATCTGACAAAAATTGTCAGTTTTTCCCTTGTGTTTTAAGCTAGAATGTGCTGCATGCTGTTTCAAAAAGAAAATGGATACAGACCAAGCTTAATTTGTGCTGAAAGAGTGAATCCTATTTTAGTGAATTCTCCAACTTATACATGTCTGAATGACATTCATTCTATGATGACATTTATTTTATGTTAAATAAAAATGCCAAATGAGATCACTGTAATGTCCCAACTGTGTCTGAAAGACAGCAAATTGATTAAAAGGAGTGCAAATGGAAGTTTTGAAACTGTACAGTAGGGTGCAACAAAAGATCAGGCATCTCAATATGAAGCATTTTCAGTCCCGTATTGTGAGTAACACTCATCATATTTTGTTGATACTGAAATGAAACACAGCAATAAGAACTTCAAGTGTTCTTAGAGCAATGCGGTTTTCCTCAAGGAATAAGCAAGTTTTAGCAACGTTTATTCGATTTGTTGTCACAGAAAACATTATGTGTTTTGTTTAAGCTTATGAGGGAAATAATTAAAAATGTAAAGCAATGGCAGCAAATGCAGTGCAGTAATGAGACTATTATTTCTGCAGAATATTTCTAGAGCATAAACACAACCAGTGGATTTCCACACAACATTTCCATAGATTGACAAGCTGTGCTGTGTTTGCCCTATCAATTCGTTTGGTTCGCCAGGCTCCGGTCAGCGTACCCAGACTCCTCGCCCTGCCGGCCCCGCCTCTGCGCCTCGCCCTGCTGGCCCTGCCTCTGCGCCTCGCTCTGAGATCACTGTAATTAATCTAATAGATGCTATTAATCTAATACATATGGAAAGAGCATTAAAGGTGCAATGTGTAAAAAAGTCGAGTATCTATTAATAGAAATGCAATATGACATCCATAACTATGTGTTCAGTGTGTATAAAGAACTTATTTAATAAACCGTAATGTTTTTATTACCTTAGAATGAGACATTTATATCTCCATAACCACGGGAATTCTCTTCTATGAAGGTCACCATATTGTGACGTCATCTTTCTACAGCAGCCGAATGCGAACAAACAGCGCTACAGAACATGTTTCATCACTATATTGAAAGAGAAGCAGCAGAAAGCTACAAGCTAGCTATAGACACCGTTAGTAGTGACTTTTCCCTTGTGAGTGGTGTATAAATATGTAGTTGGGATTGTTTCATATAACTTAGTTCTCCCTTGCTGTGTTATGGGTTTGTTATGTGGGGATAAATGTGCTGTTACGTTCGTGAGACAGCTGATTAGTACTCTTGTCATTGACCGTAAACCAGTATATTACAGGAATCACTAACCCGTCGATCTTGGAAGAAATCTAAGTCGATCGTGAAGAGTTTTCAAAATCAGAGAAAAAGCCTATTGTGTGTAGTAAATGGTGTCTATGGGATGCGGAGTTGCGCGCGCTGTTACAATCACGTCATTTCTGCCGCGCGCACCTTTGGACTCACGTGGGCGCATAAAGTGTAAACAAGGCTTTACGCTTTAACCAGTTCAGCCACAGTAACAGCTCATATTAGCCAGCTAAACTTTTATTACTGTTATAAAAATATATATAGCTGCATAGTTTCATGTGGTTCTTCTCCCTCGCTGTATTGTGGGTTTGCTACGTGATGTGGGGAGAAATGTGCTGCTGGTTACGTTTGTGATACAATCAGCTGATTACTATTATTATATTAAATTATATATTAAAACCCTTGGTCCTCATCTGACTATGGCTTTTTAAACTGTATCCATGATGTGGTTTATAATGGACTGTGGTACAGAAATAGTGACAATGTTACACACTCTTGGCTTACTCTGGCAAATACCTAGTGTGATCCATTTTGATCTTAATATTAGTACAGACAATTTTTTTGGGGGGGCTTATGTGAATAAACACCAGTGTACCAAAAAATACAAAATTGTCCCAGTTGAAATCGCAGTCTGGTGGGGGACACAAAACTGGCCAAGCCTCCCCCAGGCCCCCCGATGTCACCGCGCATGTAAGAGTTGTCACTTTTATTTTGTTACTGACAATAAAATAATAGGTTTGCCCATGCAGCCACAGTCAGTAAGAGTTCTTGACTCCGTACAATGTCTCCTCAAGCAATCTGTCCTAATAATAATAGAATCAGTCTGAGGGAATAAGAATTACTGAAATGTTATTCAGTTGTGATTCACACTCAAATTTCATAATTTAAAATCCATTTAACACATGGAGGAAAACACAACTGTTTTGGCTTTAAGGCCTCCTTCAGTGTGTGACGCAATTTGATATCTTCACCCACTATTTATATGATTAATTCTTAAATTGTTACCTGAAATTCTAAGGCAGGATCACATTCATCCGTCACAGCCCATGCAATACCATTGCGATGATATGCCTATTGGAATTTACATGTATATTTCATATATTTCACTCCATATCAAATAGGCAGAGTAACTCTTCTACTCTTATAATGCCATTGTAATAGTGATCAGTTGTCTTTGGTCACTCTCTTTTAAAATGTCCCCTTAAATGTAGTAAACATTTCATTCATTGTCCTATGTGCTGTGCTGGGGGAGTGAAGACAGACTAACACAGTCTCATCCCAAATCGTCATATAACTGACGTTTTGGGACGTATTTTGACCATACGTCAATATCCGCCTTTTTAGGGCCCCCTTAAACGTCGGTAGATGGCGATCCCGGGCCGTCATACAACTGACGCTTTACCTTTAACGTCAGTTAGGTGACGGGTTAGGTTTAGGGTTAAGTTTAGGTATGGGGTAGAGTTAGGATCCCATAACCTCATCTACCGACGTTTAAGGGGGCCCTAAAAAGGCGAATATTGACGTATGGTCAAAAGACGTCCCAAAACGTCAGTTATATGACGATTTGGGATGAGACCGGGTTGGACAGACATGGGATTGTGACATCAGTCCTTGGAGAGGCTTTTATTTTCAAAGTCATCATGCAACCCATTTTGCTTTTGTAAGACATATTTCAAAGACTTTTTGCACAAAAAAAGAGCATTGTGCAATGTAAAAACATGGTTGGAGGGGACAGATTGAACAAGTAAGAGATATTTGTGAAAAGGAAAAGGAAAGGTAAAGTAAGGGGTTTTCTCACTCTGGAATATGATTTTTCTTGTATAGCACCATTCAGAGGGATCAGTTTCCTTGAAGAGTTTGATTTAAATTAAATTAAATTAAATATTAAATATTTCTCTGATTTTTACTAATGTTCTAATTTTGTCAGCTTTGGGTTTGTTGTTGTTATTATTAGTAAAATTATTAGCAAATATATATATAAAAAATTTTTTTAATAAAGATGCAATGGAAGATTTGTGTGAAATGATTGCATGGATAATAGTTAATTTGGGTAAGAATAATGATTAAGTTATAATGATCCATTTAAAGAATGACTGAACAGATCCAGGCAGCGGTCAGTAAAAGCTGTCTGGGTGGTATAACAGTTTTTAAGTCCATCATAAAACTACTGCAGAGATGCAGGCAGCACTCAGTAAAACGTTCTTCTGTGTTGGGCTATAGTTAGCAGTAGGTATCATTCAGCAATGCTTCCCTACATTACTTATAGTTTTTGACGGCCATTCTAAGCTAGGCAGGAAGAGAAGAAGACAGTGGTCAGTAAATCCCCTCGCTGTCTGGCTTGGATCAGTTCAAAATAAATGAGGAGAAGCATTGTGAAAATGCAATATCACAGACATTCCTATCAGGGCTGGATTTGATTTCTCAGAGGACGCCCAAGTTTGCTGAAAAACAAAACGTATTTTGCTTCACAGATTTTATGGACGTTAGGTTAGTAAAGCACAGACATGTTTAATTCAGACAGAATTGTAATCTCAAAGTGAGATTTCAAAGTACACTCATTTTCTTGACCTCCACATGGGAAAGTCATTATCCAGCCGAATAGCTCTTGAGTTAGCTTCCTTGTTACATTTTCACACTAATTTCCATTCATATCACCACAGTGTGGTAACAATCAAGATTTTTATATTTTAGACCAGACTGTTGAAATGCAAAAATGCATCCCCGGCCTGAACCTCTGTTTCACCTCACCAAACTGTCCACATCTGCCTACCTCAGTTGTCAATGACAGAGGGGGAGCGCACAGCACCAAAGGGGTTGTCCCAGATCTGTATGTAGTGCGAATTTGATTGATTGAGTGCCTGAAGTCTTGTCTTGTTTTTCTAAACTTCTAGTCACGTGCCATCTGCTACTTGAATTATAGAATCCCTAAAATCAATGCAACAATGTCTTAAGAGTATCTACAGTACAATTAGATCATTGTTTGCTCTTTAAAACACAGACTATAAAGATGGTCAATACTGTAGCATATCGATGGAGGAGAAATCGATTTGAGAAAATGGCTAATGCAACAGATTAAATTATTTTTTAGTTCTTCAGTCAACCAGAAAGTCATTGTATATTATTCATATTGACCTGACAATGGGCAAAAATTTTGTTGGATTGGAACTAGGGCTAGTTTTTCAGTGCAGTCTCATCCCAAGACGTCATACAACTGACGCTTTTGGCCATACGTCAACATCGCCGTTTTAGGGTACCCTTAAACGTCGGTTAGATGACGTTATCTAATCCTAACCCTACCCCAGACCTAAACCTACCCCGTCACCTAACTGATGTTAAGGGTAAAGCGTCAGTTGGATGACACCCCAGGATCGTCATCTAACTGACGTTAAAAGGTACCCTAAAATGGCGGATGTTGACGTGTGGTCAAAAGCGTCAGTTGTATGACGTCTTGGGATGAGACTGTGATAAGTTTTTCACTACACCATTATAGGGGCCAAAATAATTCCAGATCACAATATATTGCGATATCTATAGAAATCGTGAACATTTTTGGTCTCGTTTAGACATTTGGACTTTTGGACTGCATACTTGATTCCAGCAATTTTTCTTCAGCATCATTCCTTTGGTCCCCTGGTCCTTCATGTGTGTGTAAGCTATCTTTCTATCCAGCGAGTCTGTATTCTGCAACTGAAACTCGAGTAATATTGCATCTCACTATCATTCATCTGCCCTTCTTTTGTACACAGATTATATTCTATTCCAATTGTTTGTGAAATGTAGATCATGATTTTTTCAATTATATTGTTTCAGACCGATTTGCTTAGAAGTCATTTTTATTTAGACACTGGCTGATTACATAAATTACTGCAAATTATAAGCCCAAAATAATTATCTTGTGAATCGCCAATATTTCAGACCAAAGTCCGGTTCCATTTTGCCTTGCTGCTGAGTGAGTTGCATTCGTAGCTCCTTTGTTTTGAATCTCTATTTACTATCATTCTTTGTTTAAATTGATAAATAATTTACTCATCACCATATATCTGATATTGCCTATTACATTAATCTGACATCGCTAGCTTCTAATCTAAATCGTTATATCTAGCACAACATGTTAGGGTAACACTTTAGAATACGGTTCCTTCGTTAATGAATAACTACACAAGAACTAATGAGTAACACAATATTAACAATCTAGTAACTATTATTAACTAACAAGAAACTCTGATTAATGAACTAGTAAGTAATAGCGCATAGACGAAAGTGGTAGTGAACTACATCAATAACTACTATTTTTTTAATACTTCCCAGAGAACTACTGAAAAAGTTTATTAACAATCTAGTAACTACTATTAACTAAAATAAATTCTTATTAACGAATTAGTAAGTAATAGCTCACAGATGAAAGTGTTACTAGATACTTCTGTGGGAATTACTAATTATTTGGATCCGTATTATAAAGTGAAGATCATTGGAACTAACTAGTAATTACTCAAGTGTTACTAAAGACATTTTCTAAAAGTATACTAAAGTTCACCAAAAATCTCAAAAGTTTGCACAAATCATGACTAGATCATGTAGTAACACTTGAGTAATTACTAGTTAGTTCCAATGATCTTCACTTTATGATACGGATCCAAATAATTAGTAAGTAATAGCTCACAGATGAAAGTGTTACTAGATACTTCTGTGGGAATTACTAATTATTTGGATTTCATCTGTGAGCTATTACTTACTAATTCGGTAATAAGAATTTCTTTTAGTTAATAGTAGTTACTAGATTGTTAATAAACTTTTTTAGTAGTTCTCTGGGAAGTATTAAAAAAATAGTAGTTATTGATTACTTAATAGTGAACTACCACTTTCGTCTGTGTGCTATTACTTACTAGTTCGTTAATCAGAGTTTCTTGTTAGTTAATAATAGTTACTAGATTGTTAATATTGTGTTACTCATTAGTTCTTGTGTAGTTATTCATTAATGAAGGAACCGTATTCTAAAGTGTTACCCATGTTAGCATTTTGCTAGCCTGTTAACTTGTCATCCTTGCTTATCATGTTCTCTTTGACACAAAATGCTCAGTGTTCTTGTCTGAACACACATTACCATGGCATTGATGTGTAGTGTTAGCATGCATGCCTCTCGTTCAATGCATTCTCACCCCAAGGCGTCACCTTTGACCATGCTTCAATATTTGACGTTTTAGGCGCCCTTTAGCGTCACTTACATTACGTGATCCTACGGCGTCATCTAACTGACGCTAAAGGAAAGCGTCAGTTAGAGGACGCGGTTAGGTTTAGGTCTGGGGTGGGGGTATACACGCGATCCTAGGGCGTCATCTAACTGACGCTAAAGGGCGCCTAAAGCGTCAGATATTGAAGCATGGTCAAATGCTTCCCAAGCATTAGGTGACGCCAGTTAGGTGACGCCTTGGGGGTGAGAATGGGCTGTCTCGTTTCTGATTATTTTTCACTGGCTGTAATTAACGCGTGGCTACATGCTGCCAGGTGCATGGTGATTTTGAGGGCATCGGTCACTAATAGAAGAAATCATTCTGTTTGCACTGGGGCAGACTGCAGTCCCACTGTAGATTAAATTACAATTGGAAGATATTTTTATGGGTAATGAGCAAACTTTTTTTTAAATTAATTTTTATTTGAAGGTCAAAGTATAGTTGTCTTAGAACTTTTTATCATGCCTCTTCATCATTTATTTTTGGTACTTGGATAAAAATGCCTTGACTGTATATGTAAAGAGTAAAATAATGGTTTTAAAAAGTTAATTACCTATTCAAAACAACAGCTTTATAAAGTTTACTGCTTTCTGTTTATATTGATAATTTAAAGTTTTCCCCCCCAATAAATATACTGTTAGTAAAATGTTAATATAAAGATGAAGGATTCATTGTAAATATGGTGTGACAACTTAATATATAAGATATTTACCATCCGAATCTAAACATGTCATGTCAACATTTTTTTTTAACACAAATTACGGTTTCCACAATTTTGCCTCTTATATTAAAAATACAATAATAATAATACATTGAAGTCACTGAAGAGTTTGAGATGAAATGTGAGCCAATACATGTGCACAGAAAAAGTCATTTCTCTTTGTGGTACAGACCATAGCCTAGACCTGTACCCGAAGACTCGAGAGGTGAACTAATCATTTTTGTTTCCTGTACAGAACCCCCCCCCCCCCCCCCCCATTCAAATACACAAGGCTAAAAGTGCCCATGGATACAATTTGACCAGAGTTGACATAGCACTGACTTCTCCAACCCTGTCACCACTTCTTTTTCTTCTTCTTTTTTTCTAATTAAGTCTGCCAGCATCCTTAGGCAATATTAAACAAAAACAAGCGGATGTGACTCAATGGTGGATCTGCACGTCTCGGTGTTATTAAAGATATTCCATTAGCTTGATGATTAAGCTGGGAGAAGAATCGTTCAAAAGAAGAAGAGCAGGCATGTCCTTGGGAAATATCATGTAACCCCCAGTATTGTGTTATCAAATGGAGTGTTTATATTACATCAAAATTATTGCAGGAGAAATTGCCGCATGATGATAATGACTGGCTAGAGGTATCTATTCTGCTGTCTATTGTTTATGGGCTGAGAAATCTTTGCGGATCTGAAGTATCAATCTCTTGTGATTCCCACCACTTTTGAAAATTAGTTGCGATGGATAAAAAAATGAGTTGCGTGGACTGGAGACACGAGGATGCAGTGGAGGTACCACTAACATTTTGCTTATTTCACAAGGCTCTGTCAGCAACCACTCTGAAGTTTACCAAAGTGAAAATAATTTAGATTCATCCTTCAGATTTAAAAAAAAAAAAAAAAAACAAAAAAACAATGGACAATGGATGTCAATGGGGCAAACCTATTGCAAGGTTTGATAGCATAAGTATAATGCTCCTATTTAAGCTTAATTTAATCAGTACAAATTTGTGTTGGTTGAGCTGTGAAGTTGCATACACTGAAAAAAATAATATGCTTTATATAATCAATAAAATTGTGGCAACATATTACAAGCAATATTATTAATTAAATTGTACAAATTAGAATTAATTATAATGTTAATTTCATTAACTATTACTCAATTCTAATTTGTTCAATTTAATAAATAATATTGCTTGTAATCTGTTGCCACAATTTTATTGATTAGATAAAGCATATTCATTTTTACAGTGTAAATTGTCTTTTAAGTTGGGACAACTTCTCTAGGCAGACAAATGGGTGGTTATGCGTCACTGTTGTGAACCTCGTGGTTGGAGTTGGCTCCATGTAAAAAATGTAACATCGACATTGAGGTTGTGGCTGCAAATTCAAACAAATTGGAACACTTACTGTAAGCAACACAATGTATGTTTTTAAACAGAGGCGGACAGAGTACACAGCTTTATTACTTGAGTAAAAGTACAGATACCCCTTGCTAAATTTTACTCAAGTACAAGTAAAAGTACTACAGTCAGATGTCTACTTAAGTAAAAGTACTGAAGTACTTGTTTTTAAAAGAGCTTGAGTATCAAGAGTACATTTTCTAAACATTGCATTACCTCTGCCACAGTGCTTACGTTTATGTACAAAAACGTACTACATGGAGTTATGAAAAATGTTAATATCAATACCTTGGAGAATGTAAAAGGAATTGAAAGTAAAATCGAGTCATATTCATCTTTTACCATGTTGCTTTATTTAACACTTAAGAAAATGTCAGAATATTCAGAAAATTGAAATAGTCTGGCAGGGTGGGGCCATGAGTTGGCACATTCACGGGATGGACCTGCTGCGTCTTTATCCATGGTTTCGTCTCTTATCTAAATCTGACCATGGAGTTAACTTTGGTGGAAAGCTGAAAGTGATTGCTGATAGGCTGTCCTAATCAGTGGCGCTTGCACAATCCAATCACGTTTGAGAGGGAAACAACAAATTGAGGGTTTCCAAGATTTTTCTGATTTCCATTTTTTTTCTTTTCTTTTTTAGAAGTAGTTACTCGTACTCACGGTTATGGATAGAAATGTAGTGGAGTAAAGAGTACAATATTTCCCTCTCAAATGTACTTGAGTAAAGTCGTGAGTACTCCCCAAAAATGATACTCGAGTAAAGTACAGATCCCTCAAACTTGTACTTACTGTAAGTACTGTACTCAAGTAAATGTACTCCAATACTGTCCGGCTCTGTTTTTACATGATACAACAAAAAGTTATTTATTTGAAATATAGCACAAGTACACTTTTAAGTATACTATACTATACTATATATATATATATATATATATATATATATGCATCACTGCCACCACAATCTTTGTCATTGTGCCTCTTTGCTTGTCTGGCCTTGGTACACATTTGTGTCTGTCATGTTCTGAGAAAGTGGAGAGCAGCAGTCAGTCCTTGGAAGATGTGGATCGTGAGTTGTAAGATTTGGATTTTGAATCTTCCAGAGCATGTTTTCCACAGAGAGCTGTTGTGAAAACAGTCCACCAGATAGGGGAAGCGTGTCCTTGAACCACAATCTGCAGTTGCCATTGGGCCTGTAATTAATGGATCCTAGTATTGGCTAGATTGAGGTTTTCAACTTGTTTCTAGTGTCTGGGACAAAGAGACAGACTTGCTCTAAATTTCCTAGCATGCACCACGAGGGCCTGCATCCTCAGGGCTGTCTATGATAGCAAGGCAGCCCTTCTAAATATTGCTTTAATAATGCACACTATTCAATATCCCACCTACTGTAGGGACTTTTGATCTCATTTAAACACAGCAACCCAGCTGTCAGAGAAGTGTCCACTGCACTGCATGACAGCTGTGGTTGGAAACCTTTTTTCTGCATGGGTTTGGATTGCATAAACGGTGATTTGCTTCATCCTGGGAATAAAGGAGCCATGGTGTGCAACAGCCGATTTGAAAAGAATGTGTGATCAATCAATTTGCCATAGTTGCATTTGTGCAACACAGTTTTGCATGTGAGACAGAGCCGCTTGTTTGTGTTAGTCAGTGAGAGTTTGCTGTGTGCTTGTTTGTGTGTGAGGTTAATTGATGGTCCTGTGTCCTAACCCAAAGTGATGCGATAAAGTGGCATGTCTTAAGCTGGCCAATAATCATAATCGCCCAATAAAGGCTTGAAAATGCTATAATTGGCATCGGCCTGATCATAAAATTATGCAGATATGCCTTGCAGATAAGATAATGTCAAGTCAGCTTTATTTATTTTGTAATACAGATTGTCTCAAAGCTGCTTTACAATGATAAAACGAAAATAAAGATTCAATAAAGCAACCAGATTTAAATTTTGCTGTAAAGCAGCCCTAAAACAATTATTCATTTGAAATCAGTTAAGTGTTGATTCAGTTCGGTTCTATAACATTATCATTTATGGAATCATGGAGTTTAATTAATCTATAAAACAGCTCTGGAGAAAACGTCCTCGGGTTACGACTGTAACCCTTGTTCCCTGAGAAGGGAACGAGAACTGCGTCCAAGTGACACTTTGGGGGAACGCCCCTCAGCGTAGCGTCTCTGAAGCATGAATGAAACTAAGCCAATCTCCGATTGGATCAACGTGATGACGTGATGTGTGACGACACATAGGCGGAAGCATATATAAGGAACCGGCACACACAACATGTCAGCTTCTGTGATGAAGCAAGCGCTCCCAGGCAGGGGAAGGCGTGGCCACGAGACGCAGTTCTCGTTCCCTTCTCAGGGAACAAGGGTTACAGTCGTAACCCGAGGACGTTCCCTATCGAGGGAACTCAAACTGCGTCCAAGTGACACTTTGGGGGAACGAGTACCCACTACGCCACAACGCGCCCTGCCTGTCCTGGTGTGAAGCTGCTCACAGGCACACTCAGGACGCGAGCACAAGAGAGCCGGGTGTCGACGGAATGTCTAAGCTGTAAAACCTAATGAAGGTATGTGGGGTAGCCCATCCAGCTGCATCGCAGACTTCCTGGATGGGGGCCCCTGCGAGAAGGGCCCTAGAGGATGCTATGCCTCTAGTGGAATGGGCCCTCACAGCCAAAGGTGAAGGCATACCGCGCACCTGATAAGCTGTGGAAATCGCATTGACAATCCAGTTGCTGATGGTTTGTTTTGAGGCCGGAAACCCCTTTTTGGGCGACCCGAAACATACCAGCAACTGGTCCGCCTTCCGCCATGAAGAGGACCTCTGAATATATATCCCTAGTGCTCTGACAGGGCAGAGCCTATGAAGTCTCTCCTCATCCGCCGTCAGGTGAGGTGGGGGATGAAATGCCTGCAGAACCGTAGGCCGTGCCACATTAGATGGCACCTTAGGCAGATAGCCAGGCCTAGGGTGAAGGATGGCCTTAATGTTGCCTGGAGCAAACTCCAGGCACTCGTTAGATATGGAGAGCGCCTGAAGATCTCCCACCCTCCTCAGAGAAGTGATGGCCAACAGAAAAGCGACCTTCAGCGTTAGGTTCTTGGCCTCAGCCGACTCCAGTGGCTCGAAGGGGGCCTCAGCCAATCCTTCTAGAACTACTGCCAGGTCCCAAGAGGGAACCCTGGTACGAGCCGCAGGTCTCATCCTCCAAGCTCCACGGAGGAAACGTACGATCAATTGGTGTCTCCCCAGAGACCCATCACCCAACGGAGCGTGGAAAGCCGCAATGGCAGCCACGTACACCTTGAGCGTGGACAGGGTAAGACCAGAGGAGAAGCGATCTTGGAGGAACTCCAGCACTGAAGCCACTGGGCAGTTAACTGGGTCAACCTCACGCCTCCTACACCAATCAATAAACACATTCCACTTTAAACCATACAGTTTCCTCGTGGAGGGAGCTCTAGAGCTGAGTATGGTCTCCACTACTCCAGCTGACAGGCCGGCCTCTAGGTACTGTGCCCCCTCAGGGGCCAGACCCACAGTTTCCATAACTCCGGCCGAGGGTGAAATATTGAGCCCCCCGCCTGTGTCAGCAGGTCCCTCCTGAGGGGAATCTCCCACGGAGGGCCGTCTAGGAGCAATATTATGTCCGAGAACCATACCCGGGCCGGCCACAACGGGGCTACCAACAGTAGACTGATCCCGTCGCGACGGACCCTTTCCAGAACTCCCGGGAGCAGAGCGATCGGGGGAAATGCATACAGACGCAGCCTCGGCCGCGTCTGCACCATAGCATCCAGCCCCAGTGGGGCTGGAGGGGTGAGGGAAAACCACAGCGGACAGTGGGTCGTCTCTCGAGACGCAAACAGGTCCACTTCCACAGGGCCGAACCTCTGACATATCGACTCCACCACCTCGGGGTGAAGTCTCCAATCCCCGGGCCTCAGCCCCTGTCTCGACAGGACGTCTGCTCCCTGATTTAGACTTCCCGGGATGTATGTTGCTCTCAGAGACAACAGTTTCCCCTGGGACCACAGGAGGATCTGATGCGCCAGTCTGCATAGAGGGCGAGACCTCAGGCCCCCCTGATGGTTTATATAGGCCACCACTGACATGCTGTCTGACCTCACGAGGACGTGATGACCTCTGAGGTCCAGCAGGAAGCTCCTCAGAGCCCGGGAGACCGCCAACATTTCCAGGCAGTTTATGTGCCAGGAGGAATGATGGTCCCGCCATAGGCCTATCGTGAAGCGGCCGTCCATGACCGCGCCCCAGCCCGTGAGGGAAGCGTCTGTCGAAACGGTTTTCCGGCGACATGGCGCTCCCAACACTGGACCTTGGGACAAGAACCAAGCTTTCTTCCACATAACCAGAGAACGAAGGCATCTGCGCGTAACTCTGATTGTGCGGAACGGGTTTCCCCTCGGGGAGAACCCCTTGGTTTTTAACCACCACTGGAGGGCCCTCATGTGCAGCAGGCCAAATGGAATGATGTTGGACGCTGCTGCCATGAGTCCCAGCACTCTCTGGAAATGCTTGACAGTGACGGCTTGGCCTAGCTTTATCCCAGCCACTGTGGCCAGAATGGACTCGACTCGCGCAGGCGACAATCGTGCCCGCATTACGACCGAATCCCATACCACTCCCAGGAACGTAGTCCTTTGGGCTGGTATCAACACGCTCTTCTTCGTGTTTAGTCTCAACCCCAGTTTCTGGATGTGGGCAAGAACAACATCTCGATGCTGAACCGCCAGCTCTTGAGACTGGGCCAAAATCAGCCAGTCGTCTATATAGTTGAGCACCCTGATGCCCTGGAGCCTCAGAGGTGCTAGAGCTACATCCATACATTTGGTGAATGTGCGGGGAGAGAGAGCTAGGCCGAATGGAAGAACCCGATATTGGTACGCTTCGCCCCCGAAAGCGAACCTCAGGAACTTCCTTTGGGATGGAAGGATGGATATATGAAAGTATGCGTCCTTCAGATCTATCGTGACGAACCAATCCTCGGATTGGATCTGACTCACGATCATGGGAATAGTGAGCATCTTGAACCTGAATCTCCTCAGAGAGCAGTTCAGATATCTGAGATCTATGATCGGACGCAACCCCCCATCTTTTTTGGGAACTATAAAGTAGCGGCTGTAAAACCCGGACTCCCTGTCTAGTGGAGGAATATGCTCTATGGCCCCCTTTGCCAGCAGGGAGTTTACTTCCTGTTCCAATACCCGACCCTGCGTCGGGTTGACTACAGTCCAGACCACCCCGTTGAATCTGGGTGGGTGGAACCCGAACTGCAGCCTGTACCCGTATTGTATCGTGCGCAGCGCCCACGGGGAAATATTCGCTAGATTTTTCCATGCATCGAAATATTTCGCCAAGGGAACCAGGCTCTCGAGCCTGGTTTCGGGTATTAATCGGGATTCGTTCTCGACCGCCTGAAACGAATCTCCGGCAGGACTGGACCGAAAACGATTCTCGATGGGCGAACGCAATCGCTGCCCGTCCGCAGGCTCGTGGGGCGGACAAAGCAGCTTGCGATCGCTGGAAACCGATGCGTCCCGAAACGTACTTGACGGCGGGAGAACAACATCGATTTCCTGTGGGCTCCGCGAGGGAGACGACCTCAGTCGCTCCATCACGGGTGGGGCCGCCCGCAGAGATCCTAGCACTGCTAGGACCTCTTAGATGTTTTCTTAGCCTGCAGGACGGCCCTCAGGTCGCCCTGCTTGGCTTGCGGCTTAGATTGAGAGCGCCGTCTATGCCCCCAAGCCGCTTGAGGGGGGGCTCTAGACGCGACGCTCTCTCTCTGAACCTGCCTGTAGGTGGAGGAGCTGGTACCTGGCTGAGGCTGCGACTGCCCACTGGGGGCAGACTTCCCGGATACTGAGCGACGAGGGAGAAATTGTTTGAAGGCCGCTGATTGATTTTTCGCCTCCTGAAACCTGTCGACAACGGTATTAACAGTGTCGCCGAACAGGCCAGAAGGCGAAATCGGGGCATCAAGGAGGAAAGCCCTGTCTTTCTCCCTGATGCCCGTCAGATTTAACCATAAATGTCTCTCCGAGACCACCATTGCCGCCATGGAGCGACCGACAGCGCGGGCCGTCTCTTTGGTGACTCGGAGAGACAAATCAGCGACCTTCCTCAACTCCGCCACATCCTCCGGAGTTGGTCCCTCGCCCTCATCAATATCCTTAAGAAGGTCGGCCTGGTACGCTTGGAGAAGCGCCATGGTGTGAAGACTCGCACCAGCCCGACCCGCAGCCATATATGCCCTGCCAGCACCGGGCAGCACCGGGGCTTTAAAGGATGATGCCGACTCAGGTGATAAATAATTAGCCAAAGGCTGTTCAACCCGCGGCATCATCCCATAACCATTCTCTCGTGCCCCCATGATATTACTATATTTTAATATAGTGGGATTGGAAACACGAGAAGAATGGGGTTTCTTCCACGATTTACACACCTCAGTATGCAAATCGGGAAAAAACGGTAAGCCCCGATGATGAGGTTGTTCCCTGTGCTGCAGGAAGCGCTCATCTAATTTGCTTTTAACTTGCACTTCCTGCTTTTCTTGTGGCCAATCGATCTTTAAATGAGCCACTGCACGGGAAACAACCTCTACCAGCTCCTCATATGCGGGGACACGGGGTGGCGAGTCATCCCCGAAGTCCCCGCCCCCTTCGATGCTGAGCACGTCCACCTCCTCGGAAGCAGACAGCTCAAGCATCGGATCCTCGACTCGCGCAGAAGAAGCCGCCGAGCGGGCTTCTGCGCGAGGCTCGAGGGCATCGGAACTGTCCGATGAATCCCGAGAAGGTGCCTCAGCAGCCTCGGGATCCCCAGACAGATCCATTTGCGAGCCCCATGAAGAGCGTCGCCGCGCCGCCTCGGCGGACGCGGGTCCCGCACCACGGGGCTCACGAGGCTGACCCTCTTCATTGAAAAGGGCCAGCCGGGAACGCAGCACGCGGAGCGGTAAAGCCTCACAATGCTCGCAAGCAGCTCCCTCGAGAGCTGCCTGCGCGTGCTGCATTCCCAGACAATGTGTACACAGTTGGTGTGTGTCCCCGCCCGTGATGTAGCGAGGGCAAGGGTGCACACACCGCCTGAAATTCACACTCGCCATTATTTAGATTTTAGGGAGATATGCTTAGACAGACAAACAATAAATAAGACTGACAGTCACAGAGAGCGCTTAGCTGAAGAACAGAAAGCTGACATGTTGTGTGTGCCGGTTCCTTATATATGCTTCCGCCTATGTGTCGTCACACATCACGTCATCACGTTGATCCAATCGGAGATTGGCTTAGTTTCATTCATGCTTCAGAGACGCTACGCTGAGGGGCGTTCCCCCAAAGTGTCACTTGGACGCAGTTTGAGTTCCCTCGATAGGGAACAGTGATGTCCCACATAGCAATTTTTTTCTGGCCCAGCTCCGGCCCACAAAATCACTTTTCCCTCGGCCCAAGTACTGCAAAGAATGACGGTACTGAAGTGGCCCAGAACTGGATTATAGACAAGGGTCACAAATGGGCCATAACTGGCCCGAATCTCAGCCAGTTAATCACCCTTAACTGGCCCTGAACTGGGCCAAAACGGGTTTTATTGTTGGTATCAATTTTCAGCCATAAGTTAACCATATCGACACCACCCTTTAACCAGAAACCCCAAAACTCAGCCATAACCCAGCCTAATCTTACCCAAACCATGTGAACCCAATCCTCGGCCCAAGTACCGCAAAGAATGACGGCACTGAAGTGGGCCAGAACTGGATTAAAGACGAGGGTCACACATTGGCCATAACCAGTGGCGGTTCTACTTTGAATTACACCCAGGGTGAGACCTGAACTGGGCCAAAACCGGTTTTATTATTGGTACCAATTCTAAGTTAACCATTTCAACACCACCCTTTCAAACCCCCAAACTGAAGAAGCATAACCCAGCTTAATCTTACCCAAACCATGTGAACAAATAAGTCACAGAAAAATTCAATATTTTATTGAATTTAAATTTTATTTAACAATAATACCAAAAAATAAACATTACACCTAGAATTGTGTAACAGTGTGAAGAAATTTCAAAAGACGCATCACGTGAACCAACCAGAAAAGCTGCTATTACTGTGGAGATCGCGCCGAAAAAAACAACAACAAAAAAACAATAGTTGACTGCAGTTGTTTTAAATAAACTGTTATTTCGGAAAAAAAAAATACAGATATTACATTTTTAACACGATTTTGTGGTGCTTAAAATAAAAACTTAGACTTGGATGTGGATTCATTTTTTTTAATTTTTTTTTTTTTTTACAAATTTATAAAAACAAATTCAAATAAATAATAGGCCTAATTACGGTGGCCGAGAGAGCTCACCGCGCTGCGACCTGAAGAAGACGAATGCAAATTCAAAAAAACGTGTGCAACTATAAAAACGCATTCAAATACAAAAATACATCTGCAAATTAAGAAAAACATCTTCATCAGTTCCACAACACACCTGTGCTCCAAGTACTCACAACACAACCAAATACAGAAACGCGCTGCAAACGTTCACAACACCACCAAATACAGAAACGCGCTGCAAATAACATGGTCCACAACGGAAATGTTTCCGGGGAACCAAATAAGTGGTAACCAATCATTTGCAACAGCTGCGCGTCCTCGTCAGCGCGGGTATATAATAAGTGGCTATGTGATTGCACTTCAGTTTTTTGCTGAGGAGCCAAACTTGGGAAGCTGGCCCCCCCGGCGGGCAGCAGCAGATGTGGCCACGGGACGTACGTCTCCGTTCCCTCCCTCAGGGAACGAGGGTTACCATATGTAAACCGAGACGTTCCCTATCGGTCAGTCACTACAATGTAGGTCAGACTGACCTATAGGAATCCCTACCAAAGTGCCACAGTCGCTGCACCCCATCCAGCGCCCCATGCAAGCCTCTACACCTTCTTGCCTGGAAGGACGATAGGAGGAGGGTTACACAGAGAGTGTCTGACACTGTTGTTCCTTTATAACCCATACAGTGAGACTTGGATAACACTGGTAAAGCATGCCCTTTTTTAGAGTGAGGGGAACGCTGCGGAACCCACTTCCTTCAGAGAGTTATGTGGAAAATACATATGGACTAACCCGAAGGCTGTACTGCATATGATGTGGTGACAACGGGTGACTTAGCCCAAGGGAAAGACACAGCTTCCGACTTAGGAGCAGCCATGGAACATATACACATTTGGGATCCCCGAAGGGTCGGACATATGGAACCCAGCCCGAGCCTGGCTCTCAAGGATTCAGCGGACAGGGGCCTGGCTCCGGACGCTCCGCCATGTCCGGGCCGAGGGGGGGTTGGAGGACTCGACAGGTTTTTCACTCTGGAGCAATAAGGTTGCACAGTAGGGTGCAGCAAGCTGACATAGGTAGGCCTCTCAGTGCTTCTACCCGTTCAGGATGAGAACACGGGAGGAGACCAGCTCTACACTTAGGCTATAGTATCTAGCGAATGTGTTAGGTGTCACCCAGCCCGCAGCTCTACAGATATCTGTTAGCGAGGCGCAGGGGCGCAACTACCCAGTTTCAGAGGGGTATGCAGCAACAATTTTAGCAAAATTTGAACCTCTTTTAGTTAGTGTCTGTCTACATTACACTACTAATATAATAGTTATAGTATTAATCCCATAGTAATAGCCATAAAGGCTATTGTAAAACAAATGCACTGAAAAATAAAGGAAACTTTCATAATTAGTTTTGCACTAATTTCTATACTTGAAAGATATAAGCACATAATGACATGTTTCATGGACCAGTGTGTCAGAAAAAAAAACTAAAGCTGACTTTTTTTGACCAATGCATTACACCAGCACAGCGCCGCCAATTAAGCAAAGAACAAAACAAACAACAAACAAACAAATGGGCCGCCGATGTATGAGTTTTGTGGGCCGTTAAGACAAATAAATAAAACAAGATGAGATGTATCGGCTGAAAAAGCACGTCCGCCCAGCTGGAATCTCAGTTCCGATGGCCACCAAGATATAGATAGCCTACATGCCTGGATGTCACATTTTAAATCCTACCTGTTGGCTTTCAGCAATGCATGCAGTTATTTAGCTGCTGTCGCATCAATTGACATGCCATCTCCTTTTCTCTCTTTCTTTTTCTATTTTTAGCCCCACAGCATTTTGTTTTATTCATCTTTTTCGACGACAACTCACTACTCGTACCTGCTCGCTCAGCGCTCACGGTCACGGCGCCCCCCGCCCGCTCGCGATATTACCCGCCCCCTTCTCCATCAGGGCGCCTACTCTAGTCTGGCTGTTAGTCCTCTAAAATTTTATATAACATTGAAGGAATGCAGAAATGATTTAGAAACGCACAACAGCAGCTACATATAGAAATACAATATAGCCTATATATATTATTTTTTAAATTTTTATTTATTTATTTTTTTTTACCATCGCTTTGGCACCCCCATTGTGCTGCGCCCCTATGCGCCGCATATAGCGCATACCCACTTTTTGCGCCACTGGCGAGGCGCCACAAGCCAGCGCCCAGGAGGATGCAAGCCTCTCATGGAGTGTGCATGCAACCTGAGCGGGCAGGGCACGCCTTGAGCTTGGTAAGCCAAGGCGATGGCATCCACTATCCAGTGGGCCATCCTCTGCTTTGAGACAGCCTTTCCTTTCTGCTGGCCTCCGTGACAGACAAAGAGCTGGTCTGAGGTCCTGATGCTTTGAGTTTTGTCCACGTACACACGCAGAGCGCGAACGGGACAGAGCAAAGCCAGGGCTGGGTCTGCCTCCTCCAAGGGCAGCGCTTGCAGGTTCACTACCTGGTCTCTAAAGGGAGTGGTAGGAACCTTGGGCACATAGCCAGGCCGGGGTCTTAATACCACATGGCTGTCACCCGGCCCGAACTCTATGCACGATTCGTCAACCGAAAATGCATTCAGTGCGTCTTCATGGAAAGAATCTTTTACATGTATAATTATAATAAATGATCTGTGGGGTATTTTGAGCTGAAACTTCACAGACACATTCTGAGACTATACTCACATGCCTCATTAATGCTTTAAATATTGTGACCTTACTGTGCAACTTTTTCTGTATCTAACAAGCAGAAATCTGTAAGAAATGTAACGAACCATATGTAAAATCACCTATGTAATTTCAACGCCAAATATGTATACTCTGTGCTCTTTCTGATTATGTAAATGTAAACTCGTGGAATTACATAGCTGCCTCAATTTAGGAAGCGAGTCCTTTTCAAGGGGATCATCATATATGTGGTTTTGAGTAGAAAGCAGACCAATTCAAATTGCTCAGTAACTACAGGGGTTGGACAATGAAACTGAAACACCTGGTTTTACAACACAATAATTTGTTAGTATGGTGAGGGCCTCATTTTGCATCCAAATACAGCATCAATTCATCTTGGGAATGACAGATAGAAGTCCTTCACAGTGACCAGAGGGATTATGAGCCTTTCCTCTACCAGAACAGTGTCCAGGTCACTATATGATGCTGGCGGACTCACTCCTCCAAAACACCTCATTAATATTTAGATCTGGTGACTGTGCATGTTTAACGTCACTTTCATCTTTATCAAACCCTTCTGTCACAAGTCTTGCTTTGTGTGTTGGTGCATGATCATGCTGATACACGGTTTGAGCATCAGGTGCTCATGATCCTCCAGAAGGGTTAGGTAGTCCTCGGCAGTGTCGTGTCCATCAAATACAATCAGGATTGTCATGATATTGGAGCTCAAACTGCAACGCATTCTCACCCCAAGGCGTCACCTTTGACCATGCTTCAATATTTGACGTTTTAGGCGCCCTTTAGCGTCACTTACATGACGCGATCCTACGGCGTCATCTAACTGACGCTAAAGGAAAGCGTCAGTTAGAGGACGCGGTTAGGTTTAGGTGTGGGGTGGGGGTAGGGTACACGCGATCCTAGGGCGTCATCTAACTGACGCTAAAGGGCGCCTAAAGCGTCAGATATTGAAGCATGTCCAAATGCTTCCCAAGGCGTCAGTTAAGTGACGCCTTGGGGGTGAGAACGGGCTGCAAACTATCACTGATCCACCCGTGCTTCACTCTGAAGATTGGCCGCCAGACATATAGATGTGAAAACTCCAACATTGGCCAGTGTTTCAGTTTCATTGTCCAAAAGCATGTGTAATTTGATGCACATAAATAAAGGGTATTTATGTGCATCAAATTACACATGCTTTTGTATGTTTGTAGATTGTAAGCAATTGGTCAGACTGCACCTACTGTATATACAAATGTACAAAAGCCATGATTCATGCTCTAACTGTGTAACATATCTTGTGAATTATCATACAGCTTGGTTCATTGGTCTTTGTTGTATTGTTTTATCATCAAAAGCAAACTGTTTTAAATCAGGCCAAAACCACCCCTTTCAGGCTATCTTGGACCAATTATTTTGTTTTTTGTTTTTTACGCAAGGCACGCTTTCCATGGTCAGGGTGCAATCTGGGTGCAATTGTTTCTCTCACTTGAAGTTCACTTGATTCTCCCAAACCTTGGTGCATTTGCTTTTATTGTCATCACAAAAATTGCACAGCCCGATAGAGAAATCATCATGGGTCAATTATATATATATATATATATATATATATATATATATATATATATATATATATATACTTTTAATATGGTGCAATTATGTGCAAAGACAACATCGCACTAGGCCAGCTTTATGCTCCTTCCTTAAACACAACACTGTGCAACCACAAAAGCAGACGATCCAGCTACATTCATGTGTGGAACTTTGTGGAACAATCATGGTTTATTGTGGGGATAAAAGATAGAAATCCTTTTAATTTCCTTAAAGTAAAATGTGCAATCAGATGACAAAATTCAAGGTGAAATAAGTCATTTACTTCATCTCGAGTAAATGAAAGCTATTAGAAGCATTTCAGATATTTCAATACCAATATATAGCCTTTCGAAAAATCTATATTTCTAACATCACTATATTGCACTTAGTTTAATATTTCAGATACCTTTTTAAAACACTACAATTGAAAAAATGTATATATTAGATATCAATTTCAACCCGCTAAAGTGGCTAGCATGAATGTTTTGTGCCACTCCTGAAATCCACCTATATTTGGCGAGTTGGCAGGTGTTAATGTCAAGCCCTGGATGCATACATAGATACGTTAATTTGCACATTTTGTCAATATTAACTGATTGCGATTCAGAATGTAAATGTTTTGCAGTTGTCATGGAACATTAAAAAAAGTTTTACTGCATGTAATTTTTCAGGTTTAACAGAAGCTCCAACTTTATCTTAGGTGTGTCTTTAAAGATATTCATAATATGTTTAAACATTTAAATGTCATAAAATGTTCACATCATTCCTCAGTTCTTTCTATGATCTGCATAAACTTTGAAAAGGCAAGATTAAATACATCAATAATTAACTGCTTTCAGTAGTTGCAGTTAAACATAAAAGAGTGAAATAGCTTTGGCTTTCATATTTGACACAGTTTGAAAGGATCAATGAGTCTTCATTGTGCATGGAGTCTGAAACTCTTGACAGTAATGGTTTATATTATTCTGATCATTTTGGTGCTGCCTGCCTCTGAATTGTGCCCAGTATCGAGGTTCACAACTTGTTCCCCTTTTGCATGTGATGGATCCTTTTGTGGATCTTCTCTGGACGAATGCTTTGACCACTGTCTGTGTGCCACAATTCAGCACAGATATCACTGGACAGTGGAGTGGAGGACTGGAGACTGGCCAGTGTTCACAGCACCATATGTGGTCAAAAGTAATATTCCAGAAGAATCCAACTATCTGTGATTGAGTTCCCAATGACCTGCTCGTGATTACCTTTTTCCAGGAAGTGGACTTTAGAAAAATTTAGCGCAACAAGAAAATGAAAAAGTTTTGAGGGTTGTTTTCACATTAAAGGGACATTTACTAAATTACCTTCTCTGACCTGTCAGTCTATGAAGCATGATTCTTCCATTTCTTCCCCTACCAGTGGAAAAGTTCACAATAATAATAATAATAATAATTCATTACATTTATATAGCGCTTTTCTCGGCACTCAAAGCGCTTTACATAGAGGGGGGAATCTCCTCAACCACCACCAATGTGCAGCATCCACCTGGATGATGCGACAGCAGCCATATTGCGCCAGAACGCTCACCACACACCAGCTTACTGGTGGAGAGGAGACAGTGATGAAGCCAATTGGTATATATGGGGATGATTAGGAGGCCATGATGGACAGAGGCCACTGGGCAAATTTGGCCAGGATGCCGGGGTTACACCCCTACTCTTTCGAAAGACATCCTGGGATTTTTAATAACCACAGAGAGTCAGGACCTCGGTTTAACGTCTCATCCGAAGGACGGTGCTCTTTGACACACTATAGTATCCCCATTACTATACTGGGGCATTAGGACCCACACAGACCACAGGGTGAGCACCCCCTGCTGGCCTCACTAACACCTCTTCCAGCAGCAACCAGGCTTTCTCAGAAGGTCTCCTATCCAGGTACTAACCAGGCTCAGCCCTGCTTAGCTTCACTAGGCAACCAGTCTTGGGCTACAGGGTGATATGGCAACGCTAGTTTTGTTCAAATTACAACCAATGAGCACTACTTAGTAAGTTATATGGACACTTTTTACATTGGTACACTGGGCAGAATACTACATCTCACTTTCTGTGGCACTTTTCCTAATAAACAGTATTCTAAAGCAATGTGCTCAGTTATAATCAACCTCCAATGAACAAGCTAAATGCAACATTGATGCAACACTAGAAAGTTTTGTATCTCTCACGGATGAGCAGAAGCATAGAGGAGGAGATCGAGAGAGTGCTGGCCTAGCTTTTATTTGGGTTGACAGCAGTCCTCCGTGAGAGATATGAGACCGGTGTGTCGCCCAGGTGTCACTCATTATCAATCACACCAACGTCCCTCAGCCTCGTCCTGCTCGCCACATCAAACTTTTTAAAACTTTTATAAACTATTTAGAAAACTTGGCTGTCAGTTAAATTAAATAACTGTGATTAACTTGGATTTAAGTATCAGGGTCATTCAGCAAAACAGTTTTAATTAAAGTATTAAGTTTAACAACTCTAAAAAATACATATAACTGGGCCTGACCCGAGATTAAAAATCCCTACCATACATTCTTTTTCCCTATTAAATATTTTGACGAATTTAATAATGCTTTCAGATGCCTAAAATAGTAGTACTCTCAGCTCTGTTTAACACAGTTTACCACATTTAATATATTTAATGGATTTAGCAGATTTCCACACAAAATGCATAGAAAGTTAGCAGATTCATGGGTCTGCTAATGGTTGACATTGGAAATGCAACTCATGAAAATCCTTCCTTCCTAAATGAGAAGTCTGAGAATGATAAGGCAGTGACTAGTATTTTGAGGATTAAATCTGGAGCTCTTATTGATGCTTGTTAAACTGCATATATCGACTGAGACTTTAACAGGTGCACTGGATCATACCATCCAGCCACATAAATTGTGTAATTGCCAAAAAAACGATCACCAATAATACATTTTAAATGCAGTACATTTTAAAGTGTTAGAACTTCTAGTTGCTAACTGACAATGATCAGATTTCAAAAAAGTTAAATAACTCTAAATGCAACCTTAAAATGTTAGAAGAATTACACACAATGCAGTAGTTTGCACATCAAACATGCACTTTGACTTTGCACAGGACTTTTCCACATTCACAGATGCCCCATAAAGTGACAAGGGTATTTAAACACCCTCTGCCATGTGAGCAGTGTATTGATTGTACATAAAATGAAATGCTGCAGCAGAGCACTGACTTTAGTGAACACCTGCACATAAGGAACCATGCAAACATGCACAGTCCTCTAATAGTACAATAGTTTTCTTGAATTATATCTCTGAATACAATATACTGCAAGGTCTGATTAGTGGAATTACTTCTGGTCTTGCTGGTTATGAATAGCTGTCTGTTCCACAGTAGTTGTTAGTGTGGTACTGAAAGCATGAGGGGACGAGGAATAGCAGGAAACAGGATCTTTAATAACCAAAACATCACACTGTACTACAAACGAGAACAGACCAGGGGCCTGTTTCAGAGGTTAAGTGAAAACCCAGAGTTTCTGTCGGTCTCCTCCTCTTTTTTAAAGAGGAAGTGCTGTTTAAACACCAACAATAATACTAAAATGTATTTAAACATTCTTTAAGGAATATACTGTATATTGTTTGTCCATGGTTTAATTGACTAAATCTGTTTTGCAGCACTTTGCCAAAAAATAAAAGGATTAAAACGTTTGCTAAACTTTTATTTGATCACCACCGTTTTTGATTGGGGAGCGCGGGGCACAACCTAATGCGGGGTTAAATGTAACACAGACTTTTTACATAGTTAGTCAGGATCAAGCCAGCTGTCTTTCCGCTCTTTTTCTCTTGTTGCCATAAGACGGTCTCCCGCGAATTTGCGGAAAGTTTTGATTATATTTCGTGAAGATACTGGACAAAGAGTGTTTTGAAACCATGAAAGTAAATTTTTTCATCATAGATTTTTTTTCGGTTTCTGAGTTGGGTGTATATGCTTCCAAATCTAACTTTATATTGCCTTAATCACTGTCTTGTTGGCTCAAACATAGCACTATTTTGAAACATGTCAGCAATTCCTAGCAACTGTTAGATAGGTTTAAAATATGTAAAACACAGCGGGGTTGGTTGTAACACAGTGTTACAACTAAGCCGCCAAGTGTACAATGATAATCAAATGAAAACGGAGCCACACAACTTTTCATGTTTGAGTATACATTTAACTTTGTTGGACTTTCACAAATATGTTGGAATTTAAAATGTTTAAAATTTAGTGTACTATGAATGATAACTTGTTTTTTATTTATTAAAAATATGGCCTGTTTTTAATGCAATAAACCCTTTTTTATTTTTATCCCAATTTTTATTTTAAGCTCATTTGTATTATTATTACTGTTATTATTATCAATTATAAAAATTGTACATGCAGCTGGCACACACAAATCTAATTTAATTGCAATTACAACATTTGCTTTATTATTATTTATTGCAAAACTGTCAACACATTCTCATCCTTTAGCGTCATATAGAAGGCTATATGACAAAACGGCGCTATACTACGCACATGGCACCCGTTATCGTTAATATAACACGCGCTGTGATGGTTAGGTTTAGGTGTGGGGTAGGGTAGGGTAGTCTCATATTACGTTAAGGATTTATGATGCCTTGGGTTCGCGTGAATATTAACGATAAAGGGTGCCATGTGCGTAGCCGTTTTGTCATATAGCGTTCTATGTGACGCTAAAGGATGAGAACGGGCTGAAACTGTGCAGCCCTTTTCTATGTCTCTATTCATGATATTGATCCACAATAGAAGGATGATTGGATGAGGGATGGATGTATGGATATCTGTCTATACAGATGCACAAACAATATCAAACTATACAAATAAAATTGTACTGAATTATACTGTAGTGTTACAACTAACCCCTCTGTCTGTTACAATTAACCCCGCAAATGTGTCACGGAACGGGTTGGGAAAAAGGTGTGAGGACTCAAGTGGAAATAATGGGTATTTATTAAGAAAATAATAAAACAAGAACAAAAACTCCCTCATGGGGGAAAACTGGAGAGAAAACAAGCAGGATACAAGATACACTAAAACAAGAAACATGAACCAGGGTAACATGGACAACGAACCAGCACAGTACTGAGAACACAAGTGCTGCGTCCCAATTCGCTTATACTACGCCCTAAAAGTATGTACTCTTTTTGTGAGGAAAAAGTACATACTTTTGAGTGTGTAGCAAAAGAGTAGGCAAGCATTGGGACATACTATCACGTCATCTTTAACGGACAGCTCTGTCGCGTGCTGCGTGCATCCTGTCACCGTAAACTGCCCTGTCAATCATCTTGTCACAGTTAAAATCCTCCATTCTATCTAATTTTATTTCCTACCGTTTCGGAGAGCACGTTCATCTGCCAGTTGTGGGTCTTTCATGCTCTCCTCGTGTTTGCAATTTGAATATAATGATGCATTTAAAACGTAATGGCTAAACGTGTCTTTACAAAAGTTCACAATGCTGCTGCAAATGCAATATAATGTGGACAGCATTGAATAAATTCATTTTCATCAGGTTAGATACTGATAATTAATTACTCAAAGCTCTTTATCTAAACCTCTCTACACAACTGCGGGGACTCGCGCGTCCTCCGTATCGACTACGTGTCTGTAGTTTTTTAACACTTTTTACTCGTGTTTGTAGTTCTAACCGAATCCTTGTCCAACGCGCAATGGTTTGTGGGCAATATCAGCCGTTAGAGTGTGCATTGATCTACACTTCGGATTCTGACCGGAAAAAGTAGACCATCCGGGTATCTTTGAAACACTCATTTCAACATACTACGATTTGGGACGTACTAATTATATTTTCGAATACTATTTAGGACGGATAGTATGCGAATTGGGACGCAGGGAAGGAGATTAAATAGAGAGGCAAAGGAGGCTAACGAACAGACAGGTGGGGCAAATGAATCAATAATGAGATAACAAGATGGGCGGGGTATACAATAGTGTTAATTTCGTTAACGAAAACTAAACGAAAATATTTTCGTCAACGCACATTTTTCACCGAACGAAAACTAGACGAGACGAGACTAAAATCTCCACTAATAAACAATAACTGGGACTAAATCAGAAATAATTTTCGTAGACTAATAAAGACGAGACGAAAATGCAGTTCGGTAAATAAAGACTGGGCTAAAATCTATGGACATTTTAGTTCACGAACAAAGACGAGACGAAAATTACATATTATTATATGATATGGTTTTGTCAAATCCTGTCTCCTTCTCCGCCTCCTCCGCGTCAGCTCTTCCGCCACACACACCCACGTTCAAACCTGGAGCGGGCGGGCACAGTCAGAGTAGCCGACACAACACATTGAGCAGACGGGAGCTGGATTCACGGTGAGGCGGCGGCGACAGGTTAAAAGTAAAACATGCTTTGCACGGGGCTCGGGAGAAAGAAGAGACGTGATATATGGACACATTTTGTTACAATGATAAACTAACTAATGATGGCTAACTTTCATAGCATTTAGTATCCAGGCTGGCTATGTTGCGTTAGCTTCTTAGCACGTAGCGACCGTAGCCACTTGTTGATAGAATTGTATGTGAAGTTAAATTTATGCTAACTTAGATATGTTATACTGGCCGGGCAACTAGGGTTTCAGTTAAATTTGATTAAAGCAGACAGACGTTTTAAAAAGATTAGTTATTTCATACAAGATTTCATACGTTCTAGCAATCTATGCCTTGTTTCACCTTAAATACTGTACCTTTATATACCATGTGAACTAGCTGGCAGGAAAGCACTTTTGTTGTATCAGTTGGAGGTTTTTTTTTTTTTCACAACATTGACCTCAAATCTATTTATTTTATTATTCTATGTGAACTAGCTTTAAACAGCCAGCACTTGTGTTAAGTCCATAATACACTTTATTTTATTTATTTGTTTCCTTTGTCAGGTGTATTTTATTTGTTTTAATGCAAGCATTTGTGTTTGTGTCTTTGAACCTTAACAATGTTCAAAATAAATATGCAAATATTGTCAGAACATCTTCCATGTCTGCATGTGTTCCTTAAAATTGTGTTTTTTTTATCAAAAAGATGAGAGAAAATGTTGAAATGTGAAATAATTTTAGGAAATGTTAAATATTATCTGCTGACAAAAAAGTAAAAGGTTAAAATGATGTCCTGACTAAAACTAGACTAAAATGTTGACAGTTTTTTTTTTTGACTAAAACTAAACGAATAAAATTATGTTTTCTTGGACTAAAATAAAGACTAAAATGCTCGACTTATAGTCGACTAAAACTAGACTAAATAAAAATGGGATGATGTCGACTAAATGTGATAAAAACTAATAAGCGATGCTGAAACTGGACTAAAACTGAAACTAAATTTAAAAATGGCTGGTAAAATTAACACTAGTATACAATGACAAGAGAACACATGGTACAAAACAACAAACACCCAAGTGCAACACAAGACAGGACAGGCATGTGACAATATGGGGTAAGTTGTAACATTTGCACTTCTGTCACTTTCAGTCAAATGGTAGGTCCTAGAAAAAAACTTTAAGTGTACATTCGTAGCAAAGATGTGTATGTTGCTTGTGTAAAAAAAAAAATATTAATCTAACCTAATTACTTTTTAATTAATTGAGCCAAAACCAAAATGTGTTAGGTTGTGCCCCGCTCTCCCCTAATATATTTCTATTAAATCATTAAAAAAATTGCAATAAAAAACATTTAATAGAAATCAATTATTTTTCAAACATAATTTAATAAGTTATTAATGATAAAAAATAAGATGTTGATCTTATTCATAATCAATCATTGAAGTTAGTTGATTACATATGTTTTATTGAACAAATGTTTAATTTATTTAACTGGCATTTTAATTGATGATAATAATAACCGTAATTTAATAACGCAGTTTATATATATATAATAATTGTTTAATACCATAAACCGTGATATTTTCTGAGACAGTTCTCATACTGTAAAACTCTCCCTACATGGGGGGAGTCCCCCACCCTACCCCCGTTGTTAAACAAGTTACCCAGCAACTTTTACTCATGTTTTAAATTAACTACTTTTTACTTGAGTAGATTTTTAGACTGGTATTTTTACTTTTACTTAAGTAAAAATGTATCAAAGTAATAGTAGCCTACATTAGGTTGAGGAACATTCTTCCAGATTCACCTCTGATATTATAACAGTAAGTTACTCTAAAATAGTTATGAATTATTAACAACAAATGACATCTTCAATGGTGTAGTTATATAAATGTAATAATTACTATCTCTAGAAAGTATTGGTCTACATATTACTAAATCCTATATCAACCTCAACCACTTGATTAATACAAAGAGGAGAGACAAGAAACAGCACTTTTAATGCTTTCAAATTAACAATAGCCTATACAATTGCATGAATTATTCTCAAATTGACTACGCAAAGTGTGTAGAGGGAGAAGGTTACATAAAAATATACGTTTTAAAAATGTATGTTAAATCCACTTTTGTTTTATACTGAATTGGTCTATAGTTTATGCAGTAGCCTATTTAATGTAATTGCATATTTCATTTTAAATTACAGAAGAATTAAGAGTAATCCCTTTAATTAAATTACAATATTTAGATTACTTTGTAATTAATTACACCCAACACCTCTTTTTGTCTGGCGCTGTTGTCATGGTGACTCATAATATCTGTGCTCCATTGATAATGGATTTTTATAGTTGTGGTCAACGCGCTTAACTCAGAGTCAGTCAACTCAGAGTTGATTGATCTAACTCATTTCAGCTGTTCTGAAACCAAAAACTCATAGTTTCCCATCTCAGGGTAAGTCAACTAAGAGTTCAAGTTTTAACTCAGAGTTGGTTGAACCTCCTTATTGAAACGGGCCCCTGGAGTGAGGAGAACACAGGGTTTAAATACACTAGAACAGACTAGGGGTACAAGGCACAGCTGGGGGGCAAATTAACCTAACACAGGTGGAGGGACTGAATACAAATGAGGAGCGGGAAAATAGAAACAGGACTGAACCAAATACGCAAAGAATGGGGGGACCACAGGATACACAGGTAACAGTAGTCACTCTTAGTGATATAGCTACTGTATAGTATTAGTGGTTAAAGAGCCTGGTTGTTATCTAAATGTTTGCTGGTAGTGTACCAAGTCCATACCAGAATTTTAAAAATGTGACGCTTTGAGCGCTGTTGAGTAGAGTCGTAAACACCTCTGATTGGCCATTGTGTTCATGCAATCATTGGAGCGGGAGAGGGACATTTTGAAAGTACAAGCAGGCGTCTATTAGAAGACCGGTCCGCTTCCACACACTCCCGTCTGTATCTGTGTTAGCGCTCAGTGAAGAGCCTCATTTATGTATATTTACAACACGTTTTTTTAAGCGCTGATCATTGTAGCCAATCACAGGCATATTTGATGAGCGTGTGAACACAATGGGCAATCAGAGGTGTTTACGATTCTGCTCAACAGCGCTCAAAGCGTCACATTTTTTCATAAAAAAAGACCGCAACAGTACCTTCAAGTCGTGTCAGAAAGATGTTGTAATGTCATGAAATACCAAGTGGAACATTTTATTGTGGATCTTGACTGCACAACTACTTTAAATGCATTTATGTACTGTTGATGAACATTGATAAGCTTGCCAGGAAAATACTAACTACTAATGCATATTTCAATCATGACAAATTTCGAGGGGCCCCCACTAACTATGGTTTTATCTCTAACCTCTCATATCTCTCGAAATGTAAGCACAAACATGTAAACTACATCCTTAATGGCTTTTCTTTGGACCCAGTCTAAAATTAACTTTTAAACAAAGAATACATACATTAATAGTAATAATAGGGAATAATCTCTTTTTTGGGCTGGCATGTTTTAATCCATATTGAAATGTGTATATTGAAATACTTGTTTAAACAATGCTAAAGATTTGGAGTTGTCTGATACACAACAAAGCGAAATATGATTTATGAAGTAGGCTATTATGTCATGTAATATTTGGGGGAACAGCATGCATTTTGACGAGAAAATGTCATTCAGGTGTTGTACATTCAGGTGTTGCACAATGTAATGTGACCTACTGTATATATCAGCTTGTGAGCATGAGGCACAAGTTAACATGAGATCAGCCCTTCCCATAATGAAACATAGAAGACTTTTGAATGATTTGTACATCAATAACCTCATGCAGTCTGTTGCGGTGCAGATCTCTTTATAAGATGATTCAACGTCAAAATTTGCTGCTTTTTTGATGCAGTTCGAGTCTCGTAACATGACTATTAGTATTTTTTGTTTAACTTTTGCCATTAGTAATGAAATGCCTTATTTTTTAATATTAACAATAATACCAGCATCTTGTTGTGCAAAGGTTTAATCGACATGTTGGACAAAATCTGGTCTGGTCAAATCAGTCGTACTGTAGCACCGTCACTGATGTTACATGTCAGAGATAAGTTTAGGATTTTGTGAAGTCTATATAAAAACAACAACATTGATTTATAGTTTAATATCTTCATCTAAGTTTCTTGTGTATGTGTGCAGGAATAGCAAGGTAGTACATTTACAGCATTAGGAGCGTAGACAATATTTAAAAAGGCCAATAAAATATTTGTTCTTTGTATTTGTTCTTGTTTTTAATTAAAAGATAAGTGAAAACAGAAGCTTTTTTGAGCAAGTCAAGTACAGCTACCAATCCATCCATTGTTAGCTGCCATCTAATGCGGCCATCACCTGATAAAATCCATTACCTGAAGTAACGTGAGTCAGGTTTTAAAAACTGACCGATTTTTAGAAACTCAGTCTGAGTTCTTACATAAGAGGAAGTTGTATCACTGCTGGCATGTGTTTGCACACTCAATCACAAATGCAAATTAAGCTGTGTAGACACATTTGCATTTTCTGCCTGTCATCTTTACTTGTTTTTTTGTCTAAATTAGGCTTGTGGCATTATCAAATTTTCATATCACTATAATTTCTGAAGGTTTTAGTGATAAAAGCTTGTGCTTGTTGGACATTCTGGGACATCCTGAAACCTTCTTAACTGCAGGTGAACCTCTCTCCTTGACGTTATTGCCATGTCCATGTCATAATTACTGCAATTTCAATGACTAATAACATCAAATTTAAATGGCCTATCTTTATGAAAACAGACATAATTACACATTGGCTGAAAATGAATATATGTCTGTTGTGGAGATTGGCAACAAGGTGCTTTAATCATGTCAAATTCTATGAACTCAATCAAGCCTTTTAAATCAATGAAGTTGAAAATGGAATTTCCCAGTCTATGGAAAAAAAAGTCATATATATATATATATATATATATATATATATATATATATATGTATACAGTATATATATATATATATATATATATATATATATATATATATATAAATGACTTCCCTATATATATGACCAATCTTACAGTTCAGCAACTTCAATAGCAGTTCAATAACATTAAACCTGAATGGTTGACCATTACAAAATGGTGCCACCCTTTAAAGTAAGGCAGACACTTTGAAGGTGTCTCAATTAAGCTGTGTATAAAATTCTTCAAGGTGGTGCTTTTACATGGTTTTGCCTATAACTCTGGAATTGTCATAGTAAGATCAAGATCAAAATATTTTCTTCTTCCGATTCCTTCAGTGCCCCTAAATCAGTTCATCATATGCATTTTAATTTCTGACTTCAAACTTTTCCACCATTTAGATTTGTTTGATGTATAGGCTGATTTATATTGGAGTGGCTCATAATGGCAAATTAGCCTAAATCTCCTGAATGTAATGCCCAAACTTTACAAAACTTGGTACACATGTATAACAAACTATAGGTAAACATTTATATCAATGGAAATGAGAGAGATAAAAGCCAAATACTACTAAGGTTTTCCACCAAAGGGAGAGTACAGTGAATGACAATCAAGTCAAGTCAAGTCAAGTATATTTATATAGTGCTTTTCACAATATAGATTGCATCAAAGCAGCTTCACTGTATCAATCAAAAAATAATAACAATGTTCATTTCTTAGTGGAAAAACATCCACGTTTGGTAGAGCTGATCATTGGTATTACTGATTGGTTAATTCATTTGAATATTCCTAATGAGCAAGCCAAAGGCAACAGTGGCAAGGAAACGAAAAACTCCATCAAGTGACCTAATGGTGTCCTAAAACTCCATCAGGTAACCCATTGAAAAAAAAAAAAAAAAACCTTGGGAAAACCCATGCTCAGTCGGGGGCCAGTTCTCCTCTGGCGTTAATGAACTAGAGGCTGAATTTACAGTAACTGTAAAAATGTATATGAATGTCTCTAAACAGACTTTAAACGTGAACCTGTGATAAACGCCCATGGCGTTTAAGAATTGAGAATTGCACATGCACATTAAGAATTGGTTCTATAGTTATGTGCATTTGAATATATGTGTGCAGGTTTGTAAATCCCTACAAAACCATGTCTGAACAAACTACTTGTCTGGTCTATAAATTTGATACAGAATTTAGTTTTATTTTATCACTTCGGGGGTAGGTACAATGCTTTTTCTGTAGAGAGGGAAAGGGATCCTCCATAGGGAGAGGCTAATTGGCACGTCAGCACTGCATTGTCATCGGGTCCAGGCTAAGCTCCTCCTTAGATCTGGATACGGCCTGGATCCGGCAGGCTGCGGGAAAACCTCACTACAAACAAAGACACTCAAATTAGCATAGATGCCATTCTTCTTATGATATAACGAGTACATCAGGATTTAAGGGAATTGTTCTTAATTCCAGCTGACCTAATCTATGCAGCCTAACATTGAATTATAGAAGTGTATAATGTATTATGTGTATGCTAGGGCAAAGAGATGTGTCTTTAATCGAACTTTGAACTCTGAGTGTGTCTGCTTCCACGACAATGGTAGGAAAACTAAATAGGCATAGGATCTACCACCAGCAGTTCATTTTGATATTGTAGGTATTATTAACCGGGCGGAATTTTAGAGGTGAAGGACTTGCGTTAAGAGCTCGCTCAAGTACTGTGGAGCTAAACCATTTAGTGCTTAGTAAGTAAATGTGGCCAAATGTGTTGGTATGGATAGCTTACGTTAGCACTTATTGGGCATTTTCGTTAGATTTGTTTGCACTGAAATCCGTGTGAACATAACGTTAGGTGTATAAACCTGTCCAGATGAAGGAATAAAGTTCAGCCTTTTGGAAATATGTTGATGGATGCTGATGAGACCGGCGTGTTCACAGAAAAGCTGGTGCACACGCACTGACGAGCACGAACTCTGTGGGAGGGTAGTCGTTGATAGTGGGGAGGGGCATGAGAGTTGTAAACATTCAAAATTTTGCCTAAGTCCACTCAATCTGCCAGACTTGCCGACTGCATCTTTAATAGGCAGCCAATGCAGTGTTGACAGAACCAGGCTAATATGGTCATACTTCCTGGTTCTGGTAAGAACTCAAGCTGCTGCGTTTTGTACTAGCTGTAGTTTGTTTATTAAGCATGCAGAGCAACCATCCAGTAGAGCATTACAATAATCTGGCCTTGATGTCATGAACGCATGAACTAATTGTTCTGCATTTGTCAATGAGAGCATATGACGTAATTTAGAGATTTTTAAGATGGAAAAATGCGGTTTTACAGATGCTAGACACGTGACTTTCAAATGATGAATCGTCTGTGGTCTCCCAGTGGCTTAGATTATTGGCAGTTTAGTGTTACATGTAAATGATTAACTTTCACTAAAACAAAAGACAACCTGTATGCTTTCACCTCTGAAAACATTCGTTTTGTCTTACATTTCAGACAATCTCTGTCCTGACTAATTTTCCGTCAGTTCTTTTTCATGAATTGGAATGTGTGCAAAGGATTTTAGGTGACTGAAGGATACATTTAAAGCATCCTTCAAAATTAGCTGAATGAAGGATTGAGACGGCCTTCAGCGGCAGCCGAGATATGCAGCCTTTCTAGGACGCTCTCTTGCATTTAAGAAGCACCCATATAATCCTCTTGGGTTACCAGGCCCTCCATTACCATATATTACCCAAAGCAACATTTTGCATTTGTTTCACTCTTTGATGTCAAACGGAAGCCACAATTGAGTCTTGTATGTTGTTTCATTTTTCCTAGTTTACACCACCTACCATTTGGAGGACATTCCATAGGTGTAGACCTAATAGTTTTTATACTGAGCTAATGCAATTTTCCATTCCTAAACCTATCCATCACAGAAAACTTTCTGCATTTAAAAAAAAAGTTTAGTATGTTTATTTAGTGATTTGTATTATGAAGACATCAGTATGTCCTCATAATGCAGGCGACGTGGCCTAAACCTGAATACACACCACAATAAAAGGACTTAGGGTGCACACACAGTGCTCGATGTGGGCAGGTACCGACACTTGTATTTTTCAATCTGTAGCGATCACTCACTTTTTCGGTAACACTTTAGAATACGGTTCCTTCGTTAATGAATAACTACACAAGAACCAATGAGGAACACAATATTAACAATCAAGTATCTATTATTAACTAACAAGAAACTCTTATTAACGAATTAGTAATAAAGTAATAGCTAGCTCACAGATGAAAGTGTTATAGATACTTCTGTGGGAATTACTAATTATTTGGATTCGTATTATAAAGTGAAGATCATTGGAACTAACTAGTAATGACTCAAGTGTTACTAAATACATTTTCTAAAAGTACACTAAAGTTCACCAGGAATCTCAAACGTTTGCACAAATCATGACTAGATCATGTAGTAACACTTGAGTCATTACTAGTTAGTTCCAATGATCTTCACTTTATAATACGGATCCAAATAATTAGTAATTCCCACAGAAGTATCTAGTAACACTTTCATCTGTGAGCTATTACTTACTAATTATTTGGATCCGTATTATAAAGTGAAGATCATTGGAACTAACTAGTAATGACTCAAATGTTACTACATGATCTAGTCATGATATGTGCAACCGTTTGAGATTTTTGGTGAACTTTAGTATACTTTTAGAAAATGTCTTTAGTAACACTTGAGTCATTACTAGTTAGTTGCAATGATCTTCACTTTATAATACGAATCCAAATAATTAGTAATTCCCACAGAAGTATCTAGTAACACTTTCATCTGTGAGCTATTACTTACTAATTCGTTAATAAGAGTTCCCTTTCGTAGTCACTTCGAGTTACGTCAGAAGTGACGGAGATTGGGGGATTTCGCATAGAAAGCCAATCCTCTTCGAGTATTAAAACACGAGCCAATGGCATGCAATGCCTTGGGGCTGCGGAAATTTGCATAGCGTACTCCGCCCTACTCCGTGAGTATAAAAGGAGGAAGTGAACGCAACCGCAGTATGTTTTCGCTTCGGAGCCAAGAGAACCTCTTCACTCCTAAAAGCTGATTCAAGACTCTTCGAGAACGAGCGTCCTCTTCAGTGTTGGTGTGACGGCGGTACCCAGCGAGATTTTGCATTGCCTGCGATCTGAGCAGTGGTCTGCCAGACTTTGCACTTCTCCCTGGTAGCTTCAGCGCTGAAAGAGTGAATTTCTCCTTTCTCTAAAAGTGAAAGTGAAAGAGCTGCACGCGGCACGTCTTTTTAAAGATGGTTCGCCCGTGCCCTTCTGGATGTGGTAGATTTCTGTCATCATCTGATGGTCACGAACGCTGCTTTGTATGCCTGGGCATTCAGCATGCAGCAGCAGCGTTCGTGGATGACTCATGTTCCTTCTGTGGGAGCATGACCATCTCCACACTGAGGTCGAGGCTCAATGATCTCACTAGAGTGAGAGCCCCGGTCCCCCCTACTCGATCGGCTTCCTTCACGAAAGGGGGCCCGTCGACCCGGGGACCCGGCGATCTAACGGTGACGGTGTGGGATAGAGCCCCGACGATTCCTCGGGCCACACCTCCCGCCTCAGTGCGTGAGCCAGCGAGCGCCAGCTCGATTCAGTCGGCTGTCTCTTCGGCGGCGCCGGCTGCTTCTAGCAGCGCTCCAGATGATGATGTGATGTCTATCACTGCATCACTAGGCGGGCTTGAGTCCTCGGGAGAGGAAGATGCGGCTGCGTTGCCCCCTTCGGGAGTGCCAGCGTTGCCCGTGTCAGATCCCGAGCTGACGGCCATGCTGTCTCGAGCCGCTGGGAGTATCGGGCTAGAATGGAAACCTCCATCCTGCCCCGATCTCTCGCGGATGGATAACTGGTATCTGGACAAAGCTGCCGCCGCAAGGCCACGGCCAACTCCGATACCTTTTTTCCCCGAGCTGCATGCGGAGTTATCGCGCTCTTGGGGGGCTCCTTTGTCCACTCGAGAGCGCGATCTCTCCCCCGCCTTTCCCCCCCTCGACGGTGGGGCCGCCCGTGGGTACACTGGGATGCCCCCGGTGGAGCGCTCTGTTGCGATGCAGCTGTGTCCACAGAGCGCCTCCACCCGTGGTCCTCCTAAGCACCCATCCAAAGCCTGTGGGTTCTCGTCTGCTATGGCGGCGCGAGCCTATAGAGCGGCGGGACAGGCGGCCTCCGCTTTGCATGCCATGAGCACTTTGCAGGTCTTCCAAGCGAAGGTGCTCAGAGACATGCACGAGGGCGGGACTGACTCGACGGCATTTAAGGAATTGCGGTCCGCCACTGACCTTGCTCTCCGGGCAACGAAAGTGGCCGCTCGCGCCGTCGGTCAGGTGATGGCCACTTCGGTGGTTCAGGAGCGCCATCTCTGGCTCAACCTGGCAGATACGCGGAGCGCTGAGCGGACTCGTCTGCTCGACGCTCCGCTCTCCCAGGTTGGCCTTTTCGGCGGTGCGGTCGAGGACTTCGCCCAGCAGTTCTCCACCGCTCAGAAGCAGACGGAGGCCATCAAACACATCCTGCCCCGGCGACCAGCTGCTGCCTCCACCCAGTCATCGGCGCAGGTGCCTCCCTCTGCTCGCCGCCGAGGACGCCCCCCTGCGGCTCCCCTCCCTCCCGCCCGGCCCCAGCAGCAGCCTTCACCCGGGCCCCGGCGTCGAGGAGGCCGCAGGCCGGCGTCACAGCCCCCTCAGGCCGCTCGCCCCGCTAAACGCCAGGCCAAGCGAAGATCCTGACACGGGCCGCTCAGTGACGATCTCGAGTCTTTCCCAGGAGGCGGTAGCAGGCCCCCTCCTTCCCCCGGTGGAGGGCCGGGGGAGAATCTTTTGTTCTCAGCTCCCCGCTGCTCACCCACGGGTGGGCAGCACCCTGAACTGGTTAAAGAAAGACTTGACATCCTCACTGAGCTCACAGACTGGAGTGGGTGCGCTCGATGCCCCCGTGCGTCAGCCCACACACTCCTCTCTGTCTCTGAGGGCGCGGAAGGGTGCGTGTGTCGTCCCAGGGCTACACCAATCCCTTCCCCCTCTGTCGCCAGACCCCCGGCAGAACAGACCCCCGTGGAACGCTCCGCTTTCCCTGGTCCCTTCTGTCGGGGAGCGGGCTTCGACGCATCCGAGCGGGGTAACTCCTGCACGCGTGCCAGTCGACCCGCACCGCTGCCCCTCCGGGGGGACGTCTGTGGTTCGCATGACCCCGTTGGCTCATTTCCTGGAAGCCTGGCTAGCGCTTCCTGGGATATCCCGCTGGGTCATCAGAACGATCAGACTCGGCTACGCGATTCAGTTCGCACGGTCTCCTCCCCGCTTCACGGGAGTTCGCTCCACGATGGTCGGTGGCAATGCCCCAGTCTTGAGAGCGGAGATTGCGACCCTGCTGGCGAAGGGTGCAATCGAGACGGTCCCTCCAGCCGAGGTGAGGTCCGGGTTTTACAGCCCCTACTTCATTGTCCCCAAAAAGACCGGTGGGTTACGACCGATCCTGGACCTGCGCATTTTGAACCGTTCTCTCCATCGACTACCGTTCAAAATGCTCACGGCCAAACGCATTTTCGAATGTGTTCGGTATCAGGATTGGTTTGCAGCGATCGACCTGAAGGACGCGTACTTCCATGTGTCCATTTTACCTCGACACAGACCGTTTCTTCGGTTTGCCTTCGAGGGCCAGGCATATCAGTACGCCGTTCTCCCATTCGGGTTAGCTCTGTCCCCTCGCGTCTTCACGAAGATCGTCGAGGCAGCCCTTGTTCCCCTTCGCGAACACGGGGTTCGCATCCTGAACTATCTCGACGACTGGCTGATACTAGCACACTCTCGAGCTCAGCTTTGCGAACACAGAGACCTGGTGCTCCGGCACCTAGCCCGTCTGGGCCTTCGGGTCAACCGGGAGAAGAGCAAACTTTGCCCCGTGCAGAGGATCTCTTTTCTCGGCGTGGAGATAGACTCGGTCGCCATGTCCGCGCAGCTCACGAACGAGCGCGCGCACTCACTGCTGACTTGTCTTCGACAGTTCGAGGGCAAGAGTGCGGTTCCACTGAAACTATTTCAGAGGCTCCTGGGGCATATGGCATCCGCGGCCGCGGCAACGCCGCTCGGTTTGCTTCATATGAGACCGCTTCAGCTGTGGCTTCGCGATCGAGTCCCGAGGTGGGCATGGCATCGCGGCTCGCTCCGAGTCCCAGTGACTCCGGCATGCCGGCGAACCTTCTTCCCGTGGTCGAACCTCAGCTTCTTACGGACCGGCGTCCCTATTCAGCGAGTTTCCAGGCATCTCGTTGTCTCCACGGATGCATCTACCACGGGTTGGGGTGCCATGTGCAATGGGCATGCAGCCGCCGGTTCCTGGACAGGAGCCCAGCGCCTCATGCACATCAATTGCCTCGAGCTGTTGGCAGTACGGCTCGCCCTACACCGCTTCCGAGCGTTACTCAAGGGCCAGCATGTGCTTGTCCGCTCAGACAACACTACGGCAGTAGCGTACATCAACCACCAGGGGGGTCTACGCTCACGCCAGTTGTCGCAGCTCGCCCGCCACCTCTTGATATGGAGTCAGAAGCACCTGAGGTCCCTTCGTGCAGTGTACATTCCTGGAGACCGGAACTGGGCGGCCGACGAGCTGTCCCGGGTCCGTCCCCTCTCCGGCGAGTGGCGACTCCATCCCCAGTCGGTCCAGCTGATTTGGGACGAGTTCGGGGAGGCACAGATAGACCTGTTCGCCTCTCGGGACTCGTCCCACTGCGCCCAGTTTTATTCTCTGACCCGCGGCACTCTCGGCTCGGATGCGCTGGCGCACAGCTGGCCACGGGGCCCACGCAAGTATGCGTTTCCCCCAGTGAGCCTCCTTGCACGGGTGTTGTGCAAGATCAAGGAGGACGAGGAGCAGGTCTTGCTGGTAGCCCCCTACTGGCCCACCAAGACGTGGTTCTCCGATCTCATGCTCCTCGCGACAGCACCTCCTTGGCCTATTCCTCTGAGACAAGACCTACTCTCTCAGAGACGGGGCACTCTGTGGCACCCTCGTCCCGATCTTTGGAGGCTGCACGTGTGGCTCCTGGACGGGACGAGGCAGGTTTGAGTTCGCTGCCACCTGCGGTGGCGGCAACCATCACTTCCGCAAGAGCGTCGTCCACGAGACACCTTTATGCGTTGAAGTGGAACCTCTTCGTCAATTGGTGCTCTTCTCGCGGAGAAGACCCCCGGAGATGTTCGATCAGTGTCGTGCTTTCCTTCCTGCAAGAAGGGTTGGAGCGCAGGCTGTCGCCCTCCACCCTTAAGGTTTACGTCGCGGCCATTGCCGCTTCTCATGAAGCAGTGGAAGGTAAGTCCTTAGGGAAGCACGACCTGGTCATCAGGTTCCTGAGGGGAGCGAGGAGGCTGCATCCGCCTCGTCCTCCCCTCGTACCCTCTTGGGACCTCTCGGTAGTTTTAAATGCTCTGCAGAGGCATCCCTTTGAGCCTTTGCAATCGGTAGAGTTAAAGTTTCTGTCCATGAAGACAGCACTCCTGGTTGCATTGGCCTCCATCAAGAGGGTGGGGGACCTGCACGCATTCTCCGTTGACGAAGCGTGCCTGGAGTTCGGGCCGGCTTACTCTCACGTGATCCTGAGACCCCGGCCTGGTTATGTGCCCAAGGTTCCCACCACTCCCTTCCGGGACCAGGTGGTGAACCTGCAAGCGCTGCCCCCGGAGGAGGCAGACCCAGCCTTGGCACTGCTCTGTCCGGTACGTGCTCTCCGCACCTATGTCGACAGAACGCAGTGTTTCAGGACCTCAGACCAGCTCTTTGTCTGTCATGGAGGGAGCCAGAAGGGAAGGGCTCTCTCAAAGCAACGGCTGTCCCACTGGATTGTGGATGCCATTGCTTTGTCTTACCAGCAGCAAGGCCTTCCGTGCCCCCTTGGTGTGACGGCCCATTCCACTCGGAGTGTGGCCTCCTCTTGGGCTTTAGCGCACGGTGCCTCGCTAACAGACATCTGCAGAGCTGCAGGCTGGGCGACACCCAACACCTTCGCCAGATTCTATAATCTGCGAATTGAGCCGGTATCCTCTCACGTACTCGTTTCGGCCAGTTCTGGATCCGCTCAGGTGTCTTCGCTTGCTCGCCACTCCACTCCCCGGACTGGATAAGTGCGATATTTCCTCAGTTCTTCCATTGAAGCCTTGAGTCCTCCAGCACCGACGATGCGGGCACCACTGCTGTGGCTCTGGATGCTGGCTAGGTGCCTCCATGCGTACGGTTCCCCCTTGGTAACCGTCTCATGTGTATTATCCACTGTAAGCCTCTCTGAGCATGTGTCTTCCCTTGGCAAGCCATCTGCCACCCCTGGAGCTGAAATTAGTAGCCACCTGCGGTTGGTGCTCCAGTGATTCCATATGTGTTCCTATGTGGCCATATGTGTATTCGTAAGTCCTCCCTTCGGTAGGCAGCTGGTAGCATGTCCCCTTCGGGATATGTTTCCCAGTGTACCTTGGTAATCCTGTGTCTAAGTCGGATCCCCTAAGGAAAACAGGTAAGGCTCGGGGGTTAGACTTTCGCAGGGCACTGGAAGACAGCCTGAAGTTGGCGTGATGGCACAGACCCCCAATCTCCGTCACTTCTGACGTAACTCGAAGTGACTACGAAAGGGAACGTCTCGGTTACGTATGTAACCCTCGTTCCCTGAGTAGGGAACGGAGACGTTACGTCTCCCTGCCACTTCTGCTGTATCGCTGGGTAGAGGCCGAGTTCAGTCTTGGCTCCTCAGCGAAGACATACTGCGGTTGCGTTCACTTCCTCCTTTTATACTCACGGAGTAGGGCGGAGTACGCTATGCAAATTTCCGCAGCCCCAAGGCATTGCATGCCATTGGCTCGTGTTTTAATACTCGAAGAGGATTGGCTTTCTATGCGAAATCCCCCAATCTCCGTCACTTCTGACGTAACGTCTCCGTTCCCTACTCAGGGAACGAGGGTTACATACGTAACCGAGACGTTTCTTTTAGTTAATAGTAGTTACTAGATTATTAATAAACTTTTTCAGTAGTTCTCTGGGAAGTATTAAAAAATAGAAGTTATTGATTAGTTAATAGTGAACTACCACTTTCATCTGTGCGCTATTACTTACTAGTTCGTTAATCAGAGTTTCTTGTTAGTTAATAAAAGTTACTAGATTGTTAATATTGTGTTACTCATTGGTTCTTGTGTAGTTATTGATTAACGAAGGAACCGTATTCTAAAGTGTTACCACTTTTTCTTGTGTACCTGCACAGCCCTGCCCCTGTAACACAATCATAACCAAGGGTGACGCTTTGAGAATCTCTGCCTTATACTTACCCATCACAGAAAACTTTCTGCATTTTCACATTAAAAGATAACACAATTTTGTGCACAACAACACACACACAACACACACAATTATTACCTCTATAATATGCACATCAAAATGTTATATGATAGCCATGATATGCATTGGTGCCTGTACTTGATCCCACGTAAGTTATTCTATCCTATGAACTAACATCCATGGGAAATTATATCATATTTTTTTATTAAGCTTACAGTAAACAATACACCAACCTTACTAATCTCAGTTAGATGCCATAGAGAGCTTTCAGCAGGTGGAATGACTTACCACTACCCAATGGACACAAAAATAGGAATCAGATTGTGAGCTTAATCAGTTTTCATTGTTGGTGACGTGAACAGGCCTTTAGAGTTTTTAGAAAATGTATACAATGTGTATAATGTGTAGTAGGTTCTATATGATAGCATTAGAATGCATAGGAAATGTTTGGAATATTGAAAGTGTTACGGTACTTTTGTTCATGAAAATAAAGGTTATCATCCTCCATTAGAAAGGTTATTGTTGTACCTATTAAACAACGGAACATAATGTAAACAAATTTGTAAAATTTATCATGTGAAGTCCCCGCCAAACACGGAATTTTCCGTGTTTAATGAAAAAACGCATCTGCGCCAAACACGGAATTTTCCGGGTATCCGTGTTTTAGGTGGTATACGGTAAGGAAGACCCGCGCGCATGTCCTGAATGAGTGCGCAACTCTTTGATCAGAGAAACAGATTGCAATCGTCTCAAAAAGTGGAGTAGTGAGAATGAATCAGACAGACAATGCAGAGGTATATGGCTGAAGTACTGGAGGTTAATGGACTCGGAGTCCGATCACTCTTTATTTGATAATTCTGAATCTGATCGGGACGAAGTAGTCAGTGAGAGAGATGCACATGTTGTCACAGAAAGTTCTAGCCATGGACGTGCCGCAGATAGATCGTATAATATTATGACACTATAATATTTATGTGTGTGTGCAGGCATTTATGTGTGGCTGTCTAAATATGAAGGTGTAATTGTCAAATTATTTCTCTCTTTGTGCACATTTACCACATTGTAATATGTATTTGTGTGTGTGTGTATGTGTGTGTGTGTGTGTGTGTGTGTGTGTGTGTGTGTGTGTGTGTGTCTAGGCTTGTTTATTGTAATTCCAATCATTATTCACAGGTAGAACACAGAGAGGCAGAGGCAGAAGTTTTATTGCAAAAATTACATTTCCCTTACATCCTGGGAAATTTGATATATTTTACATTTATTTTATGTTTTTAATTTATTTTGGAAAGTTTTATATATGAAGGAAACAACATCTGAATGTATTCTGCTTTTAAATGCACTTGTTTGATAAAAATACCTTTTTCTCAGTTTTTTGTCCAAAATGTTGTGTTTTTGACAAAACCTACCTCTGTTCAAGAGGCAATAAAAAAATAACAGATGAAGATAAAATAAAAACGTTTTTTTTGCCTAAAAGCAGAGGCTCAGATCTTTATTTTTATATATATCATCTTTATATATTCATGGAAGAAAATATTCAGCGGGGCATTCAAATTTAGCGAAAATCGTCAAAAACCCTGGCGGTGGCTGGCAACTTTTTTTTAAAACGCTGGCGGGGAAAGAGTTAAATAGTCTATAAAAATATTGTTGACACAGGATTCAGGCCCAGGGGACAGGGTTTGTGCAATGTTTCTGTGATGACAAAGCAAAAGCAAACAATACTTAAAAACAGTTACTGCACCAAAGACAACACATCATCAAAGACAACTGTGAACTGTGACAACTGGACCAGACCTTCCCCTAAGTTTTCACTTGAAAAATGTACAATTTATTTGATCCCAAAATCCAAAACCCTTTAAATAAGTCACTAAAAACAAGTTTAATGCACTGCTATAGTGAATGAAGTTTGAGGGCAATGTTATTTTCAAAACTACTTAATGTCTCCTTTGACAAATATTCATTAATAACATAAATTAATCTATTATTGTAATTAAACATTGTAGTTAATCAAATTAATCAAAAGACATAGCTTGTAGGGCTGAATCGAGGCACTGACTCGACATCATTATTATTTTTTTTCACTAACCATTAAGACAAGTTATGGTGCAGGTGTAGCCCCACCTCTTTCGGAAGGCTGCAGCCAGGTGTGCTTGAGTAATTCTGCTAAAATGACTTTTCTCAAATAAAGCTTAACATATATAGTACTAAACACTAACAGCAGCAGGCAGAATGAAATCAGTTGGCACAGTGGCCTATCAGATTGTAAATAACTTTACTAAACAGTAAAAAATTGCATTAAAGCTTTTGCTTCTTTGTTAATGCTGTCATCCTGGGGTATTATTTGCAATTGCTAGGGTTGAAACGGTTAGGCTCAATCCCAATTCACCCCTTAGCCCTTCCCCTTAGCCCTACCCCTCCGTTTTGCGCGTTCACGTATGGGGGTATATAGGTGTCCCGATTCTTGTTGAGATCGAGGGGTAGGGCGAAGGGGTAGGGCTACATAGCCCTCGAAACGGAGATTTTTCAGAGGCACACTCCAAACGGAGGGCTAAGAGAAAGTTAACAGAATGCATGGGAAATCACCAGCGAGATGGTTCGCAAACGGTTAAACATTTAAATTTAGCGTCAGATGATTCCACCACGCACTTTATTTACTCTTATAATAACACTATAGTCGTTTAAATTAAGAAATTAATATAATATAATATAATATAATAATGTAATAATGTAATTGGTATAATAAATTACCTTTCCGATCAGAAAAGACATACATTTCGAGGAAGGGATGTTATTATCATCATGTTTATTCAAAGTTAAGAGCAGCTGCGCTGATTGTCAGTTGATGTCATGGAGAAATCCTGTAAAAACTCTGTAACCGCAGAGCCATCGCCGACGACTGATGACGTATCGGGTTCATTTATTTATTTATTTAGTTAGTTATTTGACAGGGACAATGTACATCAATTGACATTACTGTAAATGCACCAGAATTAGCCAAAAGGCTATTTTTCATCTGTTGTCCCTGGACAGATCTTAAAATTGTCTACCTAAAATGAACAACAATAAAAGATTACAATGAACAATACAAATATAAAAAAACGTAAAACAGATATATTTCGTCAGTCCTAATAAATACAGTGTACACACTTGCTATAATAGACATTGTTAAAATTGATACCAATTTATAAAAATTATACTACACACTGACCCAGCATAGACACAGGTCGCAGTACCGTTGAAGGGTTGTTCCATTTCGTAGGTGAATATTTCAACTCCTTGGCCCTTATAGCTCCATTTTAAGGGCCAAGAGGTACACTCGAAAACAAGGGGTAGGGCCATGGGTGAATTGGGATTGAGCCTTAGTGTAGTTCTTCCTTTGCCAATTAACTCTAATTTTCATTAAGTTCATTTTGAAAATGGTGCGGATAATACACTTACCTAAAGGATTATTGGGCTAACAGGTGTTGAACAGGTGTTTCTGGTAATCCTTTAGGGGTATTTATGGGTGTGGTCCTGGTCAAGACAATCTCCTGAACTCCAAACTGAATGTCAGATCAATCTGGGGTGCGTTTCCCGAAAGCATCGTTAGCCAACTATGGTCGCAAGTTGGTCGCAATTTCCATTGAACTCTATAGACGCTTTCAGCAGTGACAACATAAACAAACAGTACTGCGCATGTGCATTATTCTGGCCCAAACTTAACTTCCGGCAGACTTGCGGAGACAATCCATAACAAGTAAATAACCTGGTAGCTGGTATTTCTTGCCAGTCAAAGAAAATAAATTTTACCTGGCCGAACTGAAATGTGACACTACCAGACCCGTTGAACAAAAATTGGAGACAAGATGTTTTTCTACCGACGTGTCTGATTTACCGCAGTGTTAAAAAAACTGTGGCGAGCGCGACGGGGTTTGATAAGGTTAACATAGCTCTCCTTATTAGCTAGGCTTCTTGCTTGCTAACCTTTTTTTAAGGTGGGTCTCCACATTGACAGCATGTTGGATGGATCTGTGCAGCGCTGTTTATGATACTAACCATTCAATACACAGACTGTTCCGCTGTCAATGTGTTTGCGAGAGAGAGAGAGAGAGAGAGAGAGAGAGAGAGAGAGAGAGAGAGAGAGAGAGAGAGAGAGAGAGAGAGAGAGAGCGTGCGAATATGCGCTGCACGCAACAACTCTGCAGTCAATTACAACTTTTCCCATCTTAAATTGTTAAAAACACGGAAATCAATATGTGGCGGTCAGCGCTGGTAATGTGGTGGGCTGCCACTAATAAATGTATGGGAAACACAAACACTGTACCGCTTATCACTCAGATAAACATAGATAGGCTATTTTAATACCGCCGTCTCCCTCATAGAAAACCTTGACATTTTGATTTTTAACAATTGTGCTTGCTCCCTAGGTCAGGTTGCACCCCACAGCTCAACAACCTGTTCATCACCTTAACTCTCACTGCATTTGTAGTCAATGCCATATTATCCAGTAAACACTAATAAACGAACAGAACGGAAGTTAACTTTGGGCCAGCTCATCACCATGGCAACGTGTCTGATGAAAGCGTCTATTGGCAACAACGGAACTTGCGACCATAGTTGGCTAACGATGCTTTCGGGAAACGCACCCCATCTCAGTTAACTGGGATTTTCATGCACAACCATTTTTAGGGTTCACAAAGACTGGTGTGAAAAGGGAAAAAAAACATGTAGCGGCAGTCCAGTGGGCGAAAATGCATGCAGGTATGCAGCAAAGCATTTGTGAAGCATTTGTGAAGCCACAACACGCACAACCTTGAGGCGGATGGACTACAACATCTCCACTACAAATAGGAAAAAGAGGCTAAAATTTGCAAGAGCTCACCAAAATTGGACAGTTGAAGACAGAATTTGGCATAGACAGAATGAGAACATGGATCCATCATGCCTTGTTAACACTGTGCAGGCTGGTGGTGGTGCTGTAATGGAGTGGGGGATGTTTTCTTGGCAAACTTTAGGCCCCAGCCAGTGTGTCTCCGACCAGCGCGCACTGCGCTGCATCCGAGTATGAACGACTTCAAGCCGAATATGTCCGAGCTTCTATGTCTCACACAATCAGAGCGTAAAAATACGGGATATTTTACGGGAAAATACTAAAACGGGAAGACAGCGGGAACAGAGGTAAAATACGTGAGAAACCCAGAAAAAACGGGAGGGTTGACAGCTATCGATATTGGTCAGTTTGATTGTCATTTTAAATTAGACTCCTATTTCCTTACAATTGTTTGGATCTCTGTAATTTCATATCTGGACCAACAATCAGAGAGCTAAAGCTTACAAACTTACCTACTTCAAAATTACAATAACAATACTGGAATCTCTACAATGTCAGTCCTGGATATGCAGAAGGAAATGATTAATATTTCTTTGCATCTAATTGTTATGAGTCCAGCATGTTCTGGTATTTCACTTTCAATACCCAAAATTTACATGCAGGCTGTGGCTTGCATTTTAACTTAACTTAACTGCTGCCCTGTTTGAGAAGATTCAGATGAAATGCTGTCTGCAATTTGTTCTGTACCTCTATAATCTGAAATCATTTTACAGATAGAAGGACAAATACTGTTTATAATGTTTCAAATAATGTTTCGATCCAATTTGTTTTGTTATGCTACCCGAATCACACTGTTCCTACGTTGGCCAGAGGAGAACTGGCCCCCGACTGAGCCTGGATTCTCCCAAAGTGTTCTCCCAGGCATTCAGTCACCCGATGTTTTGGTTCTTTGCCACTGTTGCCTTGGCTTTTGGCTTGCTTAGTTGGGGACATTTAATTTTCAACAATATTATTGATCTGTGTTTTATTATTTTCATGTTATCACTGTGGAGCTGCTTTAATACAATCTGTATTGTAGAAAGCGCTATATAAATAAAAGTGACTTGACTTGACTTGATAGAAGGAATATGAAGAAAAAAATGGTGGGGTGAGACTTTTTAAAAATGATCAAAATTTTTTGTGACTTTAATTCTAATGAAACATTCGTTCAGTGGATCTGTGGACATAGCATTTATAAGTTTACAAAATTTAGTTTTCATGAATCTAGAAATTGTAAGACTTACAACACAAATTCGTAGGCCCTATCATACACTTGGCACAATGCAAATGTTTTTTTGTTATTTTCAGGCTGACGCAGTTATCATTTTCATGTCCTGAGCCACGTTGTTTAAAACCAAATGTATTTGCGCCCATTTGAGCGCCCATGGCTGCTGGTCTGAAAACGAGGTGTGATCAGGTGCATTGTTGGTGCTTTGCTAATATGAGTAAACTGAAATAGACTGTGCCATTGACCAACTGAAACAATTAATTTTTTATTTATTTATTTTTTTTTATTTAAAGAGCACATTAGTAATATGTGCCTATAGAGAATAGGGACAACCCTTTTAAACCATGCACCGGTCGCGCCGACCATTTTCCCCTTCGTTAAACTAGAAAAAGTGGATTCGGACCGGTCGCGCCGCGCCGTGCACTTGGTGCACTTGCCCCGTGCGCTTTAGACCATGCACTTAGATCATTAAAATAGGGCCCATCTCTAATGTGGGTTATGATTACGAATGTTTACTATGGGTTATCCCAGGTGAAAAGGAAATGTATTTAAATTGTACTTATTTTGATATACTTAATGTATTTTAAGTGCACCGTATTAAATATGTATTAAATGTGCTAAATTGAAACAACTTCAAGTATATTAAGTGTACTTTAATATGTATTTAAGTTCAATTTTAAGGTAATAGTAATATATTTTATTATATTAAATTGTGCTAAAATGGAACCATTTTAAGTACATTTAATGTAATATAATAGCACTTATTTAAAGTGTATTTTAATACACTTTAAATCGATTTTAGAAATACAGCATTAGTATATTTTAGCTTCACATTAATGCGTTCTAAGTATATTTTAAATATAATTTCAGCTTATTAATAATGTATTTGTAGAACACTATAGGACCCACTATTAACATATTAAAAATATATTTTTTCCAAAAACCATTTAATATAAAAATAATATATTTTAATGTATTAAAAATACAGTTAAACATTTTAATTCAACAAAACCCAGTAAAAAAATATTTCTACAAAACACACAAACACTCTTTGAAAGATAAACTTTAATGCACTACATCAGTAAAGCATTATGAAAACTAAACAAAATACATTAACATAAAATGCATTGATTTGCAGAGGTATTAAACAGAACAAAAAATAAATAAATAAATAAATAAACTAACTGAAAGGAGTAGTTCACTTTTAAAAAAAAACTTTTGCTGATAATTTACTCACCCCTATGTCTTCCAAGATGTCCATGTCTTTCTTTTTTTCAGTCGAAAAGGAATTAAGGTTTGATGAAAACATTCCAGGATTTTTCTCCATATAATGGACTTCACTGGGAACAAAACGGTTCAAGGTCCAATGGCTAACAGTCAATTTGTCGTGAAAGCATGAGAATTGCTCAATCGCGAGAGTCTCGTGCTGAATGCTTGAGAGTTGGCAGCCCTGACAAATCTTTTTTCAAGTCAATTCATTCATTTCGTTCGTTGAATGAACCTAATGACTCAGAAAAAGATTTGTTAATTTTGATGAACGAGTTTGAATAGGAGAGTTATGAACATGCATAACAGAACAGAGCATGGCGACCATTTGAGCTTATAAAACTTAAACGTTGATTTTTTTTTTTTTTAAATGACCGATCGTTTCGCTTGATAAGACTGTTATTCATCGTCTGGAATCGTTTAAAGCCCTTTGAACAGTTTGCACAGAAACTGCCTTTTGGACCTTGAACCGTTTGGTTCCCAATGAAGTCCATATGGAGAAAATCCTGAAATGTTTTCATCAAAAACCTTAATTTCTTTTCAACTGAAGAAAGAATGACATGGATATCTTGGCATGGGGGTGGGTAAGTTATCAGCAAAAGTTTTTTTTTTTTTTTTAAGTGAACTAATCCTTTAAGTCAAACAAAGTGAAATACAATAGCAAAAAGTAAAGTGGCCAAGTCGTGAGTAAAAAGAGAAGTTCGTGACTTGTTCAGTCTGCCATAGACTCTTTTGGGGACATCAGAACCACCGAGGGAAATCTGGAAAGAATAAAAAAAACAAGCATTAGTATAAACTTGTTCATTTATAATTCTAATAAAAAGCTGTCACTTTGTTACTTAATTCAGAACACTTACTGAAGTATTAATGCACAAAAGTCAGATATAATTATTATAACAAATAGGATTTTTCTTTATCATAAAGAATTTTCTTACCATGTCTGAGGTTTCAGGAAGACACAGCTCAGATGATCTTGGGCTTGAGCTGAATGAACCTCGTTTCATGGACTCCAGGGCCTCTTTGAGAGATGATAGTATCCCTGGAAGCTCTACAAAAAAAAATAAAGTTGCATGTTATAGAAAGTTAGGGCAGAACAAACACTAGTTTGTGTTCTTCATATATAATTTGTATTTTGTTTAAATGGTAAAACATATTTAATGAACCATTACTGTAACTTCCACGCTATTATTGAAGTAATTATTCATTATTAATAAAGACAGAACATTCTATTGAAAGTTACAAGTTGGTGACAGCTGATAACGACTTGATTAAATGTAAAAAAGCTGAATACCACACATAAAATCATATAAATCAGTCCCTAGAGAAAAATACGATTATGCGATTGCATAATTCAATGCATAATCAGGCAAAATACATATTCATGCGGGGGCCGGGGGACGCAATTTTTCAAATACGTGTTAATATATAATAATAGGTCACTTAGCTACTTAGCTGCTACATGACACACTATTGACTGTTTTTGTTGTTATTCATTGATTTGTTGTTATACAAATCAAGAGGATCAACTACTACTTACTCGACTTGACCTCATCTACTCACGGTTAGGTTTAATATAAAAAAATGTCTTTGCAATGTGCAAATTCCTTGGTTAGGCTAAATATTAAATATAAAAACTCTCATTTCATTATTTAACATCGTTTTAATTTCTCAGTGCAATATATTTAATAATTGGTTTTATGAAAGCTTATAGTTGGTGATTACAACTTAATTTATTTATCGAATTGACATGAAAACTGACAGCCTACTAATAATTAATTAGATTTTACTATGAATTAAATATCACAAATGTGAAAGTTTTATTAGAGCTTAAAATATATTATAATATTTAAAACACAAGAAGTTACTTAGGGACAATCAAGCCTGTCGTGTAATCACCATTAATAACCTTTTTTCTGAAAACACAGTGTGCAATGTTTTTATATTATGTCACTGTCTGTATATAATTGATCTATAACAATTAAGTTGATAGACGTCAATGGATAGACGTTAACTCGCTTTAGTGTCAAATCAACAGAAACGCCAGTAATCCACAGAACATCGTCATCAACTTCTGAAAATATTTTCTAAACCCAAAGTGAGAATAAAACCAATTACACTAATCACTTAAACTAATAAACTTACCACCAAGAAGTAAGATCTTTTCTGGCAGTATCTTGCTCTGTCCATGTCGTGGCGGCGCAGCTCTGCGTTGTCCTCTTCACTGCTAAATTGTTCGCGGGAGCTGACGACCTGGTAATCTGCTCGTGTGTTCTCTTAATATTAGATCGGTGCTATCCACATTCACTAGGTCCGAGTCAGTGAAATAACAAAGCAAAATTTGGAAAATACATGATTTCTGTTGAGATATCCGAAGCTATAATGGAATACCACAGACAGTCAGTATCCGTTGTCCGCGCCCCGCCCAACATGTAAGTTCAAATGGCAGTGTGTGATTGGACGATTGCCGGCAAGCTTGTTTTGAAAAGATTGGCTCTGATTGGTCCAAATGAATGCAACTGGAAATATTAACTAACATCCACAAAAAAGAAACAACTCTGTTAATATAAACCTAACATGCTTTATAACAAGTTTTTTTATTCATTTTGACTAAACAAATGTAAGAGTCAAGCTTTAAGAAATGTATTTTGTTTTTCTAGTATGTACACCTGATCTTTTATGTTGATGTGTGCAAGTACTGGTATTCACTTGTTTTGTGGAAAAGACTATTTGATTAATTAATGCAGAAGTATAGAAGTGCATTACTTGTTAGTCAAATTTTAGTCCTTTTCATAATTATAACAAATTAATTTAAAAAAGTTAAACCTAAAACACATAATATAAAGTGTGAAATACATATGCATTGAGTTAAGTGTTGGTAGTATTACAAAAAGTGTGGTAGTTTTTGGTATATTTCTTAAAAGCTTAACTGAGCACATATTTATAATTAAAGTGCTACTTCTAGTCTTTGTAGAAATATACAATTAATTTCGATACATGTTTAATTGCCTTCATGTTAGGAAGGGAATTAAAGGGACTTGAATTTTTAAACTTGAAGTGAACACAAAAATACTTTAATTTAGCAACAAGTATGCTTTCTGTAAATACACTAAAACTTCACTAAAACTATGTTTGTTTTTAGCATATTTCTAAAAGTGTAATTAAGTGTATATTTATTATCATTGCGTTTCTAGTAAAACATTTTTAAATATAATTAAAATATGTTTGTATTTAGCATATTTCTTAAAAATGTAATTAAATACCAATGTACTTCTAGTACACTTTTTAGAAACATATTTAAAGCATGATTGTCATTAGCATATTTATTAAAAATATAATTAAGCACACATTTATTACCAATGTACTAATAATATACTTTTTTAGAAATACATTAAAAGTATGCTTTTCTATAGTGTATTTCTTAAAAGTGTATTTAAACATATATTTATTACCAATGTACTTCTAATATACTTTTTAGAAATACATTTAAAGTATAATTATCATTAGCATATTTATTAAAAATATAATAAAGCATACATTTATTACCAATATATTACTAATATACTTTTTATAAATACATTAAAAGTATGCTTTTCTATAGTATATTTCTTAAAAGTGTAATTAAATATATATTTATTACCAATGTACTTCTAGTATACTTTTTAGAAATATACTAAAATGCAATAAAATACATTTTTAGTACACTTTAAATAAGCATGTTGTAAATACAAATGTATTATAAACACACTATTTGTATTTCAAATATATTTTTAATACATTTAATACAACGTCTTTTTCACCTGGGATGTTATTTCTCAAAAACAATTGTTAATTTCAGAAATGTCTTAGCATGAACAATTGTGGTTTTGTACTCATCCATGCTAAATCCAGCAATATCTGTGAGCAATTGACAAGGAATATGACAGATGTTGAGCTGCAATTCCATAGATGACGGTCAACCATACAAATACTGAAACCACATCTGGCATTAAAGAGTCCATTGATCAGCTATTTTTTTTTTTTTTTATTAAACCTTTATTTAACCAGGGAAATAGTCACATTGAGATAAATATCTCATGTACAAGTGAGCCCTGGCCAAAATAGCAGCACACAATATACATAAATACATAAAACATAACACACAACACGAACATGTACAAAAATAATACAAAATTAAATGTTAAGAGCAAGTGCAGACAGATTTGAATGATTTGTTTAAAGGGTTAGTTCACCCCAAAATGAAAATTCTGTCAGTATTTACTCACCCTCATGTTGTTCCAACCCCGTAAGACCTTCGTTCATCTTCGGAACACAAATTAAGATATTTAAGATATTAAGATCGCTCCTGCATACAGTCCATAGGCTTCTTGAGGGACTGGCTCTTGCTGTCCTCGAAAAGTCATTAAAGACATCGTTAAAATAGTCCAAGTGACTACAGGGGCTCAATCTTAAGTTTATCAAACGACGAGAACACTTTTGTGCGCAAAAAAACAACAAAAATAACGACTTTATTTCAACTATTCGTTTATTTCTCCCTCTGCACGAGTCAGGATACTAGTTTAATAGCGTAAGCTTCTGTTATTGTACGTCACACGCATCACACACACATGACCAGCGTCGGCCAATAGTGAGCCTACATGTGACGTATCTCTACGCAATCACACTACGTTAACTGACTTACAGGCTTATGGAGAAGGAAGTGAATAGTTGAAATAAAGTCGTTATTTTTGTTGTTTTTTTGCGCACAAAAGTGTTCTCGTCGTTTGATAAACTTAAGATTGAGCCCCTGTAGTCACTTGGACTATTTTAACGATGTCTTTAATGACTTTTCGAGGACAGCAAGAGCCAGTTCCTCAAGAAGCCTATGGACTGTATGCAGGAGCGATCTTAATATCTTAAATATCTTAATTTGTGTTCCGAAGATGAACGAAGGTCTTACGGGGTTGGAACAACATGAGGGTGAGTAAATACTGACAGAATTTTCATTTTGGGGTGAACTAACCCTTTAAGTGTAGCTTGAACTCACTTTTCGAAATAAGTTCTTCAAGTTTCAGTGAACTTTAGATCTCATTCCAAACAGTTGATGCACTATAAGTAAAAGCAGTTTTTCCAAATTCTGTCTTCATTAAAGGAACATTTAAAAGAATATATCTACTTGAACGTAGATTATACCCTTGACTATTAAAAGTTAATAAACTACTCAAATATTGGGGAAGCTGGCCGACTAATGCCTTATATACAAGTATGAGCCAGTGTTTGTGCCTTCTTATATGAAGTGAAGGCCAACCTACCATCTCATACAGCGCACAATGATGAGTGTGATATTTTGAGTTAGTTATAAATCTTAGAGCAGAGTGATAAACATAATCTACTGATTTTAGGAGAGCTTTAGTGGTATTTCTGTAAAAAACATCTCCATAATCTAAGATAGGTAAGAAGGTAGATTCCACCAACTTTCTCTTAGCCGACTGTGAGAAACATGCACTATTTCGAAAATAAAACCCCAGCTGTAACCTTAACTTAGACAACAGTTGTTTAACATGTAACTTGAATGATAAGTCCTCTTCCAACACAAACCCCAGATATTTATAAGAGGAAACCAGTTCTATAGAGTTACCCTGCAAAGTGTAAATAGGTGGTGGAGGAGAATCAGTCTTTTGTTTCCTAGAAAAGACCATGTATTATGTTTTCTTATCATTTAGGACTAATTTTAAAGAAAATAGTTTACGCTGAACTGCTTCCTTCAAATGCTTCCTGCAGCTTTAAAATGCAATTTTCAATAGAAGATGCAAAGCAGTAGATAATGGTATCATCGGCTTATAAATGGATACTTGCATCTGATAGATTATCACCAAGATTGTTAATATATAATGTAAACAACAGGGGACCCAATATGGACCCCTGTGGCACACCAGATTCGATGGTCAGCTTGTCAGAAAGAGACCCCTTAAAGGGTTAGTTCACCCAAAAATGAAAATTAAGTCATTAATTACTCACCCCCATGCTGTACCAACCCCGTAAGACCTTCGTTCGTCTTCGGAACACAAATGAAGATATTTTTGATTAAATTTGAGAGCTGTATAACTACCACATTGGCTCCTAAGGGACTGCCTCTTGACGGCCCAAAAAGTCAATGAAGAAAATGTTTAAATATCCCAAGTGACTACCGTGGCTCAACTATATGTTTATCAAGCGACGCGAATACTTTTTGTGCGAAAAAACAAACAAAAATAACGAGTTTATTCGACTATTTTTTTTCTTCCTTGTAGGCCAGAACGAGACTTCCTTATAGATTTCCACGACGCATGCGCGAGAATTGCGATCTGAAGTGGTGTAAGCTGGTGTACGCAGATCGCAAATCTCGCGCATGCGTCGTGGAAATCTATAAGGAAGTCTCGTTCTGGCCTACAAGGAAGAAAAAAATAGTCGAATAAACTCGTTATTTTTGTTTGTTTTTTCGCACAAAAAGTATTCGCGTCGCTTGATAAACATATAGTTGAGCCACGGTAGTCACTTGGGATATTTAAACATTTTCTTCATTGACTTTCTGGGCCGTCAAGAGGCAGTCCCTTAGGAGCCAATGGGCTAGTTATACAGCTCTCAAATTTAATCAAAAATATCTTCATTTGTGTTCCGAAGACGAACGAAACTCTTACGGGGTTGGTACAGCATGGGGGTGAGTAATTAATGACTTAATTTTCATTTTTGGGTGAACTAACCCTTTAATTTGCACTCTTTGACTCCTATTCTTTAAATAGTTCCTGATCCAACCTAATGCGGTTCCAGAAAGGCCGATACAATGTAAACGCGACAAAAGAATATCATGATTGACCACATCGAAAGCTTTTGTCAAATCAATAAACATTGCAGCACACGATCTTCCAGTATCTAGGGCGCAAGTAATGTCATTTAAGACTTTCATAGTAGCAGTTACTGTACTATGATTTTTTCTAAAACCGGACTGAAACCTAGATAGAATACTATTTATATTTAAAAATTCCTTTAGCTGTTCGGTGACAATAGATTCTAAAATTTTAGCCACAGCTGATAGCTTCGAAATCGGTCTATAATTATTTAGAATGGTTGGGTCACCGCCTTTCAGCAGGGGTACAACCAAAGCAGATTTCCAAATATCAGGAACAATATTTTGTTCTAACGATAAATTAAAAATATAGGCTAATGGGCCAGCAATGATCTCGGCAGCCAGTTTAAAAAAATATGGCTCAATTTCATCAGGCCCTGCAGACTTCTTGATGTCTAGATTTTTTAAACCTTTTAAGACCTCACTTCTACAAATTGGAGAAAAATTAAAAGTCAGACTATCTGCTCTCCGAAGAGATGGATTTGGTATAACACTTACAGTAGTTTCTTTAAAAATAGAACTTGAAGAAATAAAAGGCTTGTTAAAAATATTTACCATAACCATTTTATTATTAATGAGCATATCGTCTGCTAAAATTTGGTCTGGAAAATCATTAGATAATGTGGAGGGACACAGTGATCTGATGGTTTTCGAAAATTTTATGGGATTATTCAGATTTTGTGAGGTTTCTTTTAAATAATATTCAGATTTAGATCTGCGTACAAGAGCTGTGCATTTATTTCTCAATACTCTAAATGCTACCCAATCTCTTCTTTTGTCACATGTCAAAGCTGGAAATATGCACATAGTTTTTAAGATAAATGTCCCCCTTTAAGACAAAAGAGAAGAAATTATACGAACCAAGGGCAGAGTTCCTAGGCGAAACACTAGTCACACCTCCAGATGTAAAAGGCAAATGTTATAACCCCATGCGCCAATTTGGCGGACATTACATCAAAATTAATGAAGCTGTCAAGGCTATGTATAGCGCTGTGGCAGAGCCATTATTTGGATTTAATCCAGGGCCTAGTCTCATTAGCCTCTCCCTCTATCTTGTCCCAGCAAAGTACAGGAAGACTGACTCCTGCAGGTCACATTTAATAGTTTTGGAAAGTGACACTAGGCCCCTCAGATGTCTTTCTCAACCTTCATGCCTGGATTGCTAGTCAGGAACATCTGCGTACCCCCCTCAATTCACCTTTGACTGCAGGATTAGAGAGAATAGAGACCCCTCAAATAATTGCTACATGCAATAATGGGCCAAGGTATGTTCGCCGCTCTAGCATAGTCATTTATGCTATGGCAAATAATCATTCTCTCTGACAGCTAACAGACCACAGTATCATTATTAGGGCTCAAGGTTTTGTTTATATCCTTGCTTGCTGCACGCACAATCTCTCTTTTGGTTGATAGACTGTAATTACTTGTCAAATTTTTAAAGCCACAGACACACCCATTATATAACCATTTACTTCCCCAATGCTGTTTTTGGTATAACTTATTACATGGGCGTCAGTTTGGTTTGAAATGTGCAGGGGACAGAGACGTTTTTGGAAGGGCATTTTCAAAAGTGCTGGGTACAATGACGCATTCATTCTTTTTTTCACTTTCGAGTAGATCATGTTTTGAAAGACGATGTCCTGTAGCTTACTGATGTACATACATAAAAATGAGCTCAAAGATGTGATGTCCGACCAAAAATGTGTTGGTACTTTGGGTGTAATTGGTCGCACAATGAGATCTAATATGTTGTTAGTATAGTGAGTATATAAAGTTTATAAGCCATTTAATAGCATATGTACAGTGATGGTCCAGAGGTAGAATTTTTGCCTTGTGTGTCGGGACTCGGGAGGTTCTGGGTTCTAAATCCGCACTCGTATATATATTTTTTCCCCTCATCAAAACCAATAATGTTTATAAGTCGTAGAATTGATATAATGTTTATCAGTGGTTGTAGCCCTATCTGTTTTGATGAGGGGAAAAAAATATACGAGAGAGATTTAGAACCCAGATAAACAGGGACACGTTTGTGTGCATTTTGATTTGTGATTTCACCGGAGCGAATCTCCGCAACGGACTGAACCACGTTTCCGAGAGAAGACAACACATTTCAGTGCTAGATCTCCTGTTATTTAACAAACAAAAGAAACGAATGCTGTTAACTGGAGATGTTTTATTTGTATTGGTAAAAGTGGTGGGGACAAAATCGACCCTGGCAAAAAGTGTTGGAGACATGTCCAACACCCCCAGTAAATGAAGCCTATGACTTATTATGATAGCTTTAAAAAGAGTCTGTAGCACTCTTAAAGTCACAATGAAATCAAAATGGATCCTATTCATGTTCCTAAAGCAGGTTCCTTGTCCAAACACTGTGATTCATCTTTGTATGTTATTCCATGTTTTACTATTACAATCTTTTATAAACATGTAATTACTGTTCAATTTTACATTGACTTTAAAGTAATGTGACTTTAATTTGGTTACTAAAGTAGAAAACACTCAAATAAAATAGTTTTGCTGTTTTGCCTGCAAAGATATTACTTTTGATTTCATTATGGATACCCTCAGTATTGATTGTCCTCCATCTGTTTTTCCACCTGGTTTTTATCTGTGGCGAGCTCCAAACCCAAAAAGGATGTTTTCAAGTTCTCTGGATAAAAAAGAAAAGTGTTTGATTTAGAATTGCAAATGGTGTAGAGACTGTTTGATTGCAGTATGTTTGGTTCTGTGACAAGTAGTCCTACTTGAGTCCTACTTCATTTTTCTTGTAAATTGCATTCCAAATTTGGGTCAAATATAGACATACCCAGCTGTTGGGTTAAATTTTTAAATGAAAATTTTAACCCAACAGTTGGGTTTGTCCATATTTGACCCAAATTTGGGTTAAAACAACCCTGCAGTTTTTTGAGTGGTTCATTACTGTGTATGGAAATATATTTACCATACCTTTCAAAACATAAAATAATTTGTCGGAGATATGGCCTGCCAGGGAGTGCACAAGTTTATGATAAGTTTGAAAGTGATCACACTCCCCCATCTTCTCAAGTTTGTTTATTTTTGGTTCTTTAATATATTATCAATTAAAATCAAACAGCCCAATTTACAATTAACAACAATAATAATGAGTAACATGAAATTATTATGAATCTTCTCAATCTATTTTACATATGCACTATATGAAAGAGAATATTCAATGAGAAAAAGGGAATTTATTTTAAATACGCTGAGGCTTACTAAATGCAGGCTACTTATACTGGTTCTCCCTATTCCATACCACCTAAAGTGTTTCATATTTACATAGTAACTAAATTTCAAAGTGAATAACAGCTAAACATGCACTCAGCTTGATGTGTAATCAGCAAAGTGGTCTGTAAGACTCTACCTTCACAGTTCCGTCCACACAGTTGCTGCACGAAATAAAAGCCAAGTGATATTATGGGTGGGGGCTGAAAAACGGACATTACTGGAGAGTGGCTTTGCGCAGGCAGCTTGCTCTTGTCTGTATTGCTCTAGTCCCCAGGAAGAAATGAAATTAGTTTCCATGGTGACAATCTTCTTGTCTTGGCAATAGAATTCACGGAGGACTCTGCTTCTATGTACCGTTCTGTATGCCATCTCAGTGGCACTGCCCAGTATTTCTGAGTCATCTTAATAAATCAACATTTCATGAAAAGAGTCAGAAATTGAGCAGAATACTGTTTTGCCGTGATAATGTCTCAACTGCAATGAATTTACGTTCAGAGCTGTCAAATTTCCACATGATGCTGAAAATATGTGAAATTATGATTACATGTGAGAGAGAGTCACTGTTTGTAACTGTTAACTCTGATTTGTCACAAGAACTTGGGTATATAGCTGATTAAAATGTCACAATATTTTTCAGAATTTGGCTGGTAAAGGGTAATTCAGTCACCACTGGCAAAATGGGCTTTCAATAAAAAATACAAATACAAATGCAAATGCCTTGCTTGAGTAGGTACAACTTCTTAACATTCTTTTAGTCACAGTGGTGTCGACTTGTATTGTTCCTGGGTGCAAGAATTCAAAGAGTAAACGTTTAGCGGGAGTGAGTTATTTTTGGTTTGCAGTGAAGGATCCAGAGCATTGTAGCCAGTGGCTTAAGGCTGCATAGATTCGTGAAATATGGAGAGAACACAGCTACGGGAAATCTAAAAAAACAAACAAAAAAAAAAACACTTTGCTTTTAATATTGCTTTTAATGCTTTTAATATTCATTTTGTTTCTGCTTTTATTATAGATATTTAAACTGACACTGATCTGATCTGATCTAATAAGACGCTTCGTCAGTCGCTGGTTATGAAACGCAAGGTGTGCGGAGACTGACTATCACTGTAAAAAATAATCCTGTAAAAAAATGGTAAACTACTGGAAGCTGTGGTTGCCAGCATCATACCGTAATTATACGGTGTGTTACTTTTTTTTTGTGTTAGAGCACATAGCTGTTAAATTAAAGTTTTACACTGTACCTGACAATACAGTATTTCGCTGTTCATTTCAAAAACAGTAACACACCGTATTTTTACGATATGATGCTGGCAACCACAGCTACCAGTAGTTTACAGTTTTTTTTGCAGGATTATTTTTTACAGTGTAGCATTTAGGTCTCGGTCTGTCATTGAAACCTGTTTGTTCTCTGCGGACACCTCTTCTCATTTGTCACGGTCATGCTTTAGCCTCTGTCAACACAGCAATGTTTGCTCACAAGCTCTTGCTGAGTTTTATAATGAGGACCAAGAGCCTCGCTTTTACGGGATGGATGGGAACTGTTGCAGTTTGATGTCTCCCGGCAAAGCCTCAGAAGCTCGGCACTGTTGATCATTTCCCCCCGAGAGAGCGTGTGTTGAGTGTGTGGCTGCTCAATGTGCAGTTCTCTGGATTAACTCCAGGATTATAATTAACACAGCCTCAGAATCACCTGTGGTAGGGCCACCTGGGTCAGATCTCAGATGGATCTTGATATACATCTCTCTGCATGTCATTTGTGCCATGTGTGTAGACTCAAAAGCAATTGTCGCTGTTTATTATATCCTATCTCACAGCTTAGGGTAACTTTGCTCGCAAGTCTATAATATATTACTTGATGCATGGTATAATGGCTCCTGGGATCCAGACATTTTTGACATCACAGCAATGGCTCAAGATTTTTTTTTTTTTTTTTTTATGCTGTATATAGCATAGGCTATTTTCTGGCTAATGTACTGATTTTTGATTCAGACTAATGTACTTTTAATGTAATTTGTTAGAAGCCAATCAGAAACATTAGTAAAAAAGTATATATATATATATATATATATATATATATATATATATATATATATATATATATATATAATTCTATGTGTACAAGTGATGCCTGACATGTCTTAAACATTCAAATATGAATGTCAATTGGTTGTATTTTATTCCCAGACTCACGCAGACAAGTAATGCCAGAGCGACCTGTCTAATTTTGATGATTTATCAAATGCTTGTTCTGTGTAGATGGTTGATGAATAAGTTGCACTCTCATGTGATCAGCATCACTAGATCAGCATCACACTATCACTGTGATCAGCATCACAGCATCATACTATTATTAGACCAGGGAAAAGGTGCTAAAACCAATGTGAGACACCAAAGGATCTCAATCTTTCACAAGTTGTCAGCCGAGATATACTGCTATTTACACCTGGTTTTAACTTGCATCTCAGATGTGTCTCTTGTGGTCACTTGTAATAGGATTTTAGGTTAGGGCTTCTGCTTTCATGACCGCATTACTCATCACGTTGTTAAATAAAGCCTGTATTCTGGATCCCATCAGGAGGAATTAAAATGACAAATGCAATGTTGTCGTGCAATTTTGATTACCTTTGAATATAATTAGTAAATTTGGATCCCAAAATATTTCAGACTTTCATTTAGTAATGATGACTTCTGATGGAACAACCGAAGGCAATGTTAATACCAGGTGTAAATGAGCTGATATTACTCAATTACCATTAAGGGCCCTATACACCTGGCGCAATGCGAAGTGTTTTTTGCTATATTCTGCCTGACGCAGTTATCATTTTCACATCCTGCGCCACCTATAGGCGGGTCAACAACATGCATACACTCTGCTTATTACACACACAGGGACGTGCAGCAGCACACAAACATGCCAAATATTATGGAATCCGGCTTGTCTCATTAGATGGTCTGCTCGCGCTTTAACCTCGCGCACAAAGCACAAAGCAGATTAGCAAAAGTGGATTTGTGCTGTGCACTTTTGACCATGCACTTAGATCGTTAAAATATGGCCCTTAGAGTTTTTAAACAAAACCATACTTGAAATTTTTAGCGATTGTTCACTTTTCCCATATAATCTTTAAGCTAATAGGTTAAGCGTATTTGGCTTGCTGTCCGCAGTGGAGGGGCTCGAGGAGCAGTTTCAACTTGAGCTTAGTCAAGTCACCTTTATTTATATAGCGCTTTTTACAATACAGATTGTTTCAAAGCAGCTTTACAGTGATTAAAGGAAAATAATGCAACAAAGTTTGTTTCAGCTGTCCATCAAATCTAGAAGAACACAGTCAAGTTAAAGTAAGTTCAGTAATGGGTATTATTCATTTTTTATTTGTAAAAAAAGTTATTGATTTAGTTAATTTATACACTGCATATGGCCGCTCTAGAGAAAAGAGTGATGTCATCGTTTAGCTCCATTCATTTATAATATAATAGTGCACAATGCATGCAGATCAATAATATTGTAGAATATAGCTGCAAGCAGCAACACGGGGCCAAGCCCTGCAAGGCAGCGCAAGTAGAACAAATACATCAAGCTACAAGTACAGCAAGTATAGCAAGTACAGCAAGTACAGCAAGTACAGCAAGCTACAAGTACAGCAAGTACAACAAGTACGGCAAGTACAGCAAGCACAGTAAGCATGGAAAGTACGGCAAGCATGGCAAGTACAGCAAGCACAGCAGACCAGCAAGTACTGTAAGCACAGCAGCACAGCAATTACAGCAACGCAACAAGCATTTCAGCACCAACAGCAGTGCAGAGCCGGAAGAACAAAAAAAAAAAAAAAAAAAAAAATTGAAATTCAATGTACATGAAGAACATATAGATTCAAAAGTACAGATAAGATGAAATCAAAATGAACAGAAGGTCTGATGAGAACGAACACAGAATTAAGTAATAACTAAAAAAAACACGTTTATTTCTAATCCAAGAGTAAAAACGATAAGTACAGCTCTTACATGGATAATAAAGGAATTTAAAAGACAACTTTATACATAATTTTAAAGTCGACTCACACAGGACTCGAACCCACTATCTATAGGTCAGGTGCATGCCACTCATCACATTGCGCCACTTGGCAGACATGCATCTACACAGCTGCCAAAATTCAATAGTTTGAAGCGAGACTCAGGTAAAAATGAAGAATTTTGAAGAAAATGCTGAGGATATTGTATTTAAAAAGCTCTCACATGGATGTCGGTCACTCAACACGTTGCGCCACTTCGCCAACATGCATCTACACAGCTGCAAAAATTCAATAGTTTAAAGAGAGAAGCAGGTCAAAATGAAGTATTTTGAAGAGAATGCAGAGCATATTATATTTTAAAGTTTGATTAAATCATCCAAAATTGATCAGCTTACTACTTATTACCATTACATGTGAGCAAATTTTCCTACTTGTGGTTCATATGGCTGCCACTGACAACCATTCTGGGTGAAGAAGAACAATTAATTTTACGTAAAAGAATTGCATGTTGTATGTGACAGCTTCAGATGAGAACATTCTTAGACACAATGCCTGGAACAGACGCAACTTCCGCATCTTTTCCTGCCACAGTACCTCATGCGGTCTGGGCACGTGTCACACTGAGTGGCGAACCCACAACGCTAAGCATCGGGATCTGTGGTGTAACACATTGAGCTAATCACTCATGCGTGTACAACAGCCTGTTGAGGAGAGGTTTCAGTGTGAGAATGAGTTCTCAAAAAAGTTCCATGACCTGTTATCCAGATTAGCATGCTAAGCTAGCTCAATGCTAATGTATCTTATGACTTGGTACATCCAATCCTGGCAAAATACATATCATTGGATTCGACAGGGCGCAAGGAATCGATAGATACCAATTTTATGATTTTGTGACAAACTGTTCACAAGTTACAGCCTCTGAACCAACTCTGGGTCGACCTTGTTCATTTTGCAACACCATAACTTTTGAATAAAGATGAATAAAAAAAATCGGGAACAGTTTTATGCGGCTCGGTCCGAAGATCATTTGAGTGCATGTTTGTAGAAAACTGGACAAAATTTGAAGGAGGAGTAGCGAAAAAAACTGTCTCACATTCGCTCCAATATGGCGGCCAGTCACATTGTTCAAAAGTAACATATGAGATATCGTTGAAATCGGCAGAACCCAAGGAATATTTTGACATATAGAAATCAAATTTCAAGCAATGTTAGCAAAAGTTATAAGCGTTTTTTTGCAGAAAAAAATGATATCTCAGGAACAATAGGTTGCGCTGTGACCAAACTTCTCAGGTACTTCCGGGCCATGCTAATGGTAATCCAAACCAAATTTGGTGAAGAAATTTCAAATAGTTTAAAAGATATTGAAAATTATGAAAAATTCAAAGACAATCACAGAAACATGTTTTAAAGGTGTTTGGAGATGCAGCCAGTTTCCCCTCACATCTCCTCCAGACCCAAATCGATCAAGCCTGGATATCTGAAGCTCCGGCATTCAAGCACTAAGGATCTATATGCTGTTAACAGAGGTTGACACCACTGAAGGAGGCTCATTATGTACACAATGAACCGTGGTGGCAATTCCATCTTTGAACTCTGCAGCAAAGTCAGGAGGCACTTGGTTTGACTCCAGTTCATTGCACTCACAAAGCTGCGGGTGCAAATCATATCAGCGCTCATCCACACAATAGAGAAATAACAGAATTGAACACACAGTCATTCTTTTATGCAATTTCTGTTTTCTAAGCTTGAAAGCTACATGTGCATATGTACATTGTTTTTTCTATCTTTAAAAGAAAAAAAAAAATGCATTGTTTAACGGCCAGAGAGCCCTGCCTCTTATAATAATAATATCAAGCGACATACAGTTGATTTTATGTCAATGTCATGAGCTACTGATTTTATGGGCTAGGATTCATGCAAAAAAGAATGATTAAAAAAAATATATTTCTGGACATTGTTTTTTTTTTTTTTTTTTTAAGAAACACTGAAATATAATACACGTGACCTTACATACTGTACGAATTACAATACTGGCAATCGTGCATGGAACTATGAACTTGAAATTTCACAATTGTTCTAAATTTTCCTAGCTTGCATATTTGCAAAGTATTTCACTTTTGCAAAATTAAATTTAGAAAATATTTGATATGCATATTTGATATTATTGTTGCCTATGGAGAGCAAGCCGATGGATTTTCTCCTTATTCTCCCATTCACTCCATATCCATTCTGGAATCAAATCATTGAGGTTGCTCTAGTAAAGTGCAGATAAGCAATGTGTAAGCAACAGCTCCTAAGTACCACCATAAGAATAGCAACATACAGTGAGAGTTTACACAATTACAAGATTTACAAGTCATCACTTTAACAAATAATTGCGGTAACACTTTAGAATACTGTATCTTACTTACTGCATAACTAATAATGAATTAATGACGAATTAATAGGTAATTCTTCATTAACTACTTATTCACTACTGTTAACTACTAAGGAAGATGTGTTAACTAATCAGTATGTAATATAATTTTATGATTGTGTTAAGTATCAGTTAGTTTATCAATAGCTAATGAATTCTGTCATACCTCCTGAAGAACTACTATTAATAATCTATTAATTAAGGTTCAAGAAAAATAACTATGAAGTAACTACTAATTAACAGTCATACACAGTAGTCAGTTTGTCATTCTTCAGCACTAATAAGAAAGATAAGTGCAGACATTTACCTATAGGCTATGATCTGCAAATAAGCAAAAACATATCATGTACTGTATATTACACCTTATTATTATACTTAATTCTTATACATTTTAAACTTCTTTTGCACCATTCAAGTTCCGGCAATATCGCGGTAGCCACATACACTGAGCCTGGGTTCTCCAAAGGTTTTTTTTTTTCTCCATTCTGTCACCTGATGGAGTTTTGGTTCCTTGCCACTGTTGCCTTTTTCACCTCTCTTTGCCTTTGTCGCCATTGGCTTTTGGCTTGCTTAGTTGCGGACATTTAACATTTAATTTTAATTTAGCAATACTATTATAACATTGTTTTCCTGTTATCTATGTGAAGCTGCTTTGAAACAATTTGTATTGTAAAAAGCACTATATAAATAAAGGTGACATGACTTGACTTGACAGTGATTTTGTGACACAAGAGCGCGGGCATTTGCATCCTCCTCTGGAGAGTTCTCAGCGCTGCCGATTTGGTGCATTTCTTTAGCGAAATACAGATTTGTGTACGTTTTATTTAATCCATAAAATCATTACTGTGCTGTAAATCATTTGTTTTATGCAAGGCAACATACAAGGACACGATGTCAGTTACCCTATAGCTAGCTAAATCTATTTACATCAGATGTTAAAATCTGTTCTCAGAGCTGTGCACTGTTATGAGCAGGTTATGGAGTCAAGTATTTATTTATTTTTTTCATTCTAAAATGTTTGTTAAATGAGTTTAAATGTAAACAGTATTATACATGTTAAAACAAAATAAAAAAAAAAGTACAGTAAGTTTGATTTGAGTCAGAAGTATGTGGTAATTCTTTATTAATTACTAATGGGTTCCCTATATTGTCACTTCAGAATACTGTTTCAGGTTCTAAGGAATTCCTGAAGGACTATCTAATAATCATTTATTAATTACTAATAAGTTCCTTATATTTTTTCTTTAGAAGACTGTTTCAGGTTATAAGTAGCCTAATTTCCTAGATAATTATTTGATAGTTCTTTATTAATTACTAATGGGTTTCCAGTGTTGTCACTTTAGAATACTGTTCCAGGTGTTGGGTTCTAAGTAATTCCTGAAGAACTATTTAAAAGTTATTTATTAATTACTTATAAGTTCCCAATATTTTCAGTTTCCCTCAGTCGTTGCCTCAAATACATGAATTTACTCAGTGGCATTATATGCTGAGAAAAACAGACACACACAGTACTGTATAAAATATACAAATAATCTGAGGTTAGTTTTGTATGACTGTTCAGTAGTTACTTCTTAGTTATTTTTCTTAAACCTTAATTAGTAGATAATTAGTAGTAGTTCTTCAGGAGGTATGACAGAATTCATTAGTCATTGATTAACTAACTGATACTTAGCACAATCATAAAATTATATTACATACTGATTAGTTAACGCATCTTCCTTAGTAGTTAACAGTAGTGAAGAAGTAGTTAATGAAGAATTACCTATTGGTTCGTCAATAATTCCTTATTAATTCTGCAGTAAGTAAGATACAGTATTCTAAAGTGTTACCGGTGTGTTAATAAATGCTTTATTAACATGTATTTATGCTGTAATACACGGTAAATTCAGGTAGTTATAAAGCATTTAGTAGTGTTCAGTTAACTATGTTTGTGAGCTCATCTAAAGTGAGGACTAATCATGCCTTATAAAGCATTTATAAAGGAGATTTAAAGGCGCATCAATCTTCTAAACAGTAAAATGTAACAACACAACACAGTGATACAGAACATAGAAATATTTAACAGCCTTTAAATCTCCTTTATAAATGCTTTACAAGGCATGAATAGTCCTCACTTTAGATGAGCTCACATAACTGACCACTACTAAATGCTTTATAACTACCTGTATTTACTACATTTACTTACACTGTCTAAGTGATCTCCTGAATGACTGACTCTTACTAACTCTTAAATAACTGGTTTGTAAATAATGCTATACTTCATTTAGAAATTATTAATTAATCATTAACAAAGTATGAAAAACAATTATTAAACGCATTATAGATATGCTCATAAATCAAGAAAAAAGCTATTTTATATAGCCATATTTATAAACTGCTAATTAATGTCTATTAAGGCTTCATAAATGATGAATTAACTGTTTACTCATGCCTAACAAGTGATTAATGTAATGCAATTATTATAAAGTGTTACCAAAATATGCCCTGTTTTAAATGTGAAACCCTTTAAATTTTGATTTTAAGCTCATTTGTATTATTATTACTGTTATTATTATTAATAATACAATAATTGCATGCAGCTGCCTCACACAAATCTACTTCAACTGCAATTACAATATTTTATAATTTTATTTATTATTATTTATTGCAAAAGTGTGCAGCCCTTTCTCTATCCAGATACTTGTCCATAATAGAAGGATGATTGGATGGATGTATGGATTTCTATCTATACAGATACACAAACAATATCAAACTATACAAATAAAATAGTACTGAATTATGTATGTTACACACAAGTGTTACAACTAACCCATCTGTCTGTTAAAATTATTCCCGCATATGGGACAAGTTGTAAAACTTGCACTTCTGTCACTTTCAGTGCAACAGTACAAAAATAGTTGGTCCTAGAATAAAACTCATTTGAAAGTGTTCATTTGTTGCAGAGATGTGTGAAAAAAAGTTGAATCTAACTTTTTTTTTTTTTTTTTAATAATTGAGCCAAAACCAAAATGTGTTAGGTCAGCCTGGTCTCATTGTTAATACGTAGGTATTTTACGTTTTTTGCAAAGATAGAAAACGTACTTTTCAGTACGTTTGGATAGGTGCTGAAACGTATAATATAGACGTATCTGCAACATTTAAACGTAACATTATTACGTTTTTACAGCTACAAAACGTAAACTATTTACGTATATTCTATATCATAAAGATATCTGTATAATTTCCCTTTTTATCATTTTATACATAAATGTAAGATCCCGTAACCCTAATCCCAAACCTAAACATACCCATTTTATACTTAATATAAAAAAGGATAAAACGTAACGGACAGGTGTTGGGAAAGGGTAGTTTTATTAACAATATAACATTAAAATATATTTTGAGCCACCAATCCTACCCCTAAACCTAACGTTACCCATAACAATTCCTTAAAACTACGTAACAAACTACAATTATTAAGAAAAACATAACTAACAGACAAGTATAATCACAATAATTTATTTATTGCAAAAATGTCGAAAACCGATACCAAAAGCCGTTCACATGATGAAGCGTTGCAGTCGCAGTCTTCTCTCTGTCTCTGGCAGTATTGTAATAGTTTTGTATAAAGTACAGAGCAGAAATTAAATAATGAAAATGTTAATCCGGCTTCGGTTCGCGCTTCTCAATTTCAAAATTCAAATGAACTAAACTAACCAACCGGCACAGTCCTTCATGTCGCAAACTGTGACGAAGCAGGGAAGAGCCAATGAACGTTTGATATCACTGCCGTAAAACATGACGTATCGCTTCTCAAGGGCGCAATTTTTGAATTTGAATTCATCAGCGCGGGGTTTGACATGTACGGTCGCTGCTGAGAATGGAGAGATCGCGACTGGATAAGAGGCTGAATTAGGAGTTGTTTCTTACAAACAACCATAGGCGGAAATCACGGGGGGGTCGGGGGGGTCAGGACCCCCCCTATCTGAGGGTTGTCCCCCCCCAAAAAAAACATTAAAATATGTGTATTGTAAATAATGTAATGCTATGTTCTTAAAATAATTAAGAAATAAAATAACACAAATGCAAACGGGGCAATATCGAAAAAAGCGTTAAACATTTTGAGACCCCTCCCTTGCCTCACAGTGCATTGGTCCACTGCCTCCGTCCCTTTTACCTCAGACGCCTCCGTCCCTTTTACCTCAGACACACATATTCCGGTGGCGGGAGAGAAAAACATAGTTTTTGAGTAGTTGTGGAACTCCAGTAAAGGGGTCGCACACCGGATGAGAAGCGTCGCGCAGCGCCACAATTCGAACACATTATTCTCTATGAGTGTACACACAGTGGTGTAGTGCAGGGTATACGCAGGTATACGGCGTATACCCACTTCCTTTTCAGTCGGCATTGCGTATACCCACTTCTAAATCCCCTCTGATGCGCATCATTTAGTTGCTAATCCAATTTCGTGAATAAAAAAAACACCCCGTTAGAGTTGTACCCGTAATATTAACTCTAATTTGTTGCTGTAATGATTCTCCCATCGCGACGATAACTGACCTTCTCATCTGATCTGCTTCAGCACTCACCTGCTCGTCAATATCAAAATGCTCGTAAGACCAATCAAAGAATGCAGGATTTTTGTTCATAGAAGCGCGAGCTGAGCGCGAATCCCAACGCGACGCTTCACTTCAGTTAACGACAGTGCGAGATAAGATGCAAGTAGCTCAAATTTACGTCTGTTTTTCAATAGACGTTTTAAATGACCGACAGAAATAATCTGTTTGATTAAAGGCAGTGGAAATTACAAGCTCAATTTAACAACACAAGCACCCTATTAACTATATTGCCATTATTATTGTATAAATATATTTGTATAACATTTTTTCGAATGTGTTTGACTTGTCTGCGTTTGCGCCAATTGCATCATTTAGCCAGAGGGTGGCGACAAGTGACTGTCTTTTTGAGTGAGCAATTGAACCATTAATTAAATTAACAGATTAGTCCAAAAAACATTGATTAATTTAGGAAAGAAAAGTCGCTGAAACTGGAACTGATTCTCATGTTTAAGAATCTGATCAAATAGGCAACTTCATGCTTTTAAAGCTATTGTTGTCAATTTTTTTGGCCACCAAAACACCTTAAAATGCTCATTTCGAGATCAGGAAAATCAAAATTTTCTCGGGGGGGCATGCCCCCGAACCCCCCTAACAATAAAATTTATGGGACCTGGCACCTGGGTATTTAGAAAACTATATGTGTGGCCCTGATGTGCAAGAATACTACTGATTCTATGTGTTCTACTGTATTCATTATACTCTATTCTATAGTCTTGCATATTGAATACTAATGCAAGACTAGTAGTCTTACATGTCACTGTTTATAACACAGGGTGTTCATCCTTTGCTGGGTCGCTTAAAAAAAAATATTGGGGGCATAAATTAAGAGTATACCCACTTCTCCAGGCACCACTACACCACTGTGTACACACACCGGCGCCGCCGTTCGGCGTCTGTCCGCGGCGCCCAGCAACGGCTCAGGACCGTGTTCAAAACCCTGCTGCGCCGCAGAGCGCCATTTACATAGTTTTATATACAATTTAAATTATTTTTGTCTCAAATCGGTGCTGACGGATCCTGACTTCGCCCTATGCTGCAATATGCATTTAGTTTTGCATTTATTTACAGAAATCAGCTGCTTGAATGACAATTGCTGGTGTTATTGGATTTTTCAGGTGAGATTCTCAATTCATTCAGTTAACGGATGCTCTGACGTAAAGTTTTCAGACTGCAGACTCAGGAACGATTGTTTTTAATTGTACAGTACAATAATAACTTAGAACAGACATTATCTTCATGTCATTAAACATTACAATATTGCTGGCCATACACTGGTGAGAAAGTCCGGGTGCGCTGTGCATTTAGATTGTAACGCTTTCACTGTGATTTAGTTAGTTTATCATTTAATATAGTTAAAGAATGAGTCAATGAATGAAATGAAATCGCTGCGCTGCGTGAGGAGAGTATGTAAACAGATTCGCCGCTGGCTTAAACCAGAAATAAATTTTAAGAAGTATAATGAAATGATCTCCATGCTACATTAATAATAGTAGTAAGGCTTTCCTCTCTATTGTTTTGCCTGTATTATTGGTGTCCCCTTCAAAATTTGCTCTTGAGAATTGTTATGTTTATTGTCCCCCCCAACATTTTGATGAAATTTTCGCCCCTGCAAACAACTATGGATTCTAAAGATTTGGATTACATCAAACTAATCAAATTGATGTCTTTTGTGATTTTTTTGTTGTGTTTTATAGGAGAAAACGCTTTATGTGTCTCAAGGTAAATAAACTATTACAAAATGGTTGAACGAGTAGCTAACGTTAAAGACTGTATTTTTAAGGTTTTATAGTGTATTGTTTAACAACATGCAGGCGAAACGAGCAAAATGTTCATATTTATGAGTATTATATCAATAAATGCGACTGAAAACTTCATTAATAAGACAGTGGAATGCAACAGAGTCAAAACATAATGCTGCTACGATATTAATATGCATAAATTGTGATACGTACAATGTGTACGTCGGTGGATTTGTTCATACGTAAATAAATTACGTTTTTGTGCTGTCAATACGTAAATATTTTACGTTTTAGTACTGTAAATACGTCAGTATTATACGTTTCTGCGCATATAAAACGTAATTATATATACGTATGATAGAACGACACTTTACGTATAAATACATACGTATTCTCATGAGATCACGTTGGTTAGGTTGTGCCCCACTCTCCTCTAATTACTTTACTATGAACTAATGATGACTTAAGACATGTAATGAGGAACTAACCTTAACTACGTCATGAGTCATATGAATTCCTGCATGAATATACCATCTTAACTACGTGTTAGTACATGCTTGTTAATGTATTAATTAACATTTCGGGGTAAACTAAATCAAACTTGCTCTAGAAAATAGACACATTTTGTGGCCCAAAAGAAGTACTAACTGACTAACAACTGCATTATGATATAAAGACAGTAAACCAATCCATAAAATAAGCATAGAAATAACCATCATCTGTGTTAACACTGATTTTAATTTAAAATTGCATCGGTTAATGAATATGTTAGTGTAGGTAGGCTATTTCACTCTTGATGGCAGCAGTGGAATCACTTAAAACAGATTGAGATTAAATTGTTTTTAATGATGAATGCATCATTGTGTGTTCAATGAGTAAGATGTAAACATTGCAAGACATCTAGTCATTCACTAATGTTTGTGAGTTTTACATTGTGCCCTTTTAATACATCTTTCTTCTGATCTAGAACATGTTTGATTTACTTTACCCTGAAATGTTAATTAATGCATTAATTAACAAGCATGTACTAACGTGTAGTTAAGATGGTATATTCATGCAGGAATTCATATGACTCATGTCATAGTTAGTTCCTCATTAGTACATCTTAACTCATCATTAGTTGTACATAGTAAAGTAATTATTAATTCATGTATCAATACATGATTATTCATGTACCATTATTGTAAAGTGTTTCCCCTTTATGGTTATTTATTATCTTCACCCTGCCTATATTTTTTTTTTTTTTTTTTTTTTACCAAAAGTCACCCAGTAAATGAAAGTGAAAGAAAGTTAGGTAACGTGTTGCCAAGTATGGTGTCCCATACTCAGATTGGTGAAATACAAAGCACAAATTCTAAGTGCACAATCAACAGTCATATTGAACACAAACGGAGCAGTGGGGAGCCATTTTTGCTTTGGCTCCCAGTGAGCGATTGGGGGTTAGGTTGATGGTGAGTGTGGAAGACAGCACTGGACATAAATTTAGGTAGGGCAGATTCTGGGTCTTAGTGCTACTTCATGATAATAAATAAATAAATAAGCTTAATATTCTAATCGCTGAACACATCAGACACATTTTTGGCAGAATTCTAATGTCCTTGTGTTCTCCAGTCTGAGGGTGGCACTCTAATGATGATTGACATACAAAGTCATATCTATTCTTAGAACAAACAAAAAAACAAACACAACAGAACTCCTGTATATAAAAGCTATTCACATGAGCATGTTTAAACTAAATTGTTTATACTTTCATTAATTGGACGCACTACTCCACATTGGAAGAACAGACATGCCAACTATTTACTGACCTAATGCAGAGACAGGTGAAGTGGACTGATAAGGCTATCAGTCTGCTTCAGCTGTCTCTGCATTAGGTCAGTAGTTGGCATGTTTGTTCTTCCAATGTGGAGTAGCGTGTCCAATTAATGAAAGCATAAACCTCTAGTTCTTGAGCAAGGTTTACGCGAGGTCACGTGAAAATAAACGAGGTAGCCAGAAATCTGCCCTAATGGCCCTAATTTGTGGGGCGCTGTAGAGCTCCACTTAGTATCATGAATACATGCCAAATCCATTACATTATAAGATATTGTGCTCACTTTGCGACTTTTTAAATAGTCTAGAAAATACGAATATGTATGTATATATATATATATATATATATATATATATATATATATATATATATATATATATGAAGAGTTCAGATGCAAAAGCCTCTAAGTGCCATTTGAAATTTTCTTCTAGAATGGTCATTTTTATCAAGCTTGCATATTTAAGTTCAGTGATTTCACTTAAATGGCAATGATAATTACCTATTAATTGTTATTTAAGTGAAATTACTGAACTTAAATATACAAGTTTGATAAAAATCATCATTAAAGAAGAACATTTCAAATGGCATTTAGAGAGATTCATTTTTTGAATCTGAACTCTTCATATATATATATATGCGTCTCATCAAAGCTGTGATAAATCACCCTTTATGTGTAACAACCTCAAAATAATTATTACTTTTTTTAATGTCTTTATTTTCATTTGTGGGAAATTTGAACAAATAATAATATATTAGAGATAACATACAGCACAAATTGGAAAACGCTACTGTAGGGGTGCCGTGGGTAGAAAGATAAGAGAATGAAATTAGGGAGAAGGAGAGTGAACTCTCTTTCTTTCTTTCTAATGTTTCCCCCTGAATATGTTGCAGAAAGAAAAAAAAGGGAGAAAAACTGGGGCAAATAAATCTACAGAAAATCAAATGGTTCTCCTGATCATTGTCCAATGGGCAAAATATGCTCATCATGTTATTCAAAGCCAGGTTATAAGAGATCACATTAAAATAATGAGACATTAGCCCTGATGCAGAACCTGATCTACCTACAAATAGATAGTATTTTAAAAGATCATAAGATCATGGTTCTCCCAAAACGTAGACAGCATTAATTAAGACTTTATTTGGGTAAATATTAAGGAAATCCTAGAATGCATTGCAATTAGCTTTGCACTTATGAATGGCAAAGACATCCATCCAAAATATTTGATTATGAATAGTCATAATTCAATTCATATCTGAAATTATCAATGAAAACATTCTAATCTAATTAAAAATGGACTTCTTCAGTATTTGCATGAAGTTTAATTTCATGCTCAATGGAGTATCATTCTGTTAGTTTAGCAACATAAGCATAGCGAGTCTCTCATGAGGAGTTGCTTTCTTATGTAGTGTTCCAAATCAAGCAGAAAAGAGCCATTGTATTTTTGGAGTTTCTGACTCTTGTGTAAGTTCAAGTTTTTTAGATGACATTTTCCAGCACATTTGACCTTTGTCATTTTCTCTCAGAAATCAAAATCGCCTCAGATCTGCTCAGGATGAGAAAAACCTTTCCTCTGCCTTTGTTTTCCCTCCAGCCTCATCTAGTGTCAAATATCTGAGACCTGTACAATGCTAATGGTCACCTGCTGAGCAACCTCCTTGATTTCTTGTTTCATGTGCACCCTATCGGTTTCTCGGTGTGACACAGTGTATTTCACACAAATTATCAGAGAGAGACAGAGAGAGAGAGATTGCCACAGTCAAAATCAATGCCATTGCTACCTAATCTGACTCCCTCCAGAAAAGAGTGTCAGAGTGCAATCTGTCCAAAGCTCTACAAACAATATTGTTCAACCATCAAAAGTCTCTTTGGAATGTCAAAGGCTTCATACCAATTTTTCTACCTTAAAATTGCTATTTGATTTCTTTTTACTCATCTTCTTGTTCACCTCACCTTGTGAGAGGTTTGCTGATCCTAATTTACTGATTAATAAATGTTCAGTGAGTATAAGTGTGATGTAGAGGATGAGGCAGTTAGATCCATTAGCATAAGTTGAGGAAAGCTGTCAAACTCAAGCTGTCAATAGAAGAGAACTCAGGCAGGCATAAGTAGAATACTCAGACTGGCATTAGTAGAGGGGGCAATCCAATATTCAAAGTGAAAAACAGGCCAAGGTCAAGACAGGCAGCGAAGGTTTGAAAGTTCATGAAACAGTCCATGTCAGAGATCAAAGGTCTAGAGATGGCAGAGAATAGTGCAAAACTGACAGATTGGCAAATCAATACTTCACAGAGAACAAAGGAGTAAGCAGTCCAAATAAAGGGAGGATAAGGAGCAACAGGTGATAATGCTGAAGATGATGAGGGAATTCAGCAAGGCTGGATGGTGATGAGTGCAGAGAGGGGAGATGGGAGATGAATGCTGCGTCCCAATTCGCATACAGTACTATCCGTCCTAAATAGTATTCGAAAATAGAATTAGTACGTCCCAAATCGTAGTATGTTGAAATGAGCGTTTTAAAGATACCTGGATGGTCAGAATCCGAAGTGTAGATCAATGCACACTCTAACGGCTGATATTGCCCGCAACCCATATCGCGCGTTGGATGAGGATTCGGTTAGAACTACAAACATGTGTAAAAAGTGTTAAGAAACTACAGACATGGAGGACGCGCGAGTCCCGCGGTTATGTTGAGAGGTTTAGTTAAAGAGGTGATTTGAGTGATTAATTATTAGTATCTAACCTAACGAAAATAAATTTATTCAATGTTGTCCACATTATATTGCATCTGCAGCAGCATTGTGAACTTTTGTAAAGATACGTTTTGCCATTACCTTTTAAATGCATCATTATATTCAAATTGCAAACACGAGGAGAGTATCCGCATGAAAGACTCACGACTGGCAGATCAACGTGCTCTCCAAAATGGTAGAAAAGTGACAGGATGCACGCAGCACGACAGAGCTGTCTGTTAAAGCGATGTTAAGAAATGTTAAGTATTTTCAAGAGAAGTATTTTCTAGTTATAGGGACAAACTTCAGGACACTGAGAATAACCCATAATACATTTGAAGACATCTCATTATGATCATATATCAGATAGCAGTATAGAACTCACTTTTCTTCTTTGGCAGTACATATTCAATTTTCCATCTGGCTACTATTATTTTGTGCTGTGCCTGCAATGCTTATATTCCAAAAACCGTCAGTAAGCAAAGAATCAAAAAATAAAATCCCTTACTCTGTAATTAATTTACATTTCTTGCTGTAAAAGCAAGGGGGGACATTGATGAAGGATGGGTTTGCATGTAAAATATTACTGGACACGTCAGTAGCTTAATGTCTAATGTCATAGGATCAGAATAGTGTTTGCTGATTGAATCCCACCCAGGCTGAGTTCGGGGGACAGGGCCAATAGGCTCATTTAACGCCGAGTCACGTTGGATTTGGATCCAAGTCAAAAAGACCCATGGATCACAACAAGAAATAACATGACAAATAAAGAAATTCTAATGTCAAATGCACATCATATCAGTTTTCATGGCATATGATATTTCAAAGAATGCTTTTCTTTTGATTTCCTTCTCATTGTGTGTCTGCACACATTATCTTCAGACCTACAGACATGAACATCGGTATGAATAATAAATATCCAGAGGTGGGTAGTATCCAAAAACTGTACTCAAGAAATAGTACAAGTAAAAAAATAATTACTCAAAGTAAAAATAATAATCTTAAAATGTAGTTGAGGAAGAGTAAGAAAGTATCCAATGAAAATCTAGTGAAAATAACTATTTACTTTGGATCTTACATACCCCATGACAACAATAGAATAACATGTTAATATTTAGATAGCTATTGAATTAAAATGGTTATTATCATCATAATTTAAATATATTTGCGATAAACTCAGAGACAAGCATTATTTCTGGTATCTGTAGCTCAAATATCATTGCACGTCCTTTGCCTTGCATGATAATATCATACAGCTTGGATTATTAGACAATGTCGAAATAAAGTGAACCTGTCGGATTATTAGACAATGTCTAATTATTGTGTTCAAGGGTATGTAAGGGAACTGTAGTGTACTGAATTGTATGTAAACTCAGTAATAAGCACTGTTTGGCCACAACAGAGATGTGCTCGTACTCATAACATAATATCTGAACACAAACAATGATCAAATGCACATTGACTGATCTTCTTCTGTCTGTTCTCCAAAATGTAATCAAATGTATATTTCTGCAGGTGCATGTAAACTAACTGTCTAAGAAAAGACATTCATTTCAAGAAGAACAGGTCGCCGCCACTGGTGTTCTTTCATTTAGTGTTTAAATTAAGGTATATGTCCAAATGTCCTTTTTGCGCCGATCCGCCCAGGGAGCGCAAGTTCATTTCCTAGTTTACCGACGTGCGTCTGTGGAGGGGAAAATCCCGCTTTGAGCGCATGCAAAATAGGAATGAGACATGCGTTTGTGTATAAAGTCATTTGCGCCGGGTGCAAGATAGGGCCCTAAGGGTTAATTTTGGTACCACTTTAGTTTAAGACCCACTATATTCACTGTAAACTATTGTCAACTGTTTGTTCATGTCTGTCATGTGATTCGCTGTTTGTCATGTGATACTGCCATGTGTCTTGTCATTGGTTAATTGTCTGTTCATTGTTCACAAGTGTGTCTTGACATTAGTCTGTGTATTTAAGCCCTCATGTTTGCCATGTGTCTTTGTCAAGTGTTACCTGTAACCACTGTTTGGAAGTCAGTCCACGGTTTGTTTCATGCTTTTTGTTTATCTTGTTATGTGGTTTGCTACAACTTGCCTCCAGTGGATCCCTTACACTATAAAATCTCATTGAGATTAAAGTCTCTTTTCAGAGTGGCCTGGCAAAGAAAGCAGCTACAATAACAAACATACAAATACACATCAAAACAGAAACACAATCAAGGATCACAACAGCAATTTACCAAAGGATAAAACATAATCTATTGAAAATAGACAAATTCATTTAGTGATGGAAGGATAGTCAGCTTTAAGATGTTTTGTACATTTTTCCAAGCAGAAGAAGCATTATATTTAAAGCCTTTTTTCCCCCTAGCTCTATTCAAACCTGAGAAACTTTACGATATAACAAATCATTATTAGTGTCACGTTGGTTGCAGTAGAGATGAAACAGTATCTAAGTGTAGAAGTCTATTTAGAAATAAACTCAAAACCTCACACAACATAGTCTCAGGAATAAGGATCAGGAACAGAACAACCAGCAAAAAACGGCAAAGAACTGACAACTGAACTAACCCAAACACTGGGTTTAAATACACAGGGACAATCACAATAGCAAGACACAGCTGACATGGTTAACAAGATAATTGATGTAAGACAACTTACGTAATAATATGTATCTAAGGGGCCAGACACACCAATTTAGCTCAAAAGGAATTATCAATTAATTTATAGAGTCCTACTTAGCACAGGAATACCAAGGTACACTGGGGAGCATATCTCAGAGGAAATATGCCACAGTACGCCTACCCATAGGGAGGACTTAAGAATACACATATGGCCCAAGGGGACTTCATATGGAGGAACACTGGAGTCACCAACCCATAGGGTGGCTAGAATTTTAACTCCAGGGGTGGCAAGGTGGCTTACAGAGGGAAGACACCTGCTCAGAGAGGCTTACAGTGGAGAATACACATGTGGAGGTTACTGGCAGGAACCATGCACACGGAGGCACCTAGCCGACGCCCAGGCAACAGACACTGGTGCCAGCATCAACAGTGCTGGAGGACTCAGGGCTTCAACAGAAGGCTCAGCTGAGGAAAAAAATCAAACTTATCCAGTCCGAGGAGTGGAATGGCGAGCATGCGAAGACACCTGAGTGGGTCCAGTACTGGCCAGATGAGCGAGTACAAGAGACGACGCAGGCTCCACTCGGAGATTATAGAATCTAGCGAATGTGTTAGGTGTCACCCAGCCTGCAGCTCTGCAGATGTCTGCTAGCGAGGCGCCATGCACTAGAGCCCAAGAGGAAGCCACACTCCGGGTGGAGTGGGCTGTCACACCAAGGGGGCATGGTCGACCTTGCTGCTGGTAAGCCAAGCAATGGTGTCCACTATCCAGTGAGACAACCTCTGCTTTGAGAGAGCCTTTCCCATTTGGCTCCCACCATAACAGACAAAGAGCTGGTCTGAGGTCCTGAAACACCGCGTTCTGTCTACGTAAGCCCGGAGGGCACGTACTGGACAGAGCAGTGCCAAGGCTGGGTCTGCCTCCTCCAGGGGCAGCGCTTGCAGGTTCACCACCTGATCCCGGAAGGGAGTGGTAGGAACCTTGGGCACATATCCAGGCCGGGGCCTCAGGATCACGTGAGAGTAGGCCAGCCAGAACTCTAGGCAAGCTTCGTCAACGGAGAATGCATGCAGGTCCCCTACCCACTTGATGGAGGCCAGTGTAACCAGGAGCGCTGTCTTCATCGACAGGAACTTAATCTCGACTGATTGCAGAGGCTCGAAGGGAGGCCTCTGCAGGGCGCTTAAAACCACTGAGAGGTCCCAAGAGGGTACGAGGGCAAGGAGGATTCAGTCTACTCGCTCCCCTCAGGAACCGGATGATCAGGTTGTGCTTCCCCAAGGACTTACCTTCATGATATGCGGCAATGGCAGCCACATAGACCTTTAGGGTGGAGGGAGACAGCCTTCGCTCCAACCCCTCTTGCAGGAAGGAAAACACGACACTGATCGAGCATCCCCGGGGTTCTTCTCGGCGAGAAGAGCACCAGTTGACGAAGAGGTTCCACTTCAACACATAGACGTGTCTAGTGGACGACGCTGCGGGGCTGGTACGGGCAGGGGCGCCTTCCTGCGACCACCTCCACGGCACGGCCCGGTGCTGCTGGGGCCGGACGGGAGGGGGCGGAAGTCGCAGGAGGGCGCAAGCCGACTGAGGCATCTGAGCTGGCGGCTAGTTGCAGCAGAAACCGCAGGGTCAGACAAAAGCCACAGTCCGCTTCTGGGCAGCCAAGAACTGTTGGGCGTAGTTCTCGACCGCGCCGCCGAAGAGGCCAGCCTGAGATATGGGAAAGTTGAGGAAACTGGTTCACTCAGCCTTGCACACATCAACCAGGTTAAGCCAGAAATGTCTGACCACACATGTGGACATCATCTGACTCAGGGAGCATGCGGTCACCTTCGTCGCTCGTAGAGCAAAGTCGGTGGCGGCAGGCAGCTCAAGGATGAGCCCTGAATCAGCCCTGAATCATTGATTCGTGCATGTCACTGCACACCCCAAAGGATGGCAAAAACACACAGTGAGGTGGCAGCCTGCCCCGCAGCTCTTATAGGTCCCCACCACCAGAGTAGACAAGAACCTACTTCATTGGGGGGGGGGGGGTGCTTAGAGTTGCCACGCCAGGTGGAGGCGCTGTGGGGACACATAAGTGTTGCCACAGAACACTCCACAGGGGAGAACCCCAGTGTACCCTAGACTGTGGCCTCTACGAGGGCAGAGAAGGCGGAAGTGGCCGCTGAGCAGTCGTGAAAGTCAAAGGAGACTTCCACGATCTCATGACGTACAAAGGATTTGGGTTCGCCACCCCCAAAAACCAATCATCAGCCTAAATTGCTCAGGACATGGCAGAATTTTCCACACAAACCTAACACTCGTGGCAGCCCGGGAAGCATAGCTGTGAACTCTGAATCTAACTCGCTATGCCAGCACATCCGAGGACAGCAGCACAGACGAGCCAACTCCAGAGAGCTCCAGCTCACCTTGTGATGCGGCGATAAACATGATTTCATCAACTGGAGGACCGAATGAGAACGCGGGCGCTTTTATTTATTCATTTATTTATTTTTTTTGGCAGCCGTGAACTCACTCGGGACCACGTGTCGCAGCTTCACAGTGATAACATGAAAGTAATACAACACAGATCAATAATGTTGTTGAACATTAAATGTCCCCAACTAAGCGAATTGTAATTAGACAACTGTAATTAGATTACTGTTCTAATTACTCTCTCTAAAAAGTATTTAATTACTTTTAATTACTAATTACTTTCAAAATCCCATGTCAATCTCAACCAGCTGAACAATACAAGGATAGACATGAATCTGTTTTAATTCTTCTAATTCTTCTTCTTTCAAATAAATACTATAAAATTGCATGAATTATCCTTAAACAGACCAAGGTGGAGAAGGTTACATTATAAAAACATACTTTTTAGCATCAGACAATACATTTTGATGTTAAACCCACTATTGTTTTATGTCTGATCTCATGACATTTCACACTTTTTTCATACATATTTTACAATAATTCATACGAATTTGTACGAGTGCGGTCGTATTATTTAGACACCTCATAAAATGCATATGAATCGCTGTGAGATCAGATTGATCTATACAGTATTTACCTCAATTACATCAGAAGTAACTGTAATTAAATTACAGATAAATTAAGAGTAATCCCTTACTTTACATTTTCAAGGGAGAAGTAATTAAATTACAGTAACTAATTACTTAGTAATTAATTACACCCATCACTGGTCTAGGATAGGGTTAGGGTTAGACCACTAGGAGGCGCCTTCTGCCGCATATATATCTGCGACTCATATTGACTCTAAAGGGTGCCATGTGCGTTGGATGTGTACGCTTTGGCAAAAGCGTTGTATATGACGCCTTGGGATGAGAACGGGCTGCAATGCGCCAGTTCAGCCAGTCTGGAGGTATACTTGCGTTGTCTGTGTGTTTCTTTGGGATTGCTTTTGGTGTGTTTCCTGTGTTCGTTGTTTGGGGGTCTCCTCGTGCCTGGGTAGATGTCTCTGGGCGGCCAATAACGTGGCGTGTTGGCAATTGATGAAAGTATTTGATGTTGGAAAGCGGGCTTTTCAGTCGAATCATTAAACGAAACTTTTTATATGTAAAGTGGTTTTAAGAGATTTCAACCCTGGGGTTGTTCAGGGATCCTTAAGAAGGAGGTGGTCTGTTTTAAATCCTTTGTCTTGGGATCAAACAATCTCTGCTGTTATCTTGGTGGGTCCCGAGCCGTGTCATCACTGAACCAATCAGTCTTTTCCAAACTATCTAACTTTGACCATTACTTCCTCTACAGTAGATAGGCTCATCTCTTTGAAGCTTGGTCATAAAGTTCTAAGCTGGGACTGGCTGGAGCCCACTCCATTTATCGCCCGAGATTAGACTGATGTTTTGGGGGTCTGGAGTGTTGATTTCTGTGTGTAATTATGTTTGAATGAATCACCCGGAAGATTCATTTGTGTTTGGTTCGCCCTCAATTTCTACATTGATGAACAGGTGACAGGAATACAGACACAGCGAAATATGAACTGAACACAGTGAAAACTAATCTAGAAACAGACATGAACAGAACAGATCAAAAACAAACTCTACACTTGAAAATACAAACACAAAACGTAACAATTAGCATGCATATTACAAGGATATTGGCTTATCATTGTCATGTAAACGTAAATTAAAATGTGAGCATAATTTCACACTTTGGTAAGTCTAGTTATGGCTTTTTCACTGCACTGCACTACTAGTCAAGTCAACTTCATTAGCGCTTTTAATAATATAGATTGTTTCACAGCTTTACAGTGACAAAAGGAGATTAAAGTAACAGATTGTTTTGGCTTCACAGCAGCTCTAGAATAAAGTTATTGTCCGGCTAAAGTTAGTTTTCATTGATTCAATTCCGTCACAACGACCATTAGTTATAAACTTAGGGGCCGCTAACACAACACCATTTTAACAGAAAACCCTACTATCATTATAAAACAATTACGTAAGTGGGAGAATTTAAACACTTTCATTCAGAAAGAATACTTTTCATCACCTACAGTACTTTCCAATCCATTCCCAGTGTAGAAAATTAAGTTGAATAACTGCCCCATAACTTGATCACTAGCAAATATGTCAGATTACCACAGTAAAATAGTTATGAAAGGCTTGTGAAAGGCATTTTGTTTTGACTTAAACATTAGAAGAATTTTTTTTTAAGGCAAAACAAAATGCCTTTTTGCAAATCGCAGACTGCTGTTGCCATGAATATCGTTTCACATTTCGAGGAAACAATGACCACTTACTAGGGGTGTAACGGTACACAAAAATCACGGTTCGGTACGTACCTCGGTTTTAAAGTCACGGTTCGGTACGTTTTCGATACAGCACAAAGAAAGAAATGCCAGAGAAATTTCCTATTTGTTTAAAGAAAAAATATTTTTAAATAAGTGTGAGTTTTCCTATCTTGAAACTTTCAGGTTTATAAATGGGGGTCATCTCTGAAGGATGAACAAATAATGTTTTGGTCATCACATTAAAAATAACATTTAAATATATATTTATTTATATAATATTTGAATTTTGAAGTGCTGGAAAAAGATGTGTGAAGTTGAAAGCATTTCACCATTCCAGCCAAACTGGTTCCAGTTAGTGTTACTATATTAAATCCATGGTGAATGTTGCTGGTCTGTGGACGAAAGTATTACTAGTTCATTCACGGCACAATGTTTCTCCTGGTTTCCATGACAGCGCTGTTTGATCTAATAGAGATCTACGGTTAATAACGGAGAAATGTGAATGCTTCTCACTAAATCTCGCAGCGATGTTATTACCTCAGTGGCGAATTCAAATGTGTTCTTTACCGGATCTCTTAGCGCTGTGTAGTAACAGTGTTGCTTGATCGAGATCGGCTCGCGCTGCACAGATATGTTGCTGGTCCGAACTGATAAACGATCCGTAAAGCACATAACGAGTAGCACAGTTTCGTTCTGCTTTCATTACGCTTGCCATTTGATGTTGCGAAATGTTGTGTTGGCCGCGTCAGCACGAATTTTGCCGGCAGGAAAAATGGTCCAATACAACAAGCAATCGTTCGGTTTGTATGCGTACCGAACCGGAAGCCTCGAACCGAAACGGTTCAATACGAATACATGTACCGTTACACCCCTACCACTTACTATTCAGCAGTGTATTTATTTACCATTTTTATTTACCATTTTTAACTTAGGTTTATATATTTACAAATATCAAACTCACACTGTTAATAATGGTTGGCTGTTAATAATGCAAACTATCCCCATCACTATCTTTCTTATTAGTATTGCTTCCCATGCCAATTTTGGAAATTAGTGTTTAATGATGCTTTGTCTGATCTTGAAATTGAGTGTCCTTGCAGGCGGGATACCCTCATAGTTAAGCTGTGCACTACATGCATTGTTTTGATATATAGGCCAAGCTACATTACACAACTGAATATTAAAATAGCTGCAGCGTAGGTGTCTCTGTCCTTATTAGGGAAGATTAGCTAGACATTTGTTCAAAGATTTTGTGAGTAACCTTTTGTATTGTTTCTGTAACCCCCCCCCCCCCCCTTTTCGGCAGCAATGAGATTTAATGGAAGACAAAGAAACACTTCCTGATTTACCAACAATAACTACATGTAGATGAAAATGTTCAACAAGACAAACTTTGATTTTGCCTCAAAAAAACAAAAAAAAAAACAAAAGCAAAACAAAAGCAAGCAAACAAAAAAATAAATAAAAATAAAACAGATATGATAAAGATGTGCCATCTCCCGGAAATGAGGAGATGTTTCTAACGTGTTTCTAGCATTATTGAATTTTGCTTGCATGATTTACAATGCTATTAACATTTTAGTACATTGCTAGCTAAAATAGTTTTTTTTTCAGATTGCTACAAAGAATTAACACATTGCTAGCATGAATTAGCATTTTACTAACATTTTAAAACATTTTTAGCAGGTTTAACACATTGTTAGCATGTACTGGCATGTTGCTAACATTTAAAAATATTATTAGCATGGTTTAACACATTTAGCATGAAAGTTGCTAACATTTTTTAACAGGTTTCTAGCATGTGACCTAAGTTGCTAGGCTTTACTATGGATACTTGACTGATGAAGCTACTAATCTATTAGAGTTATTGTGTTTTGACCCCCTCAATGACTATGGAACTTTTCGTAATTTGATCACAAGTTTAACGAAAATCATGTCGGATAAGTTAGTAAAGATATAGCATTGTGAGTCAGATAATTTCTTCCAAATAAAGTTCTCAATAGATAATTTTGATATTCATTTTGTCTTCGGTGTTTGTGGTAAAATTACATAGAAGAAATAAAAATGATGACATTTGATGAAATGACATTTTTTTTTTTTTTGCCATCATGGGCGTTTCTAGGTTTTAAAAACATCAGGGCTGAACCTGAAACATCAGCGGCTGGGGTGGGTAATAAGATAACATGATTCGATACAGAGAATAATGTATATTGCAGGCCTATATGCAGGGGCAGACTTTTTAAGGAAAAAAAAAAAAAAACATCCCTGGCACTGTAACCACACCAGCCCACATTACCAAACAGTCATGCACATTCAAATGTGATGTAGTTATAGGGGGTTTGGGGGCATACTCCCCTGAGAACATTTGGATTTCTCAGACCTACATGTGTGCATTTTAAGGTGTTTGAAGGTCATAAAAATGGGATAACAATAGCATGTCAGTGTGCAGGAGCATAAATTATTTGTCAAGCAGAACAGATTCTAAAATATGAGAACTTGGAAATGCAGAATGTTTCTGGCTTATTGTTGACAATACACAATCACATATTCCAAACAGGAATGGTCTTAAATGTGAAATCTTTCAAGGATTATTTTGCATAGATGCTACATTTCAATCAAACACCAGTGCAATCTTTTTTGTGTTCAGTGTCTGTGTCTGTGACTTTTTTGTACGGTGCGCTAGACACCGTGTTCCGTACAGCGTCCTGGTTGTCGCCATCAAGTGGTTGGGAGTGTGCTAACGCTTCAGACACAAATATCGAGCGGAAGTTTATACGCGGTTGTGAGGTATCTGAAAAAATAGTTCCACTATAGCAAACAACAAGGATTGAAAGCATACACTGCGCCGATATATTTGTTTTTAATCATCAACGAACACCACCAACCACTCGGTGAGTTGCACAGTTTTGAAAATGAACGTTAAGGGTTGTTTTAAGGACATGTTTGTGCATGCCCATAGACAGCCAGTCTAACGCTGTCACAGGCGATTCTAAAATAGTCAAAAAGTCGAGACAGGACCCATTAACAAAATTTCCAAGTCCACCACTCTATTTCATTCAAAACAAACTACAATATAGACTCAAGGTGTTAAATACCGGAATTATCCTTTAAAGTCCAATTGTTCACTTAAAGACAGTAACTTGTCGCCACCTACTGGCTTAACGAAGCAAGTTGGGCAAACACAGACAAGCGGAGTGATACAAATGGTGAAAAGGCTGATATTCGAACTGATATTGAAATATTCTAACACATTCAAGGACCATAAAAATATATATAACTGTTACTTGTAAATTTTATAAATATACATTTATACTTATGAATTGAGCTTATAGTTCCTGTAATTAGCAAAGAACATCTGTGTTAAATAGGAAAATATTGTAATAATGTTAATCAAGCTGTCTAAATCTGTAAAAAAAAATATTGTTGGTTTAACTTAAAAAAATAAGTAACCTGGTAGCCTTAAATTTTTAAGTTAATTTAAATAGAAAAATTTAGTCAATACAATGAAGAAGATTGATTTAATCATCAGAAACTCAAAATATTATGTTATTTGAACTACATAAATCATCTAAGTTGATTTGACAAAAGAAAAAATGTTGTGATTACAAATCATGAAAATGTTTTTTACAGCTGCACAGCAGCTAACAATAAAACATATTAATTCTCAATTTTCAGTGTATGTTAGGAAGAAAAAAAAAACGGCCGCAAAACAGTGATTAAAAGCCGTTTAGCTTGCAAGATGAAAAGTGACATCGGTTGCTATAGGTATAAGACAGAAAAGTTGATGCTGGCGATGTTAGGATTTCCTAACCTGAAATAAATTAGAATGAAGGAAGATGGGATTCCTAAAGTTATTTAATATTTGCCTTTGGGGAATTGGGGAGACTCTTCCTGTAATTGGTCCCCTAATATATCTAGCTAGCTATCCATCTGAGGGGAATAACGTTAATACATGATTCCGAATGATAGATTAAAAGACCTGGTCAATTTTTTTTTTTACATAAATACAAAATTGTTAAAAAAAAAAATATTATCAATAGATAATTTTTGTTGAGATCCTGGGCTATAAAAAAAAAAATGTGTCTAAAGTGTCTAAACCCATGTCTAACGACGTGCCTGGTTGACATATAGTAAGAATATAGGCTTCCAACTCTCATGCTTTCAGACTCTATTTTCATACGCTCACATTCATTTTATTACTCAGCGAAAAAACCTCTCAGAGCAGAGAGGACACTGACAACGTGCCTGTCATGATTGACCTGTCACCTCTGCACTACATTTCCCATGATCTCTCCTGGCTCCCACCTGCACACTCAACACATTCTCACCCCAAGGCGTCACCTTTGACCATGCTTCAATATTTGACGTTTTAGGCGCCCTTTAGCGTCACTTACATGACGCGATCCTACGGCGTCATCTAACTGACGCTAAAGGAAAGCGTCAGTTAGAGGACGCGGTTAGGTTTAGGTGTGGGGTGGGGATAGGGTACATGCGATCCTAGGGCGTCATCAAACTGACGCTAAAGGGCGCCTAAAGCGTCAGATATTGAAGCATGGTCAAATGCTTCCCAAGGCGTCAGTTAGGTGACGCCTTGGGAGTGAAAATGGGCTGGCACACTCTCATCAATCATCCACAACTGCCATCATTCACTTTCATCACACTCCATTTAAGCCTGCTTCATCAGCGTCTAGTCTCGTCGTTCCTAACCTAAACTACTTACCTGACTACCTACCGCTGAGACACTTACCTGTGCGATCCTCTCAGCTCATCTTCAGTTTTCAGTCTTGAGTCTTCTCCAGTGATCCAGCCATCTCTCCAGTGATCCAGTCACCCGCCTCCTGAAACAGATATGAAATGGAAGCTTTAGCGTTAAGTTCTGCCAGGAAGACTCAATCGTTGCGTCACTAATTACCCTCTCACCTATCCAGTCGTGTTTAACACCTGCGGTATAAAAGACCGGTACTGAGTTCACAGATGCTGACGCTTTCATTGACCACCATCCTCCCCACCACCTCCAAGATGGTTCCTTCCCTCCCATCCTACCACCTCCAAGATGGTTCCTTCCCTTCCATCCTCCCCACCACCACCAGGATGGTCCCTTATACCTTCCGGGGGGTCAGCTGCACTCCTGCCTTCGTCTTCAGGAAATGCAGAGTCCGAACCCTCAGATTGCGAGCTATGGACGGGGCCTACGCCAAAGAATTTAATTGCTTGCTGGGCTATCAATAAATGTATTTATTGTTACAGTATTTATTCTCCTGAGTCTTTCTGGTAGAACTCTCATTCACTGCTATCTTTGAGACGAATGATTCGTTCACCCAGTTACTCACCTGTTCCCATCGCTTGTTTTCTGCGTACCCGTAATACATCTCTTGGTTTGGATATTACCTGTGTGTTACACATAAAATTTTAAAATCCATTTTTTTTTCACATTTTTTTTTTATTTTTTATATTGCTCATGAAGAACAGTTTAGCATAACTGGAATCATTGGCAAGAGCAAATAATATATATATTGTAGTGAACAATTATAGTTTGTTTTGTTTTTACATGTCGTTTGAATGCAAATGTAATTCTACAGTTTCCAGCCAATGAGATTGGAACTGTCAATTTCAGCCAGCTCATGCCATTTTTATGTTCAATATATGGTAAATGGGCTGTGGGTGGTCTGTAGGGCTGCTTTCCAAGACTGGAATAGAAACTACATGATTGTTAGATATCTATGTGGAGGTGGCAAAAGGACCATTCACTGAGAGGTTACACTGGTTATGACAACGATCAATCTCCGCTAAACACAGAATTCGATATGATATGGCAATCTCTTCCAAAATCCAAAAACTGTCAATTTCTGTCAATTGGTGTGTAATGTAGGCATTACGAGGGCAGTTGTGTTCGATGAGTACTCACTTCTCACTTGCAGATTAGTATAGTAGCCTTCATTTAAACGTGCTCCTTTTTTATGATTAAAGTTTTTATTGATTCACCGTATCTTCCAAAGTGCCACACAAAACATATGTATAGAATCAACATTTTTACTCTGATATTCCCCCACCCCCTCCCACCCGACTTGGTCACAACATCACTATACAATTAAGTACAGTCAAGACAACTTCCGGCAAACCATGTTGCGAAAAAAGAAAATAATAGCATACATACATATACCCTTGTAATTTCACTTCCAGGTGTGAGCATGGTTCTAACTCAATGATTACTGTCCGTTTTCCAAGTAGGCTAAGTATCTGAACCATTTCTTATAGTATACTGTAGAGTCACTTTATCAAACTGATTATAAGACATTTTTTTCAAATGCAGACACTTTACCTAGTTCTGTTATCCATTCATGAAAGGAAGGGGCCTCCTCTGACTTCCAGCTCCTAAGAATTATTTGTCTGCCAATCATTATACTGGTTTGTACCGAATGCATTAAATGTTTGTCTCTTAACTCATTATCTGTCCATACACCTAATATAAACAGTTGCGGACGTAATGAAATGTGAGTGTCCAAAATTTGACAGATGTGTTCATGGACATTTTTCCAGAAATCCTGAATTTTTGTACAAGACAGTTTCACACCTCCACCACCTTAAACGGGCTCCTTTATAGTCGCATATTTGACACAATATGCGTTGCGTATATCCCCCCCCCCCTCCCCTTCTTTATAACTGGCTCATAAGGTACCAGTCATTACAATATCAAATGAATAATTGCAATAAATTCAGAACAAATAAAGAGGACGTGTTTAAAATAAAGTGTGTGCTATTAATGCGCAAAGTTAACTATTTACCATGAGTCAGTGTTTTCCTTACAGGTACACTGTATGCAAATGACACAATATACCCTGCAGCATGTACTGTATTTTGAAAGAACTACAATAGTTGATGTAAAAATAATAATATGGTGCAACTGACTACAGAACCTGTATTGCAAATCAGTAATCTGTAATGTTTTCACATATTCTTGGGCTCAGGAGTTATTAGTTGAAAGTCACAAAATGTGTTTCTGCCTTACCTGAATACTAAACCTGGGGCTCTTGAGTTTCACTAGACGGTCGAGCAGAATAAGTGTCCTGTGATGAATTATACCTTTTTCCTTTTGAGCCTTTTCAAACTTTCCTCCTCTGCCAGTGTCAAGGCAACCTTTTTTTTTTCTCTCGGGACATGAGCTATAGTGTATTTGTATGGATGGCAGACAGTGGTATGGCATTAAAAGCAGGGCCAGACGTCTTGAGTGATTATACCTCAAGAACACAACAGAAAAAGAAGTGTAAATCTGGGGCCAGACACATCAGTTGATGCTTTCTGTGGCTACGTTCAAGGATGCCATGTATCATTGTGTTTCTCTATGAAGCCGGAGGATTAAAAAAAAAAAAAAAGGTTATAAACATGACATTAAACTGAAGCAAAGTCCAAAGGCCCTCAAATGATGTTTTACACTTGGCTTTACACATAAACATCAGTCCTGTTTCACTCAATCATAGCTGGTGTAATGACACAGGCTTGGACACACAGGAAAAAAATGACTCTGCTGGTCAAATTTTACCTTGTAAGGTAAGCAGTTCAATCAGCACAGACCTGACGAGATCATAGAATAAAATAATAGCTTTGTGCCATGCAGGCCTGGCAACTAATTTGGCTGCCCTGTTATTATTATAATTATTATTTTTGCCTGCCCATATACTAAAGCGATCATTTCCGTATACGGCATTCGATAATAAATCATGAATCTGTAGTCGTGACTAGCAACAATTTGTTCACGTCCCCAAACGGAGTAATTAATGCAAGGGATTCGAAGATGGAGAAAGTGGTCAGATGGAGCAGAGAAGAAAGAATCAGGAATATAGCAAAATTACCGACCGGTTCAGGGCTTCAATTGCTGGCCAGTTTCATCCTACCATCAACATTATCTTAGTATTAAGGTGATAGCAAATGTTAACATAAGCACCCCCTATTACTATCGTCAGTAAAATACTGCATGCAAATGGACATCGTTTTTATTTATTGTCAAGTTGCAGTAGTAATTAAGCAGACAGATATAGCCTACACATCGATTTATATAGTTATAAGGAGGACGCTAGGGCAGATAACAACACAAAAAATATGAGTCATAATAATGTAATTAATACCATTTAGTATAAGAATTTTTCTAAAAAGAGATTGTCATGCAATTTTGACATTTAGGCAATTTAGAGACATTTTTTTTTACTATATGTGTAAATTTGTATCTTTCTTCTGTTGTATTTATCTATGCTTGTAACTTATTTCTTCTTTTCTATGCATTACTCCACTCCAAAATAAATATTCCTAGAAAGATTAATTCTTTGTAAATAGAGCTATTCAAATATCAGGTGAAATTGTTTTCATATCGCAATATATATTCCAGAAAAAACATAATATCATAATTTAGTTTTTATTTATTTATTTATTTATTTATTTTTCCAATATTGTGCAGCCCAAATTGAGGATATTTTATAAATTTGAGGAATCTTCTTGTAGTCTGTAGCACTGGCGATCCAGCTGCCGTTGTCCAGATTCAGGCCACTTCAGGAACTGGTAAGTTATCAAGACTCTGCTAGGATATTGAAAAGTACATTAAGGAAGTTGTTTTCATCTCTCACTCTCACTGATTCCATCTTAAGCATCGCAGTTGATTTATTCTGGACACTGATCACAAAATTAGAGAGATTACATTGGTTATATCCAATACCTGGTAAAAGTTCACACACTTGAGTTAATTTGTTCATGATCTTGAAAAAAAACATTAAAGGGCACCTATTATGGAAAATTCACTTTTACATGGTGTTTGAACATAAATGTGTGTTGGCAGTGTGTGAGCAAAACCACCCTAGAATGATAAAAATCCACCCAGTGGTTTTTTTACAATCTCAATAAATCATATGCACTGCCTCAGAACGAGCTGTTCTGAGATCCAGCTCTTTGTGACGTAGAACGGGAGACAGGGGGTTGATTGACAGTGTGGCTGTGGCCTAGACCCCGCCCTCGGTGATCTGTACACATCATCCTCCATTGTTTCAACGAAGACAGCCGGTAATGTCTCTTGGAAACATAAGTGTTCTGTCGTGGACTCGTGGGTTAATCCTGTTGTTGTGGCTTAAAAGTTAATCCTCAACTGTGGATCGTCATCTACTGTTTGCGATCCACCGTCACATCCAGTAACAGTATTGTGTTTTATGATTTTTGAGCAAATAGTCTTTTCAGTCAATGTCAGCCAATTCAACAACAAATGCGTCTAAAGTTGTTGTCGTTGTAGGATGTCTGTGTAGGCTATATAATTTAAACCTTGTTTGTATAGTGTGTAACCACACGTTTATATATATTTAAAGATATTGTATTAAAAACTACATATATGTTGTTGTTCTGTATGTTAGCCATCTCCTCACATTTGCCACAGAAGCACCCGTATGACAAGTAAACATGACGCCACAGGTCCCTCGCATAAATGTAATTTCGCTTGTACGTAGCAAACTTTATCACAGTATGTGTATGTAATTTCAAAAAAATTGCGCCAGCATTAGTGTTTATGTGTGTCTGTGTGTGTGTGTGTTGCACATGCCCATCATTTCAAAGGGAACGCGATTACAACGCTAAAGTACATAAATGTATCAAATAACCATACCGAGACGTACTGGTCCATTCTCATTTATGTTTATTCTGCCGGAGTCTCTTCGTGCTATTTATATATTCCGATTCAAACGTACGCTGAATGACATTCAAAACAGCGCATCTCTCACTCTCTTAGCCCTTCTGCTTACCGACTGCCATAGGTATCAAGTTACGCCCTCATACAAAGGCAGGGCGGGGATATGCAGCTCATTTGCATTTAAAGCCGTATACCTCCGAAACAGGTCATTTTTAAGCAGGCTCCAAAATGACATTTTCAAATGGTTATAATAAATTAACTGTGGGGTATTTTGAGCTGAAACTTCACAAATACATTCTAGGGACACCAGAGACCAATATTACATCTTGTAAAAAGGGGCATAATAGGTGCCCTTTAATATTACCATTGCTGTTGTACTATTTACTTACTATTAATACTATTTATCATTACATTTTTACATATTTTCCCTTTAATTGAGTTTAATTCTCAATTTGTTCCTGTGATGTTTTTAGGTTTTAGAGACTGTTGTTTAAATGCTTGATTTGAACTTCTATATATGCACACAATTCTATTTCAATCAATCAGTCTATAACAATAAAAATTATTAGTTGTACCAGATAGGAATGAAAAAAAAAAAATACAGCCTCATTGTACAACTTGCATTTGTGCTAATTCATCACTGTGATTTAGTACTAGGCATTACTATTCTAAAATGTATAACAGTGGCAATGAACAGATGTGTCGAAACATTTGACTAGTTGTGTTTGATTTAATAAATATCTAGTTTACCCATGAAACTCTAGAGGGTGCAGGCTGGTAGGTCCTTTTTATGCAATCTGCAAACTATCATTCTTACTGCATGGTGCAAGCTGATTGGCCTCTGCTGATCCGGCAGCCAGTGACATTGCTCGCTCAACATCTGTTGACATCTGTTGGTCTGTTTCAGTGTTTGTAGGGTAGGTCCTCTGAAACTGTTTTTGTATTGTCAAACTCTAACAATGTATTGTCTGTGTGAGGATTATACATGTCTATTAACGCAGCAGAATGTTTTATGTACTCTCAGCAGCATGCATGCCTGGCTGTTGTGTTCCTGGGAGATTTATGCGTGTCTATATTAATGCAGAAGCAGCAGCTATCTTCCGTCTTCACAGCAGCATGTGTCTGTGCTATGTCTCTATTGTCCAGACTTGCAATGCAGCAGCAGCAATAATCATCAGCAGCAGCAGTTAGCACATATCTTCCTCCAAGACCAAAAGCATTAACATTGCCATATTCATTAACATGCTAAATCTATTTTGAGGATTGTCATGAACTCTATTATAGCACATGACATGTACAGAATGCAAAGTAGCTGTAATCACATAAATGTTTAATTTACACAATATTTATTAAGTTTTGCTCAAAAGTATTTGAAAGCAGAAAGACTGCAATGCATTGATACATTTGTCAGTACACTGTGGCATAGTTGTTGGCTGATGCGATAATTTAAAACCCCTAATATTGACTGTCTATTTTCAGTGATTAAATTTTGGTTTGTTCATCACACAAGCTACTGTATAACTTCAGGAGACAGAAGTCATATTACACAAGTCTGTAACAAGTTTACTCTTTCTTACCAATGTGTTATGCCTTGTTTTGCCTTGTGTAAGGTGAAATAACACTCTATTTAGCACAAAAGGACTACCATAATATGTGAGCAACATGTATGTACATGTTTGTGTTTTTGAGAGAATATTGTTTATGAAAACAGAAAGACTGCAATGCATTGATACAGTTGTCAGTACACTGTGGGATAGTTGTTGGCTGATGTGATAATTGAAAACCCCTAATATTGGCTGTTTGACTGTCTGACCAGCAGGCCGACAGAATCTGTGCCTGCAAAATTGGACTGTTCTAAGAAATTCACAAAGTTCTAAATGAAGAGTTTGGCTCCAAAACGTGATAAAACGCCCAAAAAAAAAAATTGACTTATTGTAAAAATCTGTATTGTATCTGGTCGGTCTTGAAATGTCAACGTAAAATGGGTAACACTTTATAATAACTGCACGCTATTAATCATTAGTTAAGCATGATTAAACAGTTAATTCATCATTTGTAAAACATTAATAGACCTTAATAAGCAGTTTATAAATATAGCTATAAATGCTTTTTTATTGATTTATAAGCATATCTATAATGCGTTTAATAATTGTATTTTCATACTTTGTTAATGATCAATTAATAATTTCTAAATTAAGTATAGCATTATTTACAAACCAGTTGTTTAAGAGTTGTCAGTCATTCATAAGATCACTTAGAAAGTGTAAGTAAATATAGTAAATGCAGGTAGTTATAAAGCATTTAGTAGTGGTTAGTTAACTATTTTTGTGAGCTAATCTAAAGTGAGGACTATTCATGCTTTGTAAAGCATTTATAAAGGCGATTTAAAGGCTCATCAATCTTCTAAACAGTAAAAAGTAACAAACACAACGCAGTGATACAGAACATAGAAATATTTAACAGCCTTTAAAAATGCTTTACAAGGCATGAATAGTCCTCACTTTAGATGAGCTCACAAACATAGTTAACTGACCACTACTAAATGGTTTATAACTACCCAAATTAACCCTGAATTACAGCATTGATACATGTTAATAAAGCATTTATTAACACACTAAGTAACCATCACTATATGTCTGAATGATAAGCTGTATGAATGTACATTTAAATAGTTTATTAATCATTTACTTACACGCTCTAAGTAATCTTATGAACCATTGACAACTCTCAAAGAACTGGTTCATAAAAATTGCAATTCTTCATTTAGAAATGATAAATTGATCATTAATAAAGGATGAAAATACAATTATTTAACAAATTATAGATACGCTTTTAAATTAAGAAGAAAACATTTATAGCTGTATTTATAAACTGCTTATTAATGTCTATTAATGCTTTATGAATGATGAATTAATGGTTTACTCATACTTAACTAATTATTATTAGCGTGTAGTTATTATAAAGTGTTACCGTAAAATGCGATATCCGCCGTGTTATTATGTAATGTTTTCTCCCTTTCTTTCCAAACCGTGACAAACGCCTAGTCTTCCTTCTCTGCAAAATGCCATACATCCGCTCAACCAATCACAACGCACCATTCCACGCAATGTAAACAGTAACGGCAGCGCTTTAACCCCGGCTTCCTAGGTTTAGTCATCTATTTTGTACTTTTCGATCAACAAACAAACAAAAAACTGAATGATTTTGACAGCATTGATGAACCTGCGGAGGGTAAGGCATCCTGCATGGGTAAACATCGAAATCAAATCATTTACATGAGGAGATTAAGAAGATGAGGCACTCGGGAGGAGAAAATGCCGGCTGTTGCTTGTTCTCACACGACAGCATCAAAATTCTGTCACGCTGACACAGACCCCAGGTGATCTTTTGTAAAACTTTCAGTTGTTTTATGCAAAGTCAATGAAAACCGAGCAGGACCAAGCCATTTTACAGCTGATCGCCGTCAAAAAAGTTATGCAGCGATATGCAGAAGTTACGTTAGATCATGCTTAATAAATCATAATTCATGATGATGTGCTCATCTTAGTTAATGTTTTAATGAAGGTGTTGTTCATACATGAAGTCATGAATGAAAAACGTTGAACTGTTAAAAAAAAAAAAAAAAAAAAAAACGTTGTTAGTTCCTGATGATAATTCATGCATTCATTTATACATGAATTCATGATAATTCATGACATGTACCCTTACCATAAAGTGTTACCGAATATTATATTAAAACAATGGATTTATAGTATGCACAAGAAAAAAAAAAATCAATGTGTATAAAATTTTATTTTGATTAAATGCATTTTGAAAAAAAAAAAATCATTCCCCATTTTGGGGAAAAAACAATCTGTTTTTATAATAAATCTTTGAAAATCAAAACCTGGATTTAATTTTTTATTGTTATTATAACCTACAAATGCTATGTGAAAATTTGAAACATAAAATAGTGGTTTTCATCTACCCATTTTCTTGCTAAAGAAAACACAGTTTTACTCAAATTCATCAAAATGGATTTATAGCGTTTTGGAACCAAACTCTTCAAATATTATTTACTTTTATTATTTTTATAAATATTATACAATAATGAATGCCTGTTTTCTTGAAGTTCCCAGTTATGATAAAATGAAATGAGCTCATTCCAAAAGCAAATGAAAGTTTTGTTTGACATCAACTTATATAATATATTTATATTATTTTATATAAAATCATACAGAATCTGATTGAAACATCTCTCGATAATATTAATAATACAGTAATAAAAATGTATAGAATCAGAGAAACAAACAGAGCGGATTATCATCTGTTTAGAAAAAATGTGTGTGCTCTCTAGATTGTGTCTAGATTGCACATCGCTTGATGTTTAAATGTACTCACAGAGCTTGTTGCAAATGTGTGGCCCTGTCCCAAATCACACTCGGAACTTGTGGACTTCCTCAGAGTCCACACTTCGATGACGTCATGTAGTGCAGACCTATTGGGCCCTTAGCGCGAGTCTGCGAGGGTGCATTGAGAGGTATTTTTGGGACAGACTCGATCGGAAACAGGAACTCGTTCCTCACGCCTGTGAAAGCCTTATCCCTCTCCATACGGAGCTGAATAAACTTAAAGATCATCTCATCAGTCCCTTTATTCGAAATATATAATAATTATTTTTTAATGATATAAACAAATATCATTAAAAATTCCAGTCTTTAGCATCAAAAACAGAATTTATTTTATTTTCCCAAATCTTATCCATATGAACTAAACAGCCTGCTTTTACAGTTCTATAATTGTACATGCCACCGGGCATTAGAATAGATGTCATGGTTATGTAAATGATAAATACAGTTGTACATAATAATAGCCTACATAATATTCAATTTTAACACAAAATGAAGACGAGTTTAGGAAAAATGTATAGGTTTCAAAATTCATACTACTGTACGTTTATATGTCTCAGTTAAGCCATGACATTCGGTTCTATTTATGTAATGAATCATAATGCAATCGTATATTCAACAGCTATTATTACGTTTGAGATAAACCCACTGGTCGATAATATGTTTGTATAAACTGTAAGTAACAACTGGTAAAATGTACACCTATATGTAATAAAAAAAAAACATCTCTTCTCAGCCATGTTACAGTCCCCGAGCGAAATCTCCTCCCATTCTTTTTTCTGATTGGCATTTCGCAAGGATTCCTGAGTAGTTAAAGTGCGTGGAGCCTGCATCTATGCGGGCTTTGCGGAAGACCGCTTCAAGGGTACAAATGAGGCACTGCTGAGCACACTTCAGAACGTTAAAATGCTAAATGGGACGGCCAACGGACTCGTAGACTCAGCGAGCACGCGCAATCTAAGTCCATGAGACCGAAAGTCTGCATGAAGTGCGCCATTTGGGACAGGGCCTGTTTGTATCTCTTGACCATGATTTTGTCTCTCGTGGAGACTTGGAACGTGTTGTATCTGTTATTGTCTCACTGGATTGATGTGGACCATGAATATAGTGTGTCTGTTAATATCTCTTTCCTCATTGACTGGAGACTGAGAACTTGGTTGTTGTTCCCTATCGAGGGAACTCAACACTGCGTCGATAAAATCGACTCTTTGGGGACGCTCCCTAAGCGTGCGCCTCTGAAGTATGAATGAAACTAATCCAATCCTGATTGGTGTTGCGTCGTGACGTAACATGTGACGGCATACCCGGAAGTATAAAAGTGACGCTGTCACAACACACACTAGCTTTTCGCTCTTCAGCAAGCGCTTTATGTTGAAACTGTCTGTCTTATTTGGTGTTGTTTGTCTTATTATTGAAAAGAATGGCCAGTGAACAGTTCAAGAAGTGTGTGCATCCCTGCCCTCGTTACATCACGGGTGGGGACGCACACTCTCTTTGTGTGAATTGTTTGGGAGTGCAACACGCACGGGCAGCTCTCGAGGGGGCTGCTTGTGAACTTTGTGAGGCTATGCCTATTAGAGTGCTGCGCTTGTGACACCCGCTGTGGCCAGACTAAACATCAGCTGGCCACAACATGAGCAGGAAACGCAAGTCACAAGTAAAATGGACGAGCGTTACCTGCAGCGCAGGTCACAGCCTCACCGCCGGGGTCTCCATAAAGAGTTCACGAGATCGTGGGAAAGACCGCATTCGTCCCGTGTTTCGAGTCCCAGTATAATAGATTACAGCAATGTTTTGGGGGCTCGAGATATGGGATATGGGAAGATGCCGAAGGTGGAGGAGGCTTTAGCGAGCTATCTCTCTCCCGAATCGGCGTCTTCCCTAAAGACCCCGGTGTTGCCTAGTAAGCCCTGCAGGGAAACATCTGCATTAGTGGGCAGGGCTTACATGGCGGCAGGTCGGGCTGGCTCATGTCTGCACTCGATGGCGATTTTGCAGGCATACCAGGCCGACCTCCTGAAGGATTTGGATGAGGGGGAGGGGCCTACTCCTGAGGACATCTCAGAATTGAGGAAGGCCACCGATTTGTCTCTCCGGGCCACTAGGGAAACAGCCCGCGCTATTGGCCGCTCTATGGCGGCCATGGTGGCCACGGAGAGGCATCTGTGGCTGAACTTATCTGGTATTAAGGAGAAGGATAGGTCCTTCATGCTGGATGCGCCGCTTTCGACTTCTGGCCTGTTCGACGACGCCGTTAATTCGGTTGTCGACAGGTTTCAGGAGTCGAGGAAACAATCTGCGGCGTTCCAGCAGTACCTCCCCCGGAAAGCGAAGGCCAAATCTAGTAGGGTGGGGCAAAGCGATCAGCCCCAGCCATCAGCCAGCTCCTCCCACAGGGCAGAGCAAAAGGAGAGCGTTTCCTCCAGAGTCCCCCCTCCGGGGTCTTGGCAACAGAGGAAACGCTCCCAAAAACCGAAGTCCTCCGGCCAGAGGGGTGACCTGAGGGACGTCATTCAGGCTAGGAGGACTTCGGAGAAGAAGTCCTAGCCACGGCAGGACTTCAGAGGGCTGCCCCCTCCGCAGTGAAACAACCGAGGTTGTTCTCACAGCGGGGCCCTCTAGGAAAAGATGCATGTCCGCCGTTAGCAGCGTTTTGGGCCGCATTAATTTCCAGCAAAAAGACGATTTTAAAACATCGGTTATGGTCGCAGGGACCGAATCGACTACACCCTGCCAATATTCAGCTTCAGGTAGTCGAAAAGAATACCCTGACTACACCCGAGGCCAGCCTTCGAGAGGCTGGTACCCTTAGTAGATTTTGTAGAGGGATGGTATCATCTTCCCAACATATCTCCATGGGTCCTGCAGATAATACGAGCTGGGTACAGACTGCAGTTCGCGCACCGCCCCCCCCCCCCCCCCCAAGTTTTCTGGGGTGGTGCACACTGCAATGGTCCCAGAGCAGGCTCAGGTGCTGGAACAAGAAGTACAGACTCTGCTGTCGAAAGGAGCCATAGAACGTGTTCTTCCGGTAGACAGGGAGTCCAGGTTTTACAGCCGGTACTTTATAGTTCCAAAAAAGGATGGGGGGTTAAGGCCAATTTTGGATCTCAGGGTGTTGAACCGGTCTCTGAGAAGGTTCAAATTCAGAATGTTGACCATTCCAACAATCGTGAGTCAAATCAGGTCCGAGGACTGGTTTGTCACGATAGATCTGAAAGACGCCTATTTTCACATCTCCATCCTTCCATGTCACAGGAGGTACCTGAGGTTCGCTTTCGGGGGCGAAGCGTACCAATATCGGGTTCTTCCGTTCGGCCTAGCACTCTCTCCCCACACATTTACCAAGTGTATGGACGTAGCCCTTGCTCCACTGAGACTTCAGGGGATTCGGATATTGAATTATCTCGACGACTGGCTTATTCTGGCCCAGTCTCGGGAGATGGCAGTTCGGCATCGAGATGTCGTTCTTGGCCATATTCAAAAATTGGGATTAAGACTCAATTTGAAAAAGAGTGTGCTAGAACCGTCCCAGGGCACGACTTTTTTGGGAGTCGTGTGGAACTCGACTACAATGCAGGCACGTATGTCTCCCGCACGTATCGAGTCAATTCTGGCGATGGTATCCAGGGTGAAGCTAGGCCAAGCCATTACTGTGAAACACTTTCAAAGGATGCTGGGCCTCATGGCAGCGGCATCCAGCATTATTCCTCTGGGCCTCCTTCACATGAGGCCCCTCCAGTGGTGGTTGAAGACCAAGGGGTTCTCACCCAAAGGGAATCCGTTCCGTATGATCAGAGTAACGCGCAGGTGCCTTCATTCTCTGCAAATATGGAAAAAGCCTTGGTTCCTATCCCAAGGGCCAGTGTTAGGGGTGTCATGTCGCCGGGAAACCGTTTCGACAGACACCTCCCTTACTGGCTGGGGCGTGGTCATGGACGGCCGCTTTGCCAGGGGTCTGTGGCAGGACCATCATCGCACTTCGCATATAAATTGCCTGGAGATGATGGCTGTGTTCAGGGCTTTGAGGAGCTTCTTCCCAGACATCAAGGGTCGCCACGTCCTAATACGGACAGACAATACGTCAGTGGTGGCCTATCTGAACCGACAAGGGGGACTCAGATCGCGCCCTCTGTGCAAACTGGCGCATCAGATTATCCTTTGGTCCCAGGGGAAGATATTGTCAATAAGGGCAATGTATATTCCAGGGGTTCAGAATCGGGGAGCAGACATCCTGTCGAGGCAGGGGCTGAGGCCCGGGGAATGGAGACTTCATCCGGGGGTGGTGAAGTCGATATGGGAGAGGTTCGGACCAATGGAAGTGGATCTGTTTGCGTCTCGAGAGACGGCCCACTGTCCTCTTTGGTTCTCCCTCTCACATCCAGACCCGCTGGGGTTGGATGCCATGGTACAGGCTTGGCCGAGGCTTCGCCTGTACGCATTTCCCCCGATCGCCCTGATCCCGGGAGTCCTAGAGAGGGTCCGTCAGGAGGGCATCAGTTTACTTCTGGTTGCCCCGAGATGGCCAACACGAGTATGGTTCTCGGACATAATATCACTCCTCATAGCTCCGCCGTGGCCGATTCCTCTGAGGAGGGATCTGTTGTCTCAGGCGGAGGGCACGATCTTCCACCCTCGGCCAGAGTTGTGGAAGCTGTGGGTCTGGCCTCTGAGGGGGTTCAGTACCTGAATGCTGGCTTATCAGCTGAGGTGGTTGAAACCATACTTAGCTCTAGGGCCCCATCTACCAGGAGATTATATGGCCTCAAGTGGAATGTGTTTCTCACTTGGTGCAGAGAACAAAGGTTGGATCCAGTAAACTGCCCAGTGGCTTCAGTTCTGGAATTCCTTCAGGATCGTTTCTCTGCGGGTCTCTCCCCGTCCACTCTTAAGGTGTACGTGGCTGCCGTTTCGGCTTTCCACGCGCCAGTAGATGGTGGACCTCTGGGGAGGCACCAGTTGGTCATTCGGTTTCTCCGTGGTGCTTGGAGGATGAGGCCGGCGACCAGGTCCAGGGTTCCTGCCTGGGACCTGGCGATAGTTCTGGAAGGGTTATCCCTCGCTCCCTTCGAACCTTTAGAGTCGGCTTCGCCTAAGAACTTAACACTAACAATGGTCTTTCTTTTAGTGATTACTTCTCTTAAGAGGGTGGGAGATCTCCAGGCCCTGGCGGTAACGCCAGCTTGTTTGGAGTTTGCCCCTGGCAAAGTAAAGGCCTTTTTGCACCCGAGTCCGGGCTACGTGCCTAAAGTTCCTTCGAATACGGCTCGCTCCATAGTCCTTCAGGCATTCCATCCTCCACCTCATGTGTCGGCGGAAGAAGAGAGGCTTCACTTGCTCTGCCCCGTCAGAGCTTTGAGTGTATACCTGGAAAGGTCCGCTTCTTGGAGAAGATCGGACCAGTTGTTAGTATGCTTTGGGTCACCTAAGAGGGGGCTCCCGGCGACCAAGCAAACTCTAAGTAACTGGATTGTCCAGGCTATTACTGAAGCTTACAAGGTGCGCGGGGTTCCTTCACCTTTGGCCTTAAGGGCTCACTCGACTAGAGGCATGGCTTCCTCTAGGGCCATTCGGTCGGGAGTACCTCTACAGGAGATTTGTGAGGCAGCCGGCTGGGCTACCCCACATACTTTCATCAGGTTCTATAGTCTCAACCTTCCCAGTACGCCCGGTGCACACGTACTCGGCCCTTGCTGAGTGCCTAATCAGTTTCACTCTGGGGCGGGTCTGTTCGGTGCGTGGCCTAGTGGGTACTCGTTCCCCAAAGAGTCGATTTTATCGACGCAGTGTTGAGTTCCCTCGATAGGGAACGTCTCGGGTTATGACTATAACCCTTGTTCCCTGAGAAGGGAACGAGACACTGCGTCGTGTTGCCACGCCCCTTTTTAGACCCTTGAGCGTCTTGCTTCATCGCGAGGCTAGTGTGTGTTGTGACAGCGTCACTTTTATACTTCCGGGTATGCCGTCACATGTTACGTCACGACGCAACACCAATCAGGATTGGATTAGTTTCATTCATACTTCAGAGGCGCACGCTTAGGGAGCGTCCCCAAAGAGTCGATTTTATCGATGCAGTGTCTCGTTCCCTTCTCAGGGAACAAGGGTTATAGTCATAACCCGAGACGTTTTCTCACAAGCTGCTGGCATCAGAGGGGATCCACATAGTGTGGCCTTTCTTTCCCAATGTGGAGCACATTTGCCTAATCTAAATGACACAATTAGAAGACAACAAAGACAACAGTGTCTTTAAAGTTTTACCAGTGCATTACTCTCTTTCCAAGCCACCATCAGAATACCTATGGCAGTGTTGTGTTGTGAATACAGTCCAAACATGAATAAGCTGGGACGGGACACCTTGCTTCAATAAGGTGTCTGACAGTTGTTCTAGCATCCTTATGTCATGGCATTGGACATTTGTTTGTGACCAAGTCCAATGAACCACCAAGAACCAATGAGCTGTAGCAAACCTTTCTCTGCTGTTGCAGTCAGAAAGGGCCCCACTTTAAACCTGGGCCCTGGAATGTGCAGTATTACTACAATGTGTTACTGTTTTCATTATTATATACAGTATATATATATATATATATATATATATATATATATATATATATATATATATAATCAAATTATATGTGTTTGTTTGGAGCGTTGTTAATGGAATCATTAACCTAGTTTTCTTTAGTTACACCCATCACCCTTATTTTAAATACAATTGTCCAATACATTATTTATTTATTTAAGCGAATTAGTTGATTTCTTCCAGTCATAAGGTGTTTTTAATTACCCCTTGAAACATCTGTGTTAATTGTTCTTGGAAATGTGCTTATTTATATCACACCAAGTGTTGACTCACTCCCGCGGAGATAGATGCCGATTGCACACTGGTGATTTGTCTTGAGAAGAGTGAAGTACAGATATAAAACTGTTGTTTTGTGGTATTCTCTGGAGAACAAGCCCAAAAGGACCATCTGTGTCCGACTGCGGCTCGGGGCATGTCACCGTTAGCCTTGCACTATAAATCACCGGCACTAGAGAGATCACTCACAGATCTGTAGTGATCTGCACTTTATTTGACTGCATGTAATATACCACTTCTGATTAATTACCACTAGTAATGACATAAAATATGACTGAGCTCTCGAGAGCTCTGCTTCTTGGCTCCTTTCAAAATGACAGTTAGCTTTGCTCAGAAACATCACAGAAATTACTTAAGCTGGACTGTGATGCTATTTTCTTCTGGAAGCAAACGTTGTTGCATTATTTTCTTGTTATCTCTGTAAAGCTGCTCTGAAACAATCTGTGTTGACAATGTGACTTGGCTTAGCATTGTTGGCATTATTAGCAGACTTTTAGCATTCTTGCTAGTGAGAAATGAGATTGTTTGGTAGATTTAAGATGTAGCACAGTATATCAAATATTGACTTGTACCTGCATTAAAGAGGGATCAAACATCATTTTAGTTATGATATAAAGTCTCAGTCTGTTTTAGGATGCCAAACGATTATTATATAATAATGTAATAATGATTTATATCATAATTCCTATTACGTAAAATCCATATAGGCCTAGCCTATAAATGTACTGTATAAATGAAAATGAATATTTCAAAAGTATATTTTACTTACACTATTGTATAGGAAAATTACAATAGTTCTGTCCTAATTTCTTCACTTGCAAGAAATAAATCCTTGAGCTTTTGTTTTGGAGAAAAAAACAGATCACCATGCTGACTGTGTGAGCAAAGTGCACACTTTTCTTTAGATCACGCAGCACAAACAGAATGGCTATATAGGCTACTTAATTACACTCTTGTGCTGTTCTATAAAGGCACAATGTCATATCACGGTTTCAGCGTTGGGAAAAGGGAGAAGAGAGAGTTCGGCAAAAGGCGGATTCGAATTTGGGACAAACGCATCAAAAGCTGCTATCAAGCACCTCATGCCCTCGCCCTACGCCACTGTAGATATTCAGTGAAGAATAAAAAGACAGGCACGTAGTGCAAATGTACGCTCTCAACTCACGTTCAAAGCCATAGGCAGCGCAGCGTCTCTCCGTGCATCGCAAAAGCCCGTGTTGACAGTTTGTTTAATATAAAGCGGGAGATTACCAGATACAGTATTTTGCTCGTGCCCTGTGGGTGTTGTAGGCAGCTGCATCGTCCGTTTGAACTGACGCGCTACTGCGATCTGTCACATTTAAAAGCGCCAAAACGTTCCATATCAAGAGTAAACTTTTCTGTCTAGTCTGTCGGTGTCATCCTTTTCCGCAATTTTTCTCTGCGTGAGAAAATGCAGTGGTCCAATCAGTACACTCTAAAAAATGCTGGGTTGTTTTAACCCAATTTTGGGTCAAATATGGACAAACCCAAAATGTTGGGTTAAAAATGTAATGTAAAAATTTAACCCAACGGCTGGGTTAGTCCATATTTGACCCAAAGTTGGGTTAAAACAACCCAGCATTTTTTAGAGTGTAGTTAAGAGCCTGAACTTGCTTATAGTAATACATAAAAAAAAAAAAAATACAGCACAGAAGAATTTCTAATTTAGCGTGAGATTTCTTTGTTGAGTGTGAGACCGTGAGATTGAGGCTGAATGCGTGAGTGTCACGCCAGACGCGTGAGAGTTGGCAACCCTGTATTAGCTTTGCGATTAGGATTGTGCTGGAATTTTGTGGCATTTAAATTAATTAGGTGTATGTTATAATATAGGTTCTTAGAATGGCAACAAATATTCCAGTTTTTTTTTTTTTTGCCTGTTCTGACAATAGTGTTTGGTGTGATGTCTGATGTGCAGTTTCCCCCGCATGTTGCCTGTGCATACACTATTGTTTGTTTGAGTGTTATTCAGATGAGACGGTTACAAGCTGAAGGCATACTGAAAAGGATTCCTCTTGAAGGTTTCACAGTATATTTTTCCAGCTAATGTGGCACATGCCCATGCAGATGACATCATGCACATGTGTATTAGGTGTTCAGTCTATGGTGTTTCATCGCCACCTAATGGGCTGGCAGCAGAATAGAGCGTTTTTAGTCGGTTTCGTGGATTTGTGTGAATGGGGATAGTTTTGACAATGGTGTCATCTGTGCGCAGAAAAATGTAATGGAAAAACTCCATTTTAAGCATATTGTGGTTGGTAAACGTACCCTCACATTTAGAAGATTCAAAGTATTTCTAAGCATTCAAAACTTACAATCTCTCACTGCTCAAATGGATCACAGATTTTTATGACATCACCGTGGACTTCACCGTGGATGCTCTCTAGAATCTAAAGCGTCCCGCCCACTATGCTATAAATACCACCTGGCCAAAGCGACCACTAACACGTCACCAAGCAATGGGGTTTGAGATGTGTGTTCGGTTGCTCAAACACTTGAGTTTTATTCCATTTTCCAATACATTGGTTCAAATGAAATGGCTAGAATTTCACACATCTACTATTGAATACAACGTGTCATCAACGCTGGGATTTGCTTCCATGGTGCTGTCAATTACAACTTGCTTCTGTGATGTAAACTCAACACTATTGGCTATTTGAACAGGGGGAGGAGCCATTCAATATGTCCCACCTTAGCTTCCTGTTTCAGTGGAAATTACGTCAACGTATCATACAAAGCTGCGCGTTCCAAGGCACTTCAGTGGGCCCTATGATTTCCGCGATCACGGAATCGCGGACAGAATTGCGGAATTGGCAAATTAATGCGGATTCTAGTGTTAACGCACAATTTTAATTTTATGCAGTGTTTCCCACATATAGACTTATTCGCCGCCACATATTGCGTTTTGTTCATTACTTTAACACTACTTAAAACACGCAGCGTATTCTTTCAGTTGTATTTCCTTTCCCCGCTCTCCCTCCGTCTCTTTATCTCTCACGCTTCTCCCGCTCACACACAACATGCACACTCCGTCTATCTATGAGGCGCCTGACTGGACAAAAGTGAAGCAAACTCCGTGCGGACACCGGGTGAGAGAGAGAGACAGAGTGTGACTTTATTTAAACTTATATAAACGGATATAATTTATTTTACTGGACAGTTTAAAGCTCACAACCATATTTTGTTGTTTCTTGAAGAGTGCAGTATTATGTCCTGAAAAGGCTACTGAGTAAATGTTACCTCAATAAATTTAAGGTCATTCCAATTTTATTTGTATACATTTTAATCATTAACTTCAAAAGCACACTCTTTTTACGCAACGCATTCTCACCCCAAGGCGTCACCTTTGACCATGCTTCAATATTTGACGTTTTAGGCGCCCTTTAGCGTCACTTACATGACGCGATCCTACGGCGTCATCTAACTGACGCTAAAGGAAAGCGTCAGTTAGAGGACGTGGTTAGGTTTAGGTGTGGGGGTAGGGTACACGCGATCCTAGGGCGTCATCCAACTGACGCTAAAGGGCGCCTAAAGCGTCAGATATTGAAGCATGTCCAAATGCTTCCCAAGGCGTCAGTTAAGTGACGCCTTGGGGGTGAGAATGGGCTGTTTTACGACTAAAGTAACAGTAAAGGGTAAAAAAAAAATTAATTCCCAAAAATAAAAAAAAACGGAAAAAAAGAATTTGGGGAAAAATAAAACGGATTTCATAGGGCCCTACTTCAGTGGGCATTCCCTTACACACTAATGGCATTATTCAACACCCACAGCCCTTGACATGGGACCCTCTCGAGAGGGAAAGGGTCTTATTCCAACCGGCCCATGTGGGCTGGCCAGTTTCATATCTCTCCTCTCTTTCGTTTGGCATTTATTTCAGACACAAAATCCAATCAGGTCCCTTTGGCCTCGTGTCCTGGCTGTGGTTCTGACCAACACTGCAAATCTTGCCATGTGTTTGGCTCATAACACCTGTCATTTCACAAGTAGCAGACTTCAGTACACCTGCTGCTGTTGTTCCCTTCATTGATCGATACACCGCCTGTCAGTCAACCTCTTCACATGGCGGATTGTGACCTTGGACAAACATTATGGAAATTCCTTTTTCAAATTGACTGAAAGTAACAATCCTTTTTCTGTAGTCAGGAATTGCTGTTAAGAATTCTCTTTCTCGTTTCAAATTCCAGGTTTATGGTCATGGAAAAGCTACAAAAATAATAAGGAGCAAAAACTGTTTTCAACATTGATAATAATAATAATAATAATAATAATAATAAATGCTTCTTGAGTAGAAAATCAACATATTAGAATGATTTCTGAAGATTCAAAAGGCACTCAAGACTGGATTAATGGTGCTGAAAATTCAGCTTTGTCGTCGCAGTAAAACACTTTACTTTTAAAGTTATTATAATACAAGACAATTATTTTTAATTGTAAGAATATTTCACAATATTATGTTTTTACTGTATTTTGATTACTACAGCCTTCGTAAGCATAAGAGACTTTCAAAAACATTAAAAAAAAATGTAGCCTAAGGGCCTGTTCACTTATCTCGTCTTTTGAACGCTCAAGTTCGTTATTTCAAATGTAGGCATGCTCATAATGGAAGCAATGCGGCTGCGGTTTGACGCACTAGTTTTTTCTGTCTGCGCTGCATCGATATAAAAAACATCTCAACTTTTCAGAATGCCGCAAGCACACTGTAGGTCACGTGACAAATACCAACCACAGTAAAGACAGATGCCTCCGGAGCGCAACCGTGCTAGTGCTTTGGAAAAAGGAGAACGTGGCGCACCTAGCGTTTTTTACGCCATTTTATGTGCTATTTTTGATTGGTGCCTATGCTTCCAAACTTTTAACAGGTACTGTATATCTTGCAATGTGACTTAAATACCTCAATTATGATCAATTAAAAACAATTTCTTGTATTTGTAACTTTATTATATTTGTACTCTTTCTAATTTTATAATTCATCTTACAATTAGGCTACATGATTTTATTTTTTACTCTGAGTCAGAACTATATTCTCATTTGAAAGCATTCTTCATCCCTGCGAGACAGCAGACTGTTCCGTTTCTTGTTTCGATGCCACAAAGCATGTGTTTACATGCTAATAGCAGGTGGGAAGAGTGAATTATTCAAGTGCGCTGAAATTGGCCACCCCTACCTCTGTGTTACTGGCTCTCATCCATAAATCCTAAAAACACAAAGGCATATTGTCATTTTCTCTGAGATGGGATTGGAGTCGTGAGAGGAAATTACGGAGAAATAATACCATCCATCTCTTTCTTGGCCGTAGGAGCCCTCAGCTCTTTTGTTTACGTCAGTCATGCATTATTTAGCAATATCTTAAACATCAGCGGTTTGCTGTCATGAGAACTAGAGCTGCCTCATTCCACACTGAACGAAATGTTTCTGCTTCTTAAAAACAGTGAGCCGACATGCACAACTACACCGCAGATTTGGCAATAATAATTAATCTGGTGGTGGTGGTGGAGTCTAGTGTGCTTAAGGGTTCTGCTCATGGTTAATGACTCACACATCTGAACACTCCTCTGTTTGGATTTAAACTTGGTTACAATGTACACAATGCTGACATGGATCAGTTTACACTGTTGTGTCTTTGTGTCTAAATATAATGCACAGTGAAAAAGAGACATGATTGTTGACGTGCCTTCTGTAATTTTATATTTGTGTAGAGTGACTGTTAGTGTTCCTGGTATTTTGGCAGGAAACATCAAGCGCTGCATAATTTTAGGGCAGAATTATACCCAACTGCTTCGGCTGATGTAACCATGGTAACGAAGGATTAAAGCAGATTGCACCACAACTTTCTTCATGTGTGGCTGTAGCTAGTTTTAATGCAGCTCACCAATCTGTCACTGTCAAACTCTCTCTTAAAACTCTTCTGTCACTCAGCACTGCTAAAGTATTTCAAGAGTGTATAAATGCTTCTTCCAAGTCATTTAGCATTGGGGTTTTAAAATGGATATCTAGTGTATCCAACAGCGGCTGGGTTTGTGTACAGACTCTTGAGGTTGATGCCCTTTTTCAAAGATCTTCAATTATACTCCTATTTGACAATTAGACGTGTATCGGATGTACAGCATATATATATATATATATATATATATATATATATATATATATATATATATACACATCAGATCAGATGACGCAAAATGCACAAGACAATTGTTATATGTGCAGCTAAAATTACTTCTCTACATTCACTGGGCAGTTCTACCAGGTGTTTGAAAAAGACATTAAATTTGCTACATCTTTGTAGAGACATTGCAACAACAGCAATCCAACAGCAATGATGCGCAAGAAACTAGATCTGTGCGATTTTAGTACATTACTTTCCTTTATAGCATTACACTTTCGTTCTTCCCTAAAAGCCCAAACTTTTCGTAGATCACAGCTAGATCAGTGATTGTCATAAAATACGGTCTACTGTTGCTGAACTGCAGGATGTGCTTGATCATAAAAAAGAGTTATTAAAATTGCATTAAGCCGCATTCAGTGATAGGCTACTGTGTGGAACAAAGACAAGCAAAGTGAACCTTGATCTTCGGGTTCATATCCAAATGGTTAAATTCACACAGAAATATGTCAAAATGCCCAATTTGGTGAGTATTCACTTAAACACAGTTGGTTATGTCTTAAATGAACATAAAGAATTGGGAAATCAATCACGTGTAAAAGTATATTATATATACTATAATATATATATATATATATATATTATATACAGTCGTGACAAGAATTAATCATAGCCCTGGTAAATATGATATAAAATGGCAGTAAAAAATAAATCCGCATTGTTTATCCTTTTGATCTTTCATTCAAAAAATTGGCAAAATCCTAACCTTTCGTTTAAGTTAAATAATTGAAAGTGGGCGGGAAATCACATTATAAAATAAACGTTTTTCTCCAAAACATGTTGGCCACAATTATTCATACACTTTTATTAAATATCTTTTTGCAATCTCCTTTTGCCAAGATAACTGCTCTGAGTTTTCTGCTATAATGCCTGATGAGTTTGGAGAACACCTGACAAGAGATCAGAGACCATTCCTCCATACAGAATCTCTCCAGATCCTTCAGATTCCCAGGTCCATGTTGGTGCTTCTTCTCTTCAGTTCAGACCACTCATATGGTTCAGGTCAGGCTCTGGGACGGTCATGGCAGAAGATTCATTTTGTGCTCCCTAACACATTTTTGTGTTGATTTTGATGTTTGTTTCGGATCGTTGTCCTGATGGAAGATCCAACCACGGCCCATTATAAGATTTCTATCAGAAGCCATCAGGTTTTGATTTTTTTATCTGTTGATATTTGATAGAATCCACAATGCCATGTATCTGAATAAGAAGTCCAGGACCTCCTGCAGAAAAATAGGCTCTTCACCATTATAGATATAGGGGGTAGGGAGTAGTGGGTTGAGTGGAGATTTCAGACACAGCAGATGTTTCTACAACTGTGGTAAATGTTTCTCCACCTGTGGTAAATTCAGTTGATTGGACATGATTTGGAAAGGCACGCACTAAGGTCCCACAGTTAACAGTGCATGCCAGAGCACAAACCAAGCCATGAAGTCCAAGGAATTGTCTGTAGACCTCTGAGACAGGATTGTATCGAGGCACAGATCTGAAAGATTTCTGTAGCATTGAATGTTGAAGAACCACCAGGATTCTTCATAGAGCTGGCTGCCTGGCCAAACTGAGCGATTGGTAGTGATGGCAAAATAAGGCTTCCTGAACCACTGATACCTCACAGCCCATTGCTTCACCCAAAGGTTCATTACTCGATGCTTCATTCAGCATTGCTCACTAGTGAAACCTAGCTACTGTACAAAGGAGTAACAGACAAATTATTTAATTCTGAACCAATGAACTGAGATTTATTATGTCTGTATACACCCCCCCCCCCCTTTCTTTTCTTCTCATTGTTGATGTCTGTAACCTTTCATTTGCAAAAATAAAAATACCTGAGCATAGATTTGTCCATTGACTGGGTATAAAATGAAATATGTAGCTTTCTCTGTCTGAGTTTACTTGTGCAGAGACAACTGTCACATACACAGTTCATTAATTATTAATACATTGTTTGGATGGTGACAGTATGGCGCTGTGTTGAGTGCAGTGCTTGGGAGTTTAATAAAGTAAACTGCACAGAATAGTCTGGGGTGAAACAAGTTAAGAATTGTTTCTGGTGTGTTTTGTGCAGTGAACTGTTACTAGTTTGAGTGCAGTTTGGGGTGGGAGAAGAAAGGATTATAATACATTTTTATTGAGAAAAAAAGTGTGTTGGGGTTTACACGATTCCTCTTTTTGGACAAAACCTCTCAAACCTTGGAAAAGATCCTTTCACAAGGAAAAGAGGATGCAGGGGAACATAAAAATGTCAGTGCCAGCTGGTATAAATGAAGATACTGATGCCTCTGTTGAGCCCAGAAGGGGGAGGATCTCATCTTTCTTGCTGGCTCCATTACCAGGAAAAAGGAAGAGTCGAAAAAAGCAAACAAATCCAAAAATCCAAAGCAATCCGAATAATGTTATCTAACATGATATAATGTAATAATATACAGCCCTAACACAATAAAAAATTCTCTAACTCTCAGACTCTCTGACACTACTACAACTGCTTCTACTACTCCTGCAACACCCGGAAGGTGGCACGAGTTTCAAGCCATCTTTATCCGGAACACTCATATTGAACCAATGACGTTTTCACACAAACCGAGGCCTTGTTTTGTAATTTTTTTCTCAACATAAGCGTAGACTGCTCGGTTCAAATGTCACATCACTAATGATTGGGGGAGAAGGGCCTTTGTCAGGGTGGTGACCAAGAATCAGATGATCACTCTGACAGAGCTCCGAAGTTTCTCTGTATCCTGGCCAATACCATCCCTACAGTGAAGCATGGTGGTGGCAGCATCATGCTGTGGGGATGTTTTTCTCTTTCAGGAACTGGGAGACTAGTTCGTATTGAGGGAAAGATGAATGCAGCAATGTACAGACACATCCTTGATGAAAACCTGTTCCAGAGCACTCTGGACCTCAGAATGGGGCGACGGTTCATCTTCCAACATGACTGACCCTAAGCACACAGCCAAGATAACAAAGCAGTGGCTACAGGACAACTCAGTGAATTTCCTTGAGTGGCCCAGCCAGAGGCCAGACTTGAACACGATTGAATATCTCTGGAGAGGTCTAAAAATGGCTGCGCACCAACGCTCCCCATCAAACCAAATGTAGCTTTAGAGGTTCTGCAAAGAAGAATGGGAGAAACTACCCCAAAAATAGGTGTGCCAAGTTTGTGGCATCATGCTCAAATAGACTTGGGGCTGTAATTGGTGCCAAAGGTGCATCCATAGAATATAGAGCCAATGGTATATATATATATATATATATTAGTATAATCTACTGTATATCTTTACTGTTGTAGCAAACTATCTCTATGAAATATTAATAATCAATCATAACTTGTTGTAATTGATTATGAAAATTTCGATCAGGTAATCGAGCTACATTGACTTTACAACCAAATACTAATACATATACAACCCAATATTGGTTATTAATTACTTAGTAAGAAAGACAGAGTACTTTCTATTAAGTACTACTAAGAGCAAGTAGTCAAGATCTATGATTAGTGACTCCAGATATGAGTTTGAGACACAGACAACTTTACGTGTCGTGTGATATGAAAAAGACTTACTAGACTAAACATTTAAACTACTCTAAAATGCACATAGATGCATGCATACAGTTTACCAAGGGAAAGAGAGCTGAAGCAGGATACAGGAAAGCAAGAAGTTATAGCATTTTTTGATGTTCAGCAGATCAACAGCCTGAGCAAACCACAGTTTAGTACACACCCTTCTTCAAATGGTGAGTAAGGATACTTATGGTGCTTTTCCACTGCATGTTCGGTACAGTACGGCTCGCTTTTGTTCGCTTTAAATGGTACCTGGTCAGTTTAGGTTCCAAGTGTACCGTACCGATACTAAAATGTGACATGAAAACATTGCAGATCACTGATTGGTCAGACAGACAGAATCGTTAATACCAGCGCCATTGTATTTGCCACCCGAGACACTAAAAACCGCTAGATTTGAATAGCCAGTAGACAACAGCCAACACTGTAGCACCTGTTTTTAAAGTACTTGCTTGAAAAAAGAAGTTGAAAACTGCAAAAATAAATAAATAAATAAATAAAATGGCTGAATCGTGGTCAGTGGACAAGGTGCAGATGTTCTTGTTGGTTGCCGAGGATTTGCGCAACTATAACTATCAGTCCCACCCACTTTGAAGCAATACTAACTACAGTGGAAAAGCAACCAAGCTAAAGCGAACTGAGCTGTGCCGTATAGAGTCAAGTCATACCACGCAGTGGAAAAGTGAAGCAAGCCAAACTGTTCTGTGCCAAGTCAAACTGTACCGAGCCATACCATGCAGTGGAAAAGAGCCATGTTTATATCAAATAAAGAAACTAAGTTTGATATTTGAAGGACAAGAGAGACAAGAGGTCAAGCCAAAACAAGCTAAGATAGTTTTTAAAATGTGTAAAAATGGAGGTGTGTGAGCCAATCAAATGCCATCCCTTTGGAGGGATTTTTTATGACCATTGTCTTCTAGCAGGCCATTTGATGTTTAATTTAATTGGGTGTTTACGAAAATAATCTACAAGATTCTTATAATACTAATGGGTCAAATTTAGCAAAATGGAAATGAACAAATGGGGGACAAAGATTGGAGTTTATAGAGACTAAACATGTTACACATAGGATTTTGGTAAACCATATACAGTATAACCGTGGTATAACCATAAGTCATGTCTCAGACCAAAATAGTTACATTGGCCAAACCACATAAAATGAAAATTATGTAAAATTAGATACATGTTAATACATGTACAGTATATATGTATATCAATCTTAATGTTTCCTGTAACCTGTCCGGTTCTGCCATTTGAAACTTTTAGCATGTAGTACTATTTATTTTGGTTATCTGTGATTTGTATCAGCCGATACTGCTTTCAATGATCGACCCAAAAATCCTGATCAAAGCCCCCCTAATATTGCCGTTTGCAAAAAGCAACATTGCTGACTCATGGTGACCAGTGGGAACCTCTGTAATCTAATATGCATGTGTGAACCAAGAACATAGATTGTGCCATAGTTATCAGTAAATTAAATTAATCTTGTTTTTTTACTGTACTCTCTGCAGTGCTAGATCAATAGAATGCTTCACAAGGGTAAAACAAGGATGTTTGTGACAAAAATGTCGCCAAAGTCTTTTGCATGTTAATGGAGGACAATTAATTAACTTCTGTCAAAGAATTGCACAATAGTCAGACTAAAAGCAACCACCACTGGATATTTCTTGCATACAATTTAGTAACGGAGGAAATGATTTATATGTTTTCTGCAGGTCACGACAGGCTGATTTTAAAGGCAGTGTAAAAAGTCTATAATGAATCTAGCCACCCCGCTAATTAATAAGGTTGTTTTCCATAAGTAAGAACACAATTAGGGAGTGTTGGGGAGTAGTAATAAATTAACAGAAAGCAGCAGCAATAACTAACTACACTTTGCATGATGGTCGATCAGCTATTTACAAAAATGTGTTTCTTTTACAAGCTATTTTTTTTACCTACAGGTAGCGCTGGGGAAACCTTTGTTGGCAACCCAGAGTTGAGACATTTCTTGTAGTTGGTCACCAGGGTTGCACACATGGGGCCCTATTTTAACGATCTGAAACGCAAGTGTCAAAGCGCTAAGCGCAGGTAACTTTGTGGGCAGATCCCGGCGCTGTTGCTATTTTCCTGGCGGGATAAATGCCTCTTGCGCCTGGCGCAAATCTGAAAGGGCTTGGTCTGGAGTAGCTTCATTATTCATAGGTGTGGTTTGGGCGTAACGGAAATAAACCAATAAGAGCGTCATATCACATTCCCTTTAAGAGCATGATGAACGAGGTGTGCTTGTTCCATGAAGCAATACTATTTTAACGGCGCATTTACCAGGCACGCTTCAGCATTGGTTCACAGCTGAGGAGATCAATGTTCTCGTCAGGGCCGTAAAAGAAAGAGAAGGGACATTGGGGATGGGACAAACCCACCCAAATTAACTTCGGTTAAATATAATAATTTGGGTAAATGTGTAAGCTTTATGCCTATTTTTCCCATCGTCACAGACACAACAATATTTCCCTCATGTTTATATATGTTTCCTTATAATAATGTATGATTTGCAAAAAGTAAAATGCATCTGTGTAGCTGAGAGAATCATCTACAGTGTATGCGCGTTGTTCACACTCTGTATTATGGCCAAGCATGCGTGCTTAAAATAGCATCTGAATGAACATGCAACGCGCCACTGACTTTAGACCAGGTTTTTTCTGGTCATTGGCACAATTGTTTTCTGGAACTGCAAAATAGCACCAGTGATTGTTTGCGCCGACACACGCCTCCTTTCTGCGCCAACCCGCCCAGTGAGTGCAAGTTCATTCCCTAGTTTACCGACATGCGTCTGTGGAGGAAAAAAGCCCGCTTTGCGCGAATGCAAAATAGGAATGATAAATGCGTCAGTGTATAAAGTCATTTGCGCCGGGTGCAAGATAGAGCCCATGATCTCAGGAAGGATTTTAGTCCATTTTTCACCATAGATCCTCTCTAAATCCTTAAGGTTTCTTGGCTGTTTCTTTGCAACTCAAAGTTTCTGCTCTCTCCACAGATTTTTTATATGATTAAGGTCTGGAGACTGGTTAGGCCGCTCCAAGACGTGCTTCTTTTTGTGCCACTCCTTTGTTCCCTTGGTGGTATATTTTGGGTTATTGTCATGCTTGATTCAGCTCATTTTGAAGCTCAATTTTGGTCTCATTTGATGACAGCACATTCTCTCAAACCTTCTCTGAATCATTAGATGTTCATTGGAAAACTTCAGATGGGCCTGTACGTGTGCCTTCTTGAGCAGGGGGATCTTGTGGGCACTGCAGGATTTTAATCCATTGCGGCGAAGTGTGTTACCAATGGTTTTCTTGGTTACTGTGGTCCGAACTGCCTTAATATCATTAACAAGTTCCTCCCGTGTAGTTCTGGGCTGATCCCTCACCTTTCTCATGATCATTAATCCCCAATGAGACAAGCTCTTGCATGGAGCTCCAGACCTATGGCGATTGAAGGTTATTTTGTATTTCTTCCATTGCCGAATAATGGCACCAACAGTGGTCTCCTTCTCACCATGCTTCTTGCTGATGGTCTTGTAGCCCATTCCAGCCTTGTGGAGGTCTACAATCTTCTCATTGATGTCCCTTGACAGCTCTCTGGTCTTGCCCATGGTGGTGGAGACAGAGGTTGGAATGCAGATTCTGTGGTCAGGTCTCTTTTATATACATACCAAGGTGATATTAGAAGTACTTTCTTAAAGTGACAGGACTAATCTATGTTCCACATGGCCACAAAACCAATCTGTGGGAGGCAGAATTATTGCTGGTTGGTAGGGGATCAAATACTTATTTCACTCAATCAAATGGTAATCAATTTATAACTTTATATAATATTTTTTTTCTGGATTTTTTGGTTGATATTCGGTCTCTTATCAGTTAAAATAAACCTACTGTAAAAAATATAGACCCTTCATTTTTTGTAAGTGGGCAAACTTACAAAATCATTAGGTGATTACAGTTTTTCTCAACTGCTAAAACACAATTTCTGAAACCTTGCTCCATTTTCTGAAAACATTAAACACAAAACCTCATCTTCAAGCTCTATTTACAAAACAGTTTACTAATAAAAATCAATGTTTTCATATATTCTAGGCTAATTAATAAATGATAAAATAATTTAAGACGAACATTTTACTCATTACACATATGCGACGTCTGACATAGGGTCACGTAAATTGCAATGAATTAGAATTATTTAGAAAGATGAAGCGTTTCCTTCTGCCAAGTAAGCAAACTCGTAATTCTAATTTAGTTTGCGAAAATGAGTACATAAATTTACCTTAGCCCGAGGTTGACAACGTTTCAGAATCGGATTTTAACTGTATGGTTAATGCGTTTGCCTCAGATGCAGAAATGGCAAAAGTTACAAGACGTTTCAAATGCACCTCCTTTGCGTAGGTCTGTGCTCTTTAAATGCTGTAATAACCTAAAAATCACTGACAAACATGCACATGCTCTGATTATAATCATATAGCCTATAGATTGTTTTAGATGATGTTTTGTATGCTTTATTTTAGCAGCTTGCAAATTATTTATGCTATCTATGAAAGTTGGGGGAAAGTTGTAGGCTTCTGCGGCTCGCGCTTCAATCTATTGAGAATGTGGAGCTGACGTCACGCGTACCAGTCCGCGTTGCATTGTGGGAAGGATTCGCCATCTTGGTTGGATACGCTATCCGTTGTCATGGTTACTTCGGCAGTGAGACCGAGAGAAATAGCGGCAGAGAGAGAGAGAGCAGCTTGATATTTGTTTGTATTTTTGTCGATATGGAACAGTTTCTTGAGAACAAATGAAGAAGGGGGAAGCAAAAGGAAAGTGGCTCTATCGGGAGAGAATAAATTACAACACCAAGCAGCATTATAGAGAAACGACTTGACAACAACATGGACCCGTACGACCTGCTACAGAATGGACGAAAGACCCGAAGCACTTCCACCTTTCACATACCCTGACAGAGTCAATTACCTGGTTTATAGTATCATTGCCTAACGTTACTGCCTACACAATGCAAAGGAAGAGTTCAGAAGCTTATGAACAATTCAGCCGCGGCTGGTGCAAGACTTAGAAATCCCCAAACCTGTAACGTTAAACTGCGAGAGTTCAGTCATACTTGATGTTCCAGGCCTCATACATATGTGGAAGTACATCTGATATGAATCATCAGATATATGCATTTGCAACCGGCAGTGCAACGTCAAGCGAACATATCGAACATTCTCGTCAATGCGAGTCGTACGCCATTAAAAAAGTCTTTTAGTTTGTCAGTGATAAATAAAATTTGAACTGTACTGAAATGTTCCGAAATCATTCTTTGCTCCTGTTGCTGCTGTCAGTTTATTGACAAGCAGTTTTTCTAAATAAAACTGGCTAGCATTTATATTTAGTTTCTCCCGATAGAACCACTTTCATTACTCTACCTTCTTCTATATCTTCCATAGAAACTGCCGTGGTGTATATCGCTAAAATGTAAACAAATGCTGCGCTGCGCTGTCTCTCTATGAAGACCTGAAGGCGTCGCCCCTGGCAACCGATAGCGTCTCCAACCATCAAGGCCGACCGGCTCAGACCCTGCCCAAATCGGCACGTGACTCCTCACTCTTAATCGCCGTAGCGATTGCATGCATGTGTACAGGCCGCCGGATAGTGTTGCTAAGAACTTGCAATGTATAAATATCAGCCTGGCCCTCGCGGCCTCGAAACACTCACGGCTCACCGGGAAAAGTCCCACTTGGATTGCCACTCTGCTACTGACCGGCGGCCACAGTATATCACTTGTGCTCGGGCATGTCTCATGAAGCTGCCGCTTCTTTGCTGCTTGCATGAGGAGAAACACCATAGGGAGGGACTGGAAGCGTGCATTGCACGCACCGATATTTCTCTTACAAATCTGGAATGCAGTTATTCATACAAGTAATAAATGTAGGTATCGTTAGGTTTTTAATTTCCGAGTATCGTGGTAGTTTTGAAGTAGGCTTATCGGTGCACCGTGCAACACTAATATATATATATATATATATATATATATATAATGCGCAGCTCCCCCTGTCAATCATCTAGCACCCCCTCAGAACCTGCGTTAAAAATTTTCTGCCGCCTGGTTTTACATGTGTTCAAAATCAAACACTGCTCTCAAATCATAAACAAAGTGATCAAAATGCTATACACTATCAAGCAGTCAGTAAACAACACACCAAAAATCACTTAAAACAATACACAAAAACATTTAAAACACATTGTTCAAAACATATAGTTCTCAGGGAGAACAAATTTCATATTTTTTCATTATACAGTCTACAGCAGTGCACTGTACTACAGTATACTCAAAGGGACAATGAAAGGAGTAAACATGTGATGAATGTGCTTCTTGACTTTGGCCAGAGCACTTCGTTGACATCACAAGCAGTATTGTCGCTTGTCCCCCTCCTCCTCCTCCTCCTTCTCCTTTTCCTTCTCCTCTTCCTCCTCCTCTTTCCCTCGTCCTCTCACATTGTTTCTTCTATCCATTCTCAGACTTTCTCCTTCCCACCTTGCTCTCTGAACTGGCTAATATTGGTTGTGTCACATCATTTGAAACAGGTTGAATCAGTTTTGAGTGGTTGTGTTCAATCAAATGACATGTGTTCTCTATTTGTATTTGATTTTTGCCACTTGTGTTTACCAGTATGGATGATATGTGCATTCGAGTGCAGAATGTGTTTTGAGAATGAGAATGTGTTCAGAGTTTTGCTGAAAAGTCTAAGTGAGATCTGCAAATTATGTTGTACCATGTGAAATTGTTTACGGTATTGACAAACTCCACAATTAGCTAAATGAGTTCGGGCAACTGAGAACTTTGTTCAGCCAATGAATTTTAGTGTTTTAGCAATTGAGAAAAACAAAAATAGAATACAACAAATTTGTTTTCTGTTGATAAATGCATCCTAACAGTTGCTCACCTGTCTAAAACATAATATATTAAAGCATCTTTGGTGCTTCCATGAAAGTAAATCAAGGGGACTGCGGATATAGCGTCACTGACACAATGACACATGCCATTACACTTGGCTGATTGCTCTGGATTTAAGCATTGTTGGAAACATTTGGGATAATGTAAGTACACAAGTCAACTGTATACAGGATAACTAGTAGTGTTTTGTTTTTGTTTTTTTTTTTAGGTATTTTATCGTACATATTGTACCTTTAACTGTAAAGGGTAAAGTAACAGTAGATGCAAATTTTATTCTAAGAGATTCTGAGAGAATATTACCAAGTGGCAGCATGTATACTGAAAACAGCAGAGGGCCTAAAACAGACCCCTGTGGCTCTCCATAATTTTCTGACGTTAACTGGGACAATTCCCTTTATAAATAAAAAGGGTACACTCTAAAAAATGCTGGGTTGTTTTAACCCAATTTTGGGTAAAATATGGACAAACCCAGCCATTGGGTTACATTTTTAAATTACATTTTTAGCCCAATGTGCTGGGTTTGTCCATATTTTACCCAAAATTGGGTTAAAACAATCCAGCATTTTTTAGAGTGTACGACCGTTACCACCTTAATGCCTGTCCCTGATTCCCAGTGTAATTTTGTAATCAATCTAAATAAGAGTATGTTATGATCTACAGTTTCTACACTCTAAAAATGCTGGGTTGTTTTAATCCAACTTTGGGTCAAATATGGACAAACCCAAACGTTGGTTTAAAAATGTACTAATACAAATTTAACCCAATGGCTGGGTTAGTCCATATTTGACCCAAATATGGTTGAAACAACCCAGCAATTTTTAGAGTGTATAGTGTCAAATGCATCACTATGATCAAGTAAATTTAGTATTGAGATTGCAGCCATGGTCAAAAGCTAGAAGTAAGTAATTTGTGATTTTAACAAGTGCAGTTTATGTATTAAGATGAGTCCTGAATCGTGAATCCTAAAATCTTTTCTTTTTTTCTTTTTTTGCAAGAAGAAGCATCGGGCAGACATCATTTTTTTTGTATTTTAGACTTAAATGGAATATTTGAAAGGGGTCTGCAAATTTGACAATTCAATTGGATGTAGTTGTGGTTTCCTAATGAGGCATAATTCAGGCCAGCTTGAAGGCTCTTGGGACATGACCCAGAGATGGAGACAAGTTAATAATATTGAGAAGGGACAGGTAAAAACTCTTTCAGTAATTTAGTGGGTATTCTATTAAACATGTCGGTTTAGATTCAATTAAAATTTTATTGAGCTCTTCCTGCCCTATGAGCTGCAATTGTTCTTAAGGGGCAATAATTAAGGCTCAACCATGAAACGTTGTCAAAGGTTGTACATTTACAATTGTATTTATGATGCTTTTGATTTTCATTAAGTCATTACTACTAAACTGTGTGTTAGAATATTCAGGTGACATGTTTATTTGTTAATCTAGCCACTAAATCAAATATTTGCATTGTTTTGTTTATTTTCTATGAGTTTGTGAAGATGCCCTGCCGGATTTTAGAGCCTTTTTATTGCACTACATGCTGTCTTTCCATGCCATTCTAAAGACCTCTAAATGAGTTTGTTTCCATTTGCAACAGTAGTAATACTGTTGTACCGTGTTGCAGTACTTTTCTCTCTAACCTTTTTTAATCTGATGGTTGCAACAGTTTCTGATGTATTATAGGAGATAGTACTGGATAGTACCCATACTGCTAGCCATTTCATCAAGTTTAGCATCTGAGACAGACAAGGCAGGTTATGTTTGAATCTAGTGAATGGAATAATTGTTCTACCTGAACAATTTAGATTAGGTCTACATATAAATCTGGGACAAATACCTAACAATGTCACATTGTTTCAGCATTGCAATTAAATGAATTCTCTCTAAATGTAAGCTCTCATTGAGCTCCTAAAGGAATGAATGTGAAGGAAGAATGAACCATGTAAAAAAAAAAATAAAAAAAAAAATCATGTGAGAACAAGTGATGTGATTGGCTGATTACCCTTTCCCACCTATAATATCCTAAATGTTAAAATCTACATGAATACTGATGGCAATAAGAAATTAAACTAGTTACAACGTATACTGTACAACTAACCCACTGAAGCAGCGTTAATGAACATTTGTTGACTTATTGTCTGAAAAGGTGAAAATTAATAAAAAAATAGTGCTGTCAAAATATTGACACCGTGGGTTTGCGTTAATGCTGTTAATAACACGTTTAACTGACAGCCCATAACGGTAACACTTTACAATAATGTATTAACTAACATGAACTAACCATGAGCAATGCATTTGTTACAGTATTTGTTAATCTTTGTTGATGTTAGTTAATAAAAATAAAGCTGTTCATTGTTTGTTCATGTTATATCACAGCGCATTAACTAATGTTAACAAGATTTTAATAAAGTATTAGTAAATATTGATATTGAAAAGTGCTGTTCATTATTAGTTCATGATAACTAATGTAGTTAACTAAATGTTAACTAATGAACCTTATTTTGTGTTGCCAAAATAACATTTTAAATAGTAACAAATAAAATATATATTGTTATAATACATTTTGATACAGTATAAAAAACGTAAGCATTTATAAAAATTGTTTCCCTGTTTATAACACAGAATTTGTGTTCATGTAAAATGGAACTGTGTGTGGTGTGTTAAAGATGCAATATATTCTGAATTGTGTGAATGAAATACCTAGCAGTTGTTTTAGATATGCAAAGTGCTTTTGGGTAAAAAACAAGAGAGAGTCAGAAATAGCACAGGAGACATGACTCACAGTTATTTTTTTTTAACCACCAAGAAAAGGCATTAAAAGCAATTATTGCCCAGGACAACTGGAAGCTGCTAGGGACTGGAAAATGCTGGCTAATCTTGATCAACGGCTTATTTTTCCACCTGAGATTGCCATCACTAACCTCCGACCAGATATTGTGGTCTGGATCAGCCCCCATTGTTCAACTGAGTTAACAATGCCATGAGAAGATGCTGTAGATGAGGCATATGAGAGGAAGAAACTGCGGTATGCTCATCTGGCCACTGAAGCAGAGTTGCGTCGCACAGTATGGAACTTATCTGCAAGAGCAGAGAGGAACAGCAACTGGCTGTGGTTGAGACAGAAATTTTAACCCCATTGACGTCATAGTTCCCCACTTTTAAAATCGAGTCGTTTGCTGGGGCTAGTGTCAATAAAAGCTTTCATTGGACTAACAAGGACGTTTTCAGTTCTGAAACTTACAGGATATTCTTATAATATGATGACCTCTTAGATGTCAAAAGCTCAAGGAAAATTTGATTTCTCAGTTCATCACCCCTTTAACATCTACTTTAGTGTAATAGAAATCTGAGCTTCCTGCATTTGGAAATTGTCTACTTAAAGGAGAACTCCGGTGCAAAATGAACCTTTAGTCTAATTACACATTGTTACCTAGTCAATCGTTATCTGAGATTTGTTTTCATGATTGCCGAATGTAAATAGTTTTATCTCTAAAAAACAGTTTAGCCTATAACGCTAGTATAACGCTAGTATATAGGGCATAGAGTAATGACAAATAAAAATCGCTTGTTATTACCACTAAAAAGGCTCAAAATAGCCCCACAGTAACACGACAGCATAACAAGGGTCTCTACATTCAAACCGAAGCATTGAGAACTCCGTGTCCATACAGTTTAATAAGCAGATATTTTATACACACAGTAAATTTCGCGAATACAGGAAGAAGCCATCTTTGAAAAATAGTCTCTACCAGTCGATCTACGAACGCCGATCCAAGTGCGCTGGTGAGATGTAAATAAGGTGATAAGGTGAGCGCGAACAGTAGGCTACATGTACATATTGAAGAGAAGAAAACGGTTCGCGTTTGTGTTTCTTCTGGAAACAACGGACCATATGAGATTCTGCACAGTTCAGCGCACTTAGATTGGCGCTCGTAGATCGACTGGTAGAGACTATTTTTCAAAGATGGCTTCTTCCTGTATTCGCGAAGTTGACTGCATGTATAAATATCTGCTTATTAAACTGTATGGACACTGACAAAGTTCTCAATGCTTCGGTTTGAATGTAGGGACCCTTGTTATGCTGTCGTGTTACTGTGGGGCTATTTTGAGCCTTTGTAGTGGTAATAACAAGCTATTTTTATTTGTCATTACTCTATGCCCTATATACTAGCGTTATACTAGCCTAGCGATATAGGCTAAACTGTTTTTAGAGATAAAATTATTTACATTCGGCAATCATGAAAACAAATCTCAGATAACGGTTGACTAGGTAACAATGTGTAATTAGACTAAAGGTTCAATTTGCGCCGGAGTTCTCCTTTAAAGCATGCAGAGTTGCCTTAAAACATGATATCACAAGCAAGTGTAAATCCAAAACAAATCTGGTAATTTGAATTTTTTTTAATGTTATATATTTTATGGATGTCACTGAATTATGATTGTTACATTAAAGATTGTTTAAAATGATGATAAACACACACTTTTGATCATACATAGTAATGCACCAAGTCATTGTTTTAAATGATGATGAACTGTTTTAATAATGTGTGGATTGTTTTAGAGATGATTCATTTGACTTCAAAGTGTGACAATCTGTGACCATATAGTGATATTTAGCAGAGTTGATATAACTTAAGGCACCTACTGTATGTATTTTAAAGTCTAAAGAGTTTCGCTTGACTTCAAGGGACTGGCACTTGATGGTTTTTATGAATACAAAGTCTCCACAAGAGGAAAGTTGTTTTTTTCCCTAATGAAAATCTCATTATTTCCAATATTCCCTCAATAGTTGTCTTTTCTTGTGGAGGCAAAGTTTAAAGGGTTAGTTCACCCAAAAATGAAAATTAAGTCATTAATTACTCTGAAGTAGTTGAAGGAGATCGCAATTCTCGCGCATGCGTCGTGGAAATCTATGGAAGTCTCGTTTCAGGCCAACAAGGAAGAAACGGAATAGTCGAATAAAGTCGTTATTTTTGTTTGTTTTTTCGCACAAAAAGTATTCTCGTCGCTTGATAAACTTATAGTTGAGCCACTGTAGAACCATGGAATATTTAAACATTTTCTTTTTTGACTTTCTGGGCTGTCAAGAGCCAGTCTCTTAGGCAGCCTATGTGGTAGTGATACAGAAGATGAACGAAGGTCTTACGGGGTTGGTACAGCATGGGGGTGAGTAATTAATGACTTAATTTTCATTTTTGGGTGAACTAACCCTTTAAGTGTTAAATTATTTGGGAATCCCTTTGAAGTGTGGTACGGTGCATATGGCTTATATATATTTTTATAAATTATTGCTTTTATAAGAATATTTCTTTACGGTTGGAAATTCAGAAAAATGATTTATAGAGGTATTTTTTTAGTCCTCTTTATTTGCACAGCTTTTTAGTTTTAGCAGAATGTAATTGGATCAGGCAATCAATATGATTATGATAGTTCAACTGACATGTGAAGCAAAATAAGATTTAGTTCGGACAATGGTTGTCAATTGAATAAATGTAAACACATTATTTACATGGTATTTGATATATATATACTGTATATCTATTTCAGAGATTGTCCATTGTGTCGCATCTTGTTGTTTTTCAGCATCTCAGAGTGCTATGTTTTTAAGATGTTCTGCCAAGCAAAAAAAAAAAGAAAAAGAAAAACACATTCAAGACATTCTGACAACGTATCTCTTTTGATATCTGTGGAAGTCCCTACATACTAGAGTGCAGGCATCCACAAACAATATGTTTGTGTTATTTTAACAGAGAACCTTGAAAGAGCTTTTGAATTAACCTTTAGGTCAACTGTATGTTGCTTCTTATCAGAATTCCTTTAATATGCTCAGCTAAGATGGATGCATCTTCAGTAGTAAAATATTTATCAAAAAAGAAAAAAAAAAGAAAAAAAAAAGCAATTCTAACAGGAAATGCATGGTGACCGTGGCCAGTTGGAAAGCCAGTTATGGGACTTTTAAATCTCTGAACATTTCAGATAGCAATATAATGAACTGACTTCAGTAAATGAACTCTGTGGGCACACAACAAGTATAGATTCTGATGACCTGACCTCTAAAGCATGCAGCCTTTTAGCCAGTGCACTTCTATAACATTTCAAAGGACAAATTATATTTATTCATGCAGTGTTGTGTTAGAAACCCAACTAAAAGTCACAACAACTTTTATTTTTTATTTTACATTATTCAGTATAGTGCGATGTCAGTTCAACTGTTGCTTTTGTCACATTGTATTATGTAATTTAGCAATTTTGGATTTTTGGCTTAAAATTAGGATCAGCAGATTATTTTGCAGATTTATCATCACTATCTTTTTTCTAGGTTCAGGATGTACACGCATTTAAATATTAAAATAAAACATGAATTATTAGTGGTGCTTGCTGAAAGCAAGGCAACACTATTACTATTGTGTTTTTTCGGCCAAAAAGTTTGACGCGCTACTCCTCCCGCAGTTTTTGTCACAGACCCATGAATGAGGTCTAAAAACGTGCAGATTATTCGGGAATGGTGTGCTATGACTTTTCTAAGCGATTGGGGGTATGATGATCGCCCCAGGGGCGAAAAACGGCCAAAAAAAATCCCATACACTTAACATGGCGAAAAACTTTGACGAGTGGGATTTCGCAGAAACTTGCAATTACTGTAACTACATTTGAAGAGGCTGACAGGCTCTGTAAGAAAATACCTCACAATGGGGTAAAAGTTTCACCCTTGGGGGGCAGGAGCTCCCCCAAAAATTTTCCCATTGAAAATTTCTAGTATAGTATTATACTATTCCAGGAAAAAGTTTGGCGCACTCCTCCGTCCACAGTTTTTGTCACAGACCCATGAATAAGGCATCAAATCGTGCGGCCTATTGAGGAGAAGTGTCCTATGACTTTTCTAAGCGATCGGGGGTACGGTGTTCGACCCAGGGGCGAACAAATTTTTAAAAAAAATCCCATAAACTTAACATTGAAACAAACTTTGACGACTCATAGCTCCGAACGAGGATTTCGGACAAACGCGTGATTTGCCACATTTGAAGAGGCTGGCACGCTCTGTAAGAACATACCTCACAATGGGGTAAAAGTTGCACCCCTGGGGGGCAGGAGCTGCCCAAATTTTCCCCATTGACTTACTATGGTGAAGGTCATCCCATCAAATGCATGTGTTTTTCCTACTATGGTAAATTGCATTGGGATTTTGTATTGTAACATAACTCTGGATCACAGTGTCATAGAGACAAGGGGGCGGGCTCGTTTTACTCAGACGACCAATCAGTCTCTCAGGATCATTGTGAAGCTATTAAGCCGCGCCCTAGCAACCATTTAGAGAACCTTAGCAACAGTGTTGTGCAAGTTACTTCCAAACTGTAATACATTAGGTATTACTTGTTACTGTTATTTAAAAGTAATTCATTACCTTACAATATTACTGTCCCAGAATTGTAATGCGTTACATTACTCATGTATTACTTTTTAGTTACTTTCACCAAAATAACTAAGTAGAACTTAACTTTTGGGCCGTAACGATATGCAATATGAAACCGAAATCGCGATTCGCCACACGACTCAGATCAACGAACCTACAGAATCGCGACACACCTCTTCCAACTCCAGCGTTATTCTCCTTACCGTCCAGATCCAATGCTGCCTTATCTTTAATTTAGGCTATTAGTATTATTTGAAGTTAACATTATAAAATACGTAGACCTACACCACAAAACTAGTTGAGGATAAATTATTTAAAATTGGGGAAGTCCAGCATTATGGACATGACATTTGCAGTCAAAACTTGAAATAAAAATTCTCAGAAAATACATGTCTTGAAACGTATATAGGCTACTTCCTTAAAGGACTCCAGACATTAGACAAATATCAGTCTATGTTTTATTTTTAATATTAGGGAAAAGACACACATTCATGCGTGACAAAAAAATAGGAGGCAAAATCGATTTTTTGTAATTCTGTTAATTACACTGCGCAAATCGGATGAGGAAGGGTTGGCTCTCCAGTCTCCATAGAACTTAAAATATTCATTTTATTTTAGTTTTCGTGTTCGCATTTATGAGGAAAAAACAATGTTACAGACGCGACTGCTCTGAACTGGCACTAAAAGACTGCTTTAAAACTTTCACATAGTCTGTTGCCTTTAAGAAGTAAAAGCAGACAATACACTGTAATACAACTGTAATACAAGCCTCACTGAACATGTAACGAGTAAAATATTACTGAAAATTGATTAGTAATGCCTTACACTACTGCGTTACAGCAAAAAGTAATGTGTTACTGTAATGTATTACTTTTGTAATGCGTTACTCCCAACACTGCTTAGCAACAACTCCCATAGACTTCCATTGAAATAGATCAAAGGGACATCTCAGGATATAAGTGTCATTGAAACATGAGGGTGGGCTCGTTTGACTTGGGCCAGCAAACAGCCAATCCTGAATCACCTCAACAATTTCTGGCCACGCCCTAGCAACAATTATCGAGCACCTTAGCAACCAAATTTTAAAGAGGGATATCTTCCATTCTGAATGTCACAGAGGCATGTGAGTTGTATTATATCAATCATACTGACAAGCAGCCTTTGGAGCTTCATGATTGGCAGCTGCCAAGCCACTCCCTAGCAACCAAACAGAGTAACCTAGCAACCATTTTGTAAGACCTATATCTCTGCATCAAAACATCGTATAGAGATGGGGGTTGGTTTGTTCATTCACATTGACTTTGGAGCATCATGATTGGCAGCTGCCAACCCACTCTCTAGCAACCAAACAGAGTACCCTAGCAACCATTTTGCAATACCTATTTCTCAGCATTAGAACATTGCATTGCGATGGGGGTTGGGTCTTTTGACTCATGCTAGCACACAGAACTTTCAAAATGATAAACATGCTAGCTGTGAATATCCACATGCTAATATTGATTAGCTAAGTGCTAAAACATGCCACAAACATCATAAAAACTCTACAGTAACCATGTCTGAACACTACCAACCACCTAGTAACACCATAACAACCACCCAGTATACCATAGCAACCACCTAAAACACCCTAGCAACCACCCAGAATACCCTAGCAACCACCTAACAACACCATAGCAACCACCCAGAACACCCTAGCAACCGCCTAGCAACCATCCTGAACACCTTAGCAACACCCTAGCAACCAAAATAACACCCTAGCAACCACCTAGCAACAGTCTAGCAACCACCTAACAACACCCTAGAAACCACCCAGAACACCCTAGCAACCGCCTAACAGCACCCTAGCAACCACCCAGAACACCCTAGCAACCGCCTAGCAACCACATAGTAACACCTTAGCAACCACACAGAACACCCTAGCAACCACCTAGCAACTCCATAGCAACCACCCAGAACACCCTATCAACCGCCTAGCAACACCCTAGCAACCAACCAGAACACCCTAGCAACAAACCAGAACACCCCAGCAACCGCATAGCAACACCCTAGCAACCACACAGAACACCCTAACAACTGCCTAGCAACCACCCAGAACACCATAGCAACCACCCATAACACCCTAGCAACCGGGTGGTGAGTTTTGCCACTGCAAGCACCACTTCACATTTTCTTCTGGCACCGTTTATATTAAAAATAAATAAATGTAAGTCTATCAAGATGGATTTTCTTTTTTAAAAAATAGAGCTGTGATGATAATAAAATAAGGACTGCATTGGCATTAATGGTGTCACTGAGAAATAACATAAAACTTTAAGCATGAGGAAAAATATTTCTCCACATGCAGGCCATAATCCCTCTTACAGACAGACATTAGCTTAAAAGGTTTTTGAGACTGTCAGTGGGACTTATCTGTAATTGAATCAGGGAATTTTTGATTCTACGTATATATGTTGATTAACTACTAAGTAATTCCACTAAAGTCACCGAATCCACATGTGTTCATGTAACTATAAAACCATAGTAGAAATAACAAGCCACATTTCCATAACATATTTGTGGTTTGGTTCACTGAATGTGTTCATGTGTCATTTAGTCCATCAAGAAATGTAATGTTTATATTGATTGTATTCTAATATGATTAGAACTGCATTGCCTTGAGTAGCAATGCATGTTGCACCAGTGGATATAATTTTAGCTTGAATGAAGTCATGTTGTGCTCAATTCTGTAATTTGTGCTGCATCACAAATCTGGTGATTATAGTAATTAGTTCATATAACCATATTTGGAAAACTATAATTGTTATTCACTGATGTATTTTTGTTTTTGTTTTTTACGTATATATAAATCAGTCTAGCTCCCTAATATTTAGTGCTGATTTCATTAGTAATATGTATCAAATCAAATCAAACATTTAAATGATGCATCCCAAAACAATTTATTTTTATTATTTTTAATAATGATTATTAATTACTGTAGGCATATCAATTCAACATGTTAATTTAGTAAAGTAATTATTTAAAAATGTACTTGTTATATATATATCAATGACGCCCCTAGACCTGTACATAAATTCTATAATAAGGAACTTTTCTTATTCAAGCTTGAAGTGCCACATAAATTAAGTTGGCACAAATCGAGCCATTCACACAGGACAGCTACTGTAGATGAAGAGGTATAAGAGTGGAACAGAATTCATGTGTGATGTTTGTAAATGTTTTAAATCTTAATTTGTAAGGCCTTTCTCACTTGCAATGATTTATATATATATATATATACATTTATGTGTCATTAAAATTGGTAGGCCTATATATTTGCCTGTCAAAACATGCTCACAGGTTCACAGCTATTATTGTTTTGAGCAGGATGGATTGAAGGTCTGCACAATGTAATCCATAATTGTACAAGAATGTTATTGAACAGTCTAATATATCCATTGTTATCAAGACTATAGAGCCCGAAATGAGGTGATTATGTATTCAATCCCAATCGTTTCAATATATGACCCCTGCATAGTGGCTACAGAAGAAATGTGTGAGAATTTATTGACTGCTGACCTCAAGTTGTCTACTATGGTGATAACACCTACAAATCAATACACGTACTATTGGTAAGACAATTAAGGCTGCCGTTCTGTATTACAAGGTGGTCCAGTGCAAGGACAGAGCAGCTTGACTTTATCAATGCAGGCTTTTATATTAATCTCTGTAATGCTTTGTTTGAAGCCAAGAAAACAATAATGCAGTGTAGTGATTTTAAATCACTACATCATTCTTCTGTGATCCATCCATGGTCAGCATTATTTTGGATTTATTTTGAATGGACATTTTGTTGAGTTGCTTAAAACAAAGATAATTGTCAGCAAAATAAGAGTTAGTCAAATCAATAATAAAAGATTTTACCATAAAGATTGATTTGTGAACTGGATGAAAGTCAAGCCGCATATGACATACTGTAACTTTAACATATATTTATTCCATAGTTTTCAGGCAATCTGACTGGAAAATATGGGATTTGTAATACTCAATACACAATGGCCAAAACAATGTAATCATAATGTAATTTAATAATGAAACATGAGGAAAGTTCAAAAGTCTATTTACCATGTACACCAGGGAAGATTAGACAAATTATAGCTTAAGCAGTATGCCTGTCATTCATTCATTTTAAAAATACACACAAACACGATTTTTGTTGGTAACACTTTATTTTGATGGTCCCCTTTAGACATTCTGTTGACTATAAGTTGGACCTACTTGTCAAATCTCTCTCATTGAGTAATGTTAGAGTATTAGTAGATTGTCTGCTTAATATGTGTTAACACTTTATATTGATCCTCCCCAAACAGACATTCTACTGACTATAAGTAGGGGAGAGCGGGGCACAACCTAACGCATTTTGGTTTTGGCTCAATTAATTAAAAAAAAAATTAGGTTAGATTAATATTTTTTTTTTCCCACAAGCAACATACACATCTCTGCTACAAATGAACACTTAAAGTTTTTTTGTAGGACCTACCATTTTCATACAGTTATACTGAACGTGACAGAAGTGCAAATGTTACAACTTACCCCATATGCGTGGTTAATTGTAACAGACAGCGGGGTTAGTTGTAACACTTGTGTGTATCACACATAATTCAGGACTATTTTATTTGTATAGTTTGATATTGATTGTGCATCTGTATAGACAGATATCCATACATCCATCCCTCATCCAATCATCCTTCTATTGTGGATCAATATCATGGATAGAGTCTCTATCATAGAGACATAAAAAAAAGGGCTGCACAGTTTTGCAATAAAGAATAATAAATAAAATTATAAAATATTGTAATTGCAATTAAATTAGATTTGTGTGTGGCAGCCGCATGTACAATTATTATTATTAATAATAATAACAGTAATAATAATACAAATGAGCTTAGAATAAAATTTTAAAGGGTTTATTGCATTAAAAACATGCCATATTTTTAATAAATAAACAAAGTTAGGTTGTGCCCCGCGCTCCCCTAATTTTGTGTGAAACTCCCCAGGCAATGACTCTTCCAGTCATTAGTGAGTGCTGCCTGAATTTGATTCGTAAGCAATTTAGTTCAAATTTTGAAGAGACCTATTGGTTGTTTCACATATTCTCGAACCAGCATATCATAAAGAACATTCTGGGTTAAACGAGCGGACTGAGCAACCTTCGGAGGGGACTGGAACCTTCAGAAAGGCTCTCTCTGTTCTGGAAGAAGTATTGGCGTTTTGCTGACATGCTCTGATATACTGTACATACAGAGGTTGGACAATGAGACTAAAATACTGGCCAATATGTTGGACATTTCACACCTATATATGCCCAGCCTGGAGGCCAAGAGAGCAGGTCTTAAAGGGATATTTCACCCAAAACTGAAAATTAAGTCATTAATTACTCACCCCCATGCTGTACCAACCCCGTAAGACCTTCGTTCATCTTCGGAACACAAATGAAGATATTTTTGATTAAATTTGAAAGGTGAATCACTGCTACATAGGCACCCTAAGGGATTGAAACTTGACGGCCCAGAAAGTTATTGAAGAAAATGTTTAAATATTACATGTGACTACAGTGGCTCAACTAAAAGTTTATCAAGCGACGAGAATACTTTTTGTGCGTAAATAAAACAAAAATAACGACTTTATTCGACTATTCCTTTTCTTCCTTCTGGGCCTGAGACTAGAGTTCAAGAGATTTACAAGATACATGCGCGAGAATTGTGTTCTTATTCTACGAATTCTTATTCAGTTCTCATGCATGTGTCGTGGAAATCTCTTGAACTCTCGTCTCAGGCTCAGAAGGAAGAAAAGGAATAGTCAAATAAAATCATTATTTTTGTTTTATTTCCGCACAAAAAGTATTTTCATCGCTTGATAAACTTAAAGTTGAGCCACTGTAGTCACATGGAATATTTAAACATTTTCTTTGATGACTTTCTGGGCCGTCAAGTTTCGATCCCGTAGGCAGTCTATGTAGCAGTGATCCACCTCTCAAATTTAATCAAAAATATCTTCATTTGTGTTCCGAAGATGAACGAAGGTCTTACGTGGTAAGTACAGCATGGGGGTGAGTAATTAATGACTTAATTTTAATTTTTGGGTGAACTAACCCTTTAATGGTGTATCGAGAGCCATGGTATCCATAGTGTTGGCATATGAAGAATGAACCAATGGAAGCAGTATGACGCTGTCTTATAGGGATGTCTGTGTAATAACCCAGACTGTATCCAAAAAACCTTAATCCATACCTGCCCAACTCACTGCAGAATTAAATGCACACTTCGACCAAACTGTTTGTTGTGAGCTCCACAGGGTACATTTTCATGGTCAGTCTGCTATAGCCAGACTTTGTCACTTTTTGCTAATGTCAAATGTCAGTTTCAATGATGCCAGCAGGAATTTTGGGCTGTGGACAATATTGAGCATGCTTTCCCACATCCGGGAGTGATACACACCTTATCTACACCAGACACGAGTGGCACAAAGCGACAGAAGCAAATAGAACCCATTATAATCGGTGATGCTGTCTACGCTGTCTTTGCTTCCTGACAGTAAACTGATGCCCTGTTCTATTTCTGACATACACTAAGCAACTGCACTACTCCTGAAAAGAACAAATTCATTTTCTATGGTCGCTTTGTCACATTCAGTGCGGACCAACAATGGTCGTGTCCGTGTAGACTGGTATTATGGTATGTAGAAGACGCTAAAGAAGCTTACCACCCAGACTGTTGTTGCCAAGAGTAAGGCACGAGAGAGGATCAGTGATGGTTTGGGCTGCAATATCATGCAATTTCCTAATTCATAGTTTATACTGTAGCATTTTATAATAAACATTGACGGCTCCGTAGGTCATACAAAATACATTTAATTTAACCCCCTGGGGTCGGCGGTCGCACCGGCACGATTGTCTCATTTTTTTTTTTTTTGCCACATTATTGAAGCGTTTCATTTTTATTTTGATCTTTAATAATTATAACTAAAATGTGGCATCTATCAATGGAAATGTTCATCATATTTAATACTTGAGCATGAGACATTTATTGCTCAATGTTTCTTTAAAAAATACTTTTTCTGCAGAAATGTTATGAAACAATGAACTGACATTTTTTATTATTGTATGAAGTTTCCAGAGTTGCTTTTATAGTTTTAGTAGTATTTTACATAATTTGACAAGACCTACTGCTATGATTGGGTAACATCTTTGCAAATGAAATATTACTTGTGGAACTTTGCATGTGGGAAAAAATACTACGTTTTTACTAATTCAGTGGTCAAGATAAACTAATAGTGATCAATTTTGATTAAACATTAAAAGCCGATGACAGTTTTATCTGTTAAATGCACAAATTAAATTCTCACCATTGCAATGCGATTAATGAATGCAGTGTAGACACAATGTAAATAAGGAATCCATTGAGCAGTGCAGACAGTGTCATTAATTTGGGAGTTGTGAATAGGAGATGTGGTGAAAGTGCAGTTCTCAAATCAATGAAACTCATGCTATTTTCTCTAGGCGAAAAAAGCAGTGATTGTTTTAATTATTAGTTTTAAAGCTTATTACCACATTGTAATCTCATTATAGAAATAACTTTTCTTTTCTTTTATTATTACCAGTAAACTTTTAGAAAGGAGACATCAAAGCACCGCAAAGCACACCCCTGGAAGAACAAAATATATACATTTTGATCAAAATGAACCGAAATGAAAAACATCCAGCAATTTGAACACCATATTAACATCATGGTCTTGAACAACATGGTTAAACATTAACAGAATGAGAGACGCTATGATAGGCCAATATTATGAAGCTGCAGACTCGGAGCCTGCATCTACAGTCCCCCACCGAGAGTCCCACATTCTCAGACCTCTCGTTTTTCGAACACAGCGCCTCCTGCTGTTCGAAAGATTGTATAACAGATGACGCCGTAGGATCGCGTCATGTAAGTGACGCTAAAGGGCGCCTAAAACGTCAAATATTGAAGCATGGTCAAAAGTGACGCCTTGGGGTGAGAATGCGTTGGCATTGAACAAACAAGGCAGTGAACAGGATCCAAACTGTGCTGTCTGCACAAAGACAAGAAAAGTCGTACTTAAGAGCATAAAGCCTCCTAGTCAAGGGTGCTCTTGTACTTAAAATGGTTTTGCAACCTTTGCTAACAAACCAGAACCAGTTCAAAGACCGGCTTCAAAGTTTCAAAGAAGAACATCTTTTGAAACGGGGTTGCAGACTTATTATTGGCAGGAAAGCATACAAGTGGACCTCCGTTTTCTGGAGCTCAACCCGTGCCTCAACATTAGATCTGCTACCATATCCCACCAACCTCAGCAAAACAAACTTATTTTGCACCAAAAGCTGAATGTGTCGCATTAAACCCCAAGGGGTTTAAGTACAGTGAGGAAAATACCTATTTGAACACCCTGCTATTTTGCAAGTTCTCCCACTTAGAAATCATGGAGGGGTTTGAAATTGTCATCGTAGGTGCATGTCCACTGTGGCCTGGTTCAACCAGAGTCTAGTACATTTCATTTGTACATAGAGTCTGGCCTCTCTCCATTGAGAAACGTTTACTTCCTTGTAGGCGGGTTCACTATTAAAGTTCTAAACTATTGGATCTGCCCAGAGTCCCTCACGATCTGCCATAGTCAATCGCTAACGCGTCGTTGTGAGTGACGTATGTCTTGCGCCGAAACGACTGGAAACAACAAGTCCGAATGATCAGAGGATTATGTTTACAATAGTATTTCAGTCAACGAGAGCTGCAGGTTTTGCTAGGAACAATTATTAATTCGAAAAGTATATCTGAGACGAAGGACAGTGATATATTCATTCAACGGTCGAAGCTGTGTCTAATCATTACAAATACGCCGCTGTGGTCATTTTCTAATCTGCTGCAAATGCTGTACAGTGAATGATCAGTCTGTCTCTATCTGGTGTAATAAACAACAATTTTCATATTACGTCTTATTGTTTCTTAATTACCTTAATTATGGTCTTAAGTATGTGTTTGTACATTTTTATATGGCATTTAGTTTTTTTTTATTATTAAAACAAATTAACCATTGCCGTCTAAAACTGAAAATCAAATATAGTCTTCAAAGAATGGGTTTTCACATTTTTATTTATGACAATTATTTTTAAAAAATCACAACCAATTTGTATGATTTACAACATATAAAACTGACACGCCAACCTCCTGCACGAGTACACAAAGGGGCTCAAAATGTTCTATTCATCACAAGAATCAGTAAATTTACTGTTGGGAATATGAGCTACTGACATGACTCCTGAGTGGATCTTCAACAATAGTTTAGCAGCCAGGACTCGGGGCTTCCGAACACCAGGCTAAACCGTCTGTCCAAAATGTTGCGGTCATCGTGCACGTCGAGCTGCCCAGAACAAACTTCCAAACTTTCTGCCTCCTTCACTTGGTCCTCCGTTGTGCAACAAATTTGTGTTAAATTCTGTATATTCGGCAGTTTCTTTTCCAACAACGGACCGAATAGCTTTTCTCACGTCTTTCTCCGCTGTCATTACTGAACTTAAACTGACGCACTACATCAACGTCATCGTTCTCAGCGACTCCCTCTGTTCGCTGATTGGTCCTACAAAAAAAATGATTTTTGGAAACCTAAGGATATACAGCAGTCCCAGACGTAGTACTGAAGGAAAATGAAATTGAGCGGAAGTGCGTAGGAGGGCGCATGTCCACTGTGAGAGACATAATCTAAAAAATAATAAAAAAAATCCAGAAATCCCAATGAATGATTTTTTAACTATTTATCTGTATGATACAGCTGCAAAAAGTATTTGAACACCTGAGAAAATCAATGTTAATACTTGGTACAGTAGCCTTTGTTTGGAATTACGTTTCCTGTAGTTTTTTACCAGGTTTACACACACTACAGGAGGGATTTTGGCCCACTCCTCCACACAGATCTTCTCTAGATCAGTCAGGTTTCTGGGCTGTCGCTGAGAAACACGGAGTTTGAGCTCCCTTCAAAGATTCTCTATTGGGTTTAGGTCTGGAGACTGGCTAGGCCACGCCAGAACCTTGATATGCTTCTTACAGAGCCACTCTTTGTTATCCTGGCTGTGTGATTCGGGTCATTGTCATGTTGGAAGACCCAGCCTCAATGCTCTAACTGAAGGAAGGAGGTTGTTCCCCAAAATAGCCCCGGTCATCCTCTCCTTAATACAGTGCAGTCACCCTGTCCCATGTGCAGAAAAACACCCTCAAAGCATGATGCTACCACCTCCATGCTTCACAGCTTCACGGGATGGTGTTCTTGGGTACTCATCATTGTTCTTCCTCTAAACACGGTTAGTGGAATTATGACCAAAAAGTTCAATTTTGGTCTCATCTGACCACATGACTTTCTCCCATGACTCCTCTGGATCATCCAAATGGTCATTGGCAAACTTAAGATTGGCCTTGACATGTGCTGGTTTAAGCAGGGGAAACTTCTGTGCTATGCATGATTTCAAACCATGACGTCTTAGTGTATTATCAACTGTAACCTTGGAAACGGTGGTCCCAGCTCTTTTCAGGTCATTGACCAGCTCCTCCCTTGTAGTTCTGGGATGATTTCTCACCTTTCTTAGGATCATTGAGACCCCACAAGGGGAGATCTTGCATGGAGCCCCAGTCCGAGGGAGATTGACAGTCATGTTTAGTTTCTTCCATTTTCTAATGATTGCTCCAACAGTGGACCTCTTTTCACCAAACTGCTTGGCAATTTCCCCATAGCCCTTTCCAACCTTGTGGAGGTGTACAATGGGCTCTATGCACGGCGGTATTTCCAGTGAAGGTGTAAGGATGCTCGATAACTTCCGCCGATCGTAGAGTCCAATGCAATACCGAGAATTTATATTGAATTTTATACTCCATGGTTATACTAAAGAAACGTTAGTCACAAAAACAGATAAAACAGACACCCCACGTTGTGTTTATGCTTATTTTTAAAATTATATTAAATAAACATAACTATATATAAAATGACATCTAAACGTATTTACGTTTTGTTTCAAAGACGGGAGGACAGTACATTTTGAAGACTCTACCATAATCCCGTTTTCCTCGGTTTTCCTACGCTTTAATCTCCACAACCGGAAATGGACGAGCATCCTTGCGTCAAATGCAGAACTTATGCGTGCATATAGCCAATTTTGTCTAGTGTCTTTAGGCCATGTGCACAGTAATACGTTTTCGTTCGAAAATTTTTCTCTCTGTTTTGGCCTTCCGTCCACACTGAGACGGCGTTTTAAGTCAACAAAAACGTATCGTTTGGAAAACGCTCTCCAAATTGGATACATTTGAAAACGCCGTTTTCACGTTGTAGTGTGGACAGTAAAACCGGAGGTATTTCAAAATGATGACGTAAGTACAGTCATGTGATCCATGTAGTAGCCTACCAATAGATATTCATGTTTATCGGTATTGTGACTGTTATGTTATTCATTTTTTACACTATTGCTAAAATATGTTACTTTCAATGTTACTTAATATGTGCTATTCTTCATAGCACAGTACTGCAAAGATGACAGATAATGTACTTACATTTGCTGTCCTGCGGCAAAACAGGAGAGCAGTTGCGTTTTAGACCAAACATATCGTGACTGAATGCAACCTGGACGCATCAGTGATGGCGAGATATTTTTCTAAATAAAATTATTCTGTTATTTTGCGATAAAACTATTATTTATTTTCCCATCTGTATCATCTCAGTGAGCTTTTGTTAAGTTTCACGCATGCGCAGTAAAGTGAATTTAGAAATTTCTCATCCACACTGAAACGTCAGAAAACGCCTGTAATGTGGTGTGGACGGAGAGTGTTTTTAAACGAAAACCCCATTTTCAAATGTATCCGGATTAATGTGGACGTAGCCTTAGACAGCTCTTTGGTCTTGACCATGTTAGTAGTTGGATTCTTACTGATTGTATGGGGTGGACAGGTGTCTTTATGCAGCTAACGACCTCAAACAGCTGCATCTAATTTAAAGAGCCCCTATCATGGATTTTTTTTAAATGACTGTTCATATGGTGTGGAATATATCTCTAAGGGAATGAAAACATCCTGCAAAGATTTTTATCTGAAAGTGCACCGTATATAAAGTTATTGTCTTTCAAAAGCGAGAGTCGACTCTGAGTCTATGAAATGAATTGTTTTTTAAACGAGTCATTAGCTGTTACATCGTGACGTAGAGAGGTCATTGGCCGTATCCAGTTACTGCACGCGCAGACGGAAGTGTAAACTTGAAGTCTACACAATCAAATACTTCATCATCATCATAGCATCATGTCGAGAAGACGCTGTGTTTCACAATGCAAAGATAGTTCAGCCACTTTATTTTCATTTACCAGGGACGAGCATGTGAAGAATCGGTGGTTAGAGTTCATATTTGCAATGATACCACAACAGTATAGCCCGATTGTGTTCTCATCATTTTAATTACGAATCGTTCAAAAACATAAATGAATTCAAATGTGGATTCGCAAGTGGTTGTTTCTGAAGGAGGGCTCAGTAACTTACTACTAGTACTTACCCAGTGTATGTGGATCAGCTTCCTCCTATGAATCGCAACCTGCAAGTATTAATAATAATTGTTGCTTTTATGGGTTTTGAAAGGTTTTGTAGCGTCGGGGCGCGAGGAGGGAAGGCGCAATAAGTATGTGTGTGTGTGCGCGCGTGTGTGTGTGTGTGTGTGTGTGTGTAAGTTACGCTCAGCGCAGCTTCTTGGTCTCCAATGTCAATTTTTTTTTAAATATGTGAAATGTTTGTCGCTGTTATTGGAGTTGTCATAAAGAATAGAGCATCTTGTAGTACTGCAGTGCTCTATCAATATGTTTATGCGTTATGCTAACAAACAATAACTGACTGGGTCTGTCATCTGACCAATCACCGCCTATTAGCGTCACACAAAAGAGTGGTTTGGAAAAATGAGTCGTTGTACGAATCATTTGGGAGTCGGTGAGAAAATCAGTTAAAAATTAATGCATATTATAAGACAAATAAAGTGTTTTTTATCCTTGCATGCATGTTAAACTGTTTTTGGGAACTCCTAAAACAAAAATAGGAACATTTCAAATGCTATGATGGGGGCTCTTTAAGATAATACATGGACTGGAGGTGGACATTTAAAAGGCAGACTAACAGGTCTTTGAGGGTCAGAATTCTAGCTGATAGACAGGTGTTCAAATACTTATTTGTATCATACAGATAAATAGTTAAAAAATCATATATTGTGATTTCTGGATTTTTTTGTCTCTCATAGTGGACTTGCACCTACGATGACAATTTCAGACCCCTCCATGATTTCTAAGTGGGAGAACTTGCAAAATGTTCAGGGTGTTCAAATACTTCACTGTATATCATGACACAGATTTGATCACAATTTACAATGAGACAACCAACATGTTGTCTATCATGACACTCACATGACATCATGGATACTCGGGAGGAAGTGGATCAAAGCCAACAACTGCCATCATCTCAAGGCTATTTATATGCCACATAAAATGATTGCCCTTAGATATCATAGGATGGGCGACCTTGTAAAACTGTGCTCCAAGCTACTAACAAGGAATCTGTTGTAATTGTTTTGTGGCAACATACTATGGTCTACAAAACACGCCAGGAACTGGGGTTGTTTCCATTGGTAACTGGTTAGACAGCACCCTTATTAAGACAACACCAGGTCAGATATAACCCTTATTATGCAGAGACACATTCCACTACTGTTAACCTATCAATGAAGCAGTATCATATTATCCCAGTGATATCACCTGTGAGGCAGCTCCCATCAAATCAGTGCACAGACAATTTGAATCACAAATCCTCTTGCATGCTATCATTTTTAATAACAATTTTGGTCTCATGTACGCGTGATCTTGCGTGTGGACCAGACAGAGGTTGTCTGTGATTCTTTCTTTTGTAAAGTCATACAGTGTGAAACCACCTGTCGCCGACAGCAGTGACTGAATATCACCCCAGATAGTCGTGCAGTGTGAAAAGAACAGTGACCCGACTACTTTGAAAATCGTGCTGTGTGAACTCGCCATTAAGGACTGAGATCTGCTGCTGTGTAAACATACACTGACAAGGCCATTTGGAAGTTGTTCTACTCATTTTTTCATGAATGAAACCCTTTGTTTGATTTTGTTATCATAGTGCATTTTTTCATATGTATGAAACTTAATGATTTTATAAACAAGTTGAATAAAAAGAAGACGATAAAATCTAAAACCATAGATAAAATAGTCAACCTGGATAGTTATATAAAACTTAAAGCCTCTGACTCCGCTTGGAATGCCTTATAACCTGTACAACGAATTGCTATTTCTTTCCAACAGGCTTGAATCACTACAGAAATGGCCATTTACAAGATTCTATATATAGTAATTCACATATACGGACTAAACTGAATGAAAATGCCATAATTTACAGATGGCTTAGATAAATTATTCTCATTTTTAGCCACATTGTGTATGCTCAATGAGTGTCAACATTTCAGAGACGCCACATCCCATCTGTGTACTGTCAACTTTTTCACTCTAAAATCTGCTTGTATAGAAACACCTGCTTTATTTCACCCTGCTGTTTTCAAATCCTTGTTCTGAGCCCCCATTCGAATGTTCGTACTGCTTAATCATAGCTAATTTAGCTAATGTTTTCATCTACTCAACATCTGGTGATCTTGCTGATGTATTGTCTTTGATGGAGTCTGATGTCAATTGCCCTCTAAAAACTTTAATTATTAAACTACTTTAAAATGATGAGTAAATTTTAAAGCTGTGAAATTATTGAAATATACCTTATGAATTGAGTAAATGCATTTGCAAAAAAAAAAGTTAGATCTGCATTTATTTCATTTATTACCTTGACAAATAAAAAAAAGAGAATACTGTAAACCCAAATCAATTTGACATTCTAAAAAACACTGGGTTTAAACAATCCAGTTGTTGTTGTTGTTGTTGTTTTAAAAAACCTAAGGGCTGGATGAAATAGGAGAGAACACATCTTGGGTTAATTTTATTAAGCAAATTGGGTTGTTTATTTAACCCAGCATATTGGGTTGATTCATTTTTACTATAATACTAGCTTCTTTTTTTCCCCTCCTCAAATTAATTAATGATTACAGATTAACTTTAATCCTGTAAACTTTTGAAAAATACTCCAAACCACTGGTTTGAATGCTAATTCCTTTATTCTCAATTTTTTTTTTTACAGTATAGCATATTTCATAACGTTTTTTGATACACATCGCCTATATTTAAGCTCATTTATCAAATTTCAAGTAATTTAAAGTGTAATCGACGAGTCCGTAAGGTCACTGGATCTCATGCCGGAGCTTGTAACATGTTCAGCGAGGGACCTTATATTCAAACCACTGCCCTGCATTTCACTCAAAGCCGAAAAATGCTGCATCTGAATCCGTAACCTGTCTATGAACAGTCTACAGTTCTGAGAACATATTTTAACACCCTAAGTATTCATATTTATATTTATATTGTGTTTCTTTTTTTAATAAAATCATCAAATTTGATGCAAACATCAGGCATTTTCATCACACGAAAAGACAGACGCAAGTCACGTAATACTTGTTTAGGTGACTCACATCGTGACCCTGTATGTTGCTATGAAATTAAACAATAGATTATATACTTTTAGGGTGTAGTATAAGTAAGCTCTTAGTATGAATATGTTAGCCTTTCACTTCCATAACGAGACTTCCATAGATTTCCACGACGCATGCGCGAGAACTGAACTGAAGTAGTTGAAGGAGATCGCAATTCTCGCCCATATTCAAAAAGATTCCAAGAATCCTCTCAAAAAACTCTTAATTTAACTTAAAAACTTTTACATAGGAGTCTTAGCTTAAGAGCGATTTAGGACCGATCTGAGAGCAAGTCTGAGTAAGGAAAAGACAGAAACGTTCATCTTAGTGAGGAGGCGGGGTTGACCCCGTTGCTATGTATGACACAGTCTTTTGAAGACTGTGATTGTTTGGTTGTCCAAGAAGGAAAAAAGGAGTGACATTAACTAAAGGGTCTTCTAAGCCTTCACTTTAAAATTACATGCATCTTTTTTCATATGCATTATAGTTTAAATAGCCTATGCAATTATATGTGATTAAAAATTACTTTAAAAATGTCTAAAATAATTTGTTTTGTATTGTCTTTAAAATATTGATGAAATGGCAAATTTATTTACAAGTATTCATGATAAATCAAAATATATTTTAAAGGCACAGAAAGTTTCGCTCCTAAATGTTGATTATTCATAACAATAACAAATGCGTAGCTCGATGCCGATGTGAATAAGTGTGAAATCAGGAGATGTTGTCTTCACCTCAACAGCTGATGGATAGCAATCTGATGAGTGATTTAGACAAAAATTATATTCATGGATGTGCTAATGTAGGCTCTTATATGTTTAATAATCTTATTGTATGAATCAGGGTGACGCTTAGAGCTTGGGAATTTTGCATTGCTGTTTTTATTTTGCATACATGGCGCAGTCGCCCGCTACCGCTCGTTTCGTTTTGGTAGCTCGATTGGTGCATACCTGTCTAATAAAACACCTTAAAGCACCTTTGGTGTTTCCATGGTTTCTACGGAAGCAAAACCGGAAATCGAGGGCTCTCTCTCCCTCGCACATATTGATCAAATCAATAGACTCAATGCACGATCGCTTCCGGGTTTGTCTCAGCACGCCCAGTTACATCCAGTGCTGCGTCAGAAGCCGGTTTTGCATTAGGTGGAGATAGTGTCAAATTACACTTGCTAAAAAAGAGAAGTTATTTAAATTATAGATTTTGAGCTACATCAACAACTTTGAGGGTTAGTATTCTCTCATATCGTACGAAATTCGACTAGCGAATCAGCGTTTCTAAAATCGTTGTCTCCGTTTCTGAGAAAACGGATTTTATTAAAGTTTTGCCGCTATACACTTGGCCTGCAGAACGCGCTTCCGGAAGTAAAGAAGTTGACTGAGATTCTTTCGGACACACGTCAGCAGGGTTTGTGCATAGAGCCTATTGACACGATAGTAAAAGATTGGAAGACACCAGTTTTACGTGGAGCATTTGGAGATTTTTAGAGATTAGAGAATCAATGAACAACATCTCAACATTAAATTATAAAGGCCGGTCTCATATAGACGGCTGTCTCAAATGCAAGCCGGTGTAGTTCGACAATTTGGGAAAATAAAAGCCCGGGCTATTATTTTATTTAATTTTACGGTAATTACACAGGCCGTTACACTGGTTAAAATAGCTGGATTTTTCTGGATTTAAACATTTTTATAAACATTTTAGCTGATTATTTAACAGATTTATATCAACACGGGCCTAAACGAAACACAGGCCACTTCCTTAAGAGTCCAGCTTGCTTCATTCCCAGCTTGTCAGAGCCATTTGGCTTTACTGTGGTCTACAAAAGTGTGCACTTTGTCAGCCATAATCAGCAATGCATGACTTGAGATTGACACAAAGCCCCGCTGAGGAACCAAAACAAGAGTAAATTGAAATCAATGACAACATCTATATGCAGATACACTCACAAGCATTATTTAACGTTTGCTAATGGTGCCTGACTGAGGGTGGAACGATTTTGCCTTATTTTGCTTTCAGCAGAAAAACAGGAGAGGTTGAAAGGACAATGATATAATCTCTGATTATTTAGCTTTATACACCTACACCTTTAATGAAGCCAATCGCTTTTCTGATGCTGTTGCTTAGGCTCAGCATGCTCTGAAAATATTTGCATGGCATGGCCTCCTCTTACTTGTGTATAGTTTGAATTAACAACTAGATTTACCTATTATTACAATTTGTGCAACTACATTTGAATGCTTATCATTCGCAAAGTTCTGTACAAAACCAACCCATTCATGTTCCTTTTTATTTTTTCATCTTCATTTTTAATTTGTACTGTACATTTCTATTAATTTAATATTTTGTTGGATGCATTATTGGATGAGATTAAGAGTCTGATACTCAATTGTTAGAACACAACATTAACAAACAACGGACATTACATTGACAAATAAATACATTTTACTGACCAAAATGGAAAGAGGGTAAGGCACATTTTGTATTTGATATATCTCCAAAACACATATTTGTATGAAAAAGTAATGTAACACATAATATGACCCCTCACACAGGCTGCTAAATGATACATTTAGGATTTGAAGAATTAATTGTGGTATTTTTTCCTCTGAGAAACACCAGGACTAACCGCATCATGCTTACTAGCTGTGGCAACTTTGCACCACGCATTCTTTAACTGAGCTTTTCCAATATTATCTTTGACATGAACTGTGTTCTTAACCAATTTAAACTAGATGTAGACCGATTAATCGGCCGATTTTTGTCATTTTTTTTACATAATCGGCATCCGCCAGTATCCAAGTATATCAAGACAATTATTAGGCAGGCGCATCTGTGGGCAGCCTAGTGTTGTCGTGAAACACGTGTTTGACGCACGCTGCCGCTAGAGTCATTTTCCAGCTGAGTGAGCAGCAGACCTAAATATGAACGCATTCATGAACTATCTTTCATTGAACGCGTTCAGGCACAACACTGACCGTTAGTTAGTAGCTGGAATAAACATGATTAAAATACTGGCCAAACAGTGTAAAGTGTGACTGTATTTCACTGTAGACTAAAAGGTCCAACAGCGGGATGCCATTGTCTGAAGAACAACAGACGGACGGTGTGTTGTGGTGCATTTAAAGTTTTTGTAAAAAATATCATTTTCCCATCTAGTGGTTGTGTTTGTAGTTCAACAGCAATTTACTAGTGAAATATGTTAATGTTAGAAGTTAAATTAAATAAAATATAGTAAATCTTATATAAAAAAAAATAAAAAATGTAAAGTTTTTTTTTCTCCTTTTTTGTGATGATTATGTCCATTTGTCTTTGTCCGTCAACAAACAAAACAAACCAAAAAATACATGTTTCAGGACATTTTTTGAGAGGATAAAATGTTTTTGTTGAGAAAGTTTGTCTATATAGTAAGTAATTATCATTTCTTTTACATTTTATCTTTCGAAGGTGCAACATTTCATGTTAAAAATAGCTGTTTTCTAACCCATACATGCTTAAACAATCGCCTGATGGGCTGAATGAGCCCTTCTCTGATCACTGAGATCGCCTCTATAATCCTGTACAGTAAAATAAATAAGAGGGATTCGGGCTCGAATCTGAGACTGGCCGTGACGTCATGCGCGTTCACACTCGCCTGGCTATGTGCCTATGTCTTGCAGGTACTGTAGAGTATTCCCCGCTATTCCCCGTATCAGAGAAGACAACTCGAGCGACACAACTTTAGTCAACTTTCCACAAATGTAGAAGATGGATTCAAAGGAGCTGTTTAGCCTACACCTGGTCACTTCATGCGTTTTCTGTGATCGGATAGCTATTCGATTGTGAAAAGACCAGGTTGCCCTCCGAAACGCATTCGAGACGGATTTGAATCCGATCGCTCAAATCACTTGAGGACGTGGTCTGGGCCGTATTCCAGACAAAACTGGACAAGTGTAAATACATCTGGTTGTTGAAAGCAGGCTATAGGTTATGTCATGTTATTTTAGTCATATATGACGAAGCGCATCACCTCAGATGAGCAGCTGAGCGCCTATTCATCAAGCCAGCGCACCGCAATCTATCGCAAATCAAAGTGAAAGTAAGTCGCAGACTCTTAACACTACCATCTTCATTAAAAGTAAAGAAATGAACTGATCTTTACCAGGGATGTTGCCGCTCTCTCTTATTGCAGTCTTTGCTGATTTTGAAATTAGCCGATGATTAATAAAATGCAGCTCATATCTGTTGCTTTCGGTGACGTACACTTCATGAATTCTGTAGCCTATTTAGCGCGGGAATTGAAGAACAGATTATATCCGTTTTGCAAAAACACATTTATGTGACCACGTGTAATGGAATCATTTTGATAAATCAGACAGCTATCCGATCTGAGAAAACGCATTGTGGCCAGGTGTAAACAGCCCTAAAGAGACCAGCTTGTAGTTCATTTCAAACCCCAACGCAAACTCCACGTGAGACAAAGAAAATACAACTTCTGTCTGTCCAGTGCCAGTCGTTGGAATAAGACGAGTCAACATCGGGAAGGCTTTCAACAAACGGAGAGATCTCCGGTCTGCTCTAGGGCTCAAACGGGTCCTATACAAAGTAATAACTTATATTGTTCATGAACTTGTTTCCATAATAATTCAATCATAAGTGGATACAGTAAGCACATAAAACAGTTCAATATGGAGATAGATGGAAACAAAAACCGAAGTTTTCTACTAGTCTACCCCTGTTTTCCCCTCACACACACACACACATAAGTGTGTACTTGAATGCCTTTTCTTTCATATATTTTAAATGACCTGCAGATTTATAACTGTATTACCTCATTATGACTAACAAAAGTGTGCGGCTGATGCTCCTTTGGTTATGAACAGCTCGTGCAAACGTGCGTGTATATGTGTGTGAGCGCGCACGCAGTTTCGCTTGTCGCCAGAGGGGGCGTAGTTCTGCAAAAACTCAGATACTTGCGTTTTGCTCCTTTCAAATAGAGATTTAAATCCAAGAAAATACTGGCCAAATATCGGCCTAAATAAATCAGCAGCATTAATCGATTGTAAAAGATCGGTATCGGCGTGAAAAAACCATATCGGTCGACCTCTAATTTAAACATCCATACTATGAAGTATATGTAATAAATATACTTCTCAACAACACATTCTCACCCAAAGGTGTCACCTTTTGACCGTGCTTCAATATTCGAGCGTCAGTTAGATGACGCGGGTAGGTTTAGGTCTGGGGTGGGGGTAGGGTTACACGCGATCCTAGGGCGTCATCTAACTGACGCTAAAAGTCAGATATTGAAGCATGGTCAAAATGCTTCCCAAGGCGTCAGATAGGTGACACTTTGGGGGTAAGAATGGGCTGTTCTCAACATATCAGAATGGAGCTGCTGGTGCGTAGAGGGGAAAGGTCATAAAAGTGATGCCAACCAAAGAAAGTTGTTTCTTCTAAGATCTGTTGTACAAGCTGTACACTTTAGCATACTTAAAAAAAACAAGGCTTACTGACTCTCTTAAAAACCTTTAAAATAATATTCTGAGGATAGTAGGTGCTTTATATGTCCAAAAGGACACATATTGTAGCCTATAGCAATGACCTGCACATTTCTTACCTTCTATTTTTTTTTTTTTTTTTTTTTTTTATGCACAGCTTAAGAGTTTGCAAATGCAGAAAATATGCAATGAAGGTAAATTCCTGTTTTTGTGTCCTTAGGTCAGACTTGTGGTGGCCTGATACAAGGTCTCAATGGAACTATAGAGAGTCCTGGCTTTCCCCACGGCTACCCAAACTATGCCAACTGTACATGGATCATAGTCACTGGAGAGCGAAATAGGATACAGTTGTCATTCCACACCTTCGCTCTGGAGGAGGATTTTGACATTGTCTCCATCTATGATGGACAGCCACAGCCGGGCAACCTGAAGATGAGGTGAGGCCTATGCTCCATACTTCCCATCATGCCAGTTTTATGATACCTTTGTTTTGACCATATGTGCACAACATGGTCACATGCATTTTTATGGCTTTTTATTTTGTTTGTAAAAGATATGGATGACAATTATTGAAGGTATTTCTCTCTGTTTTTCCATGAGTGTAGGCACTGTCTCATTCTCAGATCCCATGAATACCCTCACACAGAAGACAGGAAGTGCTTTATTATCAGATCTTTTGACTGCACTTTCTTGAAATATAAATTACACAACACCATCCTTTACAATTGGCGATGGATCTAGTGCCTTTCAGATGCAGCTAAAGAAGAGACTCCTGTGAAATTCTTGTTATAAATGTATAATAGGAGCACAAATGCAGTTCTTGAAGCAGTCAAGGGTCAATTTGTTTCCTGGAGAAAGCTGTTAGAAGGATGTACTGAATTTTGGAGCTGCAAGTGTCAAATGGATTAAGAGATTATTAAGAGAAACAAAAACAAAGTGCACAGGCCCAGTGGAAATGGATACTGTAGATGTGGAATGCTTTTAAGTGTCAGTGGACACTTGGACTAGGAAATGTGACCCATCCTATTCATAACAGTATGATAAGTAGAGACGTTAAGCATAAAGCAAACACTGCACTTGTGTAAGGTAGTTATTTTTAGCAGATCGACTGATTTACATTTTTTTTTTCCACAAATGTATACATAAATGTTGCCTTGGCTTTTGGCTTGCTTAGTTTGGGACATTTAATTTAATATTCAATGATATTATTTATCTGCCTTACTTAAAGGGATACTTTAGGATTTAGCATTAAGCTTTGTATTAGTAGAAAACCAGTTGTATTTTCAAATTACCATGCTTTTCACCCTCATATCCCTCTGAGATGAGAGATTTATGTATTTTTTTTGTTTTGAAAAACAAAAACAAAAAAAATCACAATTTTGCGTCATCAGAGGATTATTTGGCCAGAGGCTAAAGACTACAGTCAGTAGTACAGGCTGTTCCTCATGTTCTCAACCCGCCCATAGAGGATCTCACCTGGATCTCATTTACAGAATGTACACATAGTGTCAGCCTTCTTTTTTTGGAAGCTAAGATAGCAGGCTCTAGTTCTGTGGAGAAAGCTGAGTAAATAGGGGTTACCATCCTCTTTTTCCCTGACATGTTGATGTGCGGGATTCAGCTTTTTCTTTCTGCAGTCGCCATTCAGTGTTTACATGCACACATTTTATTTCAATCTAACTGAATTCATTCCGATTGGTGAATCTGAATGTAATGTTTATATGAACGCTAAACAAGTGATCGGTTGATGTGCGTTTTAACATTGCTAAGAAAAAACCCGCTCCTCCGTGAGAGATACGAGGCCGCTGCCTCTCACAGGTGTCGCTCATCGGTAATCACCCCACCGGCCTCGTGCCGTTCTCCCGCAGCCCTCAGTCTCATCCTGCTCGCCACAGTAAACATAATGAATGGCGACTGTAGAACGCAAAAGCGAAACGATTCCGAAACACATTTTTGGGCAAACTCATCTCAGAGTCGGAGACTCACTAGTAACCTAGACTTGTTGTTTAACTACTGTGCTCTGTTACCGGTAGGCTTGGCGTTCTAGGGCAGCAAAGCAAGTGCATTCTGGGAGTTGTTGTCTTTCATCCACATAAGCCAAAAATACATTTTCTGGCTTTTCTTTGTCTCTCTTTAAAGGGATACTCCACTTTTTTTTTTTTTTTTTTTTTTGGTAATAGGCTCATTTTACAACTCCCCCAGAGTTAAATTGTTGAGTTTTACCATTTTCGAATCCATTCAGCCTATTTTCTAATATTTAGAAGAATATCAGTAACCAGACAGTTTCTGGTCTCATTGACTTCCGAAGTTTTAACTTCCAACAGTTTAACTCTGGGGGAGTTGTAAAATGAGCCTATTTCCACAAAAAGTGGAGTTTCCCTTTAAGGTGGACGCTGCTGCAATTTTCTTCTAGAAACAAACTTTGTTGTATTATTTTCATGTTATCACTGTAAAGAAGCTTTGATACAATCTGTATTGTAAAAAAAGCTAAAGGTGACTTGACACCGGTTTTCTTCAAATAAAACATGTTTATCAAAGCAAAGAATACATACAGTGTTGTGTGAAAAGTGCTTTTCCCAATGTAGCAAAAATAGAGTCAGCATGAAATTTAGGGTTAAAGTTGACCACATTTACAAAAAAACAAAAGAAAGTCAAAACAGAAAATGTCTACATGTAACCCTGGTACCCTAAGTAAGGAACAAGACACTGTGTCAGTAGCTGATACTATGGGAACATCCCACAAGCTACGGCACTCCTTGGGGCACTGCATAACCAGTACTTCATAAGGAAGGCTACACAGAGTTTGGTTCTATATTCAGGAAACCAGTTTTATAAAAATTGTGCCTTCTGTCACAAAAAAAATATCTTCAAAAGATGCTCTCTTAGACAACACCTGAGCAGTTCAAGAAATAATTATTAATATGTTACATTTAAATAGCGCTTGTTGGTACTCAAATCACTTTACATATGGAAGGGGTGATCTCCTCAGCCACCACCAATGTGCAGCATCCACCTGGATGATGCGACAGCAACCATACAACACCACACACCAGGTGTGGTGGAGAGGAGACAGAGTGATGAAGCTAATCAGTATTTATATATGGGGATGATTAGGAGGCCATGAGAGGAAGAAGCCAATATGCAAATTTGGATGTACAGGATGCCGGGGTTACACCCCTACTGTTTTTTTAAGGACAATCTTTTTTTTTTTTTTAATGACCACAGAGAGTCAAGAACTTGGTTTACCATCTCATCCGACATCCTTTGCTTTGTAGCCGCAAGCCCTAGCAAAAACAATTAAACAACTTATCAGATTTATCCCACTGGCTCGTGCAGTCGACATAAATCTAAACAAATCCTGTGCAGTCTCTCATTCTGTGACTTAAAAGGCAGATGAGAAAATTCAATTAAATTCAGTAAACATTTATTTTTTATAGTGCTTTTCACAATACAGATCGTTTCAAAGCATCTTTAAAGAAAATACATAATTCTACATTACAGTTTAGAATAATCTGTTATCAAAGGTGACTGTGTTAATGTACTATATGTCCGAAATGTACGGTTCTAAGATATTGCAAATCATTCAGTTAGCTGACAACATGTATTCATTTAGGCAGAAACAATGAGCTCATTAAATTGCACCTATTATGCAAAATTCACATTTACATGGTGTTTGAACATAAATGTGTGTTGTTGGCAGTGTGTGATCAAAACCACCCTAGAATGATAAAAATCCACTCAGTGTTTTTTTTACAATCTCAATAAATCTTATGCACTGTCTCAGAACGAGCTGTTCTAAGATTCAGCACTTTGTGACCTAGAATTGAGCAAGGGGTTTGATTGACAGTGTGGTTGTGGCATAGACCCCACCCTCGGTGATCTGTACACCATCCTCCATTGTTTCAACGACAGCCGGTAATGTCTCTTGGAAACATAAGTGTTCTGTCGTGGACTCGTGGGTTAATCCTGTTGTTGTGGCTTAAAAATTAATCCTCAAGTGTGGATCGTCATCTACTGTTTGCGATCCAACGTCACCTTTAGTAAGTGTATTTTATGATTTTTGAGCAAATAGTCATTTCAGTCTGTCAGCCAATTCAACAACAAATTATGCGTCTAAAGTTGTTGTCGTCGTAGGATGTCTGTGTATATAATTTAAACATTGTTTGTATAGTGTGTAACCACACGTTTATAAATATATATTTAAAAATATTGTATTAAAAATTGCATATATGTTGTTGTTCTGTAAGTTAGCCATCTTCTCACATTTGCCCCAGAAGCACCTGTATGACAAATAAACATGACGCAACAGGTCCCTCGTTTAAATGTAATTTCGCTTGTACGTAGCAAACTTTATCACAGAATGTGTATGTAGTTTCAAAAAAATGCGCCAGCATTAGTGTTTGTGTGTGTGTGTGTGTGTGTGTTTGTGTTGCACATCCATACTTGCAAAAAGACGCGATAACAACTCTATAATTACATAAAGGTATCAAATAACCATACCGAGACGTACTGGTCCATTCTCATGTGTTTATTCTGCCTGAGTCTCTCAGTACTATTTATATATTCCGATTCACTGAATGACATTCAAAACAGCACGTCTCTCACTCTCCCCTTCTGCTTAACGACTGCCATAGGTTTCATGTTACGCCCTCATCCAAAGGCAGGGCGGGGATATGCAGCTCATTTGCATTAAGGTGGCAGACACCCATAACAGCTCATTTTTAATCAGGTCCCAAAATGACATTTTCAAATGGTTATAATAAATTAACTATGGGGTATTTTGAGCTGAAACTTCACAAATACATTCTGGGGACACCCAAGACCAATATTACATCTTGTAAAAAGGGGCATAATAGGTGCCCTTTAACTAAAAATGTTCCATCATTGACTGAATATTTTTAGTTGTAATGGAAAAATCTGAAAAAAAAATCCGTCTGTCATTTTGTCTGATCTATTGTAACTTGTAACTATAATTCCCACCCCTGTCCAGTTGGTGGCAAGTGCACTACAGTTTGGCAGCAGAGCGCGAGTTCAGTCTCCAGAATAAAATGAAAACAGATGCGAGAAGTTAACACAGTCTCATCCCAAAAAGTCATATAACTGACGTTTTGGGACGTATTTTGACCATACGTCAATATCCGCCTTTTTAGGGCCCCCTTAAACGTCGGTAGATGGCGATCCCGGGCCGTCATACAACTGACGCTTTACCTTTAACGTCAGTTAGGTGACGGGTTAGGTTTAGGGTTAAGTTTAGGTATGGGGTAGAGTTAGGATCCCATAACCTCATCTACCGACGTTTAAGGGGGCCCTAAAAAGGCGAATATTGACGTATGGTCAAAAGACGTCCCAAAACGTCAGTTATATGACGATTTGGGATGAGACCGGGTTGGAGAAGTTTGTTCAAGCCTTTTACTTACATAATTAAGTTTCAGTTCGGTTTGTTTTAAATGGTGACTGCAATGAAAAAAAAACTGACAGATTCATTCAAACATACATTAAATATTAAAGAACAGTAAAAAAAAATATGTGTAATAAGGTGCATATGTTTGGCACAATGCTCCTCTTGCTGACAAGAAAAATAATCAGGTTTAAGGTCAACGAATGGGTTTTCTGTGGTATAATGTTATGTGACATTGTTTTTCAACGCTTATTGAGCAATTACATAAGACATGATACACTGTAAAAAATAAACCGTAAATTTGATGGTAAAAAAAAACGGCAGCTGTGGTTGCCAGAACTTTACCGTTAAAAATATGGTAGAAACGTTAATGGTTTTACAGACTAAACTTAAAATTTACAATAAACCGTATTTTATTTTCTGATAAAATGTGGATTCACCAACTTATTGACGTATTGATATCTGTTTTAGACCATTGTAATACACTGACAACCAACAGCAGTGATGAGAGTTACATGGGCAATCACAGCTCATCACAAGTGAATACTTGTACAGTATAAAGCAGGCCTTCTTGTTTAAAGAAGCTGCACAATTTCATTCACAAAAACATTAAGCACCATCATTGTAACACACATGAAATAAAAAAAAAAAGCAATGAACATTAATTAACAACATTAAATGTCAACTGTCACACAGGGAATTGTGGGAATGTCAATTTATGTTTTTTTACTGTAAATTATACAGATTTGTTCTTTTTCACTTTCAAAAACTGTAAATTTAATGGTATTTTACTGTAAAATTATATCACAGTTATTTACAGTGCATTGTACAGAAACTTTCTGTTTACTAATTAACAGTTTTGCACTGTAGCATTTTTACAGTATTTTACCGTTAACATCAAGTGTTATTTTTTTTGGTGGGGATTTTGCTAAGTTGTATTACTTACTTACTTACTTACTTACTTTTTTACTTTATTGTCAGACGAATCTGAAATTTTTCTTTTAAATTACTGTATCTTTCAACATATTTTCTGATGTTCATTCCTGTTTATTTCATTCTGTAACATAGTAAAGAGGAAGGGATGATCACGTTCACTCATGATCCATGACAACTGTTTAAACGGTGTTTGTTCAACTTTCCTTTCACAAATAAATGCAGCCTATATGCTTGTGAAAAAAGAAGCTACTAAATGTCTTATTATCATTATAATATGAAAATTAAAATGACAGACAGTGCAAAAGTCTAATGCGACCTCTGACTTTAACATTATTTTAACATAACATATTTTTTTGCAGATGGATGGATTGATGGATGGATGGATGGAGGAAATTGTGTGTTAAGCTTATGTAAAAAATGTACTCTAGCATTTCTAACATTGTACCCTGGCATTTCTAACATTGTTTGGAGTGTTAGTACTGTTAAAATATTTTTCTTTTTCCTGGTGCAGTTAAGAAGTAGATGTATTAAGGCCTAGACTTGCAATAGAATGCAATAACAGTTTTTATGATTAAAAAAAAAACTTTATTTCTGCTGCACTTTTAACACTCCTCTGTGGCGCTGTGTGCAAATATATCAACATCCTGAGGGGGAAAATGGGAACACTGATTGCTGTCAGTCCACAAAGAGCATTACTAAAGACAAATATTTTAGAATTTCCTTTGCATTCCAGTGGGAACAAACAAGTGAGTTAAGAGACAACTGTCTAATGCAAAATTTGTTCGGAAACATTGGTTTTTACAAAAGTTATAACATAAATATTTGTATTGTATATTAAACGCGATTATTCAAACTGCACAATTTTGTTATATATATATATATATATATATATATATATATAGTATATGTATAGTATATAAGTCAAAAGATCTTATGGAACTTATGAAACCAAACTAAGATTACTTAACAAAATACATTTATTGTATGAAATGTGCTATATAAATAAACTTGCCTTGCCTTATTTTGGCATGAAAAACAGGTTTAAAATAAGGGTAACACTTTACAATAAGGTTCATTAGTTAACATTAGTTAATGTGTTAACTAACATGAACTAACAATGAGCAATACATTTGTTACAGTATTTATTAATCTTTGTTAATGTTAGTTAATACAAATACAGTTGTTCATTGTTTGTTCATGTTAGTTCACATAGCATTAAATAATGTTAACAAATACAACCTTTGATTGTAATAATGTCTTGATAAATGTTGAAATTAGCATGAACTAAGATTAATAAATGCTGAAGGTAGTTAACTAATGTTAACTAATGAACCTTATCGTAAAGTGTTACCAAAATAAGACTTAAAACACTAAATCTTATATTATTTCCATGGAGAGCTCATATTGTAAATTCTGTTGGAATGTGACATATTTGAAATAGCTGAAATAAACACATGTAACTGCGTATTAGTTGAATGTGTATTGCGTGTTAATGTACTTTTTGCTCTCACATGTTAATAGCTGCCCACAAGTACATGCAAATATATACCTCTCTATACAATGACATTTCATCCGCTTAAACAGTTGTAGGCTACCAGTCAGCTCTAATTGACAATTCTCTTTTTGAATTAATTTAAACTCTTAATGCTATTGCTTAATGCTCTTAAGTTTGATGATTAATCTGTTATGTCATGTTTATGACATATTTATGACAATTTATGTTGTCTTGGTAATGCCAGATTGTCATTACCAAGACACTGACGGGTTATGATGTATTGGTTTATGTCAAGTTGTCATAACAAAGACATCTCAAACAATGTCATATTTGCATTCAAAATTTCACTTAATGACACTTAATGACAGTTGTCATAAACAAGTATAAAACCTGACATGTGTCATGTCATGCTTATGAAGGTGTCACGTCAGTCTTCAAGAAAAATGTTACCAATCGTTTCTACAGGTTAACTTGGTTAAGTAGAAAATGATTGATCAAAAATTCTGTTTTGGAAATGTTAACTTTAAAGAGCATCCACTAAGCTATTTGTAATAAATAATAATAAATAAGATAAATTAAAAAAAATGTTTTTAGGTTATAAAATCAAGTCATCCTCTTGTTGTCTTTGTCATCTATAATTAATATAATAATTATTATATATCCCCCTCTTTCTAATCATTTTGGAATACCTTTGATCAGATCTAATTTGCTCATACATTACTTTTGGATTATAATGCTCAGAGGGCTCTTGAATTTCATGAATCCAAAATTAATATTTATTTGTTTGATTTTGTGATGAAATATGACCTGAACTTGAGGAGATTTTCTGATAACACCATCTTATAGTACATTTTGTTTTGAGGTGAGATCCATAAACATGTTTACTGAGCTTACAAGGTACGTTGTGTAAAATTAATGATGCTAGATGCTATTTTATGAGTCAATGTCAGATGTGATGGAATGTGAAAGGCATTAAGGCTCAATTGACTTTGAGCTAACACAAAAATTGTTCGACAAGTATCATTAGAAGACTAGTACAAAATCTGAATATTAAAATGAACTCCCGTGTCTGAAATAGGGGTTGCCAAGGATAAGTGCTGTGATGGATTGCTAAACAGATTTTCGGTTTGATGATGCCATGATGATGTATTATCTGAAGGTGGCACTTTAATGGTGCATTCAGACATATAGATGCACTTCTCAGTGGAGTCATTTACCTTTAATGAATACAGTTGAACAACGGCTCCTCTAGCTGTGTAGTATTAGGCATCTGATCTGATGGCGCTGACACTACGCTTACGCTAATTAAGTAGGAGCCATTACCGCAGGGCATGCGTGTCACTCGGAAGAGTTGAGCCCCGGCTCTCCGCTGTGTGTCTCATGGGCCATGATGGAAGCTGTGTCTTACGGGCTTTACAGGCTGACACCAAGCATGCTGTGACCACAGTGTCAAACTCGGGAGCGTGACACATAAGTGCCGTCTGTTAGCTTCACAGTCTGCTTGCGGATTTGAAACCTATGAGGGAGAATGCCAATCACCAGCTTGGATGAAAGCTGTGTCTCCCCACCACACGGTGTCAGTGAAACATTAATGCAACCCTTCTCATGCTAATGAAATGCCAGAATCTTATATGCATAAGAGGTACCCTACATTCAGAGTGGGTGAAAAAAATAGGGCATGCAGAGATAACCAGTCACTCGAACAAATCCAGCACACCGGATAGAGAATCAAGCTAGCTGAACTAAGAAAGCATTTTGTAAAACCGAGAAGTGGGAAGGTTGCTTTACGCTGCTTGTTCTATTGTTACACTCTTATAATTCTATAAGCTTCTTTTTGCATGCAAAGAAAAGATATCAAAAGTTTTTATTACCAATTTCTCACATCTCAAAGTTCCTAAGTGAAAAGTATGTGAGAAACAGATAAAGAGAAAAGAAAATGGGGGTGGGGGGATACTACCATGGTATTCCTACTATGGTAGTCAATGGGGAATGAGATCTGTATGATTAAAGCATTCTTCCAAATATCTTCCTTTGTGTACAGCAGAACAAATAAACACATAGAAGTTTGGAACAACATGATGGTGAGTAAATACTGACAGAATTTTCATTTTTGGGTGAACTAAGAGGCTGTAAATTAAGAGGCTGTTAAAAGGCGACCTCCTGATCCCGTACACTGCATCCCGCTCACTCAGATCTTCTGACCAAAATCTCTTGGCTATCCCCTGCTCCAGACTTTCCACCCTGGGTGGCAGGTCCTTCAGTGCCTTGGCCCCCAAACTCTGGAACAGCCTCCCACAACCTCTTTGTGACTGTCCTTCACTTCCCCTCTTTAAAGCTCATCTAAAGACCTTTTTGTTTAATGATCATTTCTCCACACCAAACACATTGTGTCCGAAATCACCCATTACTCACTATATAGTATATACACATTATGGACTATATAGTGAGCTCGCCATTTTGTAGTGCTGTCCGAATGTATAGTGATGATTATTATACCCTATATAGTCCACTCAATGCATTTTGAAAAGTAGTGTACAACCGATGGTCACTAACCTAAGCCCTACATACCATCATGCATTGCGCTGATCGTAAAAATAAGTGTGTGGAGTAGCGCATTATAACAGAAACAGCTAGAAATCACTTTTAGTTTTAAAATTTTGGAGAAATAAGCTCAATATAATGTAATGTATTTATTTTTAAAAATCTATTTGGCCCAGAGCCAGCTCAGCACCAGCTGACAGATGATGTAATCAAAGGCGCCAAGAGACGATCGAGTATAGTGTCCGAAAGTGGTGTTTCTATTATGCTGGTGAGCTCACTATATAGTGCTCTGCTCTCTACCCCCAACATAGGGGTTAGGGAGTAGTGCTTTGAGTGGAGATTTCGGACACAGCAATAGATTCATACAGATAACTTGTCTTTGTTGTATTTTTTTTTCTCGGCTGGGGAGGGGGGTCCCGCCGCCGCCGCGGGGGACAACTGTTTTTTGTAATTTTTATTAACTTTTAAGCTAATATTTCATTTGATATGTTTCATAAAAACGAAAGTGATGGTATTCTTTGTAAAGACTAGATTCTAAGCTTTCAAATGATACCATGCATTGGGTTATACCTTATATGGAAGCATGTAAAAAAAATGTACGAACATCATAACAAGGTGTTGCCCCCGGTACCGGGGGCACTGGTTATTAACTGTCACGGTGTGGTTCAGGCAGAGGAACGAGGAGTCCGGAATATCGGCAAGGAACAGATTTAATATAAACAGGCAGGAAGACAGGAACACGGGCACCACACGGGTTAACAATAAACATCCATTGACATCGACCGACAAAGACAGAGTAAAACTGAGGGAACTAAATACACAGATGAATCAGACATAATGGGGTGAAAACAGGTGAAACAGATGATCAAGACGCTGAACGGGAGGCTGATGAGGGAGTGAGTTCAGGTGTGCAGACGAGAGGATCATGGGAAGTGTAGTGCAGGAGACGCAGACAGGATGGTGCAGACGCAGACTGTGACATTAACAGGTTAATTGATAGCAGTTATTAGGGAGGGTGCTATATCAAAACTACTAAAATAATCGTTGGTTTAACATCTGGATATTTAATTTCTGTGTCTCCAAGAAAGTTTCGCTCAATGCCACGTGTACAGTACAAACTTGCAAAGTTTCAGGAGTGACAACCACATTTAAATACGGGAGAATCCCCTAAATTAACGTTCCACGTGTGTACTGCACACAACTCACTCCCGAAACTGTGATGATTGACACTGTGGTAAGCATAGCAGCGCTTTGGCATCGCTTGGTATCCGTTATTTTGGGCTAAAGTAAATTTACAGTGACAAAACACTTGTTGTGTTCAGCAGTTTACTAATGCACAGTCGACAGATGCATTGTGTTTTGTTTAAGGCTGCTTCACAGAGCTTGCTGTTTCCTTGTCCACTCATTATAAGCGTTTTTGGTCTTGTTGATTTAGCTGCTCATATGGCGATGAAGTTTATGGAGTTATAAAGGTGAGCAGGCTTTTTCGCTTATTTGCTTGCAAGATCTGGCAACACGAATCAGGCTCGTACCACTTTCCCTGTGATTTCTTGCACTGTGCAGTCACATACAGATGATAGATACATCTCTGTTGCACATTAAAATACCTATTTTAGCATGCATACTGTACCTCTCCTCTATCATCTCTCACATCTTTTGTCATACAGTACATCATTATCAACTAGTTGTTCAGTTTGATTCCGTACGTAGAAGTTTTGTAACTGCGGTTGTCATTACCTGCATTTTTCGGGAGTTAATACGGTTGTAACTTCTGTAAATTACTTAATTGTGTGTGTACAGAACTGGATTAAGCACTAAAGGTAGAATTGACAACCGAATTTAGTTTGCAGTGTGTACGTGGCCTAATAGTTAATTTTGTGGATGTGGTGCATGAATACTGCATCAGAATTGCACAGCCCTCGGCTTCAGAGACACGTTCAGGTTGCTGGGAGCGGTCCAGAGAGAGCAATGCGCCCACAGCAGAAGAATGCATCACTTTCTCGCTGACTGATGGCACACATCACTAGTGCTGCTTTATGCACATCAAACACCTGCCATGGTGCACATGCTCTCCTCTGAGGAAAGAGATGCTCTTAAGCTTTGCAAAATACATACACAAGCAGCAGAGATGAGTGATTAGACAGGTAAAACAAGGAGTTACTATGCATGCTGAATGGACATTTTGAAATATGCCTCATAATTTCCATGCATTACATATGTTCTGTATAACTTGAGGAATTGTACCAAGAGCAGTATATTTTAGACTTAGATCAAATAAAAATAAATCATGAAAATTACTTTTTGATAATTATACACTGTAAAAAACTGATCAGTTGACTTCACTTAAAAAAAAATTGAAACCTGTTGCCTTAAAATTAAGTAAATAAACTTCATGCAAAATTGTAAAAAAATAAATAAAAATAAGTAATTTGGAATTGTCAAGTTCACAACTTAATATTCAATTGCGCATGAAGTTTATTGACTTTAGAATTTTAAGGAAATGGGTTTACTCACTTTTTTCAAGTTCAGTCAACTGATCACTTTTTATAACACAGTCTCATCCCAAAAAGTCATATAACTGACGTCTTGGGACGTCTTTTGACCATACGTTAATATCCGCCTTTTTAGGGCCCCCTTTAACGTCGGTAGATGGCGATCCCGGGCCCTTTAACGTCAGTTAGGTGACGGGTTAAGTTTAGGGTTAGGTTTAGGTCTGGGGTAGAGTTAGGATCCCATAACCTCATCTACCGACTTTTAAGGGGGCCCTAAAAAGGCGAATATTGACGTATGGTCAAAAGACGTCCCAAAACGTCAGTTATATGACGTCTTGGGATGAGACCGGGTTGCTTTTTACTATGTACACAGGTTGCCTTATGAAGAGTATGTAAACATCTTACGTGTATGATCATCATCTATATTGTCCAAGCCTTTAATGAAAATTTTGTTTCAGATTCGATGGACTAGTAAAGATCGATTTCTCACTGGAATTTGGGGAAAAAAACTCCCTCCGATATGTTGAATTTGGAACGCAGTGCCAATTTTAACCACTATCTGTCAATTTCAAATACTGCACCTTGAAGGCGTCGTAGGAGCACTCCAAATGAAATGTGTAGATTGTTCCTAAAGGTAGATATTATGATTATGCTTCTAGTTCCAGTATACCCAATTCTGGCCAATACATTGCATAACTTGGATCATTCACAGAGAAGTGAATGATCCTTTTTTATTTAACACTAAAATAAAATAAAAATAGTTCAAAATAATACATTATTTGTGTGTGCAGTATATTTATTTCAAGTTGTTAGCTTAGCAGCATTTTAACTCCATTTAAACCTAATGTGTGATGGGTAGTATTTGAATTGCACATTCATTCCGAGAATTGCAGATGACAAGAAAAATCGGTAACACTTTAGAATACGGTTCCTTCGTTAATGAATAACTACACAAGAACTAATGAGTAACACAATATTAACAATCTAGTAACTATTATTAACTAACAAGAAACTCTGATTAATGAACTAGTAAGTAATAGCGCACATACAAAAGTGGTAGTTCACTATTAAGTAATCAATAACTACTATTTTTTTAATACTTCCCAGAGAACTACTGAAAAAGTTTATTAACAATCTAGTAACTACTATTAACTAAGAATTAGTAAGTAATAGCTCACAGATAAAAGTGTTACTAGATACTTCTGTGGGAGTTACTAATTATTTGGATTCGTATTATAAAGTGAAGATCATTGGAACTAACTAGTAATGACTCAAGTGTTACTAAAGACATTTTCTAAAAGTACACTAAAGTTCACCAAAAATCTCAAATGGTTGCACAAATCATGACTAGATCATGTAGTAACACTTGAGTAATTACTAGTTAGTTCCAATAATCTTCACTTTATAATACGGATCCAAATAATTAGTAATTCCCACAGAAGTATCTAGTAACACTTTCATCTGTGAGCTATTACTTACTAATTATTTGGATCCGTATTATAAAGTGAAGATCATTGGAACTAACTAGTAATTACTCAAGTGTTACTACATGATCTAGTCATGATTTGTGCAAACGTTTGAGATTTTTGGTGAACTTTAGTAACTTTTAGAAAATGTCTTTAGTAACACTTGAGTAATTACTAGTTAGTTCCAATGATCTTCACTTTATAATGCGAATCCAAATAATTAGTAATTCCCACAGAAGTATCTAGTAACACTTTCATCTGCGAGCTATTACTTACTAATTCGTTAATAAGAATTTATTTTAGTTAATAGTAGTTACTAGATTGTTAATAAACTTTTTCAGTAGTTCTCTGGGAAGTATTAAAACAAATAGTAGTTATTGATTACTTAATAGTGAACTACCACTTTCGTCTGTGCGCTATTACTTACTAGTTCGGTAATCAGAGTTTCTTGTTAGTTAATAATAGTTACTAGATTGTTAATATTGTGTTACTCATTAGTTCTTGTGTAGTTATTCATTAACGAAGGAACCGTATTCTGAAGTGTTACCGAAAAATCTAATATTGTACCATTAAAACATCCTGCAAGTTTCAAAAGCTCCCAAAACAGCTTGTTTTAATGGATTTGAGATGTCACACGGTTAAATAACTCTGTATTTGACTGCCTGCAAAACATTTTACATCATCTCACCATAGGCCCTGCCCACTGGCGTTCAGTTGATTAACGGCTGACAGTTGCTTATACTAGATGCGAGTGTAGCGTCAAAAGCAAATAAAACCCATTATAATCACTGACATTGTCTACATTGGATAGTATACAGATGCTGGTTCAGTTTCTGAAATACTCGAGTCCAGGTCCTTGAACCTGTCAACAAGACAATTGGAAGACGTTCGTTTTTTCACATCCAGTTTAAACAGCTCATTTGCTCATTTCTGTAGAGACTTCAGAAGGATACCAGGGTCAGGAACAAGTGGATGGTTTATTTTCAATGGCGTCATGGATCACATCCGAGGATTATATGTTTGTCTGGAGCTTTTGACAGATTGTTTTGTAAACAGTGTAATGGAGATTTCACAAAGAAACTTTTGTTGACAGACAGTAGCAGTCAACTGTACTGGATATGAACATTAAAAGTGAACCTTAAGGAACAGAAAAAAAAAAAAAAAACATGTCATGAACCTTAATACAGGCATGTGCCAACTGTCTTATTGGATTTCTGACAAAAAATGGATGGTTATGGATATTGGGATTAATTTGTTTACATGAAATTTCGAATCAGAATTATAGACATGGTCTTTGTGGTCTTTTTCCAACCGATGGAAGACGAGTAAGTGTTTGGTAAACTGTTTTTTTTTTTAATCCTTGTTTATGCAGTTTCTCTCACTTCACTTCACTTTTAAACAGATGGTAGTGGATGCTTGAATTTTGTTGACCTGTTTTAATAGCATACACTTAAATTCTACTCTTTTCATGGTAATGGAAAGCAGGCCACATGCATTTGGAACATAGTAAATTATAATCAGAAGCTTGTCGATTGTGCAAAACACACTTATTTATTTGTAACACTAAGTCTGAATGCATTTCTGTTAATATTTGTATTTGTTAAAAGGCAAAATACTTGATCTATGGTCCAGGAACTCATTGTAATTGTTGTGATACTACCTTTTCAGAGTGTTTTAATATTTTAAGCTGAGTGCAAGCCTAATTCACACCTCATGCTTTCTCTCACCGCCAGTTCTGTGTTTTTGATGTGAATCAAACTGAGTGTTAGCATGTTTGACATGGGCCACATTACCGTCAATAAAATGACAGTGGATGTTTTGCCAAACGCAAAACGAGTTCATCAATCTACTGAAGTTGAGTGGTAAACGATTATAAGCAAGAAGTCATTCTGTGGTGTCTGACCTATGTTACTGATGAGCAAGATGTGTGTTACACAGTGTTCTGAGCGTAATAATGTTGAAAAGAATTTCATTGTCATTCAGCTTGATTAATTATGACAGCTGACTAACCTTATCTTTGTACGGTGCTGTATTGCTCTGGCAAGTTTATTGTTAGAGGGCATTAGACATACGGTGGGTCTGTATGTTTTTTTCTACTGTAAAGAGCACACTCATGTCTCTGAATTTCACCAGCAGGACTTCACGAATGTGGAATCTTCATCAAACACCTGCTGTCAGTTTGGATTTGGTGTGCAAATATTCCTGGACGGTCACAGTAGGATTTGCACGAAAGCGATCATGCCACACACATTAGGCCTACTGCTTTTTAATGTGATGAAACGATCCTTCCAAGAAACTAAACATAGTGTATTCAGGTCATACTGGTGTTCAGGCTGGACTTTGCTATGTCTTTGCTAAAAACACATTGCTATGACACACTTTGATGTATTGCACCTGTCATGGCAGACTTTTCTCTGCAAAGATGACATGCAGACCACGAAAATAGTTTTCAGTCATTTTGAGTACATCTCACGAAACCTGTCAAAACCATGTCTGGTGTTTTGCTTAAAGGGGTGGTAAAACACGATTTCACTTTTCTAACTTTAGCTAGTGTGTAATGTTGCTCTTAAACAACATCTGAGTTGCAATGCTCAAAGTTTAAAGAAAAGGGAGATATTTGCTTTTAAAGAAATCAATTTCTAAGAACTACAGCAAACGGCCGATAAGGACTACTGTACACGACATTCCTCCAGGGTTGCTGACGTCACTAACCCCAATATTTACACAAACCCATCGGTAACACTTTATAATAACTACACGCTAATAATCATTAGTTAAGCATGAGTAAACCATTAATTCATCATTCATAAAGCATTAATAGACATTAATAAGCAGTTCATAAATACAGCTATAAATGCTTTCTTCTTGATTTAAAAGCATATCTATAATTTGTTTAATAATTGTATTTTCATCCTTTATTAATGATCAATTTATCATTTCTAAATGAAGAATTGCATTTTTTATAAACCAGTTATTTAAGAGTTGTCCGTGGTTCATACGATTACTTAGAGCGAGTAAGTAAATGATTAATAAACTATTTAAATGTACATTCATACATCTTATTATTCAGACATATAGAGATGGTTACTTAATGTGTTAATAAATGCTTTATTAACATGTATTAATGCTGTAATTAAGGATTCATTTGGGTAGTTATAAAGCATTTAGTAGTGGTCAGTTAACTATTTTTGTGACCTAATCTAAAGTGAGGACTAGTCATGCCTTGTAAAGCATTTTTAAAGGCTGTTAAATATTTCTATGTTCTGTATCACTGTGTTGTGTTTGTTACATTTTACTGTTTAGAAGATTGACGAGTCTTTAAATCGTCTTTATAAATGCTTTACAAAGCATGAATAGTCCTCACTTTAGATTAGCTCACAAAAATAGTTAACTGACCACTAATAAATGCTTTATAACTACCTGTATTTACTACATTTACTTACACTTTCTAAGATGAATGAATGACAACTCTTAAACAACTGGTTTGCAAATAATGTTATACTTCATTTAGAAATTATTAATTGATCATTAACAAAGTATGAAAATACAATCATTAAACGCATTATAGATATGCTTATAAATCAAGAAAAAAGCATGTATGGCTATATTTATAAACTGCATATTAATGTCTATTAATGTTTTATAAATGATGTATTAACTGTTTACTCATGCTTAACTAATGATTAATAGCGTGCAGTTATTATAAAGTGTTACCAACCCATCCTCCGAGAATAAAAAAAAAAATCATAGGCTCTTAAATTTATAGGCTCTGAATCGAAACCGAAATTCAGAACCTATAACCGACGGGGGGCGGCAAAAATGCTGATGAAATCCAGTCAAAAAAGGAATTTACTGTATATTATCGAGGAATAAATAGAAAGTGGTTCAGTACACTTGAAATCAAATCGCAATATAGACTAGTGTGTGTGTGAATATTAAACCACAAAGACTATTTAAATACGAATCCTGCTTGCCTTGTTCCGTGTGAATGAATCAACAGCCGACGCGCAAGTTTCATTTATCACACACACACTGAAAACACTGAAGCACATGTGACGCTTGCCCTGTTTTTTTATGAAGACAGAAATGCATGAACTTCTTTCCAAGCTCTAGATCCACTCTTACCCCTTCTCCACCAATGCATTTTGAGAACCGGTTTGGAGCCGGTGCCTGCGTGCGAACCAGTTCTTTGTGTTTTGACAGCCAAAGAACCGGTTCTCGGCCGGGAAAACTCTTTGCTGGACTAGAACCGTTCTTTTACCATGTCATGCTTACATCGGGGGCTGGGGCAGGTTTAGATATGTCCTAAAAAACATCTTTTCTGGCCATAAGATAGGATCGCAAAGCCAGGAGAAAAATTTGCAGAAACACGATGGAGTCCGCCTTTGTAAAAAAGTTGGCGCAAGCGTTTCTATTTTTTTTTTATTGAAAACATTTCAAGCAAATAAAACAGTCACAATATAGAACAAATAAGTGAAAAAAAAACAAAGGTTACACTTTATTTCGATAGTCACTTTAGACATTCTACTAATTATAAGTAACTTTTCAACTACATGTCAACTAACTCTCATTAGAGTATTAGTATATTATAGTAAACTGTCAGTAGACTCTTATGTTATGGTTAGGTGTTAGGCTTTGGGTTAGGAGAATAAGTTTACTTGTAGTCGCCAAGTTACTTAAAGTCAGTTGAATGTGTGTTGAGGGACCAACAAAATAAAGTGTTAGCAGATTTTAAGCTGACTGTCTACTAATACTCTAATGACAGTTAGTTGATATGTAGTTGAAAAGTTACTTATAGTTAGTAGAATGTCTAAAGTGGACTATCAAAATAAAGTGTTACCAAAACAAATAAATGGAAAGAAAAAAGACACAATACCTAAATACTTAAACAATATATAACTATTTAGAAAAGATTACATATCAAAGGAAAAGATTAAAAGACTTACATATTTCAATTGTTTTTAAAGCCTTCTTGGTACACGAGTTACATATAATTCCAAAGTAATGTTGTACTTGCAAGCGTTTCTAGCTAAGAGGTATGGCGACGTACACAGTGACGAGACGACGTCGTTCCCTGGGCGATCTAGTCAGTGAAAAAACAAACATGTTCTCAAAAGTTTCGCAAGTTGAACCAACTCCGAACCAACTTTGAACCAGCATCAGTTCCGAGCCAGTTCTTTTTTGGTGGAAAATGGTATCTGAAAGTCACTTTGTGATCATTTAACTGCTTCATTTGAGAAACTGTCATCATAACATAAACACACAGAAACTCAAAATGTCTTCGTGGCAACCCGTCAAAATAAAAGTTATATAATAGAAATATAGAAATATATTACTGTTGTACAGTAGAATTTAGTCCTAATGTATAAATACACTAACACTAATCCAAATAAAACATGATTTTTTTTAAACAAAACTGAATTATGAAACGGAAACGGAATAATCCATGTTTTACTACAGTAAAGCTAATTGTGCAGCATGTTATTTTACAAAAAGTTTATGATAAATTATAAAATTTGTGTTTTTCGGCTTCATTTTATTACCAACAAAAACACAAAAGAATTAGTGTGGAATTTATATATATATATATATAGTATATATATATATATATATATATATATATATATATATATATGTATATGTACATAGCTATATATATATATATATTCTTAAATGTCCATAATAATTGATTTCAATTAATTAGACATGTTTTTTGATCGCTAAAAAATGACATGCCCGCTCCGCAGCACTAGCAACACACCCCCACCCCCCATATAAAAAAATCCTAGGGGAAAAACTTTAGGCTACCATGTCGGTTGATCCGGTTTTTGAATCCTACTACTTTGTCTCCCCACTGTGTGTTAATGTACTTTTCCCTTTCAACATAATTACCGTGTGTGTAGTCACGTAACTCCGCCCCGTCCAGTCTGCGACATTGAGGGAAACATGAGCCCCTTTCACACAGCGTGTTGATCCCGGGAAATGGACTAGTCGCACCACAACGGAAATGGGAAATGTAGGCTGGAACACTTATGGTCACTGCTTCCGTCAATGGCACTCGCTTATAGACCCTTTTACAGTTGGTAAACATGGTGACGTTTTTTTGTGGGCGGAGCTTAGGTGGAGGCAGAAAGATCCATCTGGCCGCTTCATTAACGCTAGTTAGCAAGGATTGTTAGCTTGTTTTTTAACAATGACTGGAGCATATCCGATATTATCTTCATGTGTAAGGTCACTCAGTGTCTAGGACCGCGATTGTTATTTCCAAAAGTTATTTTTAACGGACGGAACCAGATTGGCCGACCTGTAGCCGCCTACACGCTCACTCAATGCATGGATGATCTGACAGGATTAACGTACGTTACCTCGGTTGAGTGGCCTGACTTCTACACCTACCTTATAGAGAAACCGATCGTAAAGAGAAACTGAGGCATTTAAATCTTTAGATGCCTATATGGTCCTGTACAAGACTTGTGTGTATGATCCGCAGTTCTGCCGAGCTAGCGCCGAGACCACGACAATGTCAACCCGGTCTCATCCCAAGACGTCATATAACTGACGTTTTGGGACGTCTTTTGACCATACGTCAATATTCGCCTTTTTAGGGCCCCCTTAAACGTCGGTAGATGAGGTTATGGGATCCTAACTCTACCCCATACCTAAACCTAACCCTAAACCTAACCTGTCACCTAACTGACGTTAAAGGTAAAGCGTCAGTTGTATGACGGCCCGGGATCGCCATCTACCGACGTTTAAGGGGGCCCTAAAAAGGCGGATATTGACGTATGGTCAAAATATGTCCCAAAACGTCAGTTATATGACTTTTTGGGATGAGACTGTGTTAACAATGTAAAGAGTGACATTACAGTGCGATTTTACAGTGCAATTTTGGGGATCGCACTGTAAAATACTGCGATTTTACAGTGATTTTACAGTGCGATTTTGGGGATCGTTCCCCAGCGTGAAACAGTACGTGATGCGCTAGTTTATGATCGAATCAGAGAAAAAAAAAAAAAAAATGCACAACTGTGGTTTAGCAAACTATAAGCTCATAAGCAAACTATAGACGTCGCTGAGACAAGTCACGTGTCATTGCGGGTTGTGTGTGAACTCACTCTCTGATCCCTCAAATACTGAGTTAACTCAGCAACAGGAGCTGTTCCAAAGAAACACGCGAAAAAAGAGAGAGTCAAAACACCCAGCAACAATTACATCCACTCCACAAAGCAGCTTGAGATAACACAAGCATTTACAATGCTACACAATATGAAAAGGATTGTTTTTTTTTTGTTTATACATGTTATATTTGACTTCTAAGATGGCAATATTAATAGTAATTTATTTTGTTCACAAAAATAACTATTTTCTACATTTTTTTTATATTTTGAAATATTTAATAAGCATTAAAAGCTTGTTTCTGTGTGTTTCCTTATTTTAGAACCACAAAGATACTCTTTTCATTAGAAAAAAAAATACATATTTGCAGTATAAGCCTTGCCAGTGACATATGAGAAAGATTTTTTTTATTTTTTTTTAATTTTCAATAATCGTAATTGAGGTAACTGGTTTGATTAATCGTGATTATGATTTTAGCCAAAAATTGTCCAGCCCTACTTTGGAGAAGAGTTGTTGTGGTATAGTAGGCTGGAGTGTTGTTGCCGCAATGTCGTCGAATGTGGCACGTCCGTTACAGGTGTGTTACAGGTTCACTCATATTAAAGGTATAGCGGAGGATCTTTCCGAATTTTAGAGAAGACCCGCCCTCTCCAATTTTAAAAAAAAATGCACACAAACACAACACTCTTGCTCCCGAGAGGGAACGCCGAACGCCTATTACGCCTTACACAATTATGTTGCAAATTATAAACTAACTCAAAAACATTCATAAAAAAGACAACATGTCAAATGCCCTTCCGTGTTTTATTTACTTATTATACTGATCGATTGAGTGACCGAGGACTCAAGACATGATATGTGCAACCCTGTATCACACGAAATACGTTCTGAGGAAACTATTTTGCAAATCGCAATTACGTTACATGGCAACATATAAGCAGTGCAATTACGTTGGTCCTTAACCTAATATGTCTCATTGTTAATAATACGTTATTTTTATACATAGCTGCATATGTAATGGAGAAGTAGCTTGTTGCATTTGTGTAATAATAAACACACAAGGTTTTAGAATATGAACACATGAACACACAAGGTTTTAGAATATTTCAGGGTGATACCATTTATCATTTGGTCAAAAGGCTACTTTAGACAAATTGAGATGTTTACCGTGTCTATGCCGTGCATGACTTGTGCCAGGGATGAGCACGTACGACGGCCTTACGTAAACATATCACCAGAATGATTGACACTTAGGTGGACCAATAGTATAGACTACCCACCCGGAAAAAGAAAATCCTCCGCTATACCTTTAAATAAAACGCATAGACTGATATTTTTCTAATGTCTGGACTCCTTTATTAAGGGAGTATGGATAAACAGATGTTTCAATATATTGCTATTGAATGCCCCCTACAGTGCAATTCGGCTAGGTATACATCTGGTGAAAGTCACCATGGCTTGTGTAGTGTAGACCCAGCTCCCGTCCCAACCCAACTTTGAGAATAGATTAACGGCGATATTGTTAACACGTTAACACCGATAAAGGCCCACCACTACTTTTTACATAACGTTTCAGCTCCACAAATAAAGCACACACAGTGCATCAACATAGAGATAACCAAGGAAATGCTGTGTCCTTGCCAGGGTGATTTAATGAGGTTCATGTTTGTGCAGTCTGGAGCTTTGGGAGAATAAGATACCCCTGTGTACATTAGATTCCAGGTAGTTGTGTCTACAGACAGTTGACCCAATAATTTGTCACAGCCATTGTGATGTCACCACATAGTCTTTCCTCTCGACGCTTAGAAGCTTGATTCTAAAATAGTGGAGAATTCAGAGGCGGGCTGGAGGGAAGCCAAATTGCAACGCTGACTTTGCGGGTGCATGAATAAATGATTTTTCCAGCACTGGATAAAACCCTTGTAAGCTATTGCCACTGTTTTAATTGCCTCTGCCACACTATGCATACAGACATTTAGAGTCGGGGGAAAAACTGCACATGAGCAAATAAACTTGTTACCAGTGGAGCATTTTTCTATGGCACCACCCATTTTACTCTGCAACTCATCGCCATATGTTCTGGGCAGATTTTCAGGAAATCTTAATTATTGCTGTCCTTCTTGCTTTCTCTCCTATTTACTTGTTTTTCCTCATATCTGGAATCAGGATACCATTTTTGCCTAGTGTATTTAAGTAAATTGTATTTTCTTAATAGTGCTTTTGAAAATACTGATTAAGCGCAATGCATTTAAGGAACTTTGCAAAACCACTATTGAATATTTGTAAATATTATGTATTATATTTTATATATTCTAATTTATGTTTTAAATGACTTAAAAGGTGATTTAAGTCATCCTTCTCTGGATGGTGTGGAATAATTATTCAGAAGACAAGATAGCACTTTACAATATCTAATAATAATACATCTAAAAGTGCTATTTCTAATAGAGAAATTGGATCTTTTCGTCAATTTACGTCAAACCACTTGCCAAGAGAAGTAGCAATGGACGTTTTCAATTCACTGTTCAAATTCAAATTCAAAATAGTTTTCTTGGCATGACTGTAAATAATGCAATATTGCCAAAGCTTAGAAATAAAATATAAAAATAATAGAATACAATATTTTAACTTAAACTTAAATAAACAGTGTAACAAATTAGAACATGTTTGAACAATTGATACCACAACATGCACACACATACACAAACTGAGGGTCACTGTGGTCGACAGTAGGGAACAATACACACAATACACAATTCACCTGCTGTCTCTACACAGTTTATACTCAACATTATAACATGTCCACATCAGCTTGAGCTTGATTTCCATGGGTATTTCTCATTTCTTATTTGTGCATCCTTGTTTCTTTTCCTCGCATCTCAGCTCCAGCCCCCTTTGGGATGTGAGAAAGAAAATGAGGATGGAAAAGTAGAAGGAAATCTTATTTTAATATAGGCTATTGCAATATTCTTGATCACTTGAGTCTAGCGTCACTTCCAAGCGTCATCAACTGTGCTCAAGGGATTTGCCTGTATGTAGCTGAAATTAAGAAACACATAATACATATTAATAAATCAAGATTCCCTGTAAATATGTGAAATGTATGTTTTATTTAAACTGCAAAGTTAAAGCATAAATACAAAAATTAATGTTACAGATGTGAAGGGAGAGGAGAATTAATATGTGTGTTAGGCTTTTTTGTTCAGCAAAAACTGCTGGTAAATAAAATCTATCATAATGTTAAGTATAGAACAAAGAACACTTATACTGTACACATAAATATATTTCTTGTTACTTTATTAGTATAAAACATATGATCAAATTATCGCCTTGCATTCATGTACATTAAGGTGTATGAGCAGTTTGTTTCATTGCTCACAGGTTGAAAAAGATGCAGTGAACATTGTTCAGTTAGTTCAAAATAACAAAGAACTGTTCGATCAGTTGTCCATGCACTTTTAAAGTGAGATGCAGTCATAACAACTGGAGTTGACATAGTGATTTGAGGGCCCTAAGCAATTCCAACACCCCATTTATGCACCCTTTTTGCAGTCTCTCTCAAAACACTCGACCTTTTTTCTACATAAACTGTATGTCAAATCTCAAATGTCATCTGTAAGTATTGCATTTTGTCAATGTGGAATAAAATAATGAATTCAAAAATGTACAAATAAAAAGTAAATTAACCGGGAAGACAAATTCCTCCGATTGTAATCTGAACATAAACATATTTTTTTTTATCAACTCTCCCACTAGGTTCTATTCTGCACCCGCCCTCTCCCGCTTAACATCCACTCTGTGTTCACCCGCTGTCTGCTTAGAATGATTTTCTTCCCGACCCGACAACTTTTGCATTGACTTTGCTCTAACGTTTTACCCGAGCTTACTCAAGCTCGTGCTTCAGCTTTTTCTAACTCTGTTCACTGTGGCCTATCGAGCTGCTGCTCGCTCATGTGCAGTACTGATGGAATGATCCACTTATCCATGATAAGGGGGCACCAGATTCGTGTTGTTGTTACAATTACCTTAAACCTTGATCAGTAATATCCCGAGTATACAACACATGATAGAAAATGTATGCATCTAATGCAGAAGCGTGTTTAGGAGGAGTTTGTGAGGATCAGTGGTTCACAAATCGGATCTGAGTTGCGATACACAGTGTGGACATCAATAATTTTAGATCAGATTCTAATCGCATACAAAACTAATTGGATTTGGACTGAGAGTGTGAGCCAAATTTGCGAGTTCTGTTCAGTTTAATGGCATTGTTCAGTGCCGCCAATATGGCCGACTTCTGGATTGATGACGAGTTGTGAAAACCCTCTATATGTCCTCCTACCAGTGCTCTCTCTGTCTGGATGCACTGAAATTCACGCTGGTTTATGTGTTTTACATGCCGGGAGAAATCAGGGTAAGGGTCAAACATCGATCGGTTTATCAATAAACTTATGACTTGACTCCGATAAAGGAAAAGGGGTTAATGCGTTTACACGACCACATGAATTGTCAGTTTATTCAGGATAATTGGATTAACCCCCTGGGGACCACAGTGTATTTGGGGTCCTTGAGATGTTCTGACATGCCCTGACATTTGTACTTTTTTCAGTTGCTTATATACATATTAATGGCACAGGTGAAATTACACTCTACTTAGCACAAACAGGGCTACCATAATATGTGAGCAACATGTATGTTCATGTTTGTATTTTTGAGAGATTATTGTTTATGCATGGTTATTGAAAAAATAAAAATGAAAGTTTCTGAAATAAGGCCACAAAACACATACAAAATATGTGTCCACAGGACTTTTGACTAATTGATGTTGTTGCTTAGAGTTTTTTCTTCACAATGATCTAAAAAATCATCCTCCTAATCATTTACATAAAACTGTGAATTGGGTTATATTGTGAAAAAAACATTTTTTGTTTGCCAAGGGAATATGCGAACGGGCGTGAACAGGCCAGCCCTCACTCATCATGTTAATTAGATGATTCACACCTGAGAGAGACAAAGACCCGCATAATAATAAGACCCGCACACACACACACACACACACACACACACACACATATATATATATATATATATATATATATATGAAAGTCAAAATCCCATTTTTAGTTATACATGGAAACAAATCCTGGTCAAATAGGTTATATGGGCCATTCTGTAGAATTGGTACAAAGTTAGAATTGGAAACATATTGAAAAAAAAATATTTTTTCCATATAAAGTATTATTTTTAAAGTAGGTCATTTACATTTTATCATACATATTTCAAAGTTAAAGATTCATTATTTTGATATGTTCATTGCATTAGTTTGCATTGGATAACAGTGATTAGTTTATTTGTGACAAAAATGACTATATATTTAACATATGAGCTGAAACTGTCTAACTAAAGCTTATTTGATGTCTATTTTATAGCAAAATAGTCCAAATAGTCTATTTTATGGGCTTTTATACTGAATACTTTTATAGTGGGCGTTATATGGCTGCTTGCCTCAACATTAGCGGTTGAATAGCGTGCGCTCTCAGTGGGCGTGTCACATTGCGCTATAATTAAGGAAAAAGACCGACATCTCTCTGTTTTCATACAGATTACATCAACTGAGAATAATTGATTTTTTATATAAATTGCTTCATTTAAAAGAAGAGAATTTCAGCTTCATAAAGAGAAATCTTTTCTGTCTCTGTGATAAGTATTTACGGAGTTACAGTTCATTTTTTAGACACGTTTCAGAAAGATTTTTTGTGGAGCTGAAAGCACACCCTGTTTATTTTATTTATTTTACAAAAACACAAGGTTTTGATGTTACAGTTTTTTCTGAATGCTTAAGCGCTAATCGTGATTCTTGTAGCACAATTTCTAAAACTATTAATACGTATAGCAAAACCACTCACTGAGTTTGCAAAACTAAAAGCACAAAAACTGCTCAACACTCTTTTTTGCAGAACTTTAAACACAACTCACTGCTTACACTCAATTACCAAATTTCCAACACACTCCTAGCAAAATTAAATATATGTATGGCTATCATTAACACTATTTTGCCAACTGTCTGGCTCACTTTCACATGTGAAAACTGTTTTAGAAAATTAGTTCACTTTGCAATCAGCCTAAGCACTATAAATAAGTCACAGGTAAGCTGTCTGTGTGGAGTAAAATGGAAGGAGCAGTAAGAGTGAGAAGAGTAAGAATCAGAGGAGGCCGAGGGAGAGGACGTGGAGGTGAAGAAGTTGGAGGAAAAGGACGTGGAGGTGAAGAGGTTGGAGGAAGGAGCTAGAAGAGGACAAGGAGGCAGAGGTAGAGGATGTGGAGTTGAAGAGGATACCCGATATGTCATCATATGGGACAATGTTAGTTTCCATAGGGCTGCTTTGGTCCGCAACTGGTTTACACACCACACATTCTTCATGGCACTCAACCTCCCTCCATACTCTCCATTCTTACGTAAATCCCATTGAGGAGTTCTGGAAAGTGTACGACCGTCATCCTCATCAACAGGTAGCCCTTTTACAAGCAATGGAGGAGGCATGTGGAGATATTGACCAGGCATCATGTCAGGCCTGGATAAGGCATTCAAGGAGATATTTTCCCTGGTGCGACATGATGTAGGCTGATTGTTTTTTTGTTTTTTGTTTTTTGTAAAATTACTATTTTGTGTTCTGACTTTGTCTTGGTTTTTATGAGTGTGAATAAACACCAATACTTGAAGTTTGTATCCTTGTATGTTTACATGACACTATGACAAAAGTATGACCTCAAATTGACATTTGTACACAGAGACAGCAAAAGCCAGATGTGTTTTGTATTCATACCATCAGTGTGTAGTTGGCACATTGTGTGCTTAGTAGATGATGGCTTGTGTTTACTGTTTGATACAAAAACACAATTTTTACGAAGGTGTGAAGAGTTAATCTAGCTGTGTTTGCTTTTGCAAGAGAACTACTATGTTTTGATAATTGGGTGAAAGGTTTTCTCATTTGTGTGTAGAGTTTTGCAAAACTAGCCAATAATTACAAAAAATGTGCTTAAGCAATCAGAAAAAACTGTAATAAGAGTGTACACAAAAAAGAAGACCCTCTATAGTTTATAATCAGGTATTGGTTTATTTATATGACAATTAATGACGGAGCATAGTCGGTCTATGTTGCAGCTATGTGAAAAAATAAACAAACAAACAAACAAACAAACAAACAAACAAACAAAAAAACAATCAAAACGCGGGGGCGCGTTTTTGGTCCTCAGATGGTTAACATTGTCAGGGTCTGAATTGGTTTGAAATTGATGCTATCCTTATTTACACTATAGAAGAACTCGCTGTTATGGAGAGGCGGGACGTTCCCAGACACACGCTAAGCACTGCCAATGACAACACACTGGGCCAGCTAACCAATCACAGCACATTTAATATTTCGGAAGGAGCGGCTTCATCGAAATTACCTTACTTGGTGTAGTGGTATTTATTGCCAAAATTGGATAATTATTTTATAGAAATCGGTCCGCTGCTGTTCTGCTGTGTGGCTGCTCGTCACCGTGACCCCGCGATGTTGTACTGTGGAGAGGTTGTTGGGCTTCCCTCAAGTGAACACAATTGTGTGTGCTCAAATCGCACCACAGTGATTAAGTAGCGTATGATTGTGTGAGTGAGTCTTTATGTGGAGCGTACGAACGCATCTTTATGTGAGCGCTCATGTGCGGGAATGCAGGTTTTTGTGTGTTGAGATTAGTTGGTGTATTATTTTTCTATTGGACTGATTTAATTGTATTTTTATTAACTTTATTTTATTTTATTTTTATTTTTTATTTTTTTGTTCATTGTGCTCTTGAGTACTGTGAGAGGCTATCACCACTTTTGATTACCTTCAGTCAATTACATTATTACCAACAAGGGCTATTATGTGCTGTTAGGGTTTAGGGATAGGGTATTTATTTTGAGTGGTAGTAAATTTGTTTGTTTGACAGATTTGTATGATGGTGTTAATTTTGAGGTTATAGTTTGAATTTAATTAATTTATTTATTTAGAAAGCTGAATTATCCCATGGGATGGGATATTGATATTGACTGTTAGATGCACTATTACAGGTGACCACTGGATGGTATCATGAACCTTTTCCTTTTGTGTAAACCATTTATTTGGAACAAACTAAATTAATAGATAATTTAATTGATGAAGTCAAAAATAGATATTACATTTAAAATATTTTGTAAAATAACCTTGTTAACATGCTCATAGAATAAACAAGATGCAATAATGCTGCCTTTGCTATTGCAGAAAAAAAATAATAATAACAAAGCAACAACTGAATAAAATGCAGTTACTGTAGTGTAGCTCAAGCTGAACTCTCTTTGGAAATCTAAAAACCCATCATCTATTTGTGCTCTTGAGTCACAACTTCACCCCCATGCTACTTTGCTTTGTTGTCTGTTCTTTATCACATTTGCGTTTCGCTTTTTGTTCAGCTTCTACCACAACCAGCCATGTGGCTTACCGTTCTGCCTGTGAAAATATGCCCTCGCTATTGTACAGGCAACAATCCAGGCCTGGAAGTGAGCACACCTTTTATCGCTGCAATAGCTACAACGACATTTACTCTAAAGCTTGAGAGAGCCGCCATCAGGATGTGTTGAGTGATGTGAGGTTGCTGTTATGTTTTGCAGAATTATTGTAATGTAAGGCTAAGAATGCCTGCACAGGCTAGCTCTGGCATCCTGTGGGAGAATAATTGCTCTAGGGGCTGTGATAAAGTGAAGAGAAAGGATGAACCATTTTCTGTATGTGAGAAAGGATGTCATAGAGGAGGCCTTGAGGAATTTTATGAAGGCAGAACGATTGCATTATGAATATGAATGTTTAATAAAAAAGATGGTGATGCTGATGCTTGAACGTACAGGGGAGAGAGATAGATTGTGCCATTTCTTAATGGGAGATTTGCATTATAAATCACTTATTACATTTGAAGAAAGGTTTCTGGCTCATCTGCAATAATTCAACAAAAAAGAGGGCATGTACACGTAAGAACAACAAAAATTGCTATATATATATATATATATATATATATATATATATATAATTGCTATATATGTATATACTGTATATATGTACATATGTATATGTATGTATATGTATATATTAGGGTTGTGCAAAGATTAATTTTGATTAACTGCATCCAAAAACAAAAGTTTGTGTTTATATATAAACACAAACTTTTTAACACAAACACGAACAAAAACCTCCATATATATGGAGGTTTTTGTTTGTGTTAAAAAACGTTTGTGTTTATTTATATATATATATATATATATATATATATATATACACTCTAAAAAATGCTGGGTTGTTTCAACCCAATTTTGGGTAAAATATGGACGAACCCAAACGTTGGGTTAAAAATGTAATTAAAAAAATTAACCCAATGGCTGGGTATGTCCATATTTTACCCAAAATTGGGTTGAAACAACCCAGCATTTTTTAGAGTGTATATATATATATATATATATATATATATATATATATATATATATGCAAATGAGTCTTAAATATATACATGCATGCATATGTATTTGTATATACAAAATAATTGTACACTGCAAACAAACATATAATATGTAAACACAAACTTTTATTTTGGATCTGATTAATTCCAATTAATCTTTGCAGTTTCAAAACTTCCTCATTAGTCTTTTTTTTTTTTTTTTTTGTTAACCAAGCTGCCAAAATGTTTTGTATTTCCCCCTTTTTTATTACAAAATAGAGATGAATACATCAGCACTGCCTGTTAACGCAGATCAATGCCTAATTTATCATCGTCTCCTCTTTGTTCCACCCACTGGCACAGGAGAAAAAGGACAGATAATTAAAAATGATCACTGGGCTAAAAATAGAATTACCTACCAAAGGATCCTAATGTTAGGCAATTAGCTTGCCTTTAGCAAATGAGTTGTAATGTCATAGGGTTGCATTTGTAACCCCAGTTTCCTGAGAAGGAATAATTCTTCTCAGTTTCCTGTGAAGGAAACTAGAGGCTGCGTCAGGGTTACATACGTAATCTTAAAGCTGCTGTTGGCAACTCTGGCTGATTGAGTGGACTTTGGCAACATTTTGAATGTTTACAACTCTCATGCCCCTCCCCCACTATCAACGAATACTGTATGCGGCAGACATACACTAGTACTCTAGTAAGAAAGATAGAGCATAGCTGTCAACCCTCCCGTTTTTTCCGGGTTTCTCACGTATTTTAGCTCTTTTCCCGCTGTCTTCCCGTTTGAGTATTTTCCCGTAAAATATACCGTATTTTTACTCTGATTGTGTGAGACGTACGGGCTCGGACAGATTCGGCTTGAAGTCGTTTATCCTCGGATGCGGTGCCGCGCGCGCTGGCCGGAGACACACTGGCTGCGTGGCGTGTCCGTTTTTATTGCACGCTGCCTGCGTGACACGCGCGTCTCCAGAAAACGCGTGCATGCTTGAAATAGAACTGACGCCTATTTTTCACGCGACAGGCAAGCGTGTTTCTTTGCCTGGAATTTCTTTGCGTTTCCAGGCAAAAAAATAAATAAAAAATAGGAAACGATGTTTAGGCTAGCTGAATGTAATTTTGTACTCGAATACATATTAATACATTACATTTTGATGTTTGAAAGTCTAGGTTTTTACATAAATTCAGATATCAATGTAATTTAAACAAATAATAATTATTATAAATAGATTTTCAAATATATGAATAAAATATATTTTCTTTTTTTCCATTTGTTTCTTAAGCTCTTAACAACGTGATTACATGAAGAAGAAAAAAAAACTTGAAAAAAAAAATGTTCTGGGCCTATAGGAGGATATAAAGATAGTGTGTCTTCTGAGTGATGGTCCACCATCAGGCTAAATAGGCTCTTTAAAGCTACACAAAATGTGTAAATGTAATTAAAATAAACAGACAGCCCACTTCCCTATTTTGCGGATTTTGGAAGATGTGTGATAGGCTAAATGTTGAAATTGTTGTCCAAATGCTAGAGCAACACACGCTAATCCAAATGTAGATTTTTTTCCCTTTAAATGACACTGTCTCTTTCTCTCTCACACATAGGCTAGTTATGAACACCTTAGACTTTTAAGGATTGTGCTTTATTTTTAAAGTTTGTGGGTGAGAATCGTGCAAAAAAAAATCCCTTATTTTGGGGATGGATTCCGGGAAAACGTCTCAGGTTACGTCTGTAACCATAGTTCCCTGAGAAGGGAACGAGACGATGCGTCACTGTTACGCTTTTGGGAACGCCTCCAGCGTGACTGCGTCTGAAGCATCTATGTCAACTAGTCCAATAGGAAACATGACCGTCATGGGCGGATGACGTCATGACCAGGAAATGATAAAAGAGCACCCGGTGCAAACCGGCATTAGCTTCAGAAATTGCCGAAGCAAGCCGATACAGGGATGCAGGAAGTATGGCAGGGTGACGCATCGTCTCGTTCCCTTCTCAGGGAACTATGGTTACAGACGTAACCTGAGACGTTCCCTATCGAGGGAACTCGCGATGCGTCACTGTTACGCTTTTGGGAACGAGAATACCCAAATCGCCAGACTTTCAAATGCCTGAGTGTCAGCCTGTTGTCACACCACCATAAGCATTATTAAGCACATGTGAACCTGGGGCAGCCTCCAGGTCCAGGCTATAAAACCTGACAAATGTGAGAGGAGAGGACCAACCCGCCGCATCACAAACATCTTGAAGAGAGACTCCAGATAAGAGAGCTTTAGAAGCCGCCATACTCCTAGTAGAATGAGCCCTGACCGCCAAAGGGCAAGGCAGGCCAGAAGACTCATAAGCCAGAGAAATAGCCTCAACTATCCACTTGCTAACTGTCTGCTTTGAAGCAGGAAGACCCCTCTTGGGAGATCCAAAGCAGACAAATAACTGATCAGATCTCCTAAAAGCAGAAGTCCGATGCACATAATTGTCCAGTGCTCTCACTGGGCATAAAAGGTTCAATCTTTCCTGGTCCGGAGAAGAAAACGGTGGAGGACAAAAAGCCTGTAGCACAATAGGCCTCGGAATCATGGTGGGCACCTTAGGCACATAGCCTTGTTTAGGGTATAAGAATGCCTTGACCATCCCTGGTGCAAATTCAAGGCATGCAGGGGAAACCGAAAGGGCCTGAAGGTCACCGACTCTCTTAAGGGATGAAATAGCTAACAGAAACACTGTTTTAAAAGTGAGAAATTTCTCTGAAACCGAATCCAGGGGCTCAAAGATAACCCCAGATAAGCCTTCAAGAACAGTAGCCAGATCCCAAGCCGGCACCCTAGTACGAGTTGCAGGCCTCAGCCTCAGTGTGCCACGGAGGAAACGTGTAATCAAGGGGTCTCGACCGAGGGAAGTACCCCCCACTAGGGCATGGAAAGCCGCAATGGCTGCCACGTAAACCTTGAGCGTGGAAGGACATAGACCTGACGAGAAACGCTCTTGTAGAAACTCGAGAACTGTGTTGACTGAACAATTAATCGGGTCCCACTGGCGTTGGCGACACCAGGAAGTAAACACTTTCCATTTAAGTGCGTAAAGTTTCCTCGTAGCCGGAGCTCTGGAGCTTAAAATGGTCTCAGCCACTTCCGCTGACAGACCACTACTCATGAGTTGGGCCCCCTCAGAGGCCACACCCATAGTTTCCAAATCTCTGGCTGGCGGTGAAATATCGTGCCCCCTGCCTGAGACAGAAGGTCTCTCCTGATGGGCAACTCCAGGGGAGGCCTGTCGAGAAGATGAATGAGGTCCGCAAACCAAATACGACTTGGCCAGCGTGGTGCTACTAGCAATAGACTTATCCCATCCTGGCGGATTCTCTCCAGAACTCCTGGGAGCAGAGCTACAGGGGGAAAGGCATACAGACGCAGCCTCGGCCATGCCTGAACCATAGCATCCAGCCCCAGGGGGGCTGGTTGAGTGAGGGAGAACCAAAGAGGACAGTGCGTCGTGTGCTGAGACGCAAACAGATCCACTTCCGCCTGGCCATACACCCTCCAGATCTGCTCCACCACCTCGGGGTGGAGCCTCCATTCCCCCGGCCTCAGCCTCTGCCTCGACAGTGTGTCTGCTCCTACATTCTGGGCCCCTGGAATGTATACTGCCCTCAGTGAGAGCAATTTCCCTAGGGACCACAGGAGGATCTGGTGCGCCAGTTTGCACAGTGGACGCGAACGCAGACCCCCCTGTCGATTTAAATAAGAGACCACTGATGTGTTGTCTGTCCGGACAAGCACATGATGGCCCCTCAGATCTTGGAGGAAATATCTCAAAGCCTTGAAGACAGCCATCATCTCCAGGCAATTTATGTGCCAGGAGAGATGATGACTCCTCCACAGACCCTGAGCTGAACGGCCTTCCATTACCGCTCCCCAGCCGGTGAGGGAAGCATCTGTCGAGATAGCCACTCGATGGCAAAGAGCTCCCAACACCGGACCCTGGGACAGGAACCAGTGTTTCCTCCATATAATCAAGGCTTGGAGACACCGCCGCGTGATCTTGATCATACGAAGTGGGTTCCCCCTCGGGGAGAACCCTCTGGTCCTGAGCCACCACTGCAGAGGTCTCATATACAACAGGCCAAAAGGTATCACGTTGGACGCTGCTGCCAAGAGACCTAACAGTCTCTCGAACTGTTTCACAGTGCGTGACTGGCCTAGCTTTAGCTCCTTTGTGGCGGAAAGGATAGCAGCTACACGAGCGGGCGACAGCGTGGCTCGCATCGTGACTGAATCCCATACCACACCAAGAAAAGTGGTTCTCTGTACTGGAGAAAGCACACTCTTCTTGGCGTTGAGCCTCAACCCCAATTTCTGCATATGTGCGAGAACGACACCTCGGTGCCGAACCGCTAACTGTTCTGACTCTGCTAGAATCAGCCAGTCGTCTATGTAGTTCAGAATGCGTATGCCCTGCAGCCTGAGCGGGGCCAGAGCTGCATCTACGCACTTCGTGAACGTGCGGGGTGATAAAGCCAGACCGAATGGAAGTACCCGATATTGGTATTCTTTGCCCCCGAAAGAAAACCTCAGGAACCTCCTGTGCTGAGGGAGGATGGAGATATGGAAGTACGCATCTTTCAAATCTATCGTGACGAACCAGTCCTCGGATCTGATTTGAGTCACAATCTGCTTGAGTGTCAGCATCTTGAACTTGAGTTTCTGAACTGAACGATTCAATAGACGAAGATCTAAAATGGGACGCAACCCTCCATCCTTTTTTGGAACAATGAAATAGCGGCTGTAAAAACCCGATTCCCTGTCGGGTGGATACACCTGCTCTATAGCTTCTTTCGCTAATAAAGCCTTCACTTCTTGCTCCATCACCAGAGCCTGCTCGGGGTGTACCAACGTGGGCAGCACCCCGTTGAAACGTGGAGGACGAGAACCGAACTGGATTCTGTATCCTCCCTCTATCATCTGCAGGACCCAACGAGAAATATTTGGCAGATTCCTCCATTCTGTCAGAAATTCTACTAGGGGAACCAGCCTCTCGAGGCTGGCCTCTGATGTATTTAAAACACCCAGCCCGGGGGCCTGGAACATAACGGCAGAAACCAACCGGACTGACTGTTTTTGAACCCCCCTCAGAAGGTTCCCGTCCGACGCAACGTCGAGTCGACGTTGCGCCAGACGTTCTCTGGCGACCACTGCGCCCCGAAGCACCAAGGGTGGCGGGGTGGGCAGAATTGTCCCCTGAGGACCCCGAAATGAACCGGGCACCGTATACTGAGGTGTACACCGGTTCACTTCGGTTGGGGCAGTCCTCACTGGTCTGACACCCGTGGCGTCAGGACCTTTTCTTTTGCGCCGAAGCCTTCTTAGCCTGAAGAACGGTCCTCAGATCCGGCTTCGACTTCGAAGGCTTTGGCTGAGAGTGTTTCGTCTGCCTCCAGTGTTTTTGTGGAGGTGCACGAGACGCAACACTCTCTTTTTGTTGCGCACGATATGATGAGCTTGACGGCTGGGGCTGCTCACGCCCAGCAGCCCCAGGGGGTTGGACACGGCGAGGGAGAAATTTTTTAAATGCCTCTGACTGTTTTTTAGCTTCCTGAAATCTCTCGACGACCTCATCAACAGCGTCGCCGAAGAGACCATCAGGATTAACCGGGGCATCTAAAAGAAAGGAACGATCTCGGTCCTTTAAATCAGTCAAATTCAACCACAGATGTCTCTCAGTGGCCACCAGGGCTGCCATAGACCGCCCAATTGCTCTAGCGGTCTCCTTAGTAGCCCTGAGAGACAAATCTGTGGCCCGACGAAGTTCTCTAATTTCATCGGGTCCAACTCCCTCACTTTTATCCAAATCCCCCAGCAGCTCAGCCTGGTATGCCTGTAATTTAGCCATAGAATGGAGGCATGCACCAGCCTGACCTGCTGCCGTATAAGCTTTGCCCACTAACGTAGATGTTGTTTTTAATGGTTTAGTGGGTAAAGCTGAGGCCTTCAGAGACGATACCGAACCGGGTGACAGATAGCTCGCGAGCGTCTGTTCAGCCCGGGGCATCGCCTCATAGCCGTACTCTTTCAGCCCCCTTATACCCGAATAAATATGAACTTGAGGGCTGAAAACACGTGCAGAGTACGGCTTATTCCATGTTCTTGATATCTCATTATGTAAATCGGGAAAGAATGGAAGGCCTCGTGGTGGAAGTGAAACACTAGATGAAAGAAAACGCTCGTCGAGTTTGCTTTTAGGACGCGCGTCCTCTCTTACAGCTGGCCAATCAATATGTAATTTTTCAACCGCTCTAGTAATCACTTCCACCAACTCATCATATGCGGGAGAAACAGATGGCGAGTCTTTTTCTCCCGTGTGTGTGCTTAAACTGTCGATGCTCAGTACATCTACCTCCTCGGAGCTAGAGCACTGAAGCATCGGGCTCTCTCCCCGGGCAGAAGGAACCGCAGCGCGGGCTTCTGACACCGGAGCGAGAGCACTGGATCGTTCAGAAAAGGAAGGCGATAAGGCCACAGGACCCGTCTCCAACCCCTCTGAAAGATCCTTTTGCGATCCCCAGGAATGCATTCTCCGCGCTGCCTCGGCAGACGCGGGTCCTGCACCCTGAGGATTGCGAGCCTGGCCGCTCTCATCAAACAGCGCCAGGCGGGAGCGAAGCATGCGGAGCGAGAGATTCTCGCAGTGTTGGCAGTCAGCCTCCTCGAAGGCTGACACCGCATGCTCCACTCCCAAACAAATGACACAAAGCTCGTGAGTATCCCCACCCGTTAAATAGCGCGGGCAGGGAGAAGCACAAAGCCTGAACATTTGTTTCGCCATAATTCCGTCTCCAATAATAATCACAGACAACAGTAAATAAGACAGACAGAGACACAGATCGCTTGCTGAGGCAATAGAAGCTAATGCCGGTTTGCACCGGGTGCTCTTTTATCATTTCCTGGTCATGACGTCATCCGCCCATGACGGTCATGTTTCCTATTGGACTAGTTGACATAGATGCTTCAGACGCAGTCACGCTGGAGGCGTTCCCAAAAGCGTAACAGTGACGCATCGCGAGTTCCCTCGATAGGGAACTCCCTTATTTTCAATGTTCAATGTTGACAGCTATGAGATAGAGTAGCATTGATTCTTCCAAAAAGTCTAACTTTATCCCTTCATCTTATCAACCTAATGTTACGTTCACACGGATTTCAGTGCAAACAAAGCTAACGAACCTGCCCACAAAGTGCTAACGTTAGCTATCCATACCAACACATTTGAGCAAACATGCTTTGATTACTAACATAACACTAAGAAATAAAGTAACTGGTTGATAAAGCACAATTACCTGTCGAGAAGAAATGTTGCAAGCTCTGCATCCAGCTTAAACCCAAATAAATCACGTAATTCTCTCCATTGTTTAAATGCCGTTCCGATGTGTTATCCTGGTTTTATTACCGGCACGGTCGATTTCTTTCTGTACTTTTTTTTTTTTCAGCAGGTGTTCTCTTTTCCTGTGTGGTTTTTGACCTCCTTGCTCTTGAGGTTAAGCGAGGAATTGGAAACTTTTCCACCATCACTCTTCGCTAATGCGCGAACTTCAGGCGTGTGCATGTGATTGACGTGTGCATGCACGACTTGTGATTGACAGTCATATCTCACACTCCCCTGCGCTGATTCGACACAATGAACCGGGAGCAGGGGATTTTTGCAAAACAAATAACACGCTCCAGGTGGAGTTAGAAGCTCGTTTTTTTTTGGGGTTTTTTTCTAAAACCACTTTATTTATGTTGTTCTGTCGGAATATAGTGTCGTATTCGCTGAATATGATCAAAAAAAAGTTGCCGACCGCAGCTTTAAGACAATCCCTTTCAAGTGAACTCGACACTGCGTCAGATGCTGACACTACTGGAACATAATACCCACTATGCCAAGGTGACCAATACCTGCCCCTAAGCTGTCCATGTCACCAAGCACAATCTTGTCAGTCAAAGCACTGAAGAACTTGATGGGCCTCAACCCAGAGTTTGATATAAGCCTCAACACCCAATTAGGAAGCTTCCTGTGAGACCATAGCCTTGCTCCCTAGAAAAGCTTTGTTCATAGTCACTAGGGTAAAAGCCCCAAAGCTCCCATGCTTAACTGCCACACTGACCTGATAAGGAAACTCCTGCCTCAAAGCCATTCCCAGCCACTGGCTGCTGGACAGGCAACAGCCTAGAGCCCCTTAGAGCAGAGCTATTAGTGTATCAATAAAATGTGATCTAAATGCTTTAGGCATCATAAAAACATTCTCCCTTTTTCCTTTGTTCAAACTTGATCACTGGCCCAACTAAAGTGTCGCAAAACAACTTAAAAGGCTGTTGTCAAACTCTCAACACACACATGCACAAACCTGCATTACCACACCAGCACTCACAGATACACGCACTTGTGCGCTCATGTGAGGGCCTTAATATGCTGAAGAGGGTGACAGATGAGAGTGGATCAGTAACCATAATACAGATCACCTCTGGTCTGCCAAAATGCCCTGCTCTGACTAGGGATGGGTACCGAAACCCGGTATTAAACGGGCCCCGGTGCTGAATTTTGAAAGACCGCTGTATCGATAAGCTCGGACGTTATCGGTTCTGCTGTCGGTACTGGAGAAATAATTTATCATTCCTATAAATACGTTATCTTGAACATGTTTATATCGCCAGCCTTTTCTATATATAAACTATTTTTTAATTAAACCATTTGTCTTTGATGCAAATTTGAAATTCGCAGTTCAGCAGAGAGAGAGAGAGAGAAGAGAGAGAGCGATCTCTCACGCAAAGACAGCACGCGCAACACGACAGCCCTGCTTAATGAGTGACAATGAGGACAGAACTAAACATTCAGCGTGGTTACACTTTAGATGTGGGATATTATTCTAATATATTTTGTTTTTCGGCTTCCAAAGATTATAAAAAGAAGATATTTGAGATAAAACCGTTAAAAAACAAGACGCATGATCTGTCCAGCTTAACTTCCTTTACTTCACAGCACTGCGGAGCGCTGTACCCAAACGTACCGTCAGAATCAGCACGATCGGCGATTGTTGCAAAATGCTGTCTTCTACTGTTGCAAGATAAAAAAAATGGCTATTAAAAACACAAAAGCTCCGAAACGGACTGCAACGAGACAAGGAAAGTAGCCTATACTTTGGGCTTCGTGTGTCCTCCTTAACTATCAAATATACATACAAATGTCAAAATGACCAGCTCTGAGATTCGCTTAAACACAGTTTATTCACTTAAACACAATTATGTCTTAAATGGACGTAAATAATAGGGAGAAATTGATGGTGCTTCAGTTACCGGTTACCGATTAGATTTGCTCTCGGTCTTAAAGGGGCAGCAGTCTAATAGCCTAAACCTGCTGACGATTCAGCCATTAATGCAAATCAAACAACAAAAGGCAGAAAAAATCACTCACAGCTTTTGAATAAGTAACTTTAGATTTAATAAGCATTAATCTATCTATGATAAACTATACAGTGCTATTTTATATTTGATTACTAAATTAGGTTTCTTTTCAGACAGAAACAATTACCTGAAAAGATATGTTAGTACACCTTCCTGAAATTAAAGCACTTTTGTATATAATTTGTATCTTTGATTGATTTTATTCTTGTGTTTTTACTTGTTTTTTTTTTTCTTATGTGTCCTTTTTGTATATAAAACAAAAAAGCCTGCACATTGCTGCATAACAAAAATATATTTTTCTTCGTTTTGCTTTTTCTATTTTACATTTCAAAATATAGAGTTTAATTATGTTCTTAATTCTTTAAAAAAACAAAACAAAAAAAAACACCAAAAAGAACCGATAAGAATACCGTTAAAGTACCGGATCGATAAGCGGTATCGGTAAGAGTAGTAATACCGATAAAACCTTAACGATACCCATCCCTAGCTCTGACCTTCAACTAGCCTGGGAATGGGCATAAACTCACAAGAGACCATAGCCCTGGTTTAATCTGATGAACTGGGGAGGGTGACATATGAGAGTGGGCTGCTTCCTTGGTCCACCTCAACTTTGTCATCTGTCAGGATTTACATTGAAACTGACTATACTAGAATGAGCGGGCCAGAGCGTGTTAAGGGTTTTCTGTTAGAACGGTGTCGTTGTCACGGTGTGAGATGGTGGAGTGCAGGAGTGCAGGCAGAAGGAATAGGAGGAGTCCAGATGAACGTGAAGATACTGATTTTAATCAAAATACAGGTAGGAGGACAGGGAAACTCCGGGTAACATACAACATCGACCGACAAGGACTGAATAAAACAGAGGGAACTAAATACACAGCTGAATCAAACATAACGAGGTGAAGACAGGTGAAACAGATGAACAGGACGCTGAATGGGAGGCTGATGAGGGAGTGAGTTCAGGTGTGCAGACGAAAGGATTCTGGGAAGTGTAGTGCTGATGACGCAGACAGGATGGTGCAGACGAAGACTGTGACAGAACTCCCCCCTCCCGGGAGGCGTGACCTCACGCCGCAGAACAGAGGAAGGAGGGGGGACGAACTGGGGGCTGAGCGGGGCGTGGCCAGGGCGGAGCAGGCTGAGGGCGTGGCCAGGGCGGAGCAGACTGAGGGCGTGGCCAGGGCGGAGCAGGCTGAGGGCGTCCCCAGGGCAAATCAGGCTGAGGGCGAGACCAGGGCGGAGCAGGCTGAGGGCGAAACCAGGGCGGAGCATGATGAGGGCGAGACCAGGGCGGAGCAGCTGGAGGGAGGACCCCTGGTGGAGCCGATGGTAGTGGGGCTGACAACACCAGGGGGCCGACTGACAGGGGCGGAGCGGATGGGAGAGGAGACCAGGGTGCAGCTGAGGGACCGACGACATGTGGTGCTGATGAGGGACTGAGGGAACATGGTGATACCGTAGGCTCTGGTGACTGAAGTGATGACAGGGGCACCGAGGGACACAGTGAGGTCAGAGGGCGTGAGGGCTGACGGGTGACTGGAGGGAGTGAGGAGTCCGACAGAACCGGGGGGGTGACATGACGGGGCGGAGCCAGAGGAATGAAGTCCAAAGGTGAAGGGAGGACGACGAGGGAGCGAAGGGAGTCCGGAGGGTCGAGGGAGCCTGGCCGAGCTGGTGGACTGAGGGGCCATGGAGGAGCTGAGGGAGGTAGGAGCCACGGGGGAGCCAATGGGACCGGGGGCCGAGGAAGTGTCCAAATGGGGGAGGTGTGAGGCGAAGGCCAGGGATACACGGACCAGGCTGGCTTCGGGTGGCTGAAGGGCAGGAGAGCAGAGGGAGAACGGATGAGAGGAGGCGGGAGAGGGAGGCTGGGCGGGATCCTGGTCTCTGGTGCCGGCTGGACGGTCTCTGGCGTTGGCTGGACGGTCTCTGGCGCTGGCTGGACGGAACCAGCAGTGAAGAGCATACAGTCTCTGGAGGGCTGGACGGAACCAGCAGTGAAGAGCATACAGTCTCTGGAGGGCTGGACGGAACCAGCAGTGAAGAGCATACAGTCTCTGGAGGGCTGGACGGAACCAGCTGTGAAGAGCATACAGTCTCTGGAGAACTGGACGGAACCAGCAGTGAAGAGCATACAGTCTCTGGAGAGCTGGGCGGAACCAGCGGGGAAGAGCATTCAATCTCTGGAGAGCTGGACGGAACCAGCGGCGAAGAGCATTCAATCTCTGGAGAGCTGGACGGAACCAGCGGTGAAGAGCATTCAATCTCTGGAGAGCTGGACGGAACCAGCGGTGAAGAGCACTGGAGCGATGGAGTGGGGCTGGTGACGTCATACATGGTAAAGGGAGATCCACATGACACCAGCACCCACTCCACATAGGCCACAAAGTCCCCTCGAGGCCCGTCTCCGGGCAGGCGTGCCTGGGTTTCAGCGTTTAGGCCTGCCCGGAAGAACACACAGAGGCTTGTGTCATCATAGTGAACATGAGGTACCAAGTCCAAATACCTCTGTGTGTGGGCCTCGAGGGATTGATCCTCCTGCTCCAGGAGGAGTAGTTGTACGGCTGCTAAATCCATGTTTGGAGGTCGGTCGATCTGTCACGGTGTGAGATGGTGGAGTGCAGGAGTGCAGGCAGAAGGAATAGGAGGAGTCCGTGAACGTGAAGATACTGATTTTAATCAAAATACAGGTAGGAGGACAGGGAAACTCCGGGTAACATACAACATCGACCGACAAGGACTGAATAAAACAGAGGGAACTAAATACACAGCTGAATCAAACATAACGAGGTGAAGACAGGTGAAACAGATGAACAGGACGCTGAATGGGAGGCTGATGAGGGAGTGAGTTCAGGTGTGCAGACGAAAGGATTCTGGGAAGTGTAGTGCTGATGACGCAGACAGGATGGTGCAGACGAAGACTGTGACAGTCGTCATGTAAGCGGGCCTAAGTTAATACCTAATGATCTTTGCAACGGAAGTGAATCAATCTAAACTAACTTTAACTGGACAATTATTCTAGAGCTGCTGTGAATATCCTTTAATATCCTATCTCTAAAGCTGCTTTTAAACAATAGATATTGTTAATAGCGCTATATACATTAAGTTGACTTGACTTATATGTCATGAGTGAACAGTTGAAAAGGAAACCGGATATTTGTATTTTTTTTCCAGTCCGTGCAGTCGGTTTTAAAGTGACAGCACACACCTAACATTCTTACTGTTGTCTGTGTTAATCAGACAGCAAACGGGAATCATTGCAGTCAGCTTTCTTTTAAGACAGAAATTAAACCAATGTTCAGTGATGTATAACATTTGAAAACCCTAGGGACAGGCAGAAATTGAACAGCGTGAGAATAATTAGAACACTAGGAAAGGCCACAATGAAGATGAGTCAGGAAGTGTTGACAAACCAGTGTCGCTTGCTGTATCTATGATCATCCCCATATTCTCATTTACTGTTCCCGACATTAATCCACTAATATAGTTCACTGAATAAAAGAATGAAATGAGTGTGTTAATTTGGACACTGTGTGTTGCGGAAGTGCTGCAGACACCATCTTCTTAGATATAGGTGGGAATTCATTCAGTGCAATGCTCACAGGGCACGGTGATCTTCTAGCGGCTTGTTGTTCAGTGTACATCAGTTGTACACTGTTTATTGAGGAGCATTATGAGACTGAATAATGTCCATTATGGTTATGGTCACCACTGAAACCTTGCATTACACAAGAGCGTAGTGGGCGATTTCGGACAGTCATTTTTTCCACCTCACACCACATGAAAAGCTCCTTTTAAGTGACATGTAAAGTACGTGTCCACCAAGAGCAAACACAAATAGGTAAAAATACTACTGAAGCAAAGTTCATCAAGATAAAATTTAATTTATGGCTTGACAATTTTTTGTCTAAAAGTCAATATTTTTATATAAAGTTCACAGGTTATTTTGAACAATAAAGGTTAGCTTGAAACAGGTTCTAAGTGGTTGCTGAGATGTTTCAAGTAGTTTCTAAGCAGATAATAATGCTCAAAGTGATAACTAAAGCATTGCAAGGTGAAGGATAGATAATGTAGGCCGTGTCCAGCCGTTTGGTTCATGTCGGGGTCCTGATCAGCCTGTCAGGGTTTATTTAGCTAACAAAATTGTCTGGATGTGCATTATCCCACTTATTTCGTGGCTACTTGCACCATAAAAATATACACTCTAAAAAATGCTGGGTTGTTTTAACCCAATTTTGGGTCAAATATGGACAAACCCAAAATGTTGGGTTAAAAATGTAATGTAGAAATTTAACCCAACGGCTGGGTTAGTCCATATTTGACCCAAAGTTGGGTTAAAACAACCCAGCATTTTTTAGAGTGTAATTAGACATAGGGCTGAACGATTATGGAAAAAAATCTAATTGCGATTTTGTACAGTAGGGATGGGAATCTTTAGGCAGCTCATGATCCGATCTACTTTTTTTAAATTAATTAATCTTAATAACACTTAAAATGTATTTAATTACATGTGTAAAAAATCATACTTTAAAAAATAATTATATATTTTTTTTTAATTAAACCAATGTTAAGAATTTTAAATAGGCTTTTTAAAATAAGATATCTTCAAAATATAAAAGCTAGTAAATAAAGAGAAACAAAAAAAAGCATTACAAACAATAAAGAAAGAGTGGTCTCAGTATTTAAAAGTAGGCTGTCTGAATGTTTATCAGTCAAGAGCTGGAGTGATTTCCCCCTCAGTTTAGATATGATAAGCTGCATTCACACTAATGCACATATCTCTTTTGAAATTGTAAATGTGGTTTGTCCTGTTGGTTTAAGAACTGACCGTGTTTACATTAATTTCGCGTCATAAAAGCATTTTGACATGCACGTTTATGTAAATTTAACCAATGAGTCGCTCACGACCGCATGCACGAGCGCTCTTCAGCGTGCGTTAGTATTTTAAAATGAAAGCAGCCTTCTCAGTGATTTTCATAGTTTTAATATATAACGTCAAGCAAAGTGCATTCCAAAAGACATAAATAATGCCTTTCTGAAGCATTTGTAAGGAAAATTCCCGCGGGAGAAAACGCGCACTGCAAGAGTATAACATCAAGCAAAGCTATGGTCTCTTGTGAGTTTATGCCCATTCCCAGCGGCAAAACGGTGCAATGAAGCCCGCGAACCCCGAACTTTATGAAATAACGTTACTATGTTCTTTGAGCGGTGTTGTGTGTGTGTGTGTGTGTGTGAGAGAGAGAGAGAGAGAGAGAGAGAGAGAGAGAGAGAGAGAGAGAGAGAATAGAAGCAAGGAGAACACGGTTCGTTTCTGAAGCACGCGCAGCGTCATCACGCATCTTTGTTTAAAAGCTCAGACTCGATTCTGAAATTCTCTGAATAGATCCAGGATTGTTGGGGAGAGAATAAATAACACAATATTACATACATTAAAAATAAACTAATCTTTTCTGAACGCCAGACCGCGTAGAGTGGCAAGTTGATGCTTGATCTTGCAGACTGCTCCCGCGTGTTGCGTGACCAGTGTAATCGCAGCTCTTGCGATTACAAAATCGCGTTTCATCATATCGCAATTTTATCGCAAATGCAATTAATCGTTCAGCCCTAATTAGACATAAAATATTGATTGGACTTGAAATATTATTGTGGCAAGCAAGGCAGTGCCGAGAGCTGTGGAAACGAGGCCTGTGGCACGAGTGCTGGGCATCCAGGCCCTGACCACGAGGGGACAAACACAAAGACCAACGCGTTCTCATCCCAAAGCGCCATATAGGACGCTTTTGCAAAAGCGTAAATATCCAACGCACATGGCACCCTTTAACGTCTAATGAGACGCTTCGGTTAATGGTTAAGTTTAGGTATGGTGTGGGGTAAGGGTTAGACCACTAGGGGGCGCCATCTGCCCAAATATATCTGCGTCTCATTTCACGTTAAAGGGTGCCATGTGCGTTGGATATTTACGCTTTTGCAAAAGCGTCCGATATGGCGCTTTGGGATGAGAACGGGCTCCAAAGACACATTTTTGGTTAGAAAAATTTTTTGGTTATCTTTCCCTCACAAGCATAAACAAGGTTCTTTGGTGACATTGTTGATTTTGTGGTCTAAAAACAAAATGACAGAGCTGCCAATGAAACACGTTGAAGGCTGTTGCTCTTGCTCTGGTTTATGTGTGCATGAGCTCTTCCAAGAGAATTGCCCATACAAGTATTTCTGCCTGTAATGACATCATACAGGGCCATACTTGGAAAAAAAAGTTCTGAAAATTACACAGATCTTTAGTGTATTTAGCACAGAAATACTCCGTCATACATCCAACACATTTTTTGAAAGTTTAGATTGAGAATTCAACTCTTTAACAGTGTAAACAAGTCAGATTGCACACAATAGCATTAGGCATCCCCTTTAAACTTTATTTGGAGTACTTTACAGCAGAATACACATTTATTAATACGTAATAATCCTACAATGTGTTTTAATATCACTATTAGTAAGTATAGTATAATCTCTGTAATATGAGTCTTCAAAGTTGCAGTGTGTGTTTTTTTTTTGTTTTGTTTTTTGTGTTTGTTTTTTTTTTTTAGCGGGATCTAGCGGCTCAGCCCACTGCTTACCCCTCCCTTTTGAGGAAGCTACGGTGGCTTAAACAAGAACCACATGAAATTATGCAACTATATATTTTTTCTAACAGGGTAGTAAAAGTTTAGCTGGCTAATACACCAGTAACAGCTAATATGAGCTGTTACTGTGGCTGAGCTGGTTAAAGTGTAAAGCCTTGTATAAACTTGACGCGTCCGCATGAGCCCAAAGGTGTGCGTGGCAAAAATAACAAGATTGTAACAGCACGCACGCCTCTGCATCCCCTAGACACCATTTACTACACGCAATGGGCTTTTTACCTCTGATTTTGAAAACTTTTCTTTTTTTACATTGGCCACCGTAGGAGTTAAAACGAAATCTTAATTGAGATTAACAGAAACTAATATTCACTGGATGGTCATATACCTTTTCACCGCTAGATGGGGGTAAAAATCACACAGTGTAGCTTTAATTGATACTCAAAATTATTACATATTGCACCTTTAAATGCAGGATAATGTGTACCTAAAGTACACTTGTAATAGTTCAATTTTAGCACATTCAAATATTTTTAAGTATATCTTTAGTTAAATCTCAACACTATTTATGGATAAGTAAAGTGCATTAAGTGCAAAATTACCAATTATACCAGTGCAGTCTCATCGCAAGACGTCATATAACTGACGTCTTGGGACGTCTTTTGACCATATGTCAACATCCGCCGTTTACCCTTTAACGTCGGTTAGATGACGTTATCAGATCCTAACCCTACCCCAGACCTAAACCTACCCCTAAACCTACCCTGTCACCTAACTGACGTTAAAGGTAAATCGTCAGTTGTACACGTCCCAGGATCGTCATGTAACCGACGTTAAAGGGTACACTAAAACGGTGGTGTTAGTTATACCAAGTATACCAATTAAATATCCCAAAAATACAATTTCAGGGTATTTATGTTAAGTACATAAATATGTAAATGTATTTGTAGTATACTTAGCATCAAATTAGTGTATTTAAAATATAATTTTGGTATAATTATTTTTGACTAGGGTGTAAATTGTACTTAATACTATAGCAACAGTTTTTGTCCAAAACACTACTTACTCTACAACACAGTTGCAAGAAATATACAGTATGTACAATACATGGACTGAACCAACACCCTAATGTAGATCCTTATAATATATTGAGTCCAAAATGAAAGAGCGTCATGGATGGATCATGGATGTTTCCACATCAATTAGGAGGAAAAGTGAAGGGTTCTCCATAGTTCTTATTTAAGTTTTATTCAATGATTGACATCATAAATGTTTATTGCCCTTGTGCCATACAATCAGAGGCAATTAAACTAATGTTAAAATGTTAGGATGAATGTTGAAGTATTGTTGCGTCTAATATTTGTGAATAAAGATTTTAAATAACTTTTTATTATATTCTCTGTATTTGGAGCTTAACTCAAATATAGTATAAAACATTTTGATACATTTTGCTTCAGTGTATCAGTAAAACTCAAGCAAACAGTATTTTGCCACAAAATGTGTAACTTAGTTGAAGCTCAACAAATCAGACAAGATGCAAATGGACAGGCTATGTGTTTATGACATGTCCTCATCCTTGAAAACCTTAAACAAATCTATGCAAGGTAAAAAAATAATAATAAAAAAATAAACTATTTGTTTTAAAATGATATGTGTACTTACTGTACATCTGTATGATACAAACACATTTTGATAATGTTGGATTGCCATGTCCAGAGAAAAATCTAGGTCCAGAAGCAAAACCAATTAGGCCACAGCTCTGACATAGATCAACAGATGCAGAATCTCCATAACTGCTGTCTGTTACTGATGTAAGAGGGGATAAGATTCCAAAGTTGTTTTTTTCTTCAAGCATGATTCAGTGAAGCTCAATTAAAATCCTGTGACATGTTTATTCCTTGTCATTGCATGTTTCTTTGAACTCAGTTCTTCAAAGACATTTATAGATACATGCATTTATAGAGAATTTTAAGGCATGCTGATTTAACCATCGGCCTATATGTTTTATGCCATCAATTGAGGCAAAGCATTGAAGCAGCATCAATTCTGTCAAGCTGTGGGTTAAAGTCATAAGTCTGACTAAATAGCACACAGGATGTGATTATGCTTCACTTTAGGGATTTGGACTCAGCTAAGCAGTTATACGTTTGGCCATCATGTCAATCATTTCTCAGTTCAGGTGGCACTCAAATTACCATTATCTGGGACTCACACAATCGTATCGACCTGCAATCATTCAAGCAGGAGCTTGTCAAAATGATGCTATTCTTTTAACACCTGTTCTATCAGAATTTACATTTTTCAAGTATCCATCTTGAAATTACATGCCAGTCAATGCCCAAGTATATTGAGGAAATGGAAAGGACCTCAAGTGTTTTGTGCGAGGGAGAAAAAAAACATGATTAATATGTCAAATCAAGTTTTTATCCCATCTAAACCTTTCCATGCCCATAACACAAGAGGTATTGGACAGAATATGCAGGATGTAATGCTCAAGAAAACTAAGAATAAAGAGGTTTTGAAAGCTGGCTTTATTGCGGAGCTGCGAAGGCTTGGCTTTAGCTCCCGGCAGATCGTGTTCAAGACGTTTGACAAAAATCAATAAATGAAAATGAGATTTTGGATTGCACAACACTGAATTGCCTATGCATAACATTCAAAAGCATCAAGGTGAGGCGGAACTTCAGATATATTTAGTTTGGACAATGTTTTTAATGACAGATTCAGCATAGCTCAAAATGTCAAACACATTCTTCTGTGAGCAGAAAGTAGGACAGTCCTAATGATGCCCATAGTTTTTTTTTTTTAACAAATAATATAATACATTCACAATATATTGGCATTATGTTGAGAAAGTTTGGTATGAATCGTATGCCTTTGGAACAGTAGTTAGTCGAGTTTGATGAGAACAATATGGGCCCTATTTTAACGATCTAAAACGCAAGTGTCAAAGCGCAAAGAGCAAGTAACTTGTGTGGGCGGATCCCGTCGCTGTTGCTATTTAACCGGCGGGATAAATGCCTCTTGCGCCTGGCGCAAATCTAAAAGGGGTTGGTCTGGAGTAGCTTCATTATTCATAGGTGTGGTTTGGGCGTAACGGGAAACAAACCAATAAGAGCGTCATATCACATTCCCTTTAAAAGCGTGATGAACGAGGTGTGCTTGTTCCGTGGCGCAATACTATTATAACGGTGCATTTACCAGGCGCGCTTCAGAATCAGTTCACAGCTGAGGAGATCAATGTTCTGGTCAGGGCCATAAAAGAAAGAGAAGTGACATTGGGGATGAGACAAACCCACCCAAATTAGCTTCGGTTAAACATGCCAACGTAACGCATTCTCACCCCAAGGCGTCACCTTTGACCATGCTTCAATATTTGACGTTTTAGGTGCCCTTTAGCGTCACTTACATGACGCGATCCTACGGCGTCATCTAACTGACGCTAAAGGAAAGCGTCAGTTAAAGGACGTGGTTAGGTTTAGGTGTGGGGTGGGGGTAGGGTACACGCGATCCTAGGGCGTCATCTAACTGACGCTAAAGGGCGCCTAAAGGGTCAGATATTGAAGCATGTCCAAATTCTAGTCAGTTAAGTGACGCCTTGGGGGTGAGAATGGGCTGAACATGCATATGATAATTTGGGTAAATGTGTAAGCTTTATGCCCATTTTTCCCATTGTCATGAACACAACAATAATTTCCCTCATGTTTATATATTTTTCCGGTAACACTTTAGAATACGGTTCCTTCGTTAATGAATAATTATTATTAACTAACAAGAAACTCTGATTAACGAACTAGTAAGTAATAGCGCACAGACGAAAGTGGTCGTTCACTATTAACTAATCAATAACTACTATTTTTTTAATACTTCCCAGAGAACTACTGAAAAAGTTTATTAACAATCTAGTAACTACTATTAACTAAAAAAAAACCTCTTATTAACGAATTAGTAAGTAATAGCTCACAGATGAAAGTGTTACTGTCATGGTTCTGTCACTTTTGTTACTAGTTCTGTGTGATGACAGAGCTGTGACATTACCTGTCTGTCTTGTGTTTATGTTAGTCTAGTTTCATGTGAGCACATGGCTGCTGATTATTCCTGTGCCATGTGCTTTGTCTAATTGTTAGCTCCTCCCTTCTTGTTATCTGTTTAGTATTAACATTCCTCACCTGTTGTCTCATTACCCTCCTGTGTGTGTTTCCTTTATAGCCTCCTTTGTGTTTCAGTCCAGTGCTGGTTCGTTTGTCTAAGTCATGTTTCTGATTCCTAGTGGTTTTCCTTGTTAGTATTTGTTCTGGTTTTCCCCGTTAGTATTTGTTCTGGTTTTCCCCCACGTGGGAGTTTTGTTTGTACTTTGTATTTTGTTTGTTTGGTTAATTAAAACTGCACCTTTGTTTTCCTGCAATTGAGTCCTCACTTATGTTTCCTGACTATTCTGTGACAGTTACTAGATACTTTTGTGGGAATTACTAATTATTTGGATTCGTATTATAAAGTGAAGATCATTGGAACTAACTAGTAATGACTCAAGTGCACACTCTGTGTTATGGCCAAGCATGCACGCTTAAAATAGCATCTGAATGTACGCGCAACGGGCCACTGATTTTAAACCGGGTTTTCTCTTGTCAGTGGCGCAATTGTTTTCTGGAACTGCAAAATAGCACCAGGGATTGTTTGCGCCGACACACGCCTCCTTTTTGCGCCGACCCGCCCGGGGAGCGCAAGTTCATTTCCTAGTTTACCGACGTACGTCTGTGGAGGGAAAAAGCCCACTTTGCGCGAGTGCAAAATAGGAATGATAAATGCGTCAGTGAATAAAGTCATTTGCGCCGGGTGCAAGATAGAGCCCCATATGTACCGAGTTTGGTGACTCTTGGTAAAATTAAACCCCTCCTCTGCGCCCATTTCAAAGGCTTTGCCCATGTCTACTGGCTGACATCTCTGATGTCATTGTTCAGTTCCAGTTGTGCTGCCCGTGCAGCAGGGCAACTGGGTGACTGTGAGACGGCATAGTTGCAGGACAAAACAGAGCTGTTCCATTCCGATTAGAACATCAAACAGGTTCTCCTCACTCAGTGAGAATTCTGTTAAATGTGCCCTATTACAGTACATCGAATGTAAAAATAGAGACACCAGCCACCATAGTCACATGTTTGCCGGGAGCCAGAGCGCTTGATATCAAAGCAAATTTAAAAGTGCTGGCTAACGCTAATCATAAATTCTTCAAAATATGTCATTATGTCGACACTAACAATGTCCGACTTTGCCAGGAGGACATCAATAAAATCAAGATTAAAGAGGTGTGTGAACTTGCAAGTACTATGTCAGACACTTGTAATTGTGAAATAGTCAGACCGCTTGTCTGGCACCAACAACCACGCTCAAAATTCCTTAAATCACCTTTTTTTTCCCATTCTGACATTCAGTTTGAAATTCAGGAGATTGCCTTGACCAGGACAACACCCCTAAATGCATTGAAGCAACTGCCATCTGATTGGTTGATTATATAATTGCATTTATGAGAAATTGAACTGGTGTTCCTATAATCCTTTCTGTTTACGAATCTTTGTAAAACAATTGTAAAAAACTGTAAGAATGTAGGGTACATTTTAATTTAAAGTTGACTATATAATGTCCAAAAACATATAATTGAGTTTTGCATTAATTCATGCATTGACTTTGCAGATTCATATAAATGCTGCTTATTGCTCTGCAATTCCTTTTAGAGAATCCCTTTACTTTGTTGCCGAGGATATAACCCAGGGGATTCCTTTACATGAAGTATCTGACCTTTAAGATACTGCTAGTGTTAACAATAGCCATTCTAATTTAAACAAAATGGTGAACAACACAGTCAACAGGGCTACATAAAGGGCAGAGTGAAACAATGGGTTATACTTGGAGGAGGTAAAGACTTCAATTTAGAGAGTAGCATCCCCTCACACTGCTTACAGCACACCTGTCCATTTGCAAAGTTTCCCATAACTAATGAATGGCAGACCTGAATTTCCACTCATTCAGAATATTAAGGTGTTTTCAACACCCTGGAGTAATGCAAATTCATAATGTTACTATGAGTTATAATTATTATTAATTATACTGTATAATAATTTAGGTTCAGGTTATCCATTTTTTTAATGGAAATATTCCATTAAATGTACATTTACAATGCGGAAAATAATGATTAAAAAAAGCACTCAGTGGTACCTACATTTCTTTTCCCAATTGAATGCTCTCTTAAACAAGAACCCGCAGACTTAACAAAATAAGGTCAATTAAAGGGATTGGATCTTACGAGATCTCATGGGATCTTAAACTGTCATATGCCTCAAATTCGAATGTCCTTATTACAAATGCAGTGATATTTTTAAAACCTGTTACAACTTCCCTTGATTAGACATTGAAGGAATGATTACTTGCATTACTGCCATACCTACAAATTAATTATATTTGCAAAGATTTAATTTCCTGAAGATTGGGATAGAGGTGGGAGATATACCATGGATAGCCATGCTAATGAAATAGAATGCCATTGAAAGCACTTATCTCATCTAATAATAAAGTAAAGTCAATTTTGTCGAAGCAATAAAGTAAACATCTCAACTCGGACAATAATCCTGTTTTGTCATTTTGAAATGAAATTCTCATCATTTCATCTCAGTCACAGACTATATTTGCCTTTCTTCTATCTACCTTTATGTTGTACAGTGCATTGTTCTCAGTAATTGTGTGATTGCAAGATAAAAGAGCTGCAAGTGTTGCTTGGAAAAGTAAGGTATTACCTTGCTATTATAAATTCTATGCCATCTTGTCCCAAATAACAGTGTCTTGTCTGACTATTGATTGACATGCCATACGCTGCAAATTTTCACTTTGATACACTGGTGTATTTGGCTCTTTGACAAGGTCACTCTTAAAAGAACTGTCACATGGCTTTTTGCTGCAAATAAATGCAGAATTTTGTTTATAAACCACATCCACCTTAGTAGTTAAACATCTGGGCTGGTAACCAAAAAGTAGCAGGTTTAAAAAGGATTGTCTTTAAACGTAACCCTTGAGCAAAGCTATAATGCTGCATTCTCATCCAATTCAGATGTGGGTAATTCCTATATGATATTTCAATATGCACTTAAAAGATGACATTTAAGGAAATCTTGACAATGGTTCTGTTAGGTTTGCAGATGTCCAACTGGCAAACAAGAAGTGAAGGATAAACGACAGCAGTGCTAGTATTCTGCTGGTGTACAGTTATCAACAGAGAGGATCATTTACTTATTTTCCAGCCCATTCTCACCCCCAAGGCGTCACCTAACTGCCTTGGGAAGCATTTGACCATGCTTCAATATCTGACGCTTTAGGCGCCCAGTTAGATGACGCCCTAGGATCACGTGTAACCTACCCCCACCCCAGACCTAAACCTAACCGCGTCCCCTAACTGATGCTTTCCTTTAGCGTCAGTTAGATGACGCCGTAGGATCGCGTCATGTAAGTGACGCTAAAGGGTGCCTAAAACGTCAAATATTGAAGCATGGTCAAAGGTGACGCCTTGGGGTGAGTATGTGTTGTATTTTCAGACAATGTAAACAGTTTAATATCAGTCAAAATAGCAACTTTGATTTTAATGAATTCCATTTGCTCAAAATTAACAAGATATACGAATTGACTATTCACATTTTGATGGAAGTTCCTGGTAACTTTTCAAACTTTTCGTGATTTAATAAATTGCTATTGGATACAATTGTCTCTCACTCTTTTGTTCCTCATTGAATATCTTGTTTCCATAAGAACCATACCTTATTAAAGTCTGCATGGAATCCAAATTAATCCATGCAATCAATACAAAAATAACTTAAGGGAATAAAGAAAATAAAATTCAATTCAATTTATTTTTATTTGTACATCAATCACAATATATATATATATATATATATATATATATATATATATATATATACACACACACACATACAAGTTTGATATGCAGCATCAGAGATTTCCATACACGAGAGTAGATGTTAAAACTTCATTCTGATTTGTACTCGGCTTTCGCCAAGATAAGCACAAACTAAGACATAGCTTTATAGTAACCTAAGCTTCTCCATTCATTTACGCTTCTTTCTAGAGTCACCCCCCTCCGTCACCCACTCAACTCAGCTCAGCTTACTGACCTTTACATCCCCCCTGCTGCTGAGTTTGCTCCTTCCTCGTAGTTCACGTGACCTAACCACAATCTCACAATCTCTCTGCAACCCAACCATACACCGTTTGACTAAGGCTGTCGAGCCCCACTGTCTTTGTTAAAGTAGTTTCAGTGGCAACGGTTCCGTATGGCATACCACCTAACGCAAAACAAAATATCTGCCCAACACCAACCCTCATTCACGCAATGTACACAGGAACATAATAACTGCAATTACTATGCAAACTATACAAATAAACCAACAGACTCTTTGAGTTTTTCAAGAATTCCACGAAACCATAGCGTCTCAACCACAGCCAGTTGCTGATCCTCTCTGCTGCTTCAGATAAGTTCTTTACTGTGTGAAACAACTCTTGGCCACTGAATCCGACATCTCTGAGGAACCGGGTTGTAGAGTGTGCCACAAATCCTCGACAACCCACTTCCACTGGATAAACCTTGACTCTTCATCCTCGCTGTTCTGCTTCAGTGGCCAGATGAGCAAACCACAGTTTCTTCCTCTCATATGCCTCATCTACAGCATCCTCCCATGGCACTGTTAACTCAGTTGAACAATGCGTGATGATCCAGACCACTAAACAATACCTGGTCGGAGGTTAGTGATGGCAATCTCAGGTGGAAAAATAAGCCGTTGATCAAGATCAGCCAGCATTTTCCAGTCCCTAGCAGCTTCAAATTGTTCTGGGCGAGAATTGGTTTTAACACCTTTTCTTGGTGGTTGCTCGCCTGGGCAGATGACTATTGTCTTCTGTTTGGAATGTTTTGCTAGAACAGGTGGCAACTTATCGGTCATGTTACGCTTGCAATCCAATGCTAAAGTAATCGTCGCAGTACTTGGTCATGGCACCAAGTAAACCAACCTTGGCTAAGAGCCACCTTACATCCTGTCAAAATGTGCCTTAATGTAGCAGGTGATGAAAACAAAGGACAAGAGGGATCCTCTCCTACCCAGAGGTTTAGGTTCTGTGGTGATGCGAGAACGTCATATGTTGACCTGATAAGGAAACTGATCCTACTCTCTTCTAATGACCAAAGGTCTTGCCAGCCCATTTTGCGTTGGTTCCACACTTTCCCATCTCATCCACTCTCCCCGCTTGGCCTGGGAAATGGTCTTTAAACACCTGATCCACTCCTCCTGCTTTCGTACCTCATTGACTACCAGCTTCCTCCTTTGAGCTGAGCCTGCCTTGTGCCATTTAGGAGTTAAAATGAGCCCAAAACCCCCTCTTTCATGCTGTGCCTGTCCCACCATATCACCAATTTGAAGGGCAGCCTCTGCCTCTACTACAGATTTCTTTGCTGACCACTTTCTACCAGTTTAACACAGGTGCTGCCTCCCTTACACATTTGTCACATGACTCTAAAGCAAAGACTGACAGCTGCAATAGTCCTTTGCTATGAAGTCCCACTCTGCTAAGGCAGCGTGGAACTCCCAACCATTTCCTGATGTATGAACTTATTAACGCTTCCAGCATATCCACTGTTGTCAAAGGAACTTCGTACACAGTCAGTGGCCACAGCAACCTCGGCAGTAGATCAAACTGAAAGCTCCAGAGTTTTAGTTTACCTGGTAGAGCACAGCTGTTTATGCTCTTCAACCCTTCCACTGCTTGTCGTCTAACTGCTCCCACTCAAACTGTGTCCTCATCTTACCATTTGTACCATCTCCCAAGACTATTCACTGGCTTCTCAGAAACTGTTGGTATTGCCTCACCATTAATGAAGAATGTTTACTATCTACTACCTTTCCTTTAACTATCGAGATGCTCCTTGATTTAGAGGGCTTAAATTGCATTCATGCCCATTCAATATTAAATAATTCAATATTTAAAACTTAAAGTTTGGTGTGCAGCATCATAGAGATTCTTGCATGCTCAGAAACGATGATGATATGTGATGGACGCTTAAGCAGAGTGCACCCGACCATTCAGACCACATACCATGATTGGATGAACATCGTATGGTCCTGTGACAGGATATATTAATATATATACAGTATTTAGAACACTTTAAATATTGATTGCTCAGGACATGAAAAAGCCTATGTCCTACCAAAAAAAAAAAGTCCATTGTCAATAAATGTATAAATAGCTCACTTTCAGACCATGCAGCTTTTGGTTGGTCAGTACTCCGAATTTGCCATGACCAACTTGAATACGAGTGGAATCCAGATTCCACTCGTATGTCTCGGTCTATATATACTGTATATTTATTACACAAAGAAGGGTTTGAAACAACATTAAGGTGAATACATCACTTGAGAATGAGCCTTGAACTGTCCTTTTAGCCCAGGTTTCTTAAGATGGCCTGGTCTTGTAATGAATGGGCTTTTTGTAACTTTCTAGTGATCATGGGTACCTTGATAGCCAGAGTTGAGGAGGCCTGCTGTACATTTGGTTACCAGCAGGTACTAATACTTGACTACTTCCTCATTGTAACATTAGATTGAGTAAATGGTCCTAAATTACCAGGTCTAACAGATCCTAACATTCTGCAGATCCACAGTGTTTGTGTACACATTGTATATAAACACACAAAGGACACACTCTCAAACATGACGTCCAACATGCAGATGTTTGTTGTGCATATACATTTAAAAAAATAGCATGCTGATTTGCCCATGTGGGTCTATTAACCAGTTAGCACTTTTACATCATTCAATATTATGAACTAATTCTCCACACCATTACAAAGCACCTATTCAGCCAAGGTGGCATTGCACTTCTAAGCCGCAGAGTGAAGCCCATCAGGGTGCACAACTTTAATAGACCGAATCAATATTATGCTGGATCACATGCTATTCACTGTTTGGTAAGATGGGTTTGCTGCTATTTCATATTGATTGAATAGAGCGTAGCCATAGGTTCTTTCACTAGCTCAGCTGTGTTTGCAAGAGTTTGAGTCTATGGCACTGCTGCATGTGAACAATCCCTGTGACCAATGAAGCATCATACAGCTACAATTGCCCAGTGTCTTTTCTTCTAATTCGTTAATTCATCAACTTGTCACCTTCATTATTTTCACATTTCGTTGAGGTTGGCATAATCATTTATGAAAAATAAGGTGCACAGGTTTTGGAAAGAACGAGGCGAGTTCAATCCATAGGGCACACTGCTAATCTTTACTCCTTTATCTTAATTTCCCCCTTCATCTCCCACACATGCTTGTCATTTTTACATCATACTGTACTGTATGTTTTTACACAGTGTTTTAGGGGGCTTGACTAAAGAAGCTTGTTTCAGCCACAGAATAAAACATTTAAAAAGATAATTGCAACTTTATATCTGACAATTGTGAGATATAAACTTGCAAATGCGAGAAACAAAGTCAGCATTGCGAGATATAAACGTACAACTCTGAATTCTTTATCTCAGAATTAAAAGTTTCCATCTTGCAATTCTGACTTTATAACTTGTAATTGCGTGTAAAGTCAGAATTGCGAGATATAAACTTGCAATTCTGATTTTTTAACCTGCAATTCTTACTTTATTTCTGGCAATTGCCTCGCAATTGATGAATTAACACATTTCGAACAGACCAAAAGACACTGGGGAATAGCAGCTGTATGACGCTTCATTGGTCACAGGGGTTGTTCATATGCAGCAGTGCCCTAGACTCAAACTCTTACAAACATCTGAGTAGTGAAAGAACCGATAATATTTTCTTCAAGGCTTGTAGCTTGGAACCTATGCCGTAATTCTCACTTTTTTTCTCGAAATTGTGAGTTTATATGTTGCCATTTATAACTCACAATTGTGACTTTAAATTAAACAATTCTGAGACAAAACATCAGAATTGCAAAATTTACACTCACAATTGCTAGAAAAAAAAGTCAGAATTCTGAGATACTGTAAGTCACAATTATCTTATTTATTCCAAGACATCGGTTTCACGCACTGTTTAGATCAGAGACAATCTAGGCTACGGTGAATAAATCATATGAAGTACAATAATTTATATTTAAATATATATTATTTGTCATTTTATAACGTGAGTTAACTATCCAAAGTTTTCTTCTGGGCTATTATGAGACGTGTTTAAAGTTTGCTGTCATTTGCATCATTTTTAATAGAGCTACATTTGATGAGGAGCTTAATATGATTGCTATTTTCTAATGCGCCCTGTGGCCTAATCGATCCCTCTATCAAAACTATTATTTATACATAAAGGGAAAATTTTAACAATTGTGGTCGGGGCAAAAGCCCCAGCAACCCCCCTGGGCAGCGCCGCCACTGACAACAACTCACTAGCCAATTTAGTCCAAGGTCCGGCATTTCTCACATGGTGTGTGACTGGAGCCTGAGGAGACATGGCCTCTACAGGGAGAACGGGTTGGCTTTTTTAATGGATGTCAATGGAGGAGAGGCTTCAAAACACTGAATTCAGTTCACTGACTTTTGTGAGGCCATTCTTTTTGGTTATTTTGGGAAATTACAAAGAAATAAACACTGTTTTATAAGAGAAGGCACATCATTTTGTTTCTATTTCAATCTTAGTTTTATTTTTATCGTACCTGTGTTTTTATTGTACAGAAAATGTGTACAGAAAATGTGCATAATATACTCGGGTACATCTACATAAATTGTTTACAGCTAGTATTTCAACTTACAAGCCTCTTCATTAGCTTGTCTCTGTGGTTCTTTGTCTCAAACAACAATGCTTATGTTTGTGGTGCAATGAGTGAAGTCTTTGTATGGTGCTTTGTAGGGTGCTGTTAAAACCTGTCATCTCTGGAGCAAATGTAAACCAAAATGGCAGTTTGGTGTTTGGTTTTAAATCTGCTGTTACTGAAGGTATTTGCTTGTTTAGAAAAAAATAAAAAAAATAACACAATTATCCTGCCTTGTGAAATTAAATTGTGATTGCTCTTGATATTGCCAACTCAGAAAGTCTTGGTGAGTCAGTTAATGGACGAGACTGGCAAATCAGGGGCCTCATTAATAAAACTGTGCATAGGATCCTTACTAAAAGGGTACGTGTGCATGAAAGCCAAAAACAGCGTACGCAAAAAAAAAAAAAAAAAAAAAAAAAAAAAAAAAAAAAAAAATTCAGACTTATAAAACCGTTCGTACGCCAGAACCTGCGCAAAATTCACTTTATAAATCCCAGTCAGCGGAAGAATGCGCGCACATGCGTCTCCTCCCCGAAATTACCATATATGGAGATTACAACGCCTAGTTTTACTATGCATATCCTCATCTGCATTTCATTTGCATATGGTTATTCATCCATGGATACCATGTTTAACGGTAGGCTACAAGACTTTAGTAAAATATGAAACACGGATGTGCCGTCACATTCTTACAAACATATATTTTTAGTAGCCTATCCTTGCCTTGTTTTTGAATAAATAAATCAAATAGTGTTAAATACATTTCAGAGAAAGTTTTTCTTTTCCACTGGCCAAATAGTATTTTTAATTGATTTATAGTTTTAATGGAAACAGATAGACCTTGTTGTGCATTATTTGCAGAGACAATTTTCTCAGACAATCTGCTATTATCTATCAGTTAAAATATTAAAACACAGCACACCAGAGGAAAAGTGTTCAAAAGCATTGCATCCCCAACAAATAGTTATATTTCTATTTATTGAATATACATATTTTTGCATTTTTTATATATTGTTTCATATATATATATATATATATATATATATATATATATATATATATATATATATATATATATATATAGTATATATGAAGAGTTCAGATGCAAAAGCCTCTAAATGCCATTTGACATTTTCTTCTAAAATGATCATTTTTATCAAGCTTGTATATTTAAGTTCAGTAATTTCACTTAAATGGCAATGAAGATTACCTATTAATTGTCATTTAAGTGAAATTACTGAACTTAAATATACAAGCTTGATAAAAATGGTCATTTTAGAAGAAAATTTCAAATGGCACTTAGAGGCTTTTGCATCTGAACTCTTCATATATATATATAATGTCACGTCTACCTAGCTCACAGTAGCAGTGACATAGGGGAGACCACACCGTTTGTAAAGTTAAATCAAAAAATAGTTTATTTAAACATTAAATGATGAAATGAAATCATAATTCAAATCAAGAAATGCATTGAATCAGTGTATGAGAAGCAAGAGAAAACTAATCAAAATGTAGTGCAGATCAGTAAAGTGTAAACTATGTGTAATGCAAACAAAACAAAAGAAAATATCGATGGTTGCTGCCTGCCTGGCAGCCCGAACAAAGCGGAGACGCACAGCACAGAGCAGACCAAACAACTGGCAGGAGATGCTTTTAATGTCATGCCTGACTTTGCTGTGCTAGGTGTGCTCACTTCACCATGAACAGAAGATGTTGCTGGGCCGGTCTTCTACTCCCAGCCTGAAGAGGGAGCTGTTTGTTTCCGGTCCACCAGACAGCAGCTGATGGGAGGGACTGTTTAAAAGCATCTCCTGCCAGTTGTTTGGTCTGCTCTGTGCTGTGCGTCTCGGCTTTGTTCGGGCTGCCAGGCAGGCAGCAACTCCACCATATTTTCGCACTGAAGACTTGTGTATCAGAGAAAAATTGTCAGCAAGGACAGCGGCATCTGCTGCTGTTTTCACCTGATGTTCACTAATATAAGTGGTAATGCGATCAGGCAAAGTGTTCTTAAGTTGTTCTAATATCATAAGATTACACAACTCATCAAAAGAATCAACCTCTTCTGCTGTAAGCCAACGATGAAAAAAACTAGTCAATTCCCTAGCCCACTCAGCATAAGTTTGCTTGTCTGATTTTTTCCATGATCGAAAACGCTGTCTATAAGCCTCAGGGATTAATTCGTAGCACTTTAACACAGCTGACTTAACGGATTTATAGACTCTCTTTTCAGAAGACTGTAAAGCTACAAATGCCTTCTGCGCACGTCCAGTTAACGTAGTTTGTAACAATACAATTTTATCCTCATCACTCCAATTTTGTTCAGTGGCAATATTTTCAAATAATGAAAAAAACACATCTGGATCATGCTCATTAAACTTAGGCAGGAACTTGATCATACTGGCCAGGCCGACCTGCTGTGATTTTCCAAGCTTACCTTCAGCTGCTAATTGTAGCCTAGTACGCTCAATCTCTCGTTCCCGCTTTAAATTTTTAAGCTTTTCCCATTCCAATTCACGATCCTTGTCTTTATCTGCCGCTTCTAACCTTATACGGTCCAATTCGTTATCAAGCTTTCTCTGAGTCAACTCATCATCTAATTTTTTCCTTGCTAATTCTTGTTCCAATTCCAACATCTTTTGTTCCCTTTTTAACTCATGTTGCAATTTTAACATTTCAACTTGCTGCTCAAATGTTAACACACTGAGTTTTCTATGCGAGAGGAAACCTGGCGTGGGCTCACCATCTGAATCCGACCCTGACGCACCCTCACTATCGCGCGCCGGCAATTTCTCATCAGGTAAAACCTTCTTATCAATCAAACACGCACGAATAAAGTCAACCAGCTCACACTTCTTAGCTACCTTTGGCAATGTTATATCAATTCCATAGTGCTCAGCCACACAATGCAATTGTCTAACACTCAAAGCCGCGAGCAAGCCCACAGATGGAGCAGCTAAAAACGCCTCAAGTTTACTCATTATCACAGCTAAATTCACCAGTCTCCAATCAACAATCAAAAAAGGCTATGGTCTATATAAACACCCCCTAGCAATACATCTAACCAAATCAAAACTGGGCTAATACCTCAACGTCTTTCAGGTTACTATTACAAAACCAACCACACAAAGTTCAAAAAGACGAAGCGGAAAATAGTTTACATTACAGGACAACTACGGAGTTTCCCCCTAAACATTTACCCCCCTACTATTCTAACCTATCTTCACACTAAGTCCAAGAACAAGGCTCATTTACTCACCAATACCGATGGAGTCGTACTGTCCCGACAAAAGTCAATTCAGCCGGTGCTCCACGGCGGTGCCCTCGTCCGGACTTCAGTGACCAGGAACCTAAACCCAGCAACGCATACGCGCACTAATTGGGGATAAAACAGGCTCCGTAAAATGTCATCCTGCAACACAAATCAGCTTACACACACACTTCGCCAATCAAACTCATCAAACAAAGTATGGTTGGAAAAACTGCTCTATATCTGCGCAAAAACTCCACCAAAAAAATGTTTTTTTTATAATCAAAACACTAACTTTAGTGACTAATTTTCAAATATTCAATTCATTAACTGAACACTCGATGCGGAACTCCCCAACAAACAAACGAGCGCCAGCTGACTACTATCAGCTGATCACCTTACGTTCATTCACAAAAATGTGAACCAATGACGTAGCACTATCCACGCAACTAAACCTACACAATATTGCGCATTACAATAGTCTACTTACAATTCGGGATTCAACTGGCTGGACGAGCCCCCATATGTCACGTCTACCTAGCTCACAGTAGCAGTGACATAGGGGAGACCACACCGTTTGTAAAGTTAAATCAAAAAATAGTTTATTTAAACATTAAATGATGAAATGAAATCATAATTCAAATCAAGAAATGCATTGAATCAGTGTATGAGAAGCAAGAGAAAACTAATCAAAATGTAGTGCAGATCAGTAAAGTGTAAACTATGTGTAATGCAAACAAAACAAAAGAAAATATGGTGGAGTTGCTGCCTGCCTGGCAGCCCGAACAAAGCCGAGACGCACAGCACAGAGCAGACCAAACAACTGGCAGGAGATGCTTTTAAACAGTCCCTCCCATCAGGTGCTGTCTGGTGGACCGGAAACAAACAGCTCCCTCTTCAGGCTGGGAGTAGAAGACCGGCCCAGCAACATCTTCTGTTCATGGTGAAGTGAGCACACCTAGCACAGCAAAGTCAGGCATGACATCATATATATATATAATTTTATTCAGTACAAATACTTCAAAATTTAATGAAATTATATTGTCATTAGTCACGTGTCCCTTTTTTGGTTTGTATTATTTGTAGAGATAAAAAAAAATGAAATAAACTAAGGTTGGACGCAAAGACAACTGAATTCAGGATTGCGCACCGTCTGTGAGAGTGCTTCTAGTCTGTGTCGTTTTGTGATGGTAATTTTATTCTCCAAAATATACTATGATGAGATTGGCTACCTTTCATTAGGCTTTTCTCGTGTGACAGAAGACTACAACCGTGTCCGAAATCGCTTATGAAGTAGGTACCTATTTTAAAAAAAAAATGTTATATGTGTGTAGTATGAATGTAATCCGGACATACTACATTCGCCATGTTGTTATTATTACGTGATCTACCAGATTCAGTTGGGTTCCTTCACTTCTATCAAAAATCCTCTCCTGTGGGCTCATGGGATAGTAAAGTGTCCATTGTATGCACACTTTATAATTTCACCAGAAGAAGTATGCCATCTGGGTACTTTTTTGCCTACTTTTTTTATGAGTACTGTGAATTTGGACATGCTTCTTTTGTCACATACTGTTTTTCACATACACATAGTAGAGAAGCAAGTGATTTCAAATGCAGCCTACTACTCCCTTTTATGATCACTTAGCAAAGAAAATTAAGGAAAGTAGTAGTACAGAACAAACTTTTTTTTTTTTTTTTTTTTTCAAAATAAGTTTGGACACTAAAAATAGAACTGAAATATGGGACTATCCCGGGAAAACGGAATGTCTGGTCACCCTACAGATAAGATTTTCTTTTGCGTTTAAATTGTTACACAAATCGTGTGTGTGCTTGTATGAAGCGGCTTTCTCTTCTGTGCAAATTGCATCTCTAGTTTTTGCCTTGAGGTTGTTGCTTCCCCACATAATCTATTTAGTTTGATGCAGTAGCAGTCTCAGGTTGGATTTGAGGAGGTGGAATAATATATGCCCTCATTTTTAGTCCATGCTTTGTTGACACTTGTTGGCAGAACCTTGCTGGCTAGACACTTTTTTCTTTGCTTGATTGACAGGGGCCTACTATATGCTAAAAGCTATATGCTAATATACTAAATCCTTACTTTTTTTGTCATGGATGGAAGCATGATAGTCAAGTCAAGTATATTTATATAGCGCTTTTCACAATATAGATTGCATCACAGCTGCAGTATTAATCAAAACATAATGAAAACATAATCACAATATTTGTTTCTTAGTGGAAAAAACATCCATGTTTGGTAGAGCTGATCAATGGTATTAATGATGGTTAAAATTAATTTGACTATCCCCAGCTGACACTACCTTTTGAAAATTTCTGATGCCGAGACGTCATGTCCATGGACCGCCCACTGACAGATAATAAGATAATAACACATTTAGTTGTGGTTCACTTGGCAATCGCACTGTAATTTTTTAGACCGAACCTAAAGATAAAAATAAATAAATAAATAAAAGATTTTGTGACGGAACTTAAAGGTGCAGTGTGGGTTTTTTTGCGACATCTAGTGGTTCGGTTGCGAGTTTGTAGCAGGTTTACACTAAGGGCTCAGCCCACAAGAAGCTACGGTTGTTAAAACAGGACAAACATCTCGTCGGCTGAGACAGCAGAGAATAGCCAGAGCCAAGAGTGTGTAACATTGTCACTGTTTCATTATAAACCACATTATGGATACAGTTTACAAAGCCATAGTCAGGTGAGGATCAAGGGTTTTAATATATAATTTAATATAACAATAGTAATCAGCTTATTGTCTCACAAACATAACCAGTAGCACTTTTTCTCCCCAACAAAGCAAACCCATGATACAGCGAGGGAGAAGAACCACATGCAACTATGCAGCTATATATTTTTTCTAACAGGGTAGTAATAGTTTAGCTGGCTAATATGAGCTGTTACTGTGGCTGAGCTGGGTAAAGCGTAAAGCCTTGTTTATACTCGACGCGTCCGCATGAGTCCAAAGGTCGGAGGTGCGCGCGCGCTTTACAATCATGTCATTTTTGTCGCGCGTGCACCTCCGCATCCCATAGACTCCATTTACTATACACAATAGGCTTTTTCACTGATTTTGAAAACGGGTTAGTGATAGCTGTAACGGTCAATGACAAGAGTACTAATCAGCTGTCTTGGGAATGTAACAACACATGTATCCCCACATAACAAACCCATAACACAGTGAGGGAGAACTAAGTTAAATGAAACAATACCAACTACATATTTTACACCACTCACGAGGGAAAAGTCACTACTCACGGAGTGTAAGGCTAGGTTCCAGGTTTCTGCTGTTTCTCTTTCAATGTAGTGATGAAACGCGTTCTTTAGCGCTGTTTGTTCGCATTCGGCTACGGTAGAAATATGACGTCACAATATGGCGACCTTCATAGAAGGGGATTCCCGCAGTTATGTAGATATAAATGTCTCATTCTAAGGTAATAAAAACATTACGGTTAATTTAGTAAGTTCTTTATACACCAGTGAAAACATAGTTATGGATGTCATATTGCATTTCTGTTAATAGAAACTCAACATTTTTACACATTGCACCTTTAACGAACATCCAAAACAATGCTGTGAAAATGTTTAAAGGAGTCAAAACAGTGGCAAGAATTAATTTAACAAAAGATCATATCTGTTGCAAGGAGATGTTCAGACACCTGTACTGAACTGTGATGGACAAGGTATGCTTGAGCATTCTGTCCTTTTTAGGGTCGCATCTTGTGACATCATGTCCTGCTTTTGGTTCATTTATATGTCTTTGTTCCGTGTTGCATACATATTTTTGTTGAACGGCACCAGAGTTCGTTTGGAAGTGGACCGAGACCCCCCTTTTCAGGGGTCTCAGTCCACTTTTTTGTTCAAGTCAAGTCAAGTATATTTATATAATGCTTTTCACAATATAGATTGCATCAAAGCAGCTTCACAGTATCAATCAAAACATAAAAAAAAAAACAATATTTGTTTCTTAGTGGAAAAATATCCACGTTTGGTAGAGCTGATCAAGTACTGATTAATTTGAACATCCCCAAACTGAGCAAGCCAAAGGCAACAGTGGCAAGGAACCGAAAAACTCCATCAAGTGACCTAATGGTGTCCTAAAACTCCATCAGATGACCCAATGGAGAAAAAAAAAAAAAAAAAACAACAAACAAGAAAAAAAAAAAAAAACATGGGAGAACCCAGGCTTAGTCGGGGCCAGTTATCCTCTGGCATTTATGAACTAGAGGCCGGATTTATAGTAACTGTAAGGTAAAAATGTATGAATGTCTCTAAACATATTTTAAACAAGAACTTGTGATAAACGCTGATGGCGTTCACATGCACATTAAGAATTGATTCTATAGTTATATGCGTTTGTGTGTACAGACAGTTTGATAAGAAGATTTTATAAAGACAGTCCACTTCGTGTATACAGACAGGAGCCATCTTTGGGGGAAAAAAAAGCTTGACGAGTCGAACCATGAACGCCGTTCATACATTTCAGAAGTTTGCTGAACTTCATACAGTTCAGCTCACTTGGCACGTCGTTTATGGTTCGACTTATCGAGACTGTTTTCCAAAGATGGCTTCTGCCTGTATACACGAAGTGGACTGTCTTTATAAAAAAGTGTCTTCTTATTAAACGGTCTGTACACTTACAAAATTCTCAATGCTTCGTTTTGCATGTAGGGCCCCTTATTATGTTACTGTGTTAGTGTGGGGCTATTTTGAGCCTTGTTAGTGGTATTAACTAGCATTTTCTTTTTATTTATTATTTGCCCCATATACTAGCGTTATACGCTAAACAGTTTTTAAAGATAAAACTCTTTACATTTGATTATCATGAAAACAAATCTCAGAGAACGGTTGACTATGTACCAATGTGTCATTAGGCCAAAGGTTCATTTTGCGCCGGAGTTCTCCTTTAAGGGAAGTGTTCTCAGTTCTGGCTGACCTAATCTATGCAGCCTAACATTGAATTATAGAAGTCTATAATGTATTATGTGTATGCTAAGGCAAAGAGATGTGTCTAATCGAACTTTGAACTGACAGAGTGTGTCTGCTTCCCAGACAATGGTAGGAAGACTATTCCATAATTTTGGTGCTAAATAGGCAAAGGATCTGCCGCCAGCATTCGATTTTGATATTCTAGGTATTATTAACTGACCGGAATTTTAGATGTGAAGGACTATAATGTGTTAAGAGCTCGCTTAAGTACTGTGGAGCTAAACCATTTAGTGATTTGTAAGTAATCAACACAATTTTTACATTTATACGATGTTTAATAGGCAGCCAATGCAGTGTTAAGAGAACCTGAGAGAGAATATGGTTCTGATTAGAATTTGAGCTTTTGAGAATGTGAGCCATTTTGTAATAGCTGTAGTTTGTTTATTAAGCGTGCAGGGCAACCACCCAGAAGAGCATTACAATAGCTTTGTATCGTGAACGCATTAACTAATTATTCCGAATTTGTCAATGAGAGCATATGATGTAATTTAGAATTACTAGTCATCCAATTTTTAATAACAGCTATGCATTTTGTGAATTTGTAAGTTTCGTTAGATTTTTAATAAATTTAGAGTTGAGTATCATCGGCATTACTGTGTGAAACAGTAAAAGCTAATTCCATGTTTCCTAATGATGGTGCGCAGCAGGGTTCAGATAGTAGCATTTACAATTAATCAAATGAATCGCACTAACAAAGCAATCGCATCAGAGTTGATTTTAACCAAACTAAACCTGCGAAGTGTGAACATGCCTTTCACAAAGAAGTTGAGGTTCTTAGTAGCAAGGACACTAGATAATTTTGTAAAATAATCAGTAGTGTTAGCCAGGCTAGCTATTTAAAAATGTGCATCAAACTAAAGATTTAAAGTAGTTAACTAATTTGTGGTAAATAAATACAATTTAAACACATGCAATATATTTATTGTTGTTATCAAACCATTTCATTAACTATTTAACTATAAAAGAGATCTAAAATACCACACAGGGATTGCTCAGTTGCCTGGAAAGCTGCATGTGAAATATTATGTGATAGTGGAAAAAGTATTGTTGCAAAAAGTACAGCCTTTGTAACTCACTGGAAAAAGTTATGCAGCTTGACCAGACTATCCGGGGAAATACGTCCAGAATAAGCAATTTCTTTCCAATAGATAAAACTCTGGATAAGTAAAGCGAGCATGAATCCATCTTTAAGATAAAACTGTTCATGACAGTGTTTGGCCTGTTGTCAACATTGTATTTGACCTGTCATATAATCTTGAATAGAATGCTTAATGATGGTATCGTTCTATGGAATATTCAGTAGCATGACACTACAAAAATTTGGAAAATACAGCTGGATCGAAAAAAAAGGTCTAATACAGAAAGTGTGTAACAAAAATGAATGTTGAGTAAAGCCTGAAGGACAGAGTAATCTCATGCTCACCTGTTTACTGACCACATCCTTTTCTCACAGCCCTAGAGTGCACTGCATCACAAGTGCTATCCTGTACCGGATGAGCCACTAGGGAATTGTTTTGCATCAGGAAAAAAAATAAATAAAAAATAAATATATATATATATATATATATATATATATATATATATATATATATATATGCAGAGTTGGTTATGTAATGCAAACATTTAAAATGTACACTGACCTTAAGGATTATTAGGAACACCTGTTCAATTTCTCATTAATGCAATCATCTAATCAACCAATCACGTGGCAGTTGCTTCAGTGCATTTAGGGGTGTGGTGTGGTCCTGGTCAAGACAATCTCCTGAACTCCAAACTGAATGTCAGAATGGGAAAGAAAGGTGATTTAAGCAATTTTGAGCGTGGCATGGCTGTTGGTGCCAGACGGGCCGGTCTGAGTATTTCACAATTTGCTCAGTTACTGGGATTTCCACGCACAACCATTTTTAGGGTTTACAAAGAATGTTGGGAAAAGGGAAACAAACATCAAGTATATGGCAGTCCTGTGGGTGAAAATGCCTTGTTGATGCTAGAGGTCAGAGGAGAATGGGCCGACTGATTCAAGCTGATAGAAGAGCAACTTCAACACAAATTGGAAAAAGAGGCTACAATTTGCAAAAGCTCACCAAAAATGGAAAGTTGAAGACTGGAAAAATGTTGCTTGGTCTGATGAGTCTCGATTTCTGTTGCACATTCAGATAGTAGAGTCAGAATTTGGCGTGAACAGAATGAGAACATGGATCCATCATGCATTGTTACCACTGTGCAGGCTGCTGGTGGCGTAATGATGTGGGGGATGTTTTCTTGGCACACTTTAGGTCCCTTAGTGCCTATTGGGCATCGTTAAAATGCCACGGTCTACCTGAGCATTGTTTCTGACCATATCCATAGAAAATAGTCTCGATAAGTCAAACCACGAACGTTGTGCTGAGTGAGCTGAACTTTATGAAGTTCAGCGAACTTCTGAACTGTATGAACGGCGTTTGGAGATCGACTTATCGAGACTATTTTCTAAGATGGCTCCTACTGTGTATACATGAAGTGAACTGCCTTTATAATGTATCTTCTTTTTGAACGGTCTGTACACCTACAATGTTCTCAATGCTTCGTTTTGCATGTATGGACTCTAATTATGTTACTGTGTTAGTGTGGGGCTATTTTGAGCCTTGTTAGTGGTATAAACTAGCGATTTCTTTTTTACTTAGTCAATGCCTCCATTACTAGCAATTATACGCTAAACAGTGTTTAGAGATACAACTCTTTACATTCGATTGAAATCTCAGAGAACGGTCGACTAGGTACCGATGTTTTATTAGACCAAAGGTTCATTGTTCGCTGGAGTTCTCCTTTAATGTTCAGATATGTCTGACATTTGACAGAGTTTCTATTATGTTGAAGTTTTGATCGTTACCATTGTGCAGAAGAGTAGGGCCTATAGTAAGGTTGTGAATAACTGCATGTATTGATACTCTGAGGCATGTTGCTTTGTTCGTTGAGCAAAAACTTTGTTATAATGCTAGTGGAGTATCAAGTTTGTTTAATCATGTGCTGTGTTAGTGGCATAAACTATTTTAATAATGTTTTAATAATGCAATGTAACTCAAAGTCAAACAGCTTCTTTGCATTCACTCTAATTTACACACTTTTGAACATTGACTTAAAATAATAATAAAAAAAAAAAATTCACTAAAATATTATATTCATTGTATCATGGACTAAACAATTAAGGGGATTTTACATGATTTATTCAGGTAGATTCCATGAACAAAATCAAGCCTTAACTATTCAAAAATATTATATGTCATTTTTTATTAAATAGCAGTACAATATTTTTACATTTCATGCAAGGGAACTCATGCATATTCTCTGGGGGACGAAGCATGAGTTCCCTTTCGAAAGGAGATGTCTCAGGCTACACATGCAACCATGGTTACGAAAGAGAACGACACGCCATGCTTCCATGCTATCCCTTTGCCATGTTTACGGTATTCCTGCACATGTATCCTTCAGATAAGAAGTGGATGACGTATTTCAAAGTTGCCCTTTTATAATCATTGTCGCACCAGTGGTGTCGTCATAGGCTGCCGCCTGCCAGTGTCAAGTTCATTGTTGTGTTTAGACTCATGCTCCAGACAACGGTCACACCGGAGGCATTCGCCATAACGCTCTCTAGGGGATGCAACCATGTTAATTTCATATAAAAATTCAGTCCTTTTATTTTATTTTTTTACAGCAGAAAGGGGGGCTTAAAATGTTTGTGTATTGGAGAGATTACAGTAATAAAAAGAAACGGAACATCAATAGAAAGAAATCAAAGACTCAAGGCTATCCTTTGCACTGCTGTGTGTAATCGCTGTCTGCACACTGCTTTTCCAACCCGGTCTCATCCCAAATCGTCATATAACTGACGTTTTGGGACGTCTTTTGACCATACGTCAATATTCGCCTTTTTAGGGCCCCCTTAAACGTCGGTAGATGAGGTTATGGGATCCTAACTCTACCCCATACCTAAACTTAACCCTAAACCTAACCCGTCACCTAACTGACGTTAAAGGTAAAGCGTCAGTTGTATGACGGCCCGGGATCGCCATCTACCGACGTTTAAGGGGGCCCTAAAAAGGCGGATATTGACGTATGGTCAAAATACGTCCCAAAACGTCAGTTATATGACGATTTGGGATGAGACTGTGTTAGCTTTTCCAGCGCTCACAGTAAAGTGTCCTGCCCAGTGTGCACCACAACAACCACAATTTGGAGTTTGGGAATCTGGTTGCCATTTCTGCACTACAAATGATGCACCCATAATGAACAGAGCTTTCAGATGAGGATGTCGATTAATGCAGTGTCAACAGCCTTGTTCATTATAATGATAGTGTAGCTTTGTCATGCCACTCCGAGCTGCTTGCAGTGCAGGCGATGTGTGTAACATTTCTTAAACCATTTCATTATGCAAAGCAAAAGTATTAGGATATGTAAATATTTTCATCACTGATTGTCAGGTCAAATTTTGAAATGCTTAGGCTGCATTTAACAGCAAATGCATAAAACATGTTGAAGGCTTAAAGAGCCAAAACAGACAATTTAACACAAAATGGAGTGATAAATCCAAAGTCCGATGTTAAATTTACTTTGTAAGTAGAGAGTTGCAGCACGCAAACCCAGAATATTACTGAACTGGAGGCCATTGCTCATGAGGATTGGGCTAAGATTATTCGAAAACTCTCCCAGAAGCTGGTGTCTGTTTATACATGTCATTTACAGCAGGTCACAACAGCAAAAGGGTGTTCTACTAAATACTAAAGATGCTTGTCATGTAGGGGTTGAATAATTTTGAGACTGAGGAAGTCATTAAAATTTTCATTTTCAGTTGAATTCAGGGAAACCACTTGAAACATTTGTTGTTGAGCAATTTCAATTACTTTTCTTTGTTCATTGAAAATAGCTTAAAGTCTGAAGTAGATTTTGCCAATAAACCTGATTTGCAAGGGGGGTTGAATAATTTTTAATTACAACTGTAAATCCTGCTTCTTAACTCTCTTTGCTGCAACCAATGTGACATGGTGGAGTCTTCCCAAACATTTCCCAAGTATTTCTGTAAAATGTATATATATATATATATATATATATATACATATACATGTATATATATATATATATGTATATATATATGTATGTATGTATATATATATATATATATATATATATATGTATATATTTGTCATCTAACTGACGTTAAAGGGTACCCTAAAACGTTGGATGTTGACGTATGGTCAAAAGCGTCAGTTAGATGACGTCTTGGGATGAGAATGTGTTGAACAAACATGGTCTAATCACCTTTATTTATATATCGCTTTATACAATACAGATTTACAGAAGATTTTACAGATCTCTTTATACAATACATATTTACAGGCTTTACAGAAATTTAGGTATGCATTTCTACTGTTGTTCAGCTGAAGTCAGTTCAGTGTTGATTCAGTTCTGTTGTAAAAAATCATCAATTATTTAATTAGTTATTTTCATCTATTACGCAGGTTTGCAAAATATTATGTCATCGTCCAGCTCAGTTCAGTTCTCATTCAGCAGCTTGTCCCCAACTAAGCAAGCCAGAGGCGACAGTGGTTTATTCAGGAGACAGAATGTCAGAATTATTTTTGAGATAAATTATTAGTGGATTTAGTATTTTTGATAATTATTTTTGATAAATATTTTTGATATTATTAAGTTAATAAGTTGTTTGATATGGAGGATCAGTGAAAATAATGACAAACTAATGTGCCTTTAAGTAATGTTTATGACAATGCTGCTTATGTCAATAATTAAATTATGACAATATTAAATTGTTTAAATTTATTATTAATTTAAGTCAAAATATTTCTTATTCCTTCTTATGGAGCCTGATTGATTTAGTTTACCCCTAAATGTTAATTAATGCATTAACTATCAATCATGTACTAACTTGTAGTTAAGCTGCTGTTATTCATGCATGAATCCTTATGACTCATGTCATAGTTAAGGATAACTCTTCATTGGCTCATAATTAGGTCATATCTTCAGTAATCATGAGTTAATCTTGGAGTACATTTTAATTCAGAGGCTCGCAGAGGCTCACGCTCGACTCTATGATCGGGTGTCATCAGTCATGACGTGTCCTTCCCTGATTCGCCAGCCACTGTTTACACCACTGTTTATTTATTTATTTATTTTTTCATGGTAGTTTTTTTAACAGAATATTATTGTTTTTATTTATAATTGCTCTGAAAGCAGCATTATATAATGCATCTGTTTGGATTAATTATATTCTTTCAATTCTGAGCTATAAGGTTTGGTAAGATTTTGGTCAGATTTGGGCAAAGTAAACAGACATTATGTAATTTGGACTGTAGTGAAAAACGGAATGCAATTCATTTCAACAAGTGAGACTACTGTAATGGACAAAGACTTCATGTAAGATGTAGAATGATATCAGCACGAGGGAAGTGTTTCATTTCTTACAACCAAAAGAAAAGTGAATATTTGAACTGGTAATTGGGCTATAAATTTGGTCCTAGAAACCCCAAAGTTGGTATTATTCAGGACCACCAAAATCAATGTACAATATTTCATATTGTATAGTTCATAATATTTATTGTATATTATTATTCAATATTTCATAATATGAATAACCCCCCCCCCCCCCCCCCCCCCCCCCCAGTTCTGCAAATTGAAATCTTTATTACGATAAATCCTTATCGTTCTGTAGTTTTACTTCCTAGCCTGGGAAACAGCCTAGCCATCAGGAGGAGAAAGATGTGGAAAAATGTTCTGGTCTTGTAGAATGGAGCTCTGTCATGAATGCTGTTCCATAGCAGACCAAGAGAGTTGCCACTCCATGATTGATGCACTTGTACTGCAAGTCAAGAATAGCCGGGGCTTGCCGAGCCATGTGATGGATATACCAATATGTTGTGACTACACCAGTGGTTGTCACCAGGGGTGTGCCCACCCTTTTATGACGATGACGAATGTTTCACCTGGTGGCCAATTCAAGATTCACTCTGTATACTATTTTTAGAAGGGGTTCAATTTAGGGAGAGAGTCTTCCTCCAGGAAAAAAAAAGACCATTAGATCGAAAATAAAAATAAAAATGTGAAGGTACCCAAGAGCTCATGACTAATCCAAGTAGGAGGTGGTAAAAAAAAAAGAGACATAAAGAATTGGAACGGATGGAACTGTATTGTAAATGTTACCACATTAACATTACATACATTATATATACGTAGAGTATGTATTCCATACTAAACACTGTAACCTTATTATTTTATTTTTTTTTACTTTTTTTTTCTGGAAACCTTTTTTTTACAGGATAATTGTTTTTTTCTTTGCCACTTTCAAATGTAAAATAACATAACATAATATCAAAAGATGAAATTAAAGAAGCTAACCCTCTTGAAAGATAAAATGTCAAGTCAAGATAGCGCCTTAAAAATGGCATCTTTAGTTATTATTAGGAGGTGTGTGCTTTATTAATTTCCTTGTGTAGAAGTATATTTGGGAGGTGTGTGCTTTATTAATTTCCTTGTGTAGAAGTATATTTGATGTTGTTGAACTTAACATGTCGTCCATGTTTCCTTGGAACTTTAAAAGTAAAATGTGGACTAAATTAAGCTAACTATGGGAACAGCATTGTGACTTTCAAAAGATCACAGTGGTAACCGATTTCCAGTTTCCGCACATATCTGAAGTAATACTTTTTCTTTTTAACCCAAATCCTCAAATTTTTTATTTTTTATTTTTTTTTTGCGAGCATTCATTTTTTTTGACTGAAGACTAACTGTTTAATGTTTTTTTTAGTATTATTTTTCTTTATTCATTTTCATAATACAGTAATTTTATAATGTATTTTGTGAAGTCAGAGTATGTTGTACTAGACATGTTTGCTAGGCAGAGATATGGAATTAGCTAAACCTTTTTTTAAAAATTATTTACAAGGACATTAATGTTTTTCAACTGATGCAAATGTACCACACATGTATACACAGAAGGATATGTGGAAAGTTGTTAAAATATGTGGAAGGATACATTCCATTTTAAACATAAACAACATTTTTTATCTACCTTACAAGGTCGTTTTAAGTCCCAGAGTCGTGCAAGCTCAATACTTACTGTACCACCTCAGAGAAACATAAAGGCATGACGGCGTGAGAGGAAGGAGAGACAGGTATGAGAGGGTGTGGGAGGAGAAACACAGAGAAACCATTTAAGGCTCCATGATGGGGTGATAGAGAAATCTGGAATAAAGACCTCCTCACCTGTAGCCTTATTCTTCCATGCTTGTTTCTCTCCTGAAACATTTATAAAAAAATAATACAATATAAATCTCTTGGCAAAAATAACTGGTGTAGCTTCCGTGACTCCACAATAATGGGGGAAAGCATGATTTTCAAATCTACAGCGACCTCACCAGCTACATTGCTTTTCTGATTGAATGTCTGTTCAAAGGCTCAGATTTGTCCTCCAGAATCCTCAATGGGATGATTGTATCACTAATATCTCTCCTCTTCATTCTCTACATAATAGCAAAGTCTGTGAAGGTTAGGGCCAATACTCCTTCAATTGATGTTCACTAGAGCAATTATGCATCTCTTTATTTCAAAAGAGCCGAACAAAACACAGTGGGTCATTTCAAGGTGGATTCATTTACTGTACAACTTTTTTTTCTTCTGTACAGTACAATCCAACTGAATTAAAGATCAAACTACTGTAAGTGAAGTAATTCACTCTAGAGTCTGTCCGACATCAGAGTCTAATGACCATTTTTGACCAACTTGAATTTCTAGCTAATCAAAACTGGGTTATAGGGTTCAAGGGGGCTATAGGTAGCCTGGCATGCTATCAGGATGTTAGGTCTGGGAACTCACCATTGATAGGGTTCAATACGAGGGGCGGGATAAACGGTTGTCTTTCAGATTCCCTCTACACGCTACAACCAACCAGAGCAATGAAGAAGGTGACGTAGTCACAGCGATCTCACACATCTTCATACAGAACACATCTTTCTTTAAAAAAAAAGACTCAAGTGCCGTTCTTTTTTCATGTTTCTAAGAAAAGCTTAAATTTAAATCATCCAGAGTTGCGGCCAAAGCCGAATCGAATCACAGTTGTTCGCCAGCAGCAACAACAATTCTTTGTTTTCAAGAAGCATTGAACTGTCACATCTCTGTCGTCATTATGTTATGCTCGGCCACCGACTCCATACACGTGATTGGCCTGACTAGAGTTTGTTTTTGTTTTTTTTCCAGCTCAAAACTCAATGGAGAGTTGCTATAAACTGGCAGTGTAGTCCCCCACTGCTAGGGTGAGATTTCTAGGCTAGGCTAAATGCACACCCTAAGAAAAATTTGCTTTTTACTCCCATAGTGTATGATTAAGGAAAATATGTTTGCATTTAACATTGAACATAAATCTCAAAAGTGGTTTGTTTGTTTAGATATCTTAGAAATGTATGAGGTGGCAAGATGGGCCACAAAGTATTGATACAAATATAACTGGAAGAATGTGTTGTTAATAATGTTCAAGGTAATGCTGGTTCAAAACAATGTCTTTAGCAAAGTTTTTTTTTTTTTTTTTGGTTAATTTTTTATAAATAACTTATTTTTGTTTAATAAATATACTGTTATTAAAATTTTCATTTTAAAAATACAGAAACAAAATTATTTAAAAAAGTAAAGATTCTGAAAGCATGGTAAAGAGACATAATCTGATCCCATAATAATATAATAAAGCTTTACTGTATCAATAAATAAAGTTGTTTTTTTAAATTATATATTAATATCATAATTTTAAATATGATGGTTTTATTATAAATATGGCAATCACCATTTTATAATAAAAAATATATTTAAAAAAAAATAATGGGGTTTGAAATCTCTAGACAACCAATTTGATATATGATATTTACAATCAGAATCTAACCATATCATATCAACAAATGGAAATATCAGCCATGTTAATTATTGTGCCTTTATCACCAACAGCAAAGGTGCTTTTTACCCAAAATGCTACTAGAATCTCTTTAAAACATTTCTTAATTTATCTTGAACAAAACTGAAAGACCTTTGTCTCAAAATGAACACATTTGTTTTATTGATTCTCATTTGCTACATACTTCTACAACATAAAAAAAAACAAAACAAAGCGAACAAACAAAAAAAAATTAAATATGAGATCAAATTAGCACAGAATCAACTTTGCATTGCTATATGCGATCGTGTCAAGAATCAGCCAAATTCCCATGTGCACCATCAAAAGCAGTTGTGAAGAAAAGTGTTAAGCTGAATTTTTGTACCATTGTTGTACCATTTTTGTAAATGTGGTCAAATGAACCAAGGTATTCGCCTTTAGCTTGTTGGTTTGTTTAGACATGCTCTTTAGCTGAAAAGCTGGAATACGCTACTCGACTTTAACAATCTGAACAGATTTTAAAACAGTAGGCGTCATACACTTGCTGACTTTGTAAATAGTTGCAGAGAAAACAAAAACAAACAAAAAAACAGGGTATCATAAACTAAATGACTTGCATTATAAACACCGCTCAGAAACGTGCTTTGTTGTTAGGAGACACGTACAAATGAAAACATTATCGCTGCATCTGAAATCAAATGCTTCCCTACTATATTGTATTTGAAAAACAGTAGACGAAAGATTCTAAAGTGCGCATTCTCGTGGACAATGTGGCGGATCTAGCACATCATGAATTTCAGAGTGTAGACCTACTTTTTTTTTTTAACAGTCGCAAAGTAAATTCAAATTCAAATGTAGTACCTACTGAGACAGTTCAGACTTTTTGTGTTAAGGTTTGTGTTCTAAAATCGGCTCAAAATATCAAACATGTTTGACAGACTCCGACTGGATGCAATCAAATTTTGAAGTCTGGGACTATATCTTCTGCCCACCAAGCCTTCATTTCTTTGATCCAAGAAAAAACTGTAATATTGTGACTATTATTATTATTATTATTTTAACAACTATTTTCTATTTTAATATATTTTAAGATGCAATTTTTATTTTTGGGTAAAAAATAAATAATAAAGTGAAATGCTTTATTGTGTGTGATTTGCATGTTTAATTTATTTTAAGACATGTAAGCTGAAGATCTCAAATAAGTTAAAATGGTTGGTTCAACTGATTTAATTGTCTTATTTTTATATATAAATGAGCTTAAATGTTAAGTAAACAGAACTAAGATTTGTTTTGATCTCACATGGCCTGCACTGTGTTGGATTTACTTAAAAGATATATGCACCATTTTTGCGTCATACTTTTTAAGTAATCCGTAATCATTTAATTAAGTAAATTTTTAACTTGGAATAATTTTACATAAAATAAACTTAAATATTTTAGTTCATGTGACATTGTTTACTTAAAAATATATGTAACGTGATGCATACATTTTTAAGTAAATAATGTCGCGTGAACTCAAATAATTAAGTACATATAACAAAGATTTTTTTGTTAATTTTAAGTAAAATTATTCCAAGTTGGGATTACTTAAAAAGTATGATGCAAAAATGGTGCATATATATTTTAAGTAAATCCAACACATCATTTTTTAGAGTGTATGTTTCGTTATACGTATACTTCTTTGAAATCTGTCAACTCAAATCTGCAAGGCTGGCTCTTATTCTCGGACAACTAGCGTTGACTTTAGTGATGTATGTATCGAGACCGGTCTCGAGTCTTGTCTTGGTCTCGGACCTCTCGGTCTTGTCTAGGACCGCTGTCTCAGACCGACATAGTGGTCGGGAGATTTAGCAATACAATACTACAAAATCCACGACGATATTGAAGCGTGCGTCCGAGTGAAGACACGGTGTGTGCAAGCCACACGAGAAAACACTGATCGCAGCGGCAACAAGCACTTTGATCACTTGATTTACAAAACACATATGATGTACAGTTATTGATGTATTAATATTTAGTAAAACACAAATCAGTTAACACAGTCTCATCCCAAATCGTCATATAACTGACGTTTTGGGACGTATTTTGACCATACGTCAATATCCGCCTTTTTAGGGCCCCCTTAAACGTCGGTAGATGGCGATCCCGGGCCGTCATACAACTGACGCTTTACCTTTAACGTCAGTTAGGTGACGGGTTAGGTTTAGGGTTAAGTTTAGGTATGGGGTAGAGTTAGGATCCCATAACCTCATCTACCGACGTTTAAGGGGGCCCTAAAAAGGCGAATATTGACGTATGGTCAAAAGACGTCCCAAAACGTCAGTTATATGACGATTTGGGATGAGACCGGGTTGAATCAGTGACATGATAGTTTTTAACTTCATTCAGGAAATTTTGGGTAACTGCACAACTGACAGATGACCTTGAGCGTGCAGCCAACAGTGTGTGTGTGTGTGTGTGTGTGTGTGTGTGTGTGTGTAACCATAGCAATAAAACAACCAACTTTCGGTTCCTGCACTTAAGCTTATAATTTCGTTTTTACTATTTAGGTATTTAAAAGTTGCAGAATGGATTCATTTAGAGACTTCGAAATTGGCAGAGATAGACAGGCAATGCAAAACAAAATCTTACAATTTATTGCTTAGCTTCAACAACACTAGTCTGTTTTTTGGTCTCAGTCTTGGTCTCGACTTGGTCTCGGTCTTGGTCTCGACTTGGTATGTCTTGGTCTTGGTCTTGTCTTGGTCTCGATACCCTCTGGTCTTGGTAGTGTCTTGGTCTCGGTTTAGGCGGTCTTGACTACAAGTCTAGTTTACTTTTCCAGACTGTAAATCTGGGCAAAAAAGGGCAAAGTTTGTGTAGTGTATTCCTGCCTTAAGTTGATTGACCAAGTTAGTCTCATGCAAGCTCGGCCATCAGCACATTGGTTTCAGCAGTGTTGCTATTATAGTTTTATAGCGTTTATACGTATTTTTAGCATTTCTCAGTTTTTATAGCGTTTCTCATGGCTGTTGGCTTTGAATAATTTACCTTTGTGGAGCAGCTCACATTCTTCTCATCTCTTGCAAATTTGCATCCATAGCAGACAAACATGCCATTCTGAGTATTCAAAGTTGTGGTAAAGCCAAAAGGACAAATACTTCATTAACACAGTGAAACTGGAGTCAGTCATTACCTAGATACAGTGAGAAATCTGTTTCTGGCACACACAGAGGTACTTATGGTGATGATGGGAAAGTACTGTGGTACAAACCTAATCACACCAAGAGAATTACTGAAAGATCTGGGCAACCAAATCGAAGACAATTTAATTTGACAGAACAGGTCCACAGCAGTTAGTTTATAATTGTTTTTAACCTAATTTGTGCTACTAAACAATTACCTAAATTTTAGCGTTTGTTAGAATCTGACTAGAATGTTAATAAGTTTCAAGGAGCAATATTCAAGAGTAAGAAGACTATTTAGTGGTCTTATGATGGTCACCTTTAAATGGTTGTTTCGGAAGGTCTTGCCTGCTTCTTCAATGAAAAACGTATTCAATCAATGAAGATGGTTATCTTATTGAAAGCTAGCTGCCTAATGGCCATGATAAAGAAAATAAATAAATAAACCCCTTTAAAAGTACCTGAAAGCAAGCAAGCAAGGTAAGGGAGGCCAGTCACTAAGAGGGTAGGATGATATTCTTGTTACTTGCATTGAGGATCAACACAGGCCTTCATTAAGTAATGTTTAAAATGAAGCCAAGTACTTTGTTCATTCTGAGCTAATGCACTCTGGGCCAGAGGCAGACTGGCCATTGGGAGAACCGATTTCTCAGTGGCCTGGCAGACACGTTTTTAAATTTAATTTGTTATTATTATTATTATTATTATTATTTTCACTATATAGTATTGCCTTCCGAATCTACTAAAGTGTTTTTTTTTTTTTTTTTTTTTTTTTCAAAATCCTCCATTCAGTAATACATCTTTAATAAATCATTAATTGGTTAGTTGTGACTGGCAATGCAAATCACCACGTAACCGGTTTCCATCAAGAGTAATCAATGAGAGAGACTTTAGAAGGAAGTGGAAGCGCTCAGGTGGAGCAGAGAGGCAAAACGACTGACCCGTTCAGACCTTAAAGCGCATGGTTAGTTTAATCTGTAATTGTAAAATAGGCTATGGCAGTTTTGTCTTTGTTTACTTAGTTAACCACTAAACTGCTATAGGAACTGTTATCAGTAGCACCCCATTACAATCATAGCTCAAACTACTGTATGCTAAAGGACATAATTCTATACAATAGACATTATCTATTGTAAAGTTACAGTAGGGCAGACAACAACACAAGCTTTATGAAAACTTCAAGTAAACTTACTTACTGCAAGTAAAACCAAAAATTAACCATGGTTTTGCTACATTAACCATAGTTTAACCATTGTTTTTCAGTAAAACTTTGGATACAAATAATAATTAATCTGCCAAAAAAAAAAAAAAAAAAAATGTGGTAACTATACTTTCACTATAATAAAACCATGGTAATTTTTTGGTAAAAAAAGACTCAATATAATGCAATAATATGTTCAGTTCAGTATTTATTGTTAACATTAAGATATTTTCATGATGTTATTGTACTAATTTTGACTTTTAGGCAATTTAGAAATATAGTTTGAGTATTTAAGTAATTTTTAGATAAAACATTGTTGTAATGTAATACTTATTGTCGTAATGTACAATGCGTTCTCATCCTTGGGCGTCATATAGTGACACTTTTGAAATTTCGTCTAAATCCAACACACATGGCACCCTTTAGCGTCAATATAACGCACAGAGCTTTGTTCGGTTATGGTAGGTTTAGTTCATGGGGTAGTGTTATTGTTACACCAATAGGAGGCACCTTCTGGCCCATATATATCTGCGTCTCATACTGACACCAAGGGGTGCCATGTGCGTTGGATGTAGACGAAATGTCAAAAGCTTCAGTATATGACGCCTTGGGATGAGACCGTGCTGTAATGTAATACTGTAATAATTGAGTAACAGAGAGATATCAGGGAAAATTAAGAGAATGAAAAGGAAATGGAAGTGAAGGTGCATTTCCATTAATTATTTTGCATGGCCCCAGCCTAAAGAATTTAAACCTTTTTTATGTGGTGGTGATGGGATAAATAGGGTTGTCTGTGGTTTCAAAATTTGTTGTGGGTGTATGGGATGGCCTGGGATGAATGTGAGATTTCCTGGCCTGAAATTTTGTCCCATTCCGCCTCTACTCTGGGCTGACTCTTCCAGAACCATATCTGCTCACACTGTGATTGAAAAAAATGCGATCGCTTTTGATATGGGCTCTAATAAAAACTCTGTATGCTCGGCCACACAGTTCTCTTTGGTTAAAACACGATAACCTTCCACCGGCCAGTGTTTGCACATGAAGTCAAAAGATGATGAAAATGCTATAAATGCCCAGTGGACGCCTCACTGTGGAGGATGGAGATTATATCAGTTCATGAGCTGGATTTTTTTGACCTATGAACCCTCTTGGAAAATGCAGTCCTTGTAAAGTCATGCTTGAATAATCATATTACATTGGCAGAGATATTGCAGGTAAGCACTTTGCCAAAGAGTTATTATCTAGCTGTGATGCCAGCACTCAGAGAATTTTGTTTGGATTAACATTGCTGCAGAATACAAGTCACTGTTCAATATCTACTGTTCAATAATACTGCCATCACAAACAAACAAACAAACAAACAAAAAAAAAACCTTAATTTAGTTCCATTCCTTTGTTAATTCACTCTTAGAGCTTTCACACATTCAATTAGGGAGAAATGCAATATTTCCTTTTAACAAAGCTGTTTTGTTTCTTCTGTTGTCTTTTCTCCGTTCGAGAGTGAAAATAATGTTGTAAATTTATTTTGACCTTTTGTTGTCATGTCTGTTTTTGGTTGGTTTATATCATGTGACTTATTGATCTCGTCATGTGTGCTGGCCATGTGTTTCCATTGTTGTATGTTTTATGTTTTCATTGGTTGATCTTGTCATGTATTTCTACTTTTTTGTAATTAGTTTTCTTTATCATGCTCAGGTGTATCTTGTTTGTCATTAGTTCATATGGATATATATATATATATATATATATATATATATATAGGCCACTTGTTGCCAAGGTCATTTGTCTATAGCTTTCTTTGTTCATATAACCTGTTGTTGTTGAGTTTTGGGAAAGTCAACATTAGGCAAGACACGAAGTCTAGTTCATGTCTAGAATTTATTTGTTGTATATATGGATCCCAATTGTTAAATAGACTGCAAATGGGTTCCAACCTCAACTTGCCGTCAGTGGAATACTTTAATACGTGTGTGGACAATGGAGATGTTTAATTGGCTTTATGCACAGCTTCACTACTTCCTGAATTTCAGCCAGCTCCTTGTTTCCTGTCTGCCATTATTGGCCAAATTGATTAATTCAGGTGTGTCTGATTATTGTTGCCATGACAACTGAGGTCAGGCACACCTGGATTAATCAATTTGACCAATAATTGCAGACAGGAAACAAGAAGCTGGCTGAAGTTCAGGAAGTAGTGCAGCTGGGCATAAAGCCCATTCTCCGTAACTCTAGGAAATCTGAAGTTTTATGAAGTGTTTCTTCCTGTTGTTGATTAATATCAACTGTAACATTCTACAACGTATGCATAGTCAACACATTCTCATCCTTTATGAGATATATGGCATTTCGTCGAAATACTACGCACATGGCACCCTTTAGCGTCAATATAACACACACTGTTATGGGTAGGTTTAGGTCTGGGGTAGGGTCTGCGTCTCATATTGATGCTAAAGGATGCCAGTCACCTGTATGATGCCTTGAGTTCTGCGTCTCAGATTGATGCTAAAGGGTGCCATCATGCATAGTATTTCGACGAAATGTCAAATGAGAATGGGCTCATATCAAGGATGAGAATGGGCTCGCGTAGTTATATCACTGGAACTTCACTAATCACTGTCCCAATGTGTAGTGAACCAGAGTCCTTAGTGCCTAGATTTGTGTACATAAATATTGATTAACAAGCTCGGGAGCCAGGATGCGGATTGAGAAACCCCAATACACACTCTGATATGGGACTTAAAGATTGTGCTGGATGCTCTACATCTGCCTTGAAGCTTCAGTGTCATGTAATATTACTACTGTGCTCCTGTGGCCACCCCATTAAAAATTTCCTGGAGGCACCACTGCTCAGCGGTGAGGGGAAATGAAGGATTCATCACAGTTATGTTGATAAGATATGCCACCAGAGATGAGTAGCATGTAGAGGGCCTAAACCCTACAAAACAAGTCATTGTTGATTGCTTCAGCATGAAAACAATTATATAATATATATATATATATATATATACTGTATATATATATATATATATATATATATATATATATATATATATATATATATATATATATATATATTATCTTCATTTACAAGTAAAAATATCCCAATTCCAGACTAACTGAGCAATGTTGAGAACCTTCTCTTTGGGTCCCCTGGTGGGGATTTTGTGAATGAGTGTCATATATGTGACTGGGTTGTATTTAACGCAGCGGCCTCGTGGCGGTGGTGGTTATTGGCCTTTTTATAACTAATAATTTACATGTGTAGTAGTAGTCCTGATAGAGAAAACCCTGGGGAACCAGCTAAGGGATTTCACCTGAACAGTGAAAAAAACAAACAAACAAACACACAAACAAAAAAAAACCCAATTACTGTATATAAGTCAACTGGCCAATAAAAATAATTTGTGAGTGATTGGATGACTTGTAGAACCTCTCACTGCTCTTAACCTCTCTCACTTCATAGGTTTGAGACTCAGAACATGGGATTTTGTTGCTGTTTCTTCCAAAAGTCTCCATTTGATGTTAAAGTAACCTAAATTTTGTCTAGGAGAAACATTTCAGATGTTAAAGAGAGGTTGAGAGATGTTAAGATGTTCTTTCCTATGGGTATAACCTCTATCCCTCACAGCCTTGTTCCATATCTCTCTCGCAAAATGTACAAGATACTGGAATGCTGCAGGAAATGTTAAGTGCCATGCAAAATGTAATGAATAATTGCTCATTACAAATGTATTGAAGTAAAGACTACATATACTTAATCAAAACTGTAGTCAAGTAGAGAATAAAAGTTGCAAATATCTGTGATACTCGGTAGCCTAAAATATACCCAAGTACAGTAACTCAAAAAAACTTTTACACCACTGATGTGGACAAAAAAAATAATTCCTCTCATTAGCCCCATGATCCCAAAGTTAGAACTTTCTGTATGAACTCTTCTCTATGAACATTTCTCATCCAGTGCTTCCAAGAGCAAATTATAGAGAAAATACATGTGCATTAATTTATGACTCCATACAACAGCACAATGGTCTCGTTTATGTCTTTTTTATTTTATTTTACAAGAAAACTGATTCTCTTAAATTAAACAACTGAGATCACCATCATATTTTATCAGCTTTGAGCAATACAAATGTCCGGTGAGTTATCTTGATAATCACCTTTCTGTTCAACCTGTAAGTGGAAAATGAGCTCTATTCTGGTTTTATTGGTCTGAGATAACATGAATCATCTTTAAATATTTCCATGAACTTCGGGTGAATTTTTAGGGTCAGATAACCACTGTTACTTAGTTTAGATCTCTGAGAAATGAGACCAGTTCATATATTTGGGATTTTATTGAAGAACATGAATTTTCCTTCACTGAAGAGCCACAGCGGCTGGCATTTGTTACAGAGGACCCCTGTTTTATCTCCAGCTTCATCTAAATCATTAGGGTGGTGTCAAAGGTGAGGCAGTACCATGGAGTAATTTGGCAGTTCTGTGTGATTACATCTCCTGAGAGCATCCGAGATGAGTCGGTCCTGCTCATTAAAAACATGACAAAGAACAAATATATTTTGGAAAACTGCTGGAACGAATGAAACAATGACCTGTTTCTTTTATGTGAAATATTATGTATTGTGGATCAAATTTGAATACTATACTGACGAACTTTGACATTGCATTTAATATTTTAATTTCAGGTTGTCTGGCTTCATGTTGCCATCACCCATGGTGAGTTCAGGGTCGATTTTGGCACTGTGGTTTACTACGGATTTCGCAGTGAGTGCCCAAGGATTTAAAGCAATCTATGAAGGTAGGAAACTGGTTTTTACCATACAATATTAAAATGATTATTGCGCTTTAAACAGGTTTTTTTTTTTTTTTTTTTTTTTTTTTTTTTTTTGCCCCAGGTGCATTTGCTTATTTCTGGTCTAGCCATTTGCATTTGTGTCAACAGGATGGCAAACAGACATGCACAACCAGACTTTTCACTATCGGCATAGCAATCTGGTCCTTGTTACAGCATATTCTGGAATAGAACCGCCCCCTTAGATAAGAATAGACATTTTGACCATTATGTAAAGCAACCAGCCTCATTTTGTTTTGTCTTTATGGGCCATTTAGGGGAGGGAATTATTTTGATATGTGACTTGCGTTACATAAAACACAGAAATATGTGTAGACCATATAATTTCATAAAATGCCATTCATAACTCAGAAAAAAAAATCAAAGCAGAATGTGCATTCCGCTCATCGAAATTTAGTTTATTTGCTAAATAAAAAAATAAATAAAAAAAACAACCCTAAGATGTGGTGCCGCTAACCTGGCGTATTTATAGGCATATCCAGCAACTAAAGAATCACTCAATGTATTAGCACACTTTCAATTTAGTTTCCAGTCAGTGTGCATTCCAGATGCACACTGATTCCTAAAACTACTCCTATTGAAAAACAGAGCTATTTTCTGATAGCTCTGTCTAGTTTTGTGTGCGATACGAATGAGGCGGTCATTGAACAGCCTGGTCTGTGAGCGTGCCATCTGGGGCTGAGAATAAATAGCATTAATTTTTATTTATTTATTTATTTAGATTAGGTTGGATTGGTGCATTTAAACACTCTAAGGAGATGCTCTCTCTGGTTTATTAAAATAGTGTCTTTGTCCTGCTGTGTTTCATTTTGTTGTCCTCTCTGGATTGATTGTAGGGCTCAGGGAAACTAGATTTACACACCCTGCAAACTCATCAATAAGTGTTTGAGATTAGTTTAGGGATTAAAAGAGGCACCCCAGACTCAAGTTGATGTAATTTCATTTGTCTTTGAAACCTAGAGCCATTCGTTTAATTCTAACAGGGAATGGTAGTAAATACTATATTCTGATCCACAGCTTTCACCTTTACATGTTGGTATTACACTGCATGTACAGCTGCAAAATGACTGCTGAAATACAGTTTTATCAAAAAAGAAAAAAATAGAAAAGAAAAGGGGGGTATAAAATAAATGTTGACAGTTTAATAAAAAGTTGGGGTGACCAGTATCTGTTGGTCGGGCATGCCAAATAAGTTCCTCAGCTTTACTTCAAAAACAAGGCAAATATAGGCTACCTATTTGTATGAGCTTTAAATATCACTGCCAGCGTCACACTAGCTTCAGAGATTAATATTGTGTGAGCCGTTCGAAGGGCACAAGTCATAAACCTGCGACTTGTGAGACCCTATTGTTATGAATGATGCACAGTTAAGTCACTATTCTGATTGATCTATAAGGAGATCTATTTTTATGCTTTATTTTTATTTTAACCTCGTCTTGAGCATGAACTATGGCAGTCATCATTTACATCGTAATTGCCTGAGGTCTTTTTAGGTGATAACTGCGAGCAGCTATGATAGGCTGCACTGGCAACGTCTCACGCATTTACTTTCATCTATTTTTCGGTGTCAGTTCTATGCCTGAAACACATCTATTTTTTGACCATATGGTCGTCACTGAGATGATGCTGTGGGATGCTGATGTGTTGACAATGTGTGCTTTGTACATGCTGTGTGACAGAGATGTTTCTTCCTGTGCAAGATATTTTTCTCTGCTCTTATGTCCACAATTAAGTCTTGGGAACTCTCGCCACAGCTCACATATGCACTCCCCTGTTTTTTTATTTATTTATAGGTCCTACTGTTATAGGCTCTACAAAGCCTACAGTATCATTTGATTCTCAACATGATCCAAATTTTACTATAGACTATACTATAGAAACTACAGGCAGTCTACTACATGCATTTTAGGGCCCTATTGTTTCAGTAATGTGTAAAACGCAGACCCAGAATGTCACAGAATTTGGTAAATGTGAATGAATAAATCAGAAGTAATGCTGTACACTTAATCAAATTTCAATATGGACCAGTGACTCTATTAAAGCACAAAAGACTACTACTTAATTATGAAGTCTGCTTGTTCTGAGTGTCTCTGTACACATACTGAAAGTTTAAGTGACACTCGTAGTGTTTTCCACAGTGGCCGAGAGAGCTCAACGTGCTGCAACTGAAGAAAACACAGAGATAGACAAAACACCAGCAAATTAAGCAACCCGGTCTCATCCCAAGACGTCATATAACTGACGTTTTGGGACGTCTTTTGACCATAAGTCAATATTCGCCTTTTTAGGGTTCCCTTAAACGTCGGTAAATGAGGTTATGGGATCCTAACTCTACCCCATACCTAAACCTAACCCTAAACCTAACCCGTCACCTAACTGACGTTAAAGGTAAAGCGGCAGTTGTATGACGGCCCGGGATCGCCATCTACCGACGTTTAAGGGGGCCCTAAAAAGGCGGATATTGACGTATGGTCAAAATACGTCCCAAAACGTCAGTTATATGACTTTTTGGGATGAGACTGTGTTAAATTAAGAAATATTCATCAGTTTGACAACACTTGTGCTGCAAATAATCACAATGCAACCAAATACAGAAACGTGCTGCAAATAGCACAGGCCACACTGCAAATGTTTTTAAAGGAGTAGTTTACTTAAAAAAAAAAAAAAAAAAAAAAACTTTTGCTGATAATTTACTCACCCCCATGTCATCCAAGATGTCCATGTCATTCTTTCTTCAGTCGAAAAGAAATGAAGGTTTTTGATGAAAAATTCCAGGATTTTTCTCCATAAAATGCACTTCAATGGGAACCAAACGGTTCAAGGTCCAAAAGACAGTTTCAGTGCAAACTGTTCAAAGGGCTTTAAACGATTTCAGATGATGAATAAGGGTTAAAAGTTTTTTGAAAAGTGAACTACTCCTTTAAGAGGAGCCCAGTAAGGAACGAATCTGGGTGGGATATGCTTATTGTTCCATGTCTACTCATCAGTGGTGTGGTAGATGACCTGAACGGTGAGTTTTTGCTTATTTTAACATCCCGATCATATGTGCGTTTTGAGAATTTCCGGCACGTTTCTGTATTTGGTTATGTTGTGAGTATTTGTTGCACATGTTGTCAAACTGATAATTGCTGGTGTTTTTTTTTTCTTTCTTTCTATTTGCTTGTGTTTTCTTGCTTGTGAGCTCTCTCAGCCACCATAGTTTTCAGCATCTACTGTCTCACTATATGAGGACTCTATATGAGAACATTTCAAACCATTCGATTTTTCCAACTGTTATTTTACTTGTCAGAATTTACAGGGTTAATGGAAAAACTGTGCTTGATCGTCCACATTACTGTTTACTGTTGCTTTTAATTTATTGATCACAATGTTTGCTGTCGTTTAATCCACAATGAAATTGGTATTTGAAATGTGTGTAAAAAAAAATAGGGTCTATGATTTCTTTCCATTTCCTTGGTTTTATGTGTATTAGTTGAAGTTCAGTAAAGTCGTCAGCTTTTTATAATTTTCAGTAGGTGTGTGAACTTTTCCCTGTAATGCATGCGGAATGCGCCTCTTACCCCATTACAGCCCAATCCATCAGGTTAATGGTATTTTGTATAGGTGGTTCCTCTGGTGGCCACATGTGTATGGTTTAATCTAACAGAATAACATTTTTTGAACTTTTTGAGGTTTTTTAGCCACTATGTCTGAAAATCAATCATAAACTTTAAAATCCAGTTTAAAATAGCATGGGAAAAGCTTGCTATAAGACAGCAGACATACTGTATTGGGATTCCTGACATATCAGTAGCAATGACTATTTGAGAGATGGGTCATAGTCACAATGCTTATGCTACCAATATAAAATTAAGTAACATTGTGAAAATTGTGATCATTGTCATGTACTTTGCAACTACTTGTCATAAGAATTATTACAATTATTGCAGTTAATTAATCGATTGATTAACATTGAAGTCTTAATATTGCTGGTACTGCTGTTTTTACTAGGTCAATGTAAAGCTTTACATTTTTTGCGCATAGCTTCCCAGCTTGAATGAAATTAACAAATCAATAAGGGTATTTTGAGCTAGATTTCACTCATCTTTTATTCTAACAATCATTTATGGAAGATGACAAAAGGTAGGGGTTTCTGATTTCATGATTTTATGTTGTGAACGATTATGTCTCCACGATCTGCCTTTGAAGAGAGATTATAGTATCGTGCTACAGTGCATTCTATCATTTGCAGGTTTTGCTCCCACATCCAAACATATAACCTGAGGTACATTAACATCACATTTAGAAACGCAGCTATAGGGTTACGCCCTAGTGACATTGCAGTTCTTCACCATCACGAATGTTACTTTTTTGCTTGAGTTTTAAAATCCCTTTACGTGCAAAGATCGCCGACGGCCCTCGTTGTTCTACATTCACCTCATGTTAAAACATCACACTCTTACTTGATCTGGAGTATCATTAGAAAGATTAAAGACTAAAGCTTCGATATTTGACCACTGTTTATAAAACTGGCTTGCAGTGACATCAATTTCTGGTCAGTTTGTGTGTAAACAACCCGGTCTCATCCCAAGACGTCATATAACTGACGTTTTGGGACGTCTTTTGACCATACGTCAATATTCGCCTTTTTAGGGCCCCCTTAAACGTCGGTAGATGAGGTTATGGGATCCTAACTCTACCCCATACCTAAACCTAACCCTAAACCTAACCCGTCACCTAACTGACGTTAAAGGTAAAGCGTCAGTTGTATGACGGCCCGGGATCGCCATCTACCGACGTTTAAGGGGGCCCTAAAAAGGCGGATATTGACGTATGGTCAAAAGACGTCCCAAAACGTCAGTTATATGACGTCTTAGGATGAGACTGTGTTAGTGTAAATGTAGGTTCTGAACCAACATTTTCCACTTCTGATGTCATTTCTAGCGAGAAATTACTACTGTAGTAATTATATATTTGTTTAATGATCGACAGCAAAATAGAGCAAGCTAAGGTGAGAATTAAACCCTCACACTGCCTCAGAAATCTGTCCGAAATCAATTTCACGAGGTACTTTCGTGCCAACAAGTCTGCTGCCTAAGTTTTCGTATGCAGCCACGATCTCAACGCTCTGTTGCTCACCTTACAGCTGTCAAACATTTTACGTGTGTCAACATGATTATTATTATGATTAACAATATACATGCTAAGCAGGTGTAACAATTAGCTGCATATAACATGCAAAATATTGCATATTTAAACAACATTAAATGACTAAAATCTACATTAGATCACAAATTAAAGGGGACATATCATGCAAAATCCACTTTTTTAGCCCTTAAATGCATTTTGTTGTATATTTGGAGTGTTTATAAGTACAGAAAAGATAAAATTATTCTCTTCAGGTGCTTCGTTTATATCTTTATATTCTGTTTTGGTCATATTTTTCAACCTGTTCAGATTTTTCTGTTTTCTATGACGTTTTTTGAACTACAACGTCACCGTATTTGCAGCAGAACTTAAATAAGGACATTGACTACAGGTCCAAAACTTCGAGCAATCCGCCATTATTATTTCTCGCTCCGATTTCGTAGTCCGAGCTCAATGATGCAGAAGTTACAAGAGGGCAAGTCAAAATGTTCGGTTTTTGGATGTAGTGACCCGAAGCACTTCAAGGATTCCCACTTCAACAACCTCTGCCAGTAATGTTATACAGAAGGGTTTGCCGATTGACTTCGTCTGAATAAAAATAATTATAAAAATAAAAAATATATATTAACGTTAATAAAAATAATAACGTTAATAAAAATAAAGTACTTTACTTTCTTAAAACACATGGTGGTCATGGTTTAGCAGTACCTTTGTCTTTCTTTGTTTTTCTTTTGAAGTAACGTTACACGTCTGCAGTATTATTGTTCTTGAGTTTCATCAATGGTCATTTAGCTGCTTTTCTGATGCTTTTCTAAACATTTCATGTTATCAGTACAGATTGTTTGTGGTAAGATTAGACCGTAGTCATTTATCTTGTCAGTGTGCTTGTTTTAACAAGAGAAATAGTCGACTTTCACTAATAACGCAAAACAGTTAACTGACATACCGATATGAAGATGTTGTTCTGCAGGTTCGTCGTCGTCTTTATCAACTCGCTCGCTCTGGCTCGAATATGTAAGGCTTGATGGACAAGTCTTCTGTTGTTGACATTTTATTAACGTATGAATAAAAATGTTCTTTGAACGTATCGTATATAATCGTATATCTCTAATCAAACTACAATAATGGCCGAATGTGGGGAGTTGAACCAGAGCCCGTCTAACGGAGAGCCTTGGCACTTCCTATTATCCCCATTGTGTATCATCTTGGTTGCAGTTCCATTAGAATTTTAAAAATTACATCCTGAGAAAAGTGGATTTCTGGGGGTCAAACCTCATTGACTCCCATTCATTCTGCACTCGACCGCGAGCGCCCCCGCATGGACAGAGACGTGTTACTGCAGCCAGTCCAGAACCCGGAAGTAACCAGCCAGTGCCAATTCTCTTCAATTAGACATTCTCTGGTTGAACTGACCGTGAACTCATCGACCTGGAGAGCGGGCGGGGTATGACGCATCTCCTTTTTATTTAAAGCTTTGAAACGGGTCGCTCAAAGACGCACAACAGAAAAGGGGTAGAAAATGGGCTTGTGGAGCTATAATAATGAGGAATTCAGACCCAAGCATTGTAGTTATGTTTTATATAGACCACGACGGTATGATTTATATGTAAAAATGAATGATTTAAAAGCATGATATGTACCCTTTAATACAAACATTTGATGGTTGTTTAAAGTCAGTTTTGAGTAAAAGGGTCATATTAATCTTTTAAATTATGTCATTTAGCTTGATGCACCTGTCGCGCCAGGAGTCATAGTCTAATTTGTTAAAATAATTAATAAAAAGTCCCAAGAATAGGCTTTTTTTTTGTTGTTGTTGTTTTCTAGAAAGAAGTAAAAAGTAGTGTATAGATGGGCAAGCCATTTAATGCCAGAATAAAAGCTATAACGCTGGAATACAAACAAAAGAATAATGAAGATTAAGTCTCATTCATGGCAGAGGTGTGAAATGTTCATTGAGTGAGAACAATAGAACATGAAATTAGAAGTTCTCCTCACTGGGCATTAGGCAGTAGACTGCAAATGGGTGTTTAAGGGGCAAAAAAACAAAACAAACAAACAAACAAACAAAAAAAAACAATGTTTTATTAGCACCTTATCAGCCTTCTCTAAAAAAAAAAAAAAAAAAAAACTCATGACATGATCTTAGAAAATATTCTTAATTTTAGAGATATCATGCTAAAATTTGAAATTAACTTGTGGTTTCACTTTAGTTGTGGTTCTACATTGTTATAATGTACACATCCACACAATATTTTATACATTTAACATTATATTCTTAATATTTTTATTTAGTTTTTTTTTTATGTTTTTAGCTTATACATCTCCATATTAATAACATTCGGAGTAATTCTGAGTATTGAACTGTAAACTAAAAAAAAAAAGTGTTGGCTTTCTAATTTATGTTGGTAATATCTATTCAGAATTACTTATGAGCAGAAACCTTTTTATTTTGTGTATGTCATTTATTTTCCACAAAATGGGGGTTAAAGTCTTGCCAGCAAAACGTTTTATTTGCACGCTGTCCTGAAAAGCTTTTCTAAGCGCGTGTACCCCCAAAGCGCACACACACTACAAGTCTCTTACTTTTGTGAGTACTGAACTAAGTTCTCTTTTGCATCTTATTGTGCTTAAAGTACACACGCTTTACATCCATCAATCCAGTCGTTTATGAATGTAAACAGTTTGGGTATGTGCCACTATATTATGATACGCATGTTAGATCTGTGCATTAGGACTTAGTGACAGCAGCCCAATAAACGTATTGCTGTTGGTTATGAATATTATTCAAACAACAATATACATAGAGAATATCATCGCTCACTGCTTTTGACTGAGCAGCTTTAAGAATCAATTCATACAGTGAAGTCTATAGTGTTATAATTTTACATTAGTTTATTACATTTCTTGAATGCTACTGTTATAGTAAATACTTACTGTAGCTGAAAATATTAATGCACAGTTTATTTACATTTAAATATTGTATTGTATTCGCATCTGTTATTATTTTTAATTACAAACATAAAATACTAATACGATTTGGTTTTCACCGTTTTTATAAAGGTTTTTTTTTTACGTCAAATTGCTACAACACATTCTCTTGACTCTACAGCAAGATAAACATCTTTGTACTCAAAATATACATGAAAATGTAGAAATTTGAGAGGTAAGGATGTAAAGAGAGGGGGCAAAATCGATTGTCTCTATGCTGCAACTGCTCATATAAGCCAAACGAGACTGAGAGTGTTTGTTGTAAAGAGATCCACCTTCTGTCAGCAGCTGTTCATGGTAATTTTTTATGGGGTCTATGAGAATACTGTACATTTACATAATTTAATGTAAAAACAATCATTTTTCCCATTTACATGGTTGCAGCACCTGTTTTCACCCTCTGTGTTACGATTCTATTCTTTAGATCGCAACAAAATAAGGGAGACGCCACACTCAACAGCTGCGTAAACAATAAGAAAAACATGAAATGTCAAGTAATCAGTGTAAATGTTAGTCAGCGTGTCAGCATGTGATTGTAAGTAGCAAGTACAAGTGACATCAGTCCAACAGAACATTAACACATAAACAACGAAAGTTCCAGATCAAAAACACCGTCATAGGGGAAGATGGATCAAACGATAACTCTGATGCAGCTGTGGTCTCACGTAACCCCACATCCCGTAAATTCTGCGGTTGCCTCATGATCAAACACCAGCAACAAGCAACACTCTCCATATGTGTTTGACCTTTGACCCAGTCACTTTTAAAGCTCCATGGTTTAATTCAGGTGTAGAGCCATGACCTTTCACCAAATCAACGGTAACTCTGTGACAAACACATGTGCTGCAGGCAGCCCAATTCGCCATCTTTTAATACCCCCCTAAAAGTAAGCCTATGTACTCTTTTTGTGAAGAAAAAGTGCATACTCTTGAATGTGTAGCAGAAGACTATAGCTGCGGGACATACTATTTCATCATAACTGCGTCTTTAATGGACAGTTGCGTGCCCTAAACCATCTTGTTACAGAATCCTCCACATTCAATTTAATGTCCTACCGTTTCAGAGAGAAATGTAGTAGCACGTTGAACTGCCACTCGTGGTTCTTTCATGTGAATAACTCGTTTGCACAATTGAACTATGGCTAAGCCACGCCCCCTCCACTCACTCAGACAAACAGTCAACATTCGGGGACAGGCGCTATGGCAGCTGTCACAGGAGACATTTTATAGGAGGTAATCGATGATTTTCGGCGACAGAAAGATTATATATCATCTCAAAGTCACCTAAAGGGCCTTAACTATGGATTGGGGGGTTATATTAATAATTTTATTGTTGAGAAGGTCGATGAAAAGCTTCAGTTCCTGGCAAGAATTTACAGGTCACAGTGTAAACATGATAAACCGCATATCGTTGCCATCACCGTTTGGTACTAAATAGTATTTACATGAATCATTCAACATTGATAATATTTAGTTATCTCGGTTATTTAAATATTTGTTAATGAAGCCAAGTGACATGATGTACAACGCAGCTAGTAGCTAACGTTAACATTTTGTAATGTAAGCTAACGTTAGCCTATCGTTACGTTACAGATGTTTAAGAGAACGTTCAAATACGTTGTTGACTTAACTTAGAGCAGATGTTGACATCCTTGTTTTTGTCGTGTTGGTGTTGTGGTCAACTGCATAGCTTAATCGCATTACTTAATCCAGAGCAGACACTTGTCTTTGGTTGAGATGTGGTTTGGGAAACGGTAAAAAAAATATACACCGTCGCCCAGCCTCTCGGGAACCTAATGTACCCCATGCACACCGTGTGACCATTTTAAACTTAAAATGACAAGAAAAAAACGTTTAAAAACGAAAGATAACTGACTAACTGCAATGCATTCCAATGGACGTGAAGCAGGGAATGTCCGAGTGTATTGGGTTAGCTGTGTGAACTGTGATTGGCTCTTCGTGTTTGGGGGCGTGGCTTAGCCATAGGTCAATTATGTATTTACAAGTTAATGACCAAATCTTTACAAAAGTTCTCAATGCTGTTGCAAAAAATGTTTTTATCAGGTTATATACTAATAATTAATCACTCAGGCCCCTTTATCTAAACCTTTCTACTTAACTTTCAGACTCACACATCCGCCATGTTTGTAGTTTTTTAACACTTTTTATCTGTATCTGTAGTTCTAATCAAGTGTGCACAGATCTGCAGATCCGAAGTCCAACCCGGAAAAGTAGACCATCCGAGTATCTTTGAAATACTCATTTTAACATATACAATTTGGGAACATACCTGTCAACACACTAGTTTTCCCCGGGAGTCTCCCGTATTTCACACCCATCTCCCGCCCTCCTCGTGTTTTGTTATTTCTCCCTTGAAACTCCCGTAATTTGAATGGCCCAAACGTTGTGTGAATAATCACATCAATATATTATTCCGAGGTTGTCTAGTTGCCAGATCTTTTATGAAACGCATCCTACTCGAACAATCCATACATCACACAAATTTCAAAACATTTGTGAGCTCAACATGGCAACCTACAACACAGTTGACGTGTTGACACTGTTGACGTGCGGAGATAGTAGCTGCGGCCGTGGGAAGTTAAAGTGTTAGTTCACCCCAAAGTGAAAATCATGTCATTTATGACTCACCCTCATGTTGCCCTAAGCCCGTAAGACCGCCATTCATCTTCGGAAAACAGTTTAAGATATTTTAGATTTAGTCCGAGAGCTTTCTGTCCCTCCATTTAAAATGTTTGTACGGTATACTGTCCTCGTCCAGAAAGGAAATACAGAGATCATCAAAGTAACAAAAACTATGACATTATTGAGCATTGTATTCTCTTCCGGTTCTGTTGTCAATCCTCGTTCACGAGTCCGCAGTGACGTTGATGACGTAAGACACTGCTGATGTGCATCTGGTGTGTCCGTGTATTCGGTTTAAAATAAATATGACTTGGCAAAAAGTCTTCCTCTGTGTCGAAATCCTCAGACATGTGTACAAAGATTTTTTTTTTTTTTTTTTTGCAGCGTGTGTCTCCCCCAGACTGTGAACAAAGCTCTTTCGCACCAGATTACACATGTTACATCATCACAGCATCAATGAACGTGGCTTGAATCGGAAGAGAATACAATGCCAAATAAAGTCGTAGTTTTAGTTATTTTTGGACCAAAATGTATTTTCGATGCTGCTAATCCCAGATTCCCAGATTAACACATAGCTGTCAACATTGAACATTGAAAATAAGGGAGTTTTCCCGGAATCCTTCCCCAAAATAAGGGATTTTTTTTTTTTTTTTGCACGATTCTCACCCACAAACTTTATAGAATAAAGCACAATCCTTAAAAGTCTAAGATGTTCATAACTAGCCTGTGTGTGAGAGAGAAAGAGACAGTGTCATTTAAAGGGAAAAAAAAATCTACATTTGGATTAGGGTGTGTTGCTCTAGAATTTGGACAACAATTTCAACATTTAGCCTATCACACATCTTCCAAAATCCGCAAAATAGGGAAGTGGGCTGTCTGTTTATTTTAATTACATTTACACATTTTGTGTAGCTTTAAAGAGCCTATTTAGCCTGATGGTGGACCATCACTCAGAAGACACACTATCTTTATATCCTCCTATAGGCCCAGAACGTTTTTTTTTTTTCAAGTTTTTTTTTTCTTCTTCATGTAATAACATTGTTAAGAGCTTAAGAAACAAATGGAAAAAAAGAAAATATATTTTATTCATATATTTGAAAATCTATTTATAATAATTATTATTTGTTTAAATTACATTGATATCTGTATTTATGTAAAAACCTAGACTTTCAAACATCAAAATGTAATGTATTAATATGTATTCGAGTACAAAATTACATTCAGCTAGCCTAAACATCGTTTCCTATTTTTTATTTATTTTTTTTTTGCCTGGAAACGCAAAGAAATTCCAGGCAAAGAAACACGCTTGCCTGTCGCGTGAAAAATAGGCGTCAGTTCTATTTCTAGCATGCACGCGTTTTCTGGAGACGCGCGTGTCACGCAGGCAGCGTGCAATAAAAACGGACACGCCACGCAGCCAGTGTGTCTCCGGCCAGCGCGCGCGGCACCGCATCCGAGGATAAACGACTTCAAGCCGAATCTGTCCGAGCCCGTACGTCTCACACAATCAGAGAGTAAAAATACGGTATATTTTACGGGAAAATACTCAAACGGGAAGACAGCGGGAAAAGAGCTAAAATACGTGAGAAACCCGGAAAAAACGGGAGGGTTGACAGCTATGGATTAACACCCCCCTCCCCCACATCCCCAGAATACTGTATTTCGAATTATAGGTAAATAATACAGCCAATTTTTATATTGGCACATTTAAATATTATTCTTATTTGTCACCTATCCAATTTAGTGCAAAACATGTGTGGATTGTAATACATACCTTGGGTATTTTAAAATACATACTGTACCTTGGATATTTTAAAATGCATTTGTACTGTATTTTTTCGCTGTATTTTACATAAGAAAACAGCCCATTCTCACCCCCAAGGCGTCACATAACTGACGCCTTGGGAAGCATTTGACCATGCTTCAATATCTGCCGCTTTAGGCGCCCTTTAGCGTCAGTTAGATGACGCCCTAGGATCGCGTGTACCCTACCCCCACCCCATACCTAAACCTAACCGCGTCCTCTAACTGACGCTTTCCTTTAGCGTCAGTTAGATGACGCCGTAGGATCGCGTCATGTAAGTGACGCTAAAGGGCGCCTAAAACGTCAAATATTGAAGCATGGTCAAAGGTGACGCCTTGGGGTGAGAATGTGTTGAAGAAAAACATATTTATCACCCACCTCCACTTTCAATTGTACAATGAGTTACCATCAACTGTATTTTTTTATTCAATTTCTTTTAGTTTGTCAGTCGGTGATTTAATTCAGTCAGCAAGTCTGCAACAGTTTAACGTTCAAGGCCACAAGCTAATGAATTACAAATGCTCAGAAATCAATGTTGTCTTGCAGACCTTCAACTTATTGTGTGAGCATTTATATTTTAAAATATGCAGCACTATTTCATCGACACCCCCATGCATTGTCGTTCAGATCATGCCATCCATATATATCCCGCAGGTTTCCCAGCAGCTTTTAGAGTGGAGCTTATGGGCCATTTCACCCAACTAATTGTAATCTATCTGCCTGCAGTGTTGAGTGCCACAGCAGTATACTGAATGAATGTTGTACCCCTCAGCAATATTCACTCTATTATTGCTGGATTCAGGATGGCAATATTTGCTCATTTAATCAACAGCGCCACACTGCAGTTAAGGTTAAAGGGTATTACCTGTGTCACAGTTTGTAAAGAAACTACTTTTTAGATTTAAAACAAAGTAACTTGCCATTTGAGGATTTGCTTCAAAGAGGAACATTATGTATAATATTCATATTGGTTATATTCATATGGGGTATAGTGCAGTTTCAAATAAAAACAGGAGATGATGACAATCATATGCAGGAATATGAATCTTTAGCCCGCTAATTATATTGTATAATTATTTTTGGTTTCCAAAATAAATATGCTGAAGAAAAAAAAAATATATATATATATATTTACAAATTTTCCGAGGTGTATTCTCTGAAAGCAAGTCTTATTTTATATACTTTTGCTAAAATAAATTGATATGCTTTTAAACAGGTATTATTAAGTTATTATTATTATTTAGATGTTAATAAATGTATTTTGACTGCATACAGGAAGACAGGAATAGAAGACAGGAATACTGATCAAATACTGATCTAGTATAAATATATATACTTATAGATATATATTTATATTTACTTAGATACATATATAAGCATTGGTTCCAAACCTCTCTAATTTATTAGTAATCTATGTTTGTGATTGCACTGGTGTGAGTCTCCAAACCTGTGTTCACACAGCAGCATACAGAATAGCGTCTTGAGAAATGTCTGTATGAACCTCCAAGTGGTGAAACCTTGAGTGGTGAAAATGTGTGGATGCGTTTATCACGCATACATGTAAATAACTTGTCTGTGTATGAACAATCCACACAGTGTAGCTTTAGTAGCCTAGTCATACTGCATGTGAGAATAAACTACCGTGTATCACAGTATCATTCTGAAAATACTTTGGTATTCATCTGTATTTTGAGGCTTAGACATCACAATACTACCACGGCACCATTATACCACCATTATATTGCATTGCTCCCTTTTGACTGCAGAAAGTCGTGTTTATTTCTAAATCACAAAGCTAAACTAGACCATCTTTAAAGAGTCTCAATTTATCTGTTACTATTTATTTACAAAGTATTCTCCTTTTCAGTCTCCTTTATCTGCTCATATATGGCTCTTTTCTCTGGAAGATATATTCTCTGGATAAAATCCAGCATTATTTGCTGTGGATGTTACAGCAGCTGAGTAATTGCGTCTTATATTTAAGACTCTAAAATAAAATCTCATCAGAGCTTTATTGAAAAGATTCAAAGAAATGACAGCTACCTCTGATAAGAGCCTATAAGGAAAGGCTTCGGTTGGAGACCGCTCTAAAAGATATGAATCAATTAATTTCCCTACTCACAGCCAAATCCTGAGATAGTAACCAGTCTGTCAAATGTGATGAGACATCTGACCAACATTTAATCAACCTTGCAAAAGTAGAGAGTAATTTAAAATCAGGACAAGTGGAAAGAGTGGATTACACTCAGGACCATCCCTTGCTTATCAGCACTGTTATCTTCTATCTGGACACTACTATGTTCATTCACTTGCTTCGTTAATGCTCATTTCGAACGTCTGCTCTGGTCAGTAAGCCATCTGTTGAGTGCACAAGCTACAGTAGCTTAAAAGCTTATTTGGTTGATGCTTATTTTAGTTGTCTCGTCAATACATTCAGAGAAAGATTGTACCAGTACCAGAAGAAAAAAAAACAAAAAACTAAAACATCTGGTTCTACACAGTGTGGTTCAGAAAGTGGTTCAGAAAGTGTTCTACACAGCACAGTATGTGTAGTAATGAATATCGTATAGTATAGAATTTGAGTGCTGTCTGACAGACTTCCGTTGAACACTTACATGCATACTGTACATCTGTGCATGCTGTCATACATTTTGCAGGAAAGTAGTCAAAATCTTGATATCTTTTTGGAGATTGTAAACAGATGGGACAAAGAAATCAGATGTCAAATTATGGAGTCTGTGCATTAGATCTTTAGGTGTAAATGCAATACTCAAACAACAATACTGACAAGGAAAAAAGTAGAGCACTCACTGTGTCTCAATAACTAACAATTGTGTGGATTATTCATAAGGTACTTTTACATGTCAATAATGTACTTAAAGGTTCTCTAAGCGATGTGGGGCCAAAACATTTTTGTCACATACATCAAACGTCTCCTCACTATCGGCTAGCTGCCTGTCCCCTAAACACACTGTAAAAAAATGCGATCTCTGTAGACACCACAAGCCCATTCTCACCCCCAAGGCGTCACTTAACTGACGCCTTGGGAAGCATTTGGACATGCTTCAATATCTGACGCTTTAGGCGCCCTTTAGCGTCAGTTAGATGACGCCCTAGGATCGCGTGTACCCTACCCCCACCCCACACCTAAACCTAACCGCGTCCTCTAACTGACGCTTTCCTTTAGTGTCAGTTAGATGACGCCGTAGGATCGCGTCATGTAAGTGACGCTAAAGGGCGCCTAAAACGTCAAATATTGAAGCATGGTCAAAGGTGACGCCTTGGGGTGAGAATGCGTTGACACCACAGGCTCCACAAACGGCAACAAAAACAATCATGTCTCACCCGGACCACGAAACCTAACAAACAGTGTTCCAGCCAATCACTGGCAAGAAGTATTTGAGGGTGGGTCTGGGGGGTTAGTGCGCATGCACATGAAGGGGGTGTGTGTGTGAAGGAGAGCGAAGCATCAGAGGGAAGTTTGAAAAATGGCCGACACACGACCAAAGAGACGTCGTTCTGAAGAACAAATTAAAAAGAAGAAGGAGTCGGATAAAGAACGTGAGAAGTTCCGAATTTACATCGGTAGCAAAGCTTTTGAACGATGGCGAGAACTCCGGCGGCAGAAGGGCTTCCAGTCCGACATTCAGGTTGCTCTGTTTTTGCTGGACAGGTGGGTAGCATTAAATTGTTTTGTTTTTGTTTTTCTAAATTGACACTTATGTTTGCCAAACCCACACAAGGATATAATTAGCTAGAACTATGCACGTTCACAATTATTTCAGGAAGCACGGAAGGGAGGGGGAGGAGATGAGATGCAGCGCTAGCTAGCCTCCGATTTGTTTGAAAATATTCCGAACGTCAACACCCAGGATCGCTTAGAGATCCTTTAACACTAAAAAAAAATCTTTTGTACGTTTCACATAAATACAACAACATTTTCAAAATGTCGATCAAAGAAAACGACTAAAAATGCTGTATTATTCATGCCTGGCTAATAGCTGGCAATGTCACTTTGTAAAGAATCACTACACTCCTATAGGCTGAACACGTAATACGCATGCACAAGACATCAACATTTTCACAAATCTTTGTTTTTGTAGTTACACTGAGACTATAATATATAATTTTCAAAAAATAATCCCGTTTTCAAATGTTTGCATTTCCATGCCCTCAAAACGCTGTTGTCGTGTAAATGAACAGAGAAAGCACATAAAGTTTTCAGTTTTTACACTGTAAAAATAATTGTAATTTTAACGGTAAAAGACTGTAAAAATGCTACACTGCAAAAATGTTAATTGGTTAACAGAAAGTTTCCGTACTATATACGGTAAATAACTGGGATATAATTTTAATGTAAAATACCATTCAATTTACAGTTTTTGACATTCCCACAATTCCATGCGTCACACTTCAGGTTTCGTCATATATATATATATTTTTTTTCTAATCAGTTATCTACATTAGGGGTTTTATGTTACATTTAATGTTGTTCAATTAATGTTTATTGCAATTTTTTTTTCACGTGTGTTACCATGATGGTGTTTAATGTTTGTGTGAATTAGGCTGTGCAGCTTCTTTATATAAGTATTACCCTTCTAATGGAAGATAACTTCTGATGAACTTTGATTGCTCATGTATCTTTCATCACTGCTGTGATGATTGATGGTTGTCAGTTTATTACAACGGCACAAAACAGAAATAATTTTTCAAAAGTTTGGTAGATCAACAGATTTCAGAAAATAAAATATGGTTTATTACTACAAAGGTGATTACAGTTTTAATGCATTTTTTTTAAAGAATTGTTCTGGCAACCAAAGTTGCCAGCATTATTCTGTAAAAATTATGGGATTTTTTTTACAGTGTAGTTGAAAATTGTGTAATGTAAACGGCCCCTAACCTTTATGAATTTGGCAGCACAGTCTCATCCCAAGCTTCCTTTTGTACAGTGCATGCTATATTGACGCTAAAGGGTGCCATGTGCGTAGTATTTCGAAGAAATGTCATATGGCGGGACCTATATGATGCCAAAGGATGAGAATGTGTTGGATGTGATTAACGATCGTTTGACTTAATCTGCACGATTTACTGCAATGACTTTTTCAGTTAGTTGGTCAGAAGAGCAAAAGTGGATGTTACCTACTTGTTCAGAATACATTTTAGGGTGAAAATTATTATGTTGGTTATACTTCTAAAAAGTAGAATCTGTGATTCTGAATTCCAGTATCCACACCGGCGCGGTGACTGACAGCTGCACATTCTCCTCAAAACATTGTATTCCACGCTCTGCCGTGCCGAGGTACAACTCACGTAAAGTTGATTATTCCGCGAATGACTGCAATTGAAGATTTCAAACAGAGATGGTGACAAAGAGGAAAAACTGTGGACTGCAGCTTTAACGTGTTTATAATGCCACATTATGTGAGATAAATAAATAAATTTGCATACAAGCGGTTTCAGTTGTTCCTAAATTTTTTCATCAATTTAGAATACATTTTAGATTGAAAGTTATTGATGAATCGTGTATCATGAATCATCAAATTTGTGAATACACGTTAGTGAATGAGACCCACCACTCTTACTTAATTTCTTTGTTACTGTTTACTTGATTAATTATTTAAAGTATTGTTTACTTAAAGAATACCTGAAAGTTTACTACATGAAGAAATTAAGTTTCTAATGCCAGAGCTGTGGCTTAGCAGTTCATGCTAATGGAAAACACACAAGTTTCAGTCCAGCCTGTACTGTGCCCTGATCTCACTGCCCTTCTCTCCCTTGTATTGTATCTATAAAAAGTGTCAAAGGTGACTAAAAAAAATTGTATCCGTTGAAAAACTGTGCTTATAATTGCTTTATTTACTCTTGAGTGACTAGCATTTTGTTGATCAGACATGAGAATGTCTGCGTGAGCAGTTTTTAAAACAGTGTTAGTAAAAGCATTTGTGATGTGATGTCACAAATGGTTTTTACTTCATAGCTTATATATATATATATATATATATATATACTGTATATATATAATTCAAAAAGCACTGATGCTGAGTCGTGGCTGTAAAACCACTTGATCGGCAGCAAATCCAGCAGTGCAAAAGTCAAGTGCTCAGCATTATTTGTCTTTGCTGTACCTTGTGCCATTATTTCACCCCTGAAATTTTCACTGGGGATTAAGCTGTGCAACAACATTCCTCATGAAGGAATTCTCATGACATTTAGGGTGGAATGTGTTCACCACATGGCAGCGCAAGAAATATGTGTGTGCTTGCCTTCCCGTATGGCATGTCTAGAGGCAATTTTCATTCGCACTGAATTGTGCTTGAATTGCTTCATTTAAAATTGCACTTTGAAATGCTGCAAGTGTGCATGTTCCAAGTGTGCACAGGAAGACTTTTCTGAGTGACTGCTGGAACAGATGATTAACAAAAATTACCCAATTTTATTTTATTTTTTTAAACTTGATGGTTAACGACATTATAATCATTGGGCTCTATTTTAATGATTTAAGCAGATGGTCTAAAGCGCACAGCACAAGTGCACTTAGGCCGTGTCCAAATCCACTTTTTTTAGTTTAACGATGGGAAAAAAAGGGTTGGCGCACCCGGCACATGGTCTAAAAGGGTTGCCCCTATTCTCTAAGTAATGGGTGTGTTTTAGACGCAATATGCAAAAAAATAAATAAAATAAATAAAATTAGTCCATTCCCTTTAAATACCAGTTGTGCTCGCGCCATGGCGGATTTCTATTCACATTTGCAAGCGGAAAGACTGAATACTTCTCTAGCGAAGAAATGGATCTGCTCATGCACAATGTTAAAGCATGAGCAGACCAAGCCGGATTTACCTTACCTTAGTGTCCATACCTTAGACATACTGCCAGTCTCTGTTCAGGATCGATTGGTTCACGGAAATTGGTGGTGGTCTTTTTAATATGTGGCTCCAGAATCGCTAGCAAAGCATCAAACTGCTCCACTGACGTAAATTTTGAATAGCTCGGGGTAAATTCACAACTCCTTGATACTGTATTTGTATTTTTGTGGGGTTTTTTTCGGCAAAGGATTAATAAATACACATCGGACTCAGTGTGCAAGATTTCTGTGCGTGACAAATTTTTAGGCTGACGAAGACGGAAAAAACGCATATGAAAATTTCGAACTCAGTGTGCAATGGCCTTAAGGGTTGTGGACCACCCCACATTACTAACTTGTTCTTTAAGTAACAATAAAATATTGCGCAATTCATTATATCAACAAACATTATCTGACTTTTGACTGCCTGGGGTTACAGTAACACTTGGAAAAACTGTCACCATTAATTGAACACAATTAGTGGTGATATATTGATTCCAATTGCTTTGTCCAAAAAAATCCTCAGATTTCTTCCTAAATGAAGTCTAAGAACAAATCCAGTTTAATTTATGGCTGGGTTGTTAATATACAAATATTAATGACTAATGCGAGGCTGCAGTCTTTAGCATCCTTGCTAGTGTGCCCACTTCCCATATGCCACTCGGAGCAGGGTGAATAGAACTGGAGATGAAAGACAGCTATTCAGAGATATAGACCAAATTTTTTTTATTGAAAACACGGGTGTTAGGATTGCCATTTCAGGGGTGAAAAGAAGATTCTCAATTGTACACCAAGAAAAAACCTGCCCGACCATCTTCTGATATTATTCTGAAACGTTTGAAAGCTATGAGAAATGATGGCTGGGAGCACTTGATGAAGCAGATGAAAAAATAGAAGGCAACATGTTCCTTCAGCACAGTAATGGCATCGTGAGATATTGTCTCTTGCTGCGTAAAGTAGTTTGTTTTGTTATTTTCTCTTCGCTTTAGGCAGCTTTCAGGTTGTTGATCTCTGTAATTCGTTTTGAAAATCACCAGGTCTATGCCACAGGAGCCTCACAGATGGTTGGATTAGCTATTTCGCTCTGATATCCAGCAGCTATAACCGCTTTTGTTAACTTTTTAAGGAAAGGGTGGCAGGACCGGGCCTAGCTTAATATTATTTTTAGGAAGATTATTTTACAGATAGGGTCTCACTGCATTGTAAACGTTTCAACCTGACAATATCCCTAGTTCTTGGCAATTTACTCATCCGCTAAATAAAACTATCTAGTGGTGCAACCAGTATTTAGGCGCTGTACCCAAATATATGTTGTTTTCCAGTCCTGCAACTAATGTGGTTGGACAAACCGCAGAATATGTTGTCGCCATCCATGTCCATGTACACATCACTGACAGGTTTGAGTATGTGAGTCAGCAGCTGTGTCAGCCGGCATCTGTGTGTGAGGATCACTCCAAGACCTAAAATGTGGATGCCTGGAATCTTACTCGCACGTCAAATGGTCTTCAGAGGAGAAGTACAGTAGGTTCAGCACTGAACATCTAAATCTGGGTTTTAGCACTTTCACTTTCCCTTCACTTGCTTATTTTTTTTCTGGTAACACTTTACAATAAGGTTAATTAGTTAACATTGGTTAACTACCTTGGTTAACATGAACTAAGAATGAACAATACTTCTTCAGCATTTATTAATATTTGTTCATATACTATGTTAAAGGTTGTATTTGTTAATATTTGTCAATGCACTGTGAACTAACATGAACAAACATTGAACAGCTAACTAATATTAACAAAGATGAATAAATACTGTAACAAATGTTTTGCTAACAAATGTTAGTTTATGTTAGTTCATACATTAACTTGGGCCAGTTGTTCAAAGGTAAGCTGATCGGATTTTGGTTATCGGATTGGATCAAATCTTGAAAATGGGTTGTTCAAAAAGGGAAAGAAAGAATCTGAAATCAGATTAGATCAGGGAATCCAATCCTAGTTTTAATCTGGATCAAACCTTCAGTTTGTGTTGTTCAAAACTTGTCAGTGGGATTTGGATAACTTTAATAAAAAAAAAAAAAAAACGGGATTATCCTGATCCCAACAGGGGGTAAGATTTCAAGGTGGATTTCAGGAAGAAAATGTTGTAAAACTTTAAAATTGGTCAAATAATACATTTGTATCATTTGGTGTATATACTTTTATTTATATTTTGCATTTGACTTGTGTAACCATTGTAACAGTGATAAAGTAGACATAGGCTAACAATTAAACTATTGAGTATAGTAAAGTAAAAAAAAAAAAAAAAAAATTATCTTGTCCCCATTTGTGTTTTGTCTCAAAATTAGATACACTTACAGTGACCCCATGTTGGCTCTTCTACCTGTTCTTTACATAGCTGGTTGCCCACATTGTGATATGTTGTCCCATTTAGAGCACTGGTAATCCGGATTTGGTAACTTGAAAACTGTGTATCTGGATCAGGGTGATCCAGTCCAATGTTGCTTTGAACAACCGGCATAAAAGTAAAACGGATTACCTGATCCTAGATAGGAAAAAAAATGGAATTTCCAAATCCGGATCATTTTGATCCAGATTAAATGTTTTGAACAACTGGCCCCTAATGTTAACTAATGAACCTTATTGTAAATTGTTACCATTTTTCTTTTCTCCTGTCTTCCATTGTCCTTTTTATTGCATCTTGCTATTCAGATTTACATTTTCATGCATTATCCTATCCTATCGTATCCTATCCTATCCTATCGTATCCTATCCTATCGTATCCTATCCCATCCTATCCTATCCTATCCTTTCGTATCCTATCCTATCCTATTGTATTGTATTGTATTGTATTGTTTTGTATCGTATCCTATCCTATCATATCCTATCCTATTGGGCCAGTTGTTCAAAACATTTAATCTGGATCAAAATGATCTGGATTTGGAAATCCCATTTTTTCCTATCCAGGATCAGGTAATCCATCTTACTTTTATGCCGGTTTTTCAAAGCAACATTGGACTGGATCACCCTGATCCAGATACACAGTTTTCAAGATTACCAAATCCGGATTACCAGTGCTCTAATGGGACAACATTTCACAATATGGGCTACCAGCTCTGTAAAGAACAGGAAGAAGAGTCAACATGGGGTCACTGTAAGTGTTTCTTATTTTGAGACAAAACACAAAAATAACATAAACATCCACTTCTAATCATAATTTATTTTATGACCCACATCTGAACCACAACAAAATTAACAACAAACATACATTAACAAATACATAGTGGACATTTTGAAAACGTCAAAAAGATGACATGAAATGGATAAAAAATGGATTTTCAAACGAAAAATGAAATGGCTAAATATCCAAAAGTTAAACGAAATAAAGAATGTTCTGGGTTCTTCTTCATCTGAGGTGGACAGACTAGCATTTCCAAGCCTCGCTTTTAGGAGCTGGATCTGAAGTTTCGTTGATTTGTTCCTCTGCCAGGAGTATCTGTGCTTCTGCTCTTTCAGTTTCTCGTTTAAGGAGTGATTAATAGATTTATTCGGCAAAGGACGCTTCAAGCCCCTTTTCTGAGCTCCTGTGACTGCTCGCTCTACCAGTGAGGATCCAGGTTGTTCTTCAATAATAGGGCTGAGATCCAGATTGAATGGTTCCTCTGCATTAGGAAGAACTAGCTCACTTTCGTCTACAATTGTAGGCTCACCATCCTCTACAACACCTTGAATCCCATGCAGAGCTTTAGAGTTCTCACCTCCAATAATGTCCAGAATCACATCTGTGTATTCACCTTTCTTAAAGGATTTGTTGCCTGTTTGGGTGTTTTTTGCTTCAGCAAGGTCCTTCGTTGCTATGGCCCTCAGATTCTTCCATCTAAATTTCACTTGCTCCAATGTCCTCTTCTGGCCAGACCCCATTGCATTTACATTGTGGGTGATTTCAACCCAAATGTCTTTCTTCCTTTTGTTAGTCACCATTCCACCTGCAACAGAACTTCCTACTATTGAGGCATAATGACACTTAACACCCTCCAGCAGTGCATGGGTTTCTGCAACAGTGAAATTAGGTCCTTTTGAGTCCATGGTTTCACCACTTCTGTTGTAGCGAACATAGTATTTATAGGCCTTGGGCATGATTGATTTAATTGAACACAAGCCACAGCATGTCAGCTAATTGGTGTGTGGGTATTTGACAGCCGTCTTATATTCAGCCTTTCTCAGAGGACTTAGAGAGAGGCACTGACATGGCAGGTGTTGTCCATCGCTACCACCGTGTTGGTGGAAGAGGATACCGTCAAAGGACGTATGTTGAACGTGCACGACCACTGGAGCAATACACCACTGAAGGACTGTATGCTCGCTTTCTCTTTGGGATTGCTGATATTAAGTACATTGCAGATCTTGTCAGGACAAAACTTCAACGGAGAACCCGAAGGAGTCACAGTCTGTCTGTGGAAGAACAGGTCTTCATTGGTCTGCACTTCTATGCATCTGGGACTTTCTACCAAGTTGTTGGTGATAATATGGGAGTGGACAAATCAACTGTGAGTGATGTAGTGAAAGCTGTGTCAATTGCGTTGGCCAGCCTGGTCAATCAGTTTGTTTCACTTCCAAAGGATGTCCAGATTGCCAAGACCAAGCACAAGTTTTTCTTTTTCTTTTGGGGAACATGCCCAATACTATTGGGGTCATTGACTGCAGTCATGTGCACATCCAAGCACCTCATGAGAGGGATTGGGACTACATCAACCGAAAGTGGAGGCGCAGCATCAACATCCAACTTGTGGGCTATGCTGACCTCATCATCACAAACTGTGTCGTGAAGTGGCCTGGGTCTGTTCATGATGCACCCATCCTGAGAGAGAGTGCTTTATACAGAGAGCTCCAAACCAACCGACCAGATGGCATAATATTAGGAGACCGTGCCTATCCACTCCTACCATGGCTAATGACTCCTTTTCTTGCAGCAACCACACCGGCGCAGGCAAGATGTGCAATTGGGTGTTTAAATAAAGTTTTGAAGAGACGCTTTGCATGCCTTAACTACTTGCGAGTGGAACCACAGGGAGCATGCAACATAATACTTGTGTGTATCGTCCTGCACAACATCGCTACCAGGCGCAATGTCCCTCTCTGTGATGATGTTTATGATGCACCTGAGCCTGTTGAAGAACCAGACCAACCTCTGATGGTATGTCAGAATGAGGGACTGACTGGAAGTATAGTAAGGGATGCAATTATTAGACATTATTTTTGACAGGCTCATCTCTGATGATTGTTTCTTTGAAATTAATATACGGTGATGAATGACCGAAAAATGAATATATTATTTATTTATTTATTTGTTATTGAAATCTGTTTGGAGGATTATTTCACGGGGACAAGATAATTTTTTATTTTAATTTTACTTTACTATACTGAATAGCTTAATTGTTAGCCTATGTCAACTTTATCACTGTTACAACGGTTACACAAGTCAAGTGCAAAATATAAATAAAAGTATATAAACTAAAGGATACAAATGTATTATTTGACCAATTTTAAAGTTTTACTACATTTTCTTCCTGAAATCCACCTTGAAATCCTAGGGATCAGGATAATCCTGTTTTTTTTTTTTGGATCAAAGTTATCCAAATCGCACTGACAAGTTTTGAACAACACAAACTGAAGGTTTGATCCAGATTAAAACTAGTATTGGATTCCCTGATCTAATCTGATATCAGATTCCTTCTTTCCCTTTTGAACAACCCATTTTCAAGATTTGATCCAATCCGATAACCAAAATCCGATCAGATTACCTTTGAACAACTGGCCCATTGTAAATACTGTAACAAATGTTTAGCTCATTGTTAGTTTATGTTAGTTCATACATTAACCCTTGAACATCCTTATGGACATTTTTGTCCTGTTCAGTTTTGTTTTTTTTGATCACTTTGCCTGTGTTAAAGCTAACTGCAAAAAACTTGGCACAGGTGTGTATTTTTATTGGATTTTTACTATTTCACCGTCATTTTCAAAAAAAAATATATTTTTTGCATTCGGTACAAAAAATACTCCCTCTCAGCACCGGACAAAAATGTCCCCATTGAAACCCATTAAAACTGCCATTTTTAATCCCCGGTTCAGTTAACTATAAAATTATGCAATCTTTGTTAAGAGGCTTTCATTCTGATGGCAAGGCTTCAAAATTTTATTTTTTACTATTTTTATCAGATGGTGTCATTTTTTTTAAGTTTGGCCTATAAAACAAATATCGCTTTATTCCTGTTTTCTGGTTCGGCGTACTATAGAGCCAACTGGATAAATTATGCAACAATATTTGTGTGGGTGTGTTGGTATGGATGTCGAAATGTGGTTAGTATGTGTGTTATAAAAAAAATATGTATGTGTGCGCTCATGTGTGTGTTTGTAATACTGAGAGAGAAAAACTGCAAATTTAAATCCAATCACTGTGAGCACCAGTGGGGTTTTGCTGGCACCCAATGGGGAAAATATGTTACTACGCCCAAACAAACTGTTACCGAAAGCTCATTTTTTGAGATTTTTTTCATCCTCAAATTTGGAACACAACCTATTTAGATTTATGGCTTTGATTTTATTGCAGTTTTGAGTTCAACCTGATTTAAAAAAATATATATTTTATATAAAATATTTTTTTATAAATAATTTTTATAAACTTATACCTATATAACTTTTTTTTGGATTCACTTATTATTATTTTCACTTCAGCAATAATCGGCAAAGGGTCTTCTTTAAAATGATACCAAACTTAAGTCTGTGCTCCAAAGCGTCACATTTTTATGACAGTTTTTTGACATGGACATTTTTGTCCTCTTTTTACCTATGTGTAACCTTTTTAAATTGATGCACGGGTTAACTAATGTTAACTAATGAAGCTTATTGTAAATTCTTACCATTTTTCTTTTCTCTTTCCTTCCATTGTCCTTTTTGCTATTCAGATTTACATTTTCATGCATTATCATCTCCCATCGTATCCTATCCTATCATATCATGTCGTATCCCATCGTATCCTATCGTATCAAATCGCATCGAATCCTATCCTATCCCCTATCCTATCCTATCGTATCCTATCGTATCGAATCGTATCCTACCCTATCCTACCCTATCCTATCCTATCCTATCCTATCCTATCCTATCCTATTGTATCCTATCCTATCGTATTGTATCCTATCCTATCCTATCCTATCCTATCCTATCCTATCCTATCCTAGCATATCCAACCCGATCTCACGACCAAGTCGTACGAATTCGACGAATGATTAAAAAGTGGCTAATTCGTAACAATTCATACGACCTCACTCGTACGAATTAATACGATTTTGCTAAATCGTACATATTTTACGAATTGGCCAATTCGTATGAATTCGTACGAATGACCTACCCCTTACCCCGCCCCTAAACCTAACCATCACGTGGGTTTAGACAAATCGTACGAATTAGTACGAGTGAGGTCGTACGAATTAGTACGAATTAGACACTTTTTAATCATGCGTCAAATTTGTACGAATTGGTCGTGAGATAGTGTTGGCATATCCTATCATATCGTAGCCTATCCTATCGTGTCCTATCGCATCCTATCCTAACGTATCCTATCCTATCCTCTCTCCACCCCCCCCCCCCCCTGTCTAATAAATATGCCAAAGGATTGGCCATAATATTATTAGTCATAAATATCATCCTTACAAAAGCAAGGGCAGATCATATGTGTGAATGTGATCTCCATGCAGCTTCTCTAAAAGGATATGCATTAATAAGCTCTCTCGGTTGTCTGCTGAATTAGTATGCAGCACAACTGTCTGTCCTGAGTCTAGTGCTAAAACCCTCGAACTCACCAGCCACACGATAGCATGCGTGAAATGCATTAACTTCACTTTAATTGCTTACCTTTCCCACCTCATCGCTCATGTATGCTCAGCAAGTAGGGGTTAGCGGTCCAGCAGTACCTAGTTTGTCTGTCATTTCCTTTTCAGTATCACCCGTCTTAGTATTCAGTTCATGTAGTGTTGCATCTTTATGAAATATAATCATCGAGAGCTTATAGATGCAGATGTTATATATATATATATATATATATATATATATATATATATATATATATATATATATATATATGAAGAGTTCAGATGCAAAAGCCTCTAAATGCCATTTGAAATTTTCTTCTTTAATGATGATTTTTATCAAACTTGTATATTTAAGTTCAGTAATTTCACTTAAATAACAATTAATAAGTAATTATCATTGCCATTTAAGTGAAATCACTGAACTTAAATATACAAGCTTGATAAAAATCATCATTAAAGAAGAAAATTTCAAATGGCACTTAGAGGCTTTTGCATCTGAACTCTTCATATATATATATATATATATATATATTTTTTTTTTTTTTTTTAATATATCATTGTAATGCGTTAACAAGATCTTAACTTTATCAGCCCATGCATGGGAGTTATAACTGCATAGGATGAGACTGAGACTGAACATATACGGATTGACCAATCCAAACAATTATATTAAAAAAGTCTGTTTATAATTTGAAGGATACAATATACCAGCCCGTTCTCATCCCAAGGCGTCATATACGACGCTTTTGCCAAAGCGTGGACATCCAACGCACATGGCACCCTTTAGCGTCAATATGAGATGCAGATATATATTGGGCAGAAGGTGCCTCCTAGTGGTCTAACCCTAACCCTACCCCACACCTAAACCTACCCATACTCTGTGCGTGTTATATTGACGCTAAAGGGTGCCATGTGCGTTGGATGTCTACGCTTTGGCAAAACGGTCGGATATGACGCCTTGGGATGAGAATGTGTTGAATATACAGTACCTTTCAAGAGTTTGGAAACATTACAATGTTTTAATGTTTTTGAAAAGAAGTCTCTTATGTTCACCAAGGCTGCTATTATTTAGTTGAACATTAAAAACAGTAATATTGCAAAATATTATAACAAAATATATTTTTTTAAATATAATCTAAAAATGTCAAAAACAGTTGTGCTGCTTAACGTTTTTTTTTGTGGAAATGGTGATACTTCTTTCAGGATACTTTGATGAATAGAGGGTTCAATGAACTTCATTTACTACATGTATTTATTAAAATGTATTAAAGCATTTATTAAAATAGAAATCTTTTGTAACATTATAAATCTGTTCACTGTCACTTTTGATAAATTTAATGCATATTTGATGAATAAAAGTATTAATTTCTCAAATTTTTAAATCTTACCAATTTTTGAATTGAATTATTGTTTCCATAAAAACGTTGAGGAGCAAAAACTGGTCATACTTTTTATTAGGTGTCTTTAAAAAAAAATAAGTACAATGTACTTATTGTGTTCATGTTGCTTTGTGATTTGCTCTTGTGGGATATGGGTCAGGTTAGGGAACTGTTTGCCAGTATGAGTAGATTAATTGCATCTGTATTTACATGCAGGCATTTTGAAAAAAAAAAACAAACAAAAAAAACAAATTGAAAATGATTTTAAAAATGTAAAATCATGTTTGTACACAATAAGTGCATTGTATCGAATTATTATTTCAATGTTAGTGTACTGTAGTAAAAGACAATTAATATAAAGTGGGACCCAAAAAGTATTTTCAACATTGATACTACCACTACTACTACTACTAATAATAATAATGTTTCTTGAGTAGCAAATCAGAATATTAAAATGATCGACTGTAGCTATAACTTTGAAAAACTTTTTGTTTTTGTTTAGCTATTATAAGCTTGAAATGAGTGTAAACAATGACATTATTTTCATTTTTGAGTGAACTTTTCCTTTATGTAACTTCACCTGAGTGTCCACGCTTCCATGAGTGCTGCTGTTTATGGAGCTTGAGTGATATTAACACACTTCTCATACTTTTTACACATTTATGCACAAACACAATTTTTGCATAAATAAAGACACAGGGCTGTAATTACTGCATTTAGCAATGCCGTGCTTTATCACCATCATTGGCCAATATATGATTCCAAAGCGCATTATTCTTCATATTTATGATGGCATGGCACGGCACGGTGAAACACTTTTGTTTTTAGCTCAAACAATTCCATTCTGATTTGATGAAGATATATATATATATATATATATATATTTTTTTTTTGTATGTTTTTACAGACAGGTTGAGCAAAGGCTCATAAATAACCGTTAATTAAGCGCTTTCATGTGGATTAGACCTCAGTTACCTAGTAGAAGATATTTGAAAAAGAAAGTAGCTGCGAAGAATTCACTTAAATCATGAAATCAATTTCTCAAATGTGCATGCAGCAATAGATAATGACATGCAAAGGAGGTTGACCCTTGTATCGGCCAACTGAACTTCATGCAGAGTTAACTATTCTTGTTCCATATTCATAGATGTCACTGACATACATATATTCATCTCATTTCCTTGCATCACATTTTTGAAAGCCCTCTTTGCACAGCATTGGAGACATGCATAAAATATTGTCTGCATCACATATTAAAGATCTCTAGGGAAATTTGTGTAGTGTACCATTATATTGTGTCAAAACCCATTTAAAGCTAAAGCAGGAGATATTTCCTTAAAGCCCAAAAGCTAAGTTTGATTAATTAACTGTTGATTGATTGATACTGTAATTGACTTTTTAGTCACAAGCTTGATTTACTGATACATGAACAGTGTTGCACAATTTTGAGACAAAGAAAATCTGTCTGAACTTGAAAAATTACTCATCAGAAATCACTGATCTCAGATCAGATAGAATAAACATGGTTACTTACATTGTTGCTGACGGATCCATATCGTAAAAGTCTGTTTGCAAAGTCTAGGCGAAATTGCAACTGAATACAAACAAATAATACACTGCCGAGACTTTCACAGTTGAGCAGGTTGCAGGTTGGTAGATCTCCAGGAACAGGATCGGGCACCTCTGATATAGTCAAGTCAAGTCATATTTATTTATATTGCGCTTTTTACAATTCAGATTGTTTCAAAGCACCTTTAAAGAGATAATGGAAAGACCGGTTGACTTCCTGAGTCTTTGAAACCACTCCCTCAGAAACAGGCAGTGGGCTCAGAATGGTTGGTTTGGGCCGATGTGTTGTGATTGGCTAAACTGTAATGTACGTTGTCCGGATACTTAACGCCCATTACCTTTACGGGCGAAAGTTGCATGTGTGTTCCTGTCAAATGTATATAATGGTGTCGATACTGCAGTATCAGTATGAGCTAGAATCAGACCCAGAAAGCGGCAATGAAGAGAGTCCTCCCCACACACGGCTCTTACAAAACGTTTCTATATATATGATCTATTCTATATATATATTTATATGATCTATTCTATATATATATTAACTTTATACACATTTGTTTTACACAATAGCATTGAACTGACTGGCTACTATAAACACAAACAGCGTTGGCATTGGTTTACGTTATTGATCAAATCAAAAAATAGCACCATAAAGTAAATATACATTAAAAATATACACTCTAAAAAATGCTGGGTTGTTTTAACCCAAATTTGCGTCAAATATGGACAAACCCAGCCTATGGGTTACATTTTTAAATGACATTTTTAGCCACACATTTGGTTTTACCCAAAACTGGGTTAAACCAACCCATCATTTTTTAGAGAGTTTACAACATTAAAGGGGAAATGAAGCAGTGAATCAAGTTTACATGATTTACAAGATGGATTTCCAATATAATCAACAATTATATAAGAAACATGACAAATGTAAACATTTAGAAGAAAAAAAGAAAAAACTTTGTATCTTTCGCCGCCAGGGCACCGCCATTGTGCAGGTGACGTAACGGGGTTGGTTGGCTCAAGTTTAACAGGCTCTGCAGTACAACAGCCACACTGACACCTGGTATGTTAGCGTTGCAAACCCACTCTTCGCCCCAAACCACCACCGGCTGTTCTACAGAGCAACGTAACTTACATGTTGTTGACGAGACGGGAATATCTGACGGCAGACATCGCGAACAATGTTTCTATGTGCAGTTTGTCAACATATAACATGAGACGTCGTCTTTTTGTCTAATAACTGTACCTAACATTAGTCGTTCGCGGTCAAAACACTGGTATAAACACAGTTTGATGTCGCGATTTTCAATGCCCAGAGCCTGTTAAACTTGAGCCAACCAACCCCGTTACGTCACCTGCACAATGGCGGCGCCCTGGCGGCGAAAGATACAAAGTTTTTTCTTTTTTTCTTCTAAATGTTTACATTTGTAATGTTTCTTATATAATTGTTGATTATATTGGAAATCCATCTTGTAAATCATGTAAACTTGATTCACTGCTTCATTTCCCCTTTAATACATATACAAATTCAGGTCCAAAATGTTTCTACGCGTTTGTCGTAGACACAAAATCGCATAACTAAGTAGCCTAGTGGCTATAAAGCCAGCACTGGCATTTGATAAAACTAAAACATTACGTCTGAAATTTTACATACATTTAAAATGATTAAGTCTTAGCGTACTTACAGGTTGTGTCCCATCAACTGCTGCCTCTGGTTTTAAAGTTGGAACAGCTTCATGTTTTAGTAACAGTTTCTTGTTGAATCCGGCATTGAATTCGTGGATATTCTGGAAGCTATCTTTCATAAAATGCGCAGCACAGAGAGCTGAATTACGATCGTTATTTTCAGGAACATAATCAAACATAAATTATTTCCATTGTTGACGAAGTACAGAGTCTGTGGAAAGCCTGAACACAGAAGACTCGACAGCTGGATAAACAAAACATACTTTCAACGAGCCGCAGAAATATGGCCATGCCCTTTTTTACATATTCGAGGGAGGGTTGATTTTAATGTATGGATTAGTGAAGTCTAAAACCCCGTTGTAGTCCCTATCGAGTCGTTTTTGTAGGCATTAAACTTTATTTTTAAAAGACGATATCTCTGCTTACACTGAACTTTCAGCGCTGCAACTTTGCAGATACTGTTCATGCACCAACAGCAACATTACACACTATTTAAAATGAAAAAAGTGAAATCGCAATCAACCCCCCCCCCCCCCCCCCCTTAAGTAAGTTAGGCTATGTTTCTTTTTTTTTTCTTGATTCATATGGATTAGTTTTATAATCTCTTTATGAACTTGTTGAACATTCAAAATGGTAGTTGTGTGGACTGTCAATGGAGGGACAGAAAGCTCTTATGTTTCATCAAAAACATCTTTGTTTTGAAGAGGAACAAAACTCTTCAGTGTTTGAAACAGACAGAATTTTAATTTTTAGATGCTTTAAAAAAAAACCTTTAAAATATAAGGTTGATTCTTAAGGCCTTTTGCTTAAAGGCTAAAAAGTGAAAGTTTTTCAAACTATGTTTCATCTGTGCTAAAATATTTATAATGTCCTGAAATAAAGATCTGATCATAGCCTTGATCAACCTTCACATGATTTTGATAGTGTGTTTGGTATGGATGTTTGATATTGTGTGTGATGGCTTTTTGACTAAAAGGTTAAATCAGCCTTAGACAAATGAATACTGATAAAAATGTACACAAATACAAAATGACAATTGAACTTTTAGTATAGTAGTTCAAAATGCTAAGTAGACAATGTCAAAATTTGTGAAAATTATGTCAAATTGAATAGACCTGATAAAAAGCTACAGATTAAGTCTATGATTGTTTTTTTTAAAGAATATTGTTTTCTATTATTCTATCCTAGGAACAATGAATTGCCCTTTTGCCTATTGACATATGCAGTCGCTTTTCTCAGTGGTTTGCGCTCTACTACCCAAAGGAGTAGAAATTAATGATAGCTTGTACTCCCAGAGGAATTCTTAATTGATTTTCTTTTCTTTCTTTCTTTCTTTTTTCTGGTGCATTGGAAAATGAAATAGTCTCTGAATAGGTTACATTCATAAACCTCGAGATTGGCATTTGAAGAGTAAAATATGGCTCTCTGCTTTGAGTGGTGAGTTGATTTTACTTATCTGGGTTGTTAGGGAGATGAAGTGTTGAGTCATTACACTGTTGTTCTGCCTAATCGCAGCCATAGTTCTAGGGAAAAAAAAATAACCGCAGTCAGAGAGATGCTCCTCCAAGGTCTCTCTTTACCCCAGCTCTCCCCCTGCTGATGACTCTGTATTGATGGGCTTAGAGCTCAGAGAAGATCCCTCTCAGAAGATAAACAAACTGAGACCTAGAGCTGTGTGGAAGCCTGTGAAAGTTGGACTGTCTCCACTGGAGTTTAGAAATGATTTAGCCACACTCTGAGTTGAGAGTCTAAAGAGTGAGAAAAAGGTCTACAGAGAGAGAGAGAAGGTCAAATAACATTGAGTGTCCTAATAGAAATTGACAGAAATATATGTATTGAAGACAAAGCCACAAATGAACTTGGTGTTTTACTTTTGTATTTAAACATTTTTACATTTGGGATAACGTAAGTACACGAACCAACAAAATATATAACATTGTTCTACTGGTTTTGGGATATTTTGAACCAAAAATGGTACATAGTGTGCCTTTACATGATCCATTTGGGCGGTTATGGATTATGGTTACCTTTAAAATCAAATCTACATTTAAAACACAAATAGTTGTACATAAAGCAAAAGATCAGTGGACCTGACCCTGATTTTGCATTGAACATCAGGTGGTAATGTACCAGATTTGTTCATTGTACAAAAGTAGACAAGAATGTTTTTAAAAAATGATGCATGACATGTATTAAATCATGCAATTTATTATTATTGCAGTTCAAGGATAGGGGGTGGGGGGTTCTGTAGTTAACAAATCAGTCAAGGCTTCTGATGTTGAAAAACCTTGAAAAATTTCCTTGACACCGCAATTACTATCATCGACCGGTGAAGACAATTCAAGTGCTACACTCTAAAAATGCTTGGCTGTTTTAATCCATCTTTGGGTCAAATATGGACAAACTCAGCCATTGGGTGAAATATTTTAATTAATTTTTAACCCAATATTTGGGATTGTCCATATTTGGAGTGTATTTGGTTAAATAGTTGCTCGGAGAACATCACAGAAGCACCACTTGAACAATGTTGAGATTGTTATTCTTTGGAGCAGTCCAAATTTTGGTTGTGTCACTGTGATCTGTTGGCAGCAGAGTGGACTCGGGTTGATAAACTAAATGAATGCATTGTTGATTTGTTGCTTCACTGAACACTGGATTGAAATTCAAATAATAATAATAAAAATAAAAAAATAAAAAAATAAAACGTTTAATGTCATGCATCAGTTGTGCTGAGCACTTGGCATTCATATGCAGGAGCTGGCACTGAAAAAGATGTTTAGTTTGTATCTATGAAAAATCGATGCACTGAGGGAATTCCGACAGTGTATTGGCAGCACATTAATAGACTTTGAAATGAATTGCTATCCTGTATCCAAAATTTTCCTGTGCATTTTGGATTTAAAGCATTTGATATTATGCCTCCAACATACCAACATCATAGAAAACACTGGCTGGGAACTATTTTCTTTGTGTTTTCAGGAGTTCTAATACATTTTAGCATATTTTTCAACTTCAAAATGAAAGAAATAATTTAAAAGAGAGATGGCTGTAGTTCAACTCTCAGTTTAGATCAAAGCTTGTGGTGTTTTCGTTTGTATATCATCTGTGTCATATTCATGCTGTGATAAGAGAAAATAAAATATACCATGGATTGCTTTGGTTTAGTTGAACTTGTGAAGAGGATATTGAAATTTAGATTTTGTTGGTTTGTGTGTGTGTGTGTGTGTGTGTGTTGATCAAAAGATCAACTAAAACCATTAATCTTGTGCTTTATAATGCCAAGTTAATCAGAGTTGCACATGGGATATTCTTACTTGATGTCTCAGAATTCTGACTATAAAGAATTTCCATTCAAAAAATCACTTTACTCTGTCTATCTATCTATCTATCTATCTATCTATCTATCTATCTATCTATCTATCTATCTATCTATCTATCTATCTATCTATCTATCTTTATATATATATATATATATATATATATATAATTGTTTCAATATTTATTCTATATATATATATATATATATAACAGAATTTTTTTATTTTATTTTTTTTCACATTTTTTTTTTTCAGCACCAGGCATTTTTTAGCTGGATAAAAAAAAAAAAAAATGTTGGTGGACACGCGATAATTGATTATTTATTGCTATGGCCAAGTAGTCTCTTTTGCATTTATAGCATATACTGGAGTCAAACCTGAAATGGAAGACCAGAAGATTTCATAGCACTCCTGGAAACATAATTTACGTAGTTGTACCTAATGAGCGGGGATTATGCTAATTCATTATTATACACGTTTAACAATCGAATATGTGATATAAAAAGCTTTTGTGAATCCGGAAGAGAGTTTTCATGAAAGGTCCATTTTACGCGCAAATTACTCTGAATGTGCTCGTATATTTACGAAGGTTTCATGAATGAGGCCCTTTGAAGCTAATTTAGCTTTTACTGTTATAACAGGGATGATTATGAACAGATGGTGTAAACCCTTTGAGTCGTAATACACTATAATGATGGGATTTCTTATGTAAATGTACTAGCAGCAACCCCTAGACGCAGAACAACCTTCATTTGCACACAAAGGCCTGGCTTATTATTGCCTATAGCACCTTTACCTTGTGTCAACATCACGCAACACCCAGCAGACAGCAGTTGTGGCGGCGGCCACTGCCATTGTTCATGTCACAGAACCCTGATTTTTATTGTATCATTGAACTAAAGCTGTATCTCGTGCCCACTTTACCTCTATTCAGCTCAGCAAGTGGGATGAGAGATGGACTTCCTTTTGACAGGAGGCTAGCTTGAGGACACCTGAGGGAGAATGTTTATTTTTAGTTCCCTTTGCAGAGACCGTCTTGGGAGCAGAGGGCACTGAACTGTGGATGATTCCTCCAGTCAGCTCCAATCCAGCTAGCTTGATACTGTATATTGAAGACCATCTACCTCTTTTGCCCTCAAGGCTCAGACAGCACCTATGGAGTTTGCTTTGTAGGCAGCGAGCACTCACCAAATTTGAAAAGTCAACGCCATCAGTAGCAAGCGATTAAGCATTCACAAAAAGTCCCTTTTTTGCAGAGACAGAAAGAGGCCATCTCCCATGCAGGGCTGAGTTGTCACCCGTGGTCCATTGACAGTCCTCAACGGCATACATTGTGATGAGTTTTGTTCATCAAATGAAAAATTCACTTTGTTCGACAGAGAAGTTTGCTTAAGCTAAAGTAACCTTGATTTTCTTTCATGTGTTTCTTTCTGTATTACTTAATGAAACAGGCAGTTAGAGCAGAACATTAAGTTTCAGTTTCTGTTTTTTTAAATGTCTTAAAAAAAGAACATGTTTTTAATAGATTTTTTAAAGGGGCTATTCATTTTAGGAGCCACTTAAAAATACAAGGAGCTTTCCCAATCTTTGTTGATCCCCTTGAATAAAGATAGTGTCTTTCAAATTGCATTCCTTTCGGCCATTCAGAATGTAACCGCAACGTACGGGGGAAGGCAATGGGCAGACAAGGACGATGGGGTAAAGAACCCAAGTGCATCTTATTTACAGTAATACAGAATCCAAAAAGTGTGAAGCAAAGCACAAACAATATCTTTAAACAAAAAAACAGTAATGATGAATTTGGAAACATGAGACAGCATAACGCATGACAAATAAACGTGGCAAACACATGGGATTAAATTCAAGACAATGGGAAATCACATGTCAAAAATAATCCAATGAAAAAACACAACTGCTGAAAAAGATAACCAGAAAATAGATGTGCTCGATGTGATGTGGCGCTGCGCAGACTAACACAGTCTCACCCGCTGTAACACAGTCTCTGGTCAGCGTCTGGTTAGAAATTTTGTCCAACTTGAGATGGCGCCTTCAAAGCGCCTCAAGAGTGATTCAAGGGGAGACGGCTGGCTCATTCTGCGCAGCTTCTCTGATGACGACGCAGTTGTTTCACGATCGGTAGATGACAATGATCACGTGCTTAGTGCTTAATCTGATACCTTGAGTTCTGCTCACAAATCTTTGTTTAATTCATAGTTTCATTCATGATCTGAGAGGGCTCTGGTGTGGCGTCCATGTAGCTTGGAAAACCCAGACAACTTCTGGCAAATTTAGATTTGGTCTGAAAATTAGACTGGCAAAGAGCTCATTCAAGCCCATTTCTAATCCGTCGAAATCGCGGCACCAATCAGAAACGTTGGTGCGGGCTTTACACAATGACGACAGCACAGCGACGAAATTAGGGGTGTGACGGTTGTAGTTGAACACCGTCATTAGAACTCTATTACCGGCAAAACCATGTTATTAAAATAATTTTTTTCACAAACATATTTTATCATAGAGAATTCGAGGGAAACAGAGGCGGAGTTAATGGTGCTTCGGAGGCTGCTACAGCTGGAGATGAATTGGGAGTGGTCTGTGCACCCCCTCACAAGAAGAGAAATCTTGGAGATCTCCTTAATAAACGTAGGTCTGAAATCTCTCCCCCTTTACCGATCAGAGCGTGCGATGACACGGGGTAAAGCCTTGTTTATACTCGACGCGGCAAAAATGGCACGCTCAGTGCGCAAGACCTCATTTCGCTAGGCTGTGTGCACAGCTTTTTTTGTAACAGTGCGCGCGGCATACGTCATCTCCTTCATCGATCTGATTGGTTTTAGGTCTATCCAATTGCGCCCAGAGGCATTTGAGCCATTATCCTGGTAATGTGCATGCTAATAAATACCTAGTTAATAGTGAGAATTGACCGTTCGCAAAGACCCTACCCCTTAAGTTACTGTTGCTATGTCCGACAACCCACACCGCTCTCACACCCCACCATGTTCTCACGCCGTGAAAAAAACATTGTGGAGCAGAGAGGACACTGACAACACGCTGGATTATGATGGTCAGATCGCCTGTCAATCAAACTCCCTGTGAAGGGTCAATTGGACCTCAAACTAAAGTGTTATCAATCAGAATAGTCCAGATTAAATTGTTTGAATTGGGCCGTGGTTGTGTTGTCTAATTGTGATGAATGGCATACATCTCCATATTCAATTTGTTCGAATAAAGAAATGTATCCCATTGATCTTGTTTGACAACAGTCTTTGGTAACACTTTATTTTACGACCCGCAAACAACTGTGTAAGTACACTGAAATAACGGTGTACATTTCTGTAATTATAGTGTACTTCCGTGTAGGTATAAGGGAACAATATGTTAAGTTTTGGGTAATAAAGGGGTAACAAGCACCACTTTAATTTACAGCCCACATGAGTTACACTTACCCTGTAACTACATGGAACAAGAGGGTAACAAGCACCACTTTAATTTACAGCCCGCAGGAGTTACACTTACCCTGTAACTACGCAGAACAAGGGGGTAACAAAGCTACTTACTATGTAGCAATACGAAACAACACTATTTGCACTGTAATTGCAGAGAAAGGTACTGTTATAAAAAAACAAAAAACAAAAAGCGTTTTAATTGCACAGTACATTTGCCCTGACATTTAATTGTTATTGCAATTCAATGGTATAAGGTAAGTACTCATTACCACATTGTACGGTCTAAATTAAAATCATGGCACAAACAAATTGTTTTGACTTAACATTAAGTAATCTAGTAAGAAAAGCCAATACATTTTATTTTTTTATCATAGTATATATATATATATATATATATATATATATATATATATACACAGTATATAACCCACAGATGTCAAAATTACCATGTAACATTGCACAAGAACATATTTTGCCAGAAATGTGATACATTTTATAAACAACAGACATACAATTTTGCCTGGAATATATTAACAGTATTAGTTCCTGTTTTTTTTTAAACTAATTAAATAATTTGCTTGTATATCTGCTTGTTACCCCTTTATTACCCCAAACTTAACATATTGTTGCCTTACTCACACGGAAGTACACTATAATTACAGAAACGTACACCGTATTTTCAGTGTACTTACGAAGTTATTTGCAGGGTGTATATCTGTTTGTTACCCCTTTATTACCCCAAACTTAACATATTGTTCCCTTGTACTTACACGGAAGTACACTATAATTACAGAAACGTACACTGTAATTTCACTGTACTTACACAGTTGTTTGCGGGTCATAAAATAAAGTGTTACCCAGTCTTTGATTTAAAATCTTAACAAAACAAAACCTCATCTCAACGGGCATCACCTGATCCTCTTAAAACAGACCTGGGTCAAAAGTCAATAACCAATTACTACAATAAGCAAACTTAGTAAGGTGTCCCTCACTGGGTTTGCACTTCTTTTGTCCTTCGGCCTTTTGTGTGCACAGATCATTTCACTGTTATTTAGCATGCTAATGCTTTGCAGGATCTCTGTAGAGCACGTATGCTAATCATGCTCTCTAACAGTACTCTCTAAACCTCATAAGCAATCAGAGAGGCTACTGAAACATGACAGTTCTCTAACAGGGCCGAGGGAGACACCACAGCACAGGCCAGCAGATCGTCTTTCACTAATATCCCATGTCAACACAGTGAGTTAAAGCTTTTGCTTAATTAAGAAGGACAAACAGCAGCAATCGTTTCCTCAGAGGTATAACCTCAAGTGACTGTTAAAATGCATTTCAAAATGTGACCACAGTCTGTGGTACCAGAGAAGCCACCAAGCACTCTCTTCCTGTCTCTCTAACTCTGATTCAAAGGTGAGTGAACTGCATATGTAAACAGCTTTATTGGCATCATATAGCCATGCTCATGGTTTAAAGGTTGTTCCAAAAGTTAGGTAGCATAATTATTCCTTTTGAAGAAGCCATCTGTGGGCTAAATTCTAAGACATCATCCCATGTATCCTTCACAGAAAAGGCAATCTCATATTTTGCGTCAAGCTTGGTAACAATTCCATCCACTGGTGGAAAATAAAAATAAAAATGTTGATTATACATATAATTAATTAGACACTGAAAATATATTTTCTTAACAGTATCCCATATTAATCTTAGCAACATGATATCTCAAAACTCAAAGTAATTTGAAATAAATTGTGTTTATTAGTGATGCTTAAGGTAGCTGCCTAATGTAGACAATATTAATACAATATGACATGCTTATTTTGTATAATATAGATGTTTAAATTGTCTGTGAATAGTAATGCACAAATGACTTAGTAAAACAAAGATGGAAACCTGATTTCACCCAAAATTAATTTTCAACAATTTCCTTACCCTTATGTTGTTCCAAACCAGACTTTCTTTCAATGAACACAAATGGAAAACATCTGAAGAATGCTCTCATAATGCCAACGTGACCAGGGGCTGTCAAGCTCCAATAAGTTCAAAACAGCATTGTAGAAGTAGTCCATATAATTCACGTGCTAGTCTTTACAAGTCTTTCAATTAGTTTTGTGTGAGAAACTGAACAAAATTTAGATTAGTATTCACAGCTTGAACTATATGCTACTAATAATGTTCTCTGAAATGCTTAAATCCGATTGTGCATCAAGACGAGGTCAGTGCCATTGTTGTTGGATTAACCAAATATGATTTGACAAGTTTAAATATGCACACAAACACGATTTGAGAAGTTGGTGGAAATAAATGACCATTTTAGTGTTGTTTCCGTCAAAGACCATCGAATGGAAAATAATACCAGAAAGAACAAAACTTCACCATAATCGCCCCTCTGTCAAGACATGAACGTGGCCAAATGGAGCATAATAGTGTCTTTTCTTAGACAGCACCAATAGTTCCTGTCACTGAAAGTTTTGCAGTTCTATGTCTCTGGAACAATTGTTCTTTAAAATGTTTTTAGCTGACACAAATCTAACACGCTGACCTTAAAATATAAAATGATGTCTCTTACTTTCACGTCGACTCAGGTAAGGTGACATGTTTGGTTGGTTGTAGCTTTTCCTCAACTGTCCAACTTAATTTGCAGCACAATGGGAAATTGTTTTGAAGGAGATGCTAACAAAATAAACTAAAATGGTGTTCTACGCTGCCTTTTTTAACCAGTGAACTGTACATTGAATCTTAACATTGCACAAGCCCCAGCAGCCCGCTCTCAGTTCCACCAGCCTTGCTGACAGTCTGCAGCCTTTTTCTGGAATATTCCATGACTTAACTGTGTTTGCTTTTCTGGATGCACAAATACCTCTGAGACCAATGACCTCATATAACAATAACACCATCTTACAAAGAAAAAGTTTATATAGTAGAGAGTAGCTCCTATTCTTTGAATTGCATGACAAGTTGTATACTGAGAGAACTCTTAATTAGTTTACATGTATCCCATTTATGTTGTTTCAACAGTTTGCTGGATGAATATGTTGTCATCTAGACTTAGTGTTTTTCACTCATATTCCGTCATAGGTTAGATCAGGTTGGGGTGCAAGTCTTGTAAGATTTGTCCATTCACAGTGATATATACACAGTGAAAGCAGGGCTCGTATTACAACACAGATGGTTTAAACGACGATTTGTCACATAAAATGATCAATACAATCAGAATCAGAACATACCCATAAATATGTGAATTAATACCCAGACAGCAAACTGACATTGAATCAACGTGGAAACGACGTCTCTCATGACATTGAAACAACGTTGATTTTGCTCATCGAATTAATGTTGAACCAACGTCAGACGCGGCATTCTTCAAAGCTAAATGAAAATCGAAAATTGGTTTGCTTTCATAACGTTGAAACAACGCGTTGATTTCAAGTTGATTTTCCGTTAGTTTTGAAAGAATGACACGTCTGACGTTGGTTCAACGTTAATTCGATGAGCAAAACAATGTCAGATCAACGTTGTTTCGATGTCATATTTCCACGTTTATTCAATGTCAGTTTGCTATCTGGGTATAGCTTATGTTGATGTTGTAATCTGTAAAATAACACATTTTAACTAAAACAGGAGGAAAGGAAAGGAAAGGAAAGGAAAGAAGAATTTGACTCGATTTTACTAAATTGGGGAAAGTTGGCATTAAAGAGCACCTATCATAGATTTTTGAAAATGACTGTTCATGTAGTGTGGAATATAGCTCTAAGGGAATGAAAACATCCTGCAAAGATTTACATCTGAAAGTGCACCGTATATAAAGTTATTGTCTTTCAAAAGTGAGAGTTGACTCTGAGTTTATGAAATGAATTGTTTTTGAAATGAGACATTAGCTGTTACGTCGTGGCGTAGATACAAAACATTAGCTCATTGGACGCTCCCAACAACTGTGCGCACAGACGGGAGTGTAGAACACATTCAAAAACTTCAGCTGAATAGCGTCATGTCGAGAAGCCGCTGTGTTCTACATTGGAAAGACAGTTCAGCCACTTGTTTTCATTGCCTAGGGATGAGCATGTGAAGAATCAGTGGTTAGAGTTCATATTTGCAACGATACCACAACAGTACAGCCCGAACCTTGTGTTCTCATCATTTTAATGGTGAATCATTCAAAAACATAAATGAATTCAAATGTGGATTCGCAAGCCGGTTGTTCCCGAAGGAGGGCTCAGTATTCAGTGTATATGGATCAGGTTTGTCCTTCTCCGAATCACAATCTGTAAGTATTATTAATAATGCTTGCTGTTATGTTTTCTGTAGCTTGCACAATAGTTATATTGTGTTGTGTGTGTTGTGTACACTCCGCGCAGCTTCTAAGCGGGGTAAAGTTAGTTTTGTTTTTGATATTCACCAGACATTCATTGAAAAATGGCAATTACCTCCTAAACAAACGAAATATGACTTCGCTCTATATAATAAACACTGTCCCTCAAAAGCCGCCGCAATGTGAGTTTCGCCGGAAAAGCGCGCTCTTGACGGAGATGCGAGTAAGGGACCGTGTGGAAAGTGCACTTTTTCTGACACGTTAGTTCAAACACTATATACTATTTTCAACACTTGATAAGCTATAATCCTGGTTATGGGCGTTCCGTTGCCGACAATCTCTGCCTACGGTTTACCAATAACAACTGACTGGGTCATTTGACCAATCGCTGCAGATTCGCGTCACTCAAAGGAGGTGTTTGGGAAAATGAATCGTCGAACGAATCATTTGGGAGTCGTTGAGCAAATCGGGTAAAAATAAATGCATATTGTAAGACAGATAAAGGGTTTTTTATCCTTGCATGCACGTTAAACTGTTTTTGGGAACTCCCAAAACAAAAATAGGAACATTTCAAATGCTATGTTAGGGGCTCTTTAAATATCTAGGATAAACAGGATGGATGGATGGATGCACCAATGAATCAAGCAGGAACATGCATGTTTATTAATATATTTTTATGATGTATGTGATGTTGCAGCTTTGTTGTTTGAATATTGTATTGTGAGGAAAAGCAAATTTAACATCATCTCTGTCAGAAGATGTAATCTCTGTGCTTTGATACATGAGGATATTTCATGAGTTTTCCAATGCATGCCAATCCCAGTGCAGAGTCAAAAGCATTTCACATTTCAAGGTCTTTCTGTTCTGTTAAAGTGGCTATGAACTGAGAAATCAAATTTGTATTTGTATTTCCTTCAGCTTTTGACAAATACGAGGTCATACTATAATATACAGTGGCCGAGAGAGTTCAACATGTTGCAACCTAAAGAAGACGCATGCAAATACAAAAAAGTGTGCAAATATAAAAACGCATGCAAATACAAAAAAACATCCGCAAATTAAGAAAAAAATCTTCATCAGTTCCACAACACACGTGTGCTCCAAGTACTCACAACACAACCAAATACACAAAACGTGCTGCAAAACCTCACAACACAACCAAATACAGAAACACTGCAAGTAACACAGAGCACAACGGAAATGTTTCCGGGGAACCAAATAAGTGACGGACCCAACCGGGACTTGCTTATTGCTCGTGAGCTTCCCTATGCCCTACTCCCTTCAATGGGTAGACGGCAAAGCTCTTCAAGTCAGAATTTGGCGTGAGCATGACACTAGTGTCATTTATGTAGCCGTTTGGAACTTGATGAAGGGAGCAACAACAGACAACGTAATGTAATTATTTTTACCTAGGATGTTCCTATGACAACGCAGCACTTTGTCCATCAGCTGTATAGAAATATAACGATTAACGACAGAAACGACAGAAATATAATGATTAACACAACGGTTGCACATAAATAATTTATTTTTTTATTTTTACTTTATAAAAATCTGTTAAAATATCCGTTTTATATGTCTGTATGTCAGTGCCATACATTACCTAACATTTTTAGGAAACTTTTCTTGAAAATGAAAATGTAAACATAAAATGAAACTATTTGTATAGTGTAACTGATGTATAGATTACTATCTTGCCTTCATGTTCTTCTAGATCTTTTTTAATTTATTTAGTTTAGTTTTCAGATCATTGTTCTTTTCTCATTTGTATTGTGATGACATTGAACATTTTGTTAACACATGTTGTATATTATACACAAGTTGTATGTCATAATAAATTGAATCTCTGTGTTTTGCGGGGGAAAAGTCAAAAGAAATTAACCGTTTAGTGTTCCGACGTCCCGTATACGACCCACAGGGTGGTTTATAGGTTTAACTTTGTGAAAAACAAAGCTCCACAAACACAAAAGTAAACACAATACATATCTTTGGAAAGCTGAGAAACTCGTGATTCGAACGACGTAAACCATTTTAAGATACAATCAACACAGCGGGCACAATCTGTCTCTTTGTCAGACCACCAACAGCCAAAACAAACCAACACAAACTGGAAGAAACTCACCAAGTAGTCCACTGATCCCTTACATTCCAACAAAAATGGTTTGGTTTCACTGAAAAGCGTCCATACAATCCAATTTGAAGAAGTTTTTAGTCCAAAACAATTGTATATATGAATAAACATCCATGGAATGTAAATAGTAGCATTTCGCGTTAGCCGACAGCGCTATCACAACTTCGACGCACTATCACTATTGATCCGTCTAACTTCAGTTGAAACGTAAACATTGGAGAAAAAAGTATGTCAAAATGGCCGCTGACCCCTGAACTATTGATTGACAGGTCATTTTAGCCAATCGGCGAGTGTTAGGGGTGTCTTCAGAGGTTCCAACAACCAACGAGCGCGCCTGGTGAAATCTGTACCTACCTCTCTTTGAGTGACAGTTTATCTATCCAGTTGCAATAGAGAATGAAATGACGCTATTTTCTGATAGCCAATGAATTTCTGAAAAGACTGAAATGCAGCTTTAGTGGGTGGAATCGTCCGATTACGTTATATTTCGTGCGTAAAGCGAAAGTGGTCCTCTTCGCGCTTGTGCGTAAACACAACATTGAACGCGTTGGTGAGTGAAAGGAGGTAACAGATGTGAAATGGCAAAGATAATTAGAAAGACGCACTTATTACTCGAAGAAGTGATTGAACAGTGTATTCTCCGTGACCGTGGTGAGTGGGAGGACATTTGTGAGCAAGAGAGCAATCGATGTTGTTGTCTGGTTAGCACTAGCAGAGGATCTTGGATGGTGGCCACGGTACTCACGTCACGAAAAGTAAGTTTTATTATATTACTCACCATATTTGACTCTATATACTGAGACATGTGTTTGGTTTAGGTGTACTAAAACAAACACATGCCTCAGTTGAGGCGTCAGCTTTTGCCGTGTGTGTGTGTTTGTGTTTTGCGTGTAGCATTAGCTACCTGCTATAGTTTCTCTGGTGTGCGCTCGTAACGTTATAGGCACTGTTTATGTGGCCTTTTTGTGAGTTGAAATAGCTAAACACACAAAACATACATGTCTTGTGTGTTTGTTTACATTTATCTGCTAATTTATGTTGTGTGCGCTCGTGTTTATGTTATTGCTCATGATGTGCGTGTGCGCTCATGAACTGCATAATCCTGGTTCTTTGTGTGCATGTGTTTCTGTTTATTTTTGTATTCACACACATATAATGTAAATGTTTTGTAAATTAACTTATTTCCCTTTTTTATATATCACAGACCATCATCTGAAAATTAATTGAGTGAATTCTGGGAGCCAGTCAGAAAAAAACAACATACTGGAACAGAATGACAGCACCTTATCAGGAGAGGAGCCCCATCATTTATCTTTCCAGAGAGGTTCTGACAGCTAAACAACAAGTGGACGGGGAGGGTGAGATGCAGAGGAGAACTGGCTTCTTTTTTTTTTTCCAAGCCTGTGCATATCACTGGACACAGCACTGCAGGTCGTCACACTTTTTTGTGTGTGTGTGTATATATATATATGTGTGTGTATATATATATATATATATATATATATATATATATATATATATATGTATATATATATGTGTGTGTGTGTGTGTGTAGTTTGAGTTCTAATATTAAAGTGTTTTAGTACCATAGCACTTGTTTTGTCTCTTTATTTGTAGAAAGTTTGGTTTCAAGAATTGAAAAAAAACACTATAATGTGTTTATGCTTCAGTTACTATGTGTCATCAATATTTACAGTGAATCTGGCAAAGGAATATGATAGCCCTAAGTGTAACCTTTCATTAGAGCCCAAAATTATGACCGTAGAGTAAAGCATTCAAGAATAGCAGCATTTTATGTGTCTATGTTCACAAAGGGTCATTTGGAGTCTCCAAGTGGCTTTTTTTGGGAAGCGCCTAGATATACACTTGGATAAACATGTGTAAAACACTCATTTTCTTAGATATTATCATCAAATTTTAAACTCTGTTTGGTAAGGCTTCATGCTGTGATCCAGTTGTGTTTTCCAGCTAATAGCTCCCAGCTGTAGTTATCTGCAGGCATCTGTTTACACAAAAAAAATGTAGGCGGAATTTTTTTGTCATTTTTCATTGTGTTCAAAGTTATATTACTCAAGACCAGTAGGACTTACAGTGATTTTGACTGTTTAGGAACAAACCTCTGAGTGTCACCTTTCAAAAGAGAGCAAAAGCATGCATATACTCCAAATGGTTCAAGAACAGCATGCAATTTAATTTGGATAGGTCTTTTTTAGGCGTTTCGGGCAAATTTTGCAGAATTTTGCAGGCCTTCTAAAGGGTTAAATAAAATAAAGTAGAATTTTGAGTAAGCAAGGAGTATAGACTAATATTATTTTAAAAATATTATTTAATTAATATTTAATAGTATAGTTTATTTATATAAAAAAAAATCTATATTGGCTTTGACTTCTTGTCAAAAAAGTTTTTTTTGCTGTAAGCACGTCCTGTGTATGCTATTAACACGTCCTAGTCGGGTCCGTCACTTATTTGGTTCCCCGGAAACATTTCCGTTGTGGACCGTGTTACTTGCAGCGCGTTTCTGTATTTGGTGGTGTTGTGAACGTTTGCAGTGCGTTTCTGTGTTTGGTTGTGTTGTGAGTACTTGGAGCACACGTGTGTTGTGGAACTGATGAAGATGTTTTTCTTAATTTGCGGATGTTTTTTTGTATTTGCATGCGTTTTTATATTTGCACACGTTTTTTTGTATTTGCATGCGTCTTCATCAGGTTGCAGCGCGGTGAGCTATCTCGGCCATCGTAATAATAATATCCTGTAAGTTTCAGAACTGAAAACTTTATTGTAGTCCAAAACCTGCTTTTATTGTAACCAAGCCCAGGGGCCTGTTTCAATAAGGAGGTTCAACCAACTCTGAGTTAAAGCTTGAACTCTGAGTTGACTTACCCTGAGATGGGAAACTCTGAGTTTTCGGTAACAGAACAGCTGAAATGAGTTAGTTCAATCAACTCTGAGTTGACTGACTCTGAGTTAAGCGCGTGCACCACAACTATAAAAAGCCATTATCAATGGAGCACAGATATTATGAGTCACCATGGCAACAGCCAGACAAAAAAAGAGGTGTTGGGTGTAATTAATTACCAAGTAATCTAAATATTGTAATTTAATTAAAGGGATTACTCTTAATTCTTCTGTAATTTAAAATAAAATATGATGCAATTACATTAAATAGGCTACTGCATAAACTATAGACCAATTCAGTATAAAACAATAGTGGATTTAACGTACATTTTTAAAAGGTATATTTTTTTGTGTAACCTTCTCCCTCTACACACTTTGATCAATTCAAGAATAATTCATGCAATTGTATATTGTTAATTTGAAAGCATTAAAAGTGCAGTTTCTTGTCTCTCCTCCTTGTATTAATCAAGTGGTTGAGGTTGATATAGGATTTAGTAATATGTAGACCAATACTTTCTAGAGATAGTAATTGTTACATTAATCTAACTACACCGTTGAAAATGTCATTTGTTGTTAATAATTCATAATCATAACTATTTTAGAGTAACTTACTGTTATAATATCAGAGGTGGAACTGGAAGAATGTTATTCAACCTAAAGTAGGCTTCTATTACTTTGATAAATTTTTACTTAAGTTAAAGTAAACATACCAGTCTAAGTAAAAAGTAGTTAATTTAAAACATGAGTAAAAGTTGTTGAGTAACTTGTTTAACAGCAGGGGTGGCATGGGGGAATCCCCCATGTGGGGAGAGTTTCACAGTATGAGAACCATCTCAGAAAATATCACGGTTTATGGTATTAAACAATTATTAAATATATAAACTGCATTATTAAATTACGGTTATTATCATCAGTTAAAATGATATTTAAATAAATTAAACATTTGTTCAATAAAACATAATCAACTTACTTCAATAATTGATTATGAATAAGATTAACATCTTATTTTTTTATAATTAATAACTTATTAAATTATGTTTGAAAAATAATTTAGTTCTATTATTTTTTTATGATTTAATAGAAATATATGATCAAAAACGGTGGTAATCAAATAAAAGTTTAGCAAACGTTTTAATCCTTTTATTTTTTGGTAAAGTGCTGCAAACCAGATTTAGTCAATTAAACCATGGACAAACAATATATATTCCTTAAAGAATGTGTAAATACATTTTAGTGTTGGTGTTTAAACAGCACTTACTCTTTAAAAAAGGGGAGGAGACCGCAAGAAACTCTGGGTTTACCGAAGAAAACCTGCTCCCGACCAGGTTAGGTTCACAGAGTAAGTTACCATGATAACTGACTCTGAGTATAAGTTACCTCTCTTTCAGAAACGGGCTTGACTTACTCTGCTTTCTCGGGTTTGATATAACCCCCTTTCTGAAACGGAAAACCCAGAGTTTCCCTCATTTCAGGGTTAACATACTCAGAGTTTTCACTTAACCTTCTTTCTGAAACAGGCCCCAGAGAACGACTCGCTGTGGATTGTGTCTATTTATGACATCGAGAGAAGAGAAGAGCGATACAGGATCACTGGACTGAAAATAACATTACCTCCCAAAGGATCCTATTCCTAATGCTAAGAACAACCCGGTCTCATCCCAAGACGTCATATAACTGACGTTTTGGGACGTCTTTTGACCATACGTCAATATTCGCCTTTTTAGGGCCCCCTTAAACGTCGGTAGATGAGGTTATGGGATCCTAACTCTACCCCATACCTAAACCTAACCCTATACCTAACCCGTCACCTAACTGACGTTAAAGGTAAAGCGTCAGTTGTATGACGGCCCGGGATCGCCATCTACCGACGTTTAAGGGGGCCCTAAAAAGGCGGATATTGACGTATGGTCAAAATACGTCCCAAAACGTCAGTTATATGACTTTTTGGGATGAGACTGTGTTACTAAGAATGTGGTTTTTATTTCCTTTAAAGGGATAGTTCACCCAAAAATGAAAATTCTGTGAGATTTTACTCACCCTCATGTTGTTCCAACCCTGTAAGACCTTCGTTCATCTTCGGAACACAAATTAAGATATTTTTGATAAATTCGAGTGCTGGATCACTCCTCCATATGCAACTTTATGGATAGATACTTGTTCCCTGAAAAGTTATTAAAGACATCGTTAAAATAGTCCAAGTGACTACAGTGGCTCAATCCTAAATTTATCAAGCGACGAGAATACTTTTTGTGTGCAAAAAAAACAAAACAAAAAACAAACTAAAATAACTACTTTATTCAACTATTCATTTACTTCTATGTGGGCCTCGAGTCAAGTTACTATTTTAATAGCGTAAGCTTCTGTTGTTGTACGTCACACCCATCACACACATGACCAGCGTCGGCCAATAGTGAGTCTACGTGTAGTGTTGGGGAGTAGTTAACTACAAGTAGCGAAGCTACTAACTTAACTACATTTTTCAGTAGCTTGGCTGTAGCTCAGTTGCTTTTTAAACAGTGTAGCTTTTCCAGTAGCTAACTACTTTTTGCATCAAGTAGCGTTGTAGCTCGAGCAAGAGCTACATTGTGTTTGTCGAGCCTGCGCGAATCAGTGAGATGCTATATTCTTCTTCTTGTTAGATTGCAAACTCATATTTCTTTTGCCATTACCGCCACCTGTTGTTTAATCACGCATCTTGCGGCTAAGGGTTCACTGACGTACAGAAGTGTGTTGACACACACATGATGATGGAGCAAGACGTGACGTGACGGCAGATTTGGAGGATGGAGAAACAACTAAAGTTAATTACCCATGGCATTATTTGTCCAAGTTTTATGAGAAAATGTTCTACATGCAATTTACGTTGGATGTATATTTTGTTCTTGCAATGTTGTTGGCTATTTGTTGCAATTTTGCACTTTTGACAAACATTCTGAGATATTTGGGTGTTGTGTGTAATAAAACAATACTTTTTGAGATCATAATTTTATTGCATTGTTTTAAACACTAAATGTTTTAAGTAAAACATTTAGTGTTTAAAACAATGCAATAAAATTATGATTTCAAAAAGTATTGTTGTCCCCTTCTGTCCTTCCTTAGACACTTATTCAGTTATTAATAATATACGTTGTTCAGAAAAGCAAAAGTAGTTTCAATGTAGCTAGCTACTTTTTGATAGTAACTTGTAGTGTAGCTAACTACTTTTCTAAAAGAGTAGCTTGACTGTAGTTTAACTACTTTAACTTACGAGTAGCTTGTAGCTTGTCAAACTACAGTTTCAGAGTAGCTTCCCCAACACTGCGTGTGACGTAGCTCTACGCTATCACACTACGTTAAATGACTAGAGGCCCACAGAAAAGGAAATTAATAGTTGAAATAAAGTCGTTATTTTTGTTCATTTTTGCGCTCAAAAAGTATTCTCGTCATTTGATAAACTTAAGATTGAGCCACTGTAGTCACTTGGACTATTTTAACGATGTCTTTAACAAATTTCCGGGGCCGGCAAGTTTCAAGCACTTAGAAGGCTATGGAGGAGTGATCCTGCTCTTAGATTTAATCAAAAATATCTTAATTTGTATTCTAAAGATGAACAAATGTCTTACAGGGTTGGAACAACACGAGGGGGAGTAAAACCTGAGAGAATATTCATTTTTGGGTGAACTATCCCTTTAATATCACTGGAGCTGTCAGTCAAAGGGCGCTAGTTTTTCAGTGACTGAGTTCAGGACACTCGCCAACACCTCACGTTATAATCAACAATTCTCTTATTAACATTGTGTTTGCATTGTTAGTTATGATGAAAGCTTTTGTTAATGTGCAGAAATGACAAGATCACCTCATTAATGATGCGCTCACTGTCTGTTATCAGCTACAATGTTCATCACTGCAACTTTTCATGCCACAATCTAAATATAATGCTATAATCAACATTTTTAACGATTAGTTGACCTTCAGAGCTGTAATATTAAAAATGTGCTAAAAGTGTCATATGTAATACTAGCTTTTTTTGAATACTATGATGTTAGCCAATCCCAGCAGTGGGTGTTTACACTGAAGTCTCAGAGCAGACACGCCCCTTCAAATCAGCTAAAATCAGGGTAGGAAAATGCCTTTTATTTCTAAATTGTGGCACATTTTCGATATAATTATGCTAACATTACAATTGCACCCCAGGAAACATTATGCAGCAATCATGACCCCTTCAAAGACGAAAAGGTTGTTAAAACTTCCAATGTATGAATGAGTGGTTGGCCTATATGTAATGTGGCCAAATCAAAAGATGATACACATGTCAGATGACATTTTGATCCAGTTTTTCTACAGGAAAAAAAAAAAAAAAAAAACAGATGGTTAGAGGAAATGGGCCTCAGGTTGTAAGACTGCTTACATTAGTAGAAGTCAGCAATCCTGCAGTGAAGCATAAGTGGAGACCAGGTCGGCAAAAAGAAAACATCAAGAGCTTAAGTCATAGCAATTACAGTGAATATAACTGTTCTTTACATCAACATTGACACAATTCTTTAGGAAAAAAGTGCACACCTATATTTAAGTTTGGAGACATGCTATCTGTTATATAATTATGTCCATTTTGTCAAAGTGCTAATTACAAAGTAAATTTAAGCATGCTATTTGTGGTGGCATTTGCTTAGTAACTGCAAGAACTGTTTTCTTGCAGGGCTTTTAAACTAAGTTTACCTTTAGATACCACTTAATCTTTAACATTAAACCCTAGACTTGAAATCACATTAGGCTTGCTAACTTCTAGGCAACCAAGTCTGCAGCTAAAATAATTTTCTCCCCAAGGTTTTTGGAATTCAGAGACCAGAAGAAAACCTTGTATCTCAATATTCAATGTAATTGGGTATTTCAATATAACGTATCTTAAGATAAGATAAAAAAAACTAACTTGATTCAACTGAAAACCTTAATGTAATAGACTTTCATAGACATCCACCATTCACAAACATGTTCAGACTAAAGTAGGCCTCATTCTTGAAAACTAGGAAAACATTTTTTTTTTTGTGTGTGTGTAAGCCGTTCTGAGGAACTTTAGGAATCATGAAAGTGCTTGTATTTTACATACATTGTTAATTGGAAGCTATGAAAGAAATTTCCACTTGCTTCCTACCATGCTTTAAAGCTGCCATGTGTAAGAAATGAGGTTGAAATATCCCAAAAATGAGCTACACGCATCAAAAGAATGAGAAGTAAGGTTGATGATGTCATTAAAATATAACAAGTTATAGTGTTGCAGAGATATTAACCTGAATTAGCATGCTAAATTACTAGCCCTGGCACGGCAGGTGTCATACCAGTTTCGGCCATGGGAGGCGGTATGCGGGCGGGCATAACCACCAGCCAAACAGCAATGCACGAATAACTCGCACGGCTTGTTGGTGTACTTGAACCTGATGTCAATCGTGTGGAAAGTACAGCCCACTACTACATTTCAGTTCAGGGAAGAGTTCAAAAAATGATTGCTGGATATTACACACAATATTATGCATGAGTTGTACCATACTGTGTCTTTCAACAGTGTTCGTGTTCTTTTACCATTAGCTAGTAGAGATGATCGGTTCACGTGTGGATCTGTCGTGTAACATTTACAAGCACCAAAACGGTATTTATTGTTTGAATTGTGTAATAAAATTGACAGAATCTGAGAGCTGAGATTTTTTCATATATCATAACTAACCTGCTCTGTCTATTCTGCCGATCTCCGTGTCCTTTTTTGTGTGTGACAAAATTGATGTGTGGCGTGAGAGCGTGTGAAAATTGTCAATTGTGTGTCTCACGGTGAATTCGTGAGAGTTGGCAGCTCTGAATGGTGCTAGCTTGGTCAACATCAGCGAATGCTGTCTGTAAAATTAATTCAAACTAACAATAAAAATGAAATATGAACAAAAGAATATCGTAAAACTTCAAATAATAGCCTGGGCATTTATTTTCCCATATCGCCGAAATGCACTGGCTTGTATTTGAGACAGGCGTCTTTGACACGGCCTTTATAATTTAGTGCTGAGATGTTGTTCATTAAGTCTCTAATCTCTAAAAAATCTACAAATGCTCCATGTGAAACTGCAGTCTTCCAACCTTTTACTATCGTGTCAATTGATTTGATTAATATGCGTGAGGGAGAGAGAGAGAGCAAAACAGCACTCTCTCTTGTTGTTTGAAGACGTGAGAGTGCGCGTGGCCGCGGCACAACTCACTTTCTGGAGGTATACAGCCCCCATCTGATATGGAATATGGAGTATGATTTTGATTTTTGATTTTTTTTGACAGATGGCACCTTTAAATGGAACGTAAATCATTGGAATATTTTGTGTACCATGATAATATTTAACAAGTTCGGTTGCATAGATAATCTTAAATTATTGGGGTTGCATGTATTTGACTAGCTGCCACAGTGCATGGGCTCAAGGAAGCGGTTTCAGCTCAAACTCTGGTATATATCCAGGAATACTAGTGCTTGGAAGATAAGTCTGGATGGGTGCTTGTCATTTATTTGTGTCCATGAGAATTGAAAACTGTTGAATTTTGAGTAAAACCCAGCACCCGTCGCTGTCACTTTTTACCCAGTTGTCCAATCACTGTGGAGGAATGGTGTACAAATAAATACTACACCTACCATACTTGTACAACAACTGAACATCAATGGATAAGTATATTGCTGGTATTATTGCATTTTTATATTCAGTAATTGTTGATAAACTATCTGCAAAATCAGATAACACATTACTGCCTGGCATACTGTATTCTGGATCATCAAAGAAACGAAAGCATCTCAGCTGGAAAGAAGCTGCGCCCTCAAGCGCCACCAGCTGGCTTTTTTCAGAAGAGTGCCTGGTATTTATTTATTTTTTTTAATTAACATGCTTTTAATAAAAAAAAAAAAATTGTTAGGCATACATGTAAGGCCAATTAGTCTCTTTAGTATTTATGCATTATACTGTAGCCAAGTCAGAGAGAAGAGAGTCCAGAAAATTCCACAGCGTTTCTGGACATGTAGGCTGTGTTTGAAATCGCCCCCTGTTCCCTCATTGACTATTCCCTATTACTCCACTAATAGTCCATTTGAAGGAGTGAATGAAAACGAGTGAGTGAATTCAGACACTGTGTGTGCTGGAAGGGCACATAGAATAGCGTGAATGTTGTTTATTCACGCTATTGCACTGCACAGTTTGTGCTTGGTGTTTACTAGCGTAATAACTTAATTAAAATGGATGGATGGTCAGCCGTCTTCTGTCAAGATGGATGGATAGATGGGCGCCATCTTCTGGCAAGACGCTGGAATTCATGCCACATGACTCTCACAGTGCATTATGGGTATTCTCTATCAGTTCCACAGTTGTTATTGGAGTACATTTTGGGATTGAACGAGTGCACTCGATAACATCCACTATGGTTTAGAACACCACTACAAATGGCTGTCCTATTTAAAGGTGCAGGCGATTTCGTAGTTACGTAGTTATAATTCATTGGCAGTAGGGGTGGAACGGTACATGTATTGGTATTGAAACGAAAGGGTACGGGCGTCACGGTTTGGTGCACAAATTTAAACGGAGAATACACGGTATAAAAATAAATAAAACTCGTCTGCATATTAATTAATGTAATGCGGAACTACTGTTAGATACGCGGGTTCTTTAGGGACACATAATCTGTACCATCATCGTCTAGCTCTGAACTGGCTCTGAACCGTCTATGCGCTGAACGCGCTTTCACTTCAAACGTTGGCTTTATACGCACATCCTCGCTTTGGACTAGCATCGAACTAGACGCGATAGGCGCAAATTTGGCGCTCTATTCGCATTTGGTGTGTGACCACATAATGAACAGGCTGCGAATGCGATGTCAAGATTGCAATGCTTGTGTGTGTGTGTGTGTGTGAGAGAGAGAGAGAGAGAGAGAGAGAGAGAGAGAGAGAGAGAGAGAGGCGCGATAGAACAGTGGAAACATGAAAACTGTTCTTATATTTACATTCGCAATAAAACACAAAATTGTGCTTTTGTCACACTGTAAACTCCTGACAAACTGCAACCTGCAACTGTCAGCTAACCAAAATCACACACACACACACACACACACACACACACACACACACACACACACACACACACACACACACACACACACACACACACACACACACACACACACTGTTTTAAAAGCAAAACATATTTATCCAACTCCATTTCAAAACAGTCTGCGTGTCCCATCTTTTGGACATTCGTCATATTCCTCGGAGCACTAATCTTACACATTCTGCATTGATTAAAAAAAAGAAAATCGAATGTGTTTTTAAAGGGTTAGTTCACCCAAAAATGAAAATTAAGTCATTAATTACTCACCCCCATGCTGTACCAACCCCGTAAGACCTTCGTTCGTCTTCGGAACACAAATGAAGATATTTTTGATTAAATTTGAGAGCTGTATAACTACCACATTGGCTCCTAAAGGACTGCCTCTTGACGGCCCAGAAAGTCAATGAAGAAAATGTTTAAATATCCCAAGTGACTACCGTGGCTTTAACTATATGTTTATCAAGCGACGCGAATACTTTTTGTGCGAAAAAACAAACAAAAATAACGAGTTTATTCGACTATTTCTTTTCTTCCTTGTAGGCCAGAACGAGACTTCCTTAGATTTCCACGACGCATGCGCGAGATTTGCGATCTGCTCACACCAGCTTACACTACTTCAGATCGCAATTCTCGCGCATGCGTCGTGGAAATCTAAGGAAGTCTCGTTCTGGCCTACAAGGAAGAAAAGAAATAGTCGAATAAACTCGTTATTTTTGTTTGTTTTTTCGCACAAAAAGTATTCGCGTCGCTTGATAAACATATAGTTAAAGCCACGGCAGTCACTTGGGATATTTAAACATTTTCTTCATTGACTTTCTGGGCCGTCAAGAGGCAGTCCCTTAGGCAGCCAATGTGGTAGTTATACAGCTCTCAAATTTAATCAAAAATATCTTCATTTGTGTTCCGAAGACGAACGAAGGTCTTACGGGGTTGGTACAGCATGGGGGTGAGTAATTAATGACTTAATTTTCATTTTTGGGTGAACTAACCCTTTAATGGTAGTATTATTTTATTCAGAAATCAATTATTTATAATTCAGATGAGAATAATGTTACATTGTTAACTAATAATGTTAATTAAAATTAAGTGAAACAAATATATTGATCTGAAATATAGCAAAATAATTTTAAATGAATTCAGGAACAATATCAAACATATACCAAATATAAAACATATAAACAAATACCAAACATATCGCAAGGTCTTTTTGTCTTCTTATTCATTTAATTAATAAACTAAGTATATAAAACTATTGTCAGTGCACTACAAATTAACTGGCTCTATGCCTTTATTAATAAAACTTATTTAAAAAATACAATGCCTGTATTTTTGTTTTGCTTTTACCTCCATTGTACCGAAATCATACGGAACCGTGAAGTATGAACCGAACCGTGACTTTTGTGTACCGTTCCACCCCTAATTGGCAGGAAATATGCTAATCTGGATGTGAAATTTCAGTTTGGTCTGATTTAAGTGCAAATTACTCTGAATTTACTTACACACTTACGAAAGTTTCACGAATGAGGCCCAATGTCAAATTACTAAATAAACATTTTATGAAAAGCTATTCACCAAAACTCCTGTAAAGGCCTGTCTGGTCCCTGCACTGTATGGATGCTGAGTGATAGCTGTTTCAATATTAATGCCATCTCATGGTGAGTCCAGTTCAAAAGCAGATGTTGTGCATCTCTGAGCTGAACGGTGGGGAGCAATTTTGCTGCTGGTTGCTCTGTGATTAAAGCATCAAAGACATATGTTATCCACTTGAAACGACAAAGATGCTTATTGGATGGGGAGAGTTGGCCAGCGATGGTGTTCCACAATCTGTCTGTTATTCAACTGTGTGTTTGTATGTGTGTGCACACTTGTGTATGTGGCACTCTTAAGGCACTCTCCATATTTGTCATATTAAACATTTAAATTTTTTGATTTAGCTGACGCTTTTATCCAAAGCGACTTACAATAACTATATATGTCAGAGGTCGCACGCCTCTGGAGCAACTAGGGGTTAAGTGTCTTGCTCAGGGACACATTGGTGTCTCGCAGTGGATTCGAACCCGGGTCAATGCAATTTTCACCAAGTGAAACAGTGGTGAAAATTACATTTGAGATATTCTGAAATAATGTATCCCCAAAACAAACAATTAAATAACATGAAAAATAAATAAAAAATTATGCCTTTACAATTATACAATGGAAATTCTAGTCAAGTCAAGTCACATTTATTTATATAGCGCTTTTCACAATACAGATTGTCTCAAAGCAGCTTCACAGTGATAACATGAAAGTAGTACAACACAGAACAATAATATTGTTAAATATTAAATATTAAGTAACCCCGACTAAGCAAGCCAAAAGCGAGCCAAAAGCAAGGCGACAGTGGCAAGGAACCAAAACTCCATCAGATTGGATGGAGAAAAAACCTTGGGAGAACCCAGGCTCAGTCGGGGGCCAGTTCTCCTCTGGCTTACATTCATATTGTTTATATATAAATATTAAATATAAATATTGTTTATTTATAAAACGGCGCCATAACATATCACAGGCGTTGAGTCGTCTCTTCACAGGCGTTGGTCTTCTCATCACAGGCGTTGGGGCATCCGAATCCCCGTAAGAGGCTGATGTTCATAGTGATTTCCATTATACGGGACTCGGTGTTGGAAAACCACCGACTAGAATTTTTCGGTGAACCACCGAAAAATTCTACAAAACATTCATTGGAAATCATGGTCACTTTCAATAACACTTTATGACTTTATTTACTTATTTAAAATAAACATTTTTAGTGACAAAGATGTTGGCTGTGGCAGTAACCAATTCTGATTCAGATCTATTTTTCTGTTTAAATTAAAATGATAATATATTGAATTTTTTTTATCTATATATAAAATGGCATCTGTTACTATGGACATAGGCTACTGTTAAAGTGCCTGTAGTTAATGAGACACTGACAGTGTTTGTGTACTAAACTGTATAGGGTGTGCCCTTACTATGGGCATGGCTAATAATGGGCATGTTTTTTTGTTTTGTTTTTTTTCTAGGGTAGCTGGGCTCTGTTGCTTGCTCGGCCCTCTCTAGACATGTTCATTTAAAGAAACGGATAAAAGATTTACTGAGGCAGTGCCCTGACCTGGCACTTTGCTGATAGCACTCTGTTAAGCTTATACATGACACAGAACATATTAAAGAGCTGTGCTGTATCGACAGAAAGATATACACAGCTGCAGGCTTGGTGGCGAGCAGGAGGGAGCATTGTGCATTATCTTAGAAAAGTGACAGCTTCAGCTTGTCTTGATGATGAGTTGCACAGCTTAAGTGAGGTCAGACTGTAATCACCCATATCTGAAAGTTGTGAAGGAAGAAAGAAATAATGGGCATTGTTAACATAAACTAAATATTGAGCCATAAATAAGCATGCATATACTGTTATACAACCTCCAGAGTGAGGTTATGTAATCAATTCTTTATGATGGATATCTAGATAGTAGGGCTGGGTAATAAATATCGTTTTCTCGATATTAATCGATTCTCATTTTTTACGAACCGATATCGATTCTTAAATCTCAAGAATCGATTAGTCATCCTGTTTCATTTGAATGAATGGAACATTGTATCGCGGCTGCGCACATCCAAAAACTCACAATAATCTTTGTCCTTTGTTACTATTGATATGAAACAAAGTCTCAATTTTCAAATTACGTTCATTTTCTTTAGAAATTCAAAAACATAAATAGCGTTTTGGCGCTGTGGCGTGAGATCGCTCTGGCACAGCTTAAAAGAAGCAGCAGCGCTGATCTTTCTTCCGGGTTAATGATACCAGTCACAGCGCGAAATAAACATGAATGAGCGTCTGAAAGTGAGTTAAAATATAGAGTACAACTTATCGAAATCCATATCATGTCACATTGATACGCTCAATCAGCGTTTCAACCGTGGAAAGACGTCAGTTAAAGAGCTTGTAATTAATGTCATGTATCGTCATATTTACCTCAGAAAACCCACATCAACTCGTTAGTCAGCTAGAAAAAATAACTCCTAGAGAGGAGCATTTTGCTAAATATATACATCATATTACATATGCATTATAATCTTAATGTTCTTCGATATTTAATGCATATTTTAATAAATCTAGCAAGTTTTTATGACAGCCACCATTTAAATGTTTATATTTCATATAATCTTCTTATTATAAAAATAAATAAAAGTGTCATTTAAGTGTTTGTATGGCTACAAAACAGTTCATTATTACCTTCATTAGGCTAATGAAGCCTATAGGCTACAACTAGACTCCCTTTTTACAGCATTTAAGAGATTTGATTCCCTTGAGAAAAATTGCCATTTATTGTAACTGATATCCAAAATAATCGATATTGAATCGAATCGTAATCAAAATCGAATCGAATTGCAAGCTTGTGAATCGAAATCGAATCGAATTTTGAAATTTGTCTCAATACCCAGCCCTACTAGATAGGTAGTTGGGTAAGTTGGTCGCATTGCTGGGAAAGCTGTTTGTAAACTGTAGTCCAGGTTACTAAGAAAAAGTAGCGATAACACTTTATATGAAGTCCATGCTTATAACTAACTTTAGCTGGACAACTTTATTCTAGAGCTGCTGTAAAGCCAAAAAAATCTCTGTTAAAATAATTTCCTATTATCACTGTAAAGCTGCTTTGAAACAGTCTATATTGTTAAAAGTGTTATATAAATGAAGGTGACTTGACTTAAAATGAACTATATCTCCGTTTATACTTATTTATGGGTTGGTATTACTATTCTATACTGTAAATATTTTTGTAAAGACTCATTAACACATATACTGCATTATAAGAACAGTAATAGTTACATTTATATCATTTTTATATTTATAGGTCATGTATTTGCTTTTTTAATTTGCATGCTCAAAATCAATTATACACTATTTTACAAATACAGTAGTCAACATTTGAAGTGGATCAAAACCTTTCATCATAAGTTATAGATTTATACTTTTAACCCTTTAGGCCCAATACCTTTTTACAATATTTTTACATTCTTATCTTTGGACAGCTTTGATTATTTTTTTAATCCACTTCAAATGTTGACTACTTTATTCAATTGTCAGTCATTTGGTTCCATGAATAGATTTATAAAGATACGACCTGCATTGGTAAATTGTTATTATATTATAGCTGCAATGACTTTTCAGTAATTCAGATTTATTTCTGTCAAATAGTGGAACATATCGTTATTAATAGCCATGTTGTGTTATAATAAAAATACCTATTGTGAGTGAAACTACAGTTCTACCAGAAAGACTCGGGAGAATAAATACTGTACAATAAATACATTTAATGATAGCCCAGCAAGCAATAAAGTTCTTTGGTATAGGCCCCGTGCATAGCTCGCAATCCGAGGGTCCGGACTCTGTATTTCCTGCCTGAAGACGAAGGTAGGGGCGCAGCCAACCCCCTGGAAGGTATAGGAAGGGACCATGGTAGTGGGGAGGATGGAGGGGAAGGAACCATCTTGGTGGTGGTGGGGAGGATGGAGGTGAATTAAAGCGTCAGAATCTTTGAACTCAAACATGTACTGGTCTTTTATACTGCAAGTATTTGACACGATTGAATAGATGAGAAGGTAATGAGTGACGTAGCAATTCCTTGCAGAACTTACTCTAAAGCTTCCATTTGTTTAAACATTAACTCTAAACATTCCATTGTTACCATCGAGTGGCTGCAGAACAAGCCAATGCACATTGGCGAGAGAATTTGCATCCCCCGCTCCCAGGTACATAAGGCAGCATGCAAAAACTCACATTAAGCTTTTGCTTCGGAGCCGACTGGACTGCAAACTGGCCCTCTGATCTCCCTCCATTTTGTTAGCATTGCCCAACTTCCTCTGATCCAATAAATTCCTGATCAATTCCAATCAAGGCCCACCATACATTTTTCTCATTCCAGAAGCCGATGTACTTGGATGGACATCACAGTTGGGAAGAAAGACTATTGCAACTTTCGTTTCATGTTGACTTTAATGTATAGGCCTATGTCACACTTCCAGCTTCCGGAACGCGGAGTAGGGATACAGAACTTCCAGTCAACAGTATTTCTCGATAATGATTTAGATTATCAGCCCTAATGTCACTCTAAACCATCCGAGGTAGACTGACCACGAGCTATGAGGTTGTGAAACGAAGGTTTTTGATCCTGTTGAAGCTATACGTTTGTATGAAATCAACCTTGTTTAAAGAAAAACATGTTTTATCTGCAATCTTATGAAAAAAAAAAAAAAAACTACACTACCCACAATCCTAAGCGTAGTAGCAAAGTCTGCTGATTGGTCCAACTCGCTGTTACCATAGAAAGGTTTACCTTACTGGCGAGCGGCTAGAGCTACCCTCGGCTGTTGTTGTAGTGTACCATACCTCAGCTTTCACGCGTTCCCACTTGAGAGTTTTCATTTACCATCCGAACCACATCGTCAAATGTGTCTTCAGGCAGGTTGCGGAGAGATTTGGTCCAGCGGTATCTATCGGACTCCACCATTGTAAAAAAGCTAACCGGAAGAGCCATGTCCCTACTAAAAGACGTACTTCCGCTCTTCAATTTTTTCATGACATAGGCCTATTGGAGGTTGGTAGGTTAGAAAATAGACTATTTGACTACTTGACATTAAGACACATCAAGCTTCCAGATACTTCTGTGGCTGTCACATGATAAGGGTCTCTACTTTGTTACAGAATCGACTGTTAGCAAGGTCTAATTAAAGTACATTTTGGGCCAACTCTAATCATTTATTTCAAACCATGATAAGTCATGATATTACAACCTTTCATCTCGGAGAATTATTTTACATAATTTACATTATTATGAAGAAACCCCAGCACACTTTTTTTTTTTTTTTAAATGACTGACCTTCTTAGATATAGAGGTCTTGAAATATTCTTTCATTTTCTTATTTTGGCATGCTGTCTGCCTATTATAGTGTAATCATGGAGAGAAAGTTGCATGAAAAAGTCACGGAGAGTAATTTTCCTTTTTAACCAAAAAGGGTTCACACATGTCCATGGGAGAGCTCAAATTGATTAAGAATCTAATGATTGTCAGCCAGTAATGTGGTGATGTTGCCGTGTTAATGGACTCCTTAAATGGATAGGTTATAAAACCGTATAGTTAACCTTTATAAAGGCCTTTAAGGAGAATATTGGCAGAATTTTGTAGGCACCAGAATAGGCTGTGTCATTTTCACATATGCAAACTTCAGATAAAACTCTAAAGGCACAGAGTGCTACTTTAGCTCTCGTCTGAAACTTGGAATTATTATTATATATTTTCATGTAAAACTAATGCATTGTGACTTAGTCCTGGGGCTCGTTCTTGGTACGTCGCTAACTCAGTTAGCTGGATTTGATTGTTGGCGATTTGCCATGATCTTGGATTGTTTGGTTTTTTGAAGCTCATCCTGGACTTGCTGTCATAGCAACAGGTCCGTCAGCTTGAACCTGCTCGCGAGCAGGCTTATTTCATGTAAACAGGATTAGATGCGACTGACACGGGAAGTCCTTTAGCGCATCGCGATAGTGTTGCCTAATTTCTGAGATTTATTTATTTAAACGATCGTCGTGAGGGTGTCGTTTATTATTATTTTGTTGTTGGAAATGCACATTAATGTTCGATTTGATGTCGGGCTTTAACAACAGCACAAAATGTTTGCATTGCCTTAAAATTCTTTGTGAGTGGCTTCCTTTACACTATTAGAGATGCGCATAACTTGATAAGTTTTCTGTCGTGCCATTTGCAAAGTTTACCTAGCGCTCTTAGTTTATATATTTATTTATTTATTTATTTATTGCCAACTTGGGTATATTGTAATTTTTAATGAAGATAATGCAATCATGATGACCATGCCGATTATGACTTACAGTCCCTCAGGCTTAATTTACGTGATTGGTGCCATACACTGTACACTGCACGCATGTTCCCATCAAGGCCTCAATGAAGGGATTTTGTGAGCAGAAGGCAAGGCAATTTACTACAAGTTACTATTACAATTTTTAATATTCCAGATTAGCCTACTAATATTATATCAATTTTAGTGATATAATATTATATCAAAATATTATATCAAGTCAGTTGACTGAGTAAAATCTCTTAGATTGTGTGTGACCATGTTCCATATCACAAATCAGTGTGAAAGCAAAATGGCCAGGATCTGTGCATGACTCAAGCATTTTCAGAGATTCACATTTATGAACACTATTTGAACGTGGTAAGGCAAATTATAAATATCAAACTCACGGTATTACATACACTTATGCTGAGAACTGCATTTTTCATTTTTCATTTCATTTCATTTATTTGGCCAACTAAAGGGAAGATTTCAGGGTCTGAAAAGCCTGAGGGTTGCACCTGACAGGGCCTGTGACATTGCATGTGCCATATTACACAACACTGCCAACATCACATAAAGAAAAAAAAAAATGTTTAAGTAAGCCTAAAATAAAAGACAAGACAAATTTGCAAAACTCTATTTGCTTAGAGTTTTATTTCAATAGTTCTTTGTAAAGAAAAGCCAGTTATTCAGTCATCCTTTTAAAAGAGATATTATGCAAGGTCAGCAGTAGTACTCTGTGTGAAATAGCAACCCGGTCTCACCCCAAGACGTCATATAACTGACGTTTCGGGACGTCTTTTGACCATACGTCAATATTCGCCTTTTTAGGGCCCCCTTAAACGTCGGTAGATGAGGTTATGGGATCCTAACTCTACCCCATACCTAAACCTAACCCTAAACCTAACCCGTCACCTAACTGACGTTAAAGGTAAAGCGTCAGTTGTATGACGGCCCGGGATCGCCATCTACCGACGTTTAAGGGGGCCCTAAAAAGGCTGATATTGACGTATGGTCAAAATACGTCCCAAAACGTCAGTTATATGACTTTTTGGGATGAGACTGTGTTAGAAATAGTGTATTTTTCTCTGAAGTTTATTTTGAAGCAACTCTATTTCTAGTGCATTTTTTTTAGTCAAATTCTATTTCTCCCCCTGATTTTTGTTTTTTCAAAATACTCTCTCAAAATAATATTTTCTGTTGAAGACTCAGATAGGGAACAAATTTCACCCTGTGTCATTTGTGTCACCCATGCCTCCTGCAACAAATAAAAAGCAAAAGTTGTCTCTACACTGCCCACCCCTGTATCACTGATGTGTGCAGACTCTTCTGTAGGCCTTTCTGTACATGTGGACTCCTGTCAGAATTAATAGGCATAGGCACAAGTAGAAATCAATTAAAGCCATCAATTAAATTAAAGTTCTTCCTCCAAATCACTCTCCAGTGCAATGTGATTAATAACCTATGGCAAAATATTTTTACATTAACATAAGTTTATCAGTTTTTACTTTCACAAGACAAAGCAATTTATCATTACTCAAGATTTAACAGTTGAAATGACTAAACCAGCCAATTTGGATTATAGGTCCACTTCATTTAATGCAGCAACAAATTATTTCAGAGTGTACAAAGATAAATTAAATCTCATTTCCCAGTGATGAAGGTGTTGCTGCTACTGGTCCCTGATGTGGGTCTGGAAGAGCTGAACCCAGGGATGCCCTTCACAACAGGCCAATTCACATTCAACCCAAGGGTCAGCTCTTCTGCCAGGGCCAGGAGCATCGTTATTTTTATTTTTTTTTCAGCCTTTTTCCTGGTTGCTTTTATAAACAGACAATCATTTATTTAACAGTGCCTTTTTAAAAGAGACTAGTAGAGTATGCCTATAAGGCCTAGTAAAATTACCATTGAATATGTCCATTATTATAGTGTGGTGACTCTGACATTACAATGAACAAAGTAATTATGATAATAATAATCATAATCATAATCATAATCATAATAATAATAAGTTATTAAAACATCTAACATGGCCACCACAAACGCATTTAATTTGTCTTCTACTTAGCACTCTCTCCTGGCTTTTGCACACGTTGAGGTGTTTCCTGGCGTTTTAATTAAAGACTGAAATTCGGCATAACCTTCCATTAAAAGCGTTTGCTCTGCTTGGGAGAAAAACTGGGCGTTTTCTTTGGCCATGCTGAACAGCCAATAGCAGCGTTGCTGATCACTGGTTCTGCTATCGATACATGTCCCCTTATAAACCAACGCGAGAACGCGCAGTTATCTCAGATAACTCAATCCAGCGAAACTAATCATAAACAACAGTTGTGTTCGAAGAACACAATTAGCCGGATCATGATTAGCACGATGATATCATCTTAGATGTCTCATTTGATCTCGGATGTTTTAAGCAACGTACGAAGAACGAACCGCAGATCATTCAGATGTTTTATTTTGTATTTTGCTTCACACAATATTGTTTCTTGGTTCAGTCTTCCTCCATCCCCTGCCTGTTTCTATCCTTGGTTACAGATTTGATAGTAGTCCATAGTTCCCTTTCGAAGTGAACTCAACAATACGTCGAATGACGCTATGGGGAACGCCTCAGGCGTGACAGGTGTCTGAAATCAAATATCAACTCACAGTAATCAGGTTGACCGGCGACAGCCCGTGCATCATCAGCTTGAATGATGAGCGCGTCAATCTGGATGTATAAGAAGGGCGCCTTGAAACCGTGACAACATTCTTTTCGTCTTCAGGGACTGTTTGTCTGTTTGATAGTATCAACGATTAAGCGCGCAGAGACGTGGAGAAACACTTTGCGCGAGTGTGCCGACTTGTGTCCAGATATTTGACACCGGAGGATTCACACGATCTGTGCGTGTTCTGCCTGAGAGAAGAGCATTCGCGGGAAGCTCTCGAGGGAGTTTTTTGCGCGAACTGAGAGTTTTTCTTTCAGAACTCTCTGCTCTCGTCTGACCCACTTCTCGAGGGAAGTGGGCGCGGCATCTGAACCCCGCGGTTCCGGTTCCCGCTCGGGCTGAGGCTCAGTGGCGGTTGAGCTCGTGGAGCTTTCAGATGGAGCTGGCAGATTATCGGGAGAGGGGCGTTAACCTCGCGGATGATCTACCAGCTGACGAGGGTGAGTTACAGATTAATGTTGAACATCTAAGAAGAGAGAAAATGAGCGCTCTCTCTCTTTGGTGAATCTGTAACTGTTCTCTTTGGGCAGGGCAGGAGTTGGCTGTAATATATATATATATATATATAGAAAAGGATGTCAGTTTGGTTGAGACCGAATCATTTCAGCCCTCCTGCCCAGTGTACGCTGAGCTGGTTGACATTATGGGGCGCGCCTCAGATAGATTGCTGTTGCAGTGGAGGCGCGTCTGGGAGGAACCCGCTCATGGTATTTTGGATGGCTGGTTCCTCCCCACCCATAAGCCACCAGCCCGGATGAGCCTTCCATTCGTTTCCGATCTCCACGCTGGGATCGAGAGGGTATGGAAGAATCCGTTCTCCTCACGTCTCTATCTGCATCAGCGGGCTAGTTTCGCTGCTGTGGAGGGAGCCGTGGAGAACGGATAAGTGTCGAGGCCGCCAGTGGACGAGACGTTGGCTAACTATCTCGTCTCTGGTTGGTCCTCTTCACTAAGAGCTCTGACCCTGTCATCCAAGCTGCTCAAGACATCTTCATGCTTGAATGACAGAGCGTACACGGCAGCAGGTCAGGCAGGTGCGGTTCTGCACGCCCTTGTGGTCCTCAGGCCTACCAGACCGATCTGTTGCGGGACTCCGGGCCACCAAGCAATCTGCTGTTCTGTCGGTGCTATTATGGCCACGGAGAGACATCTGTGGGAGCTCCCACATACTGTGGTTGCCAGGTTACAGGCCTCACCAGGCCTTCCTGGTTATGAGCTCCCACTGATTGTGGTCACCGGGTTACAGGCCTCACCAGGCCTTCCTGGTTATGAGCTCCCACATGCTGTGGTCGCTGGGTTACAGGCTTCACCAGGCCTTCCTGGTTATGAGCTCCCACATACTGTGGTCGCCAGGTTAAAGGCCTCACCAGGCCTTCCTGGTTATGAGCTCCCACACATTGTGGTCGCCAGGTTACAGGCCTCACCAGGCCTTCCTGGTTATGAGCTCCCACATACTGTGGTCGCCAGGTTACAGGCCTCACCAGGCCTTCCTGGTTATGAGCTCCCACATACTGTGGTCGCCAGGTTACAGGCCTCACCAGGCCTTCCTGGTTATGAGCTCCCACATACTGTGGTCGCCAGGTTACAGGCCTCACTAGGCCTTCCTGGTTATGAGCTCCCACACATTGTGGTCGCTACGTTACAGGCCTCAAAGGGGCCTTCCTGGTTATAGTTCCCACATACTGTGGTTGCCGGGTTACAGGCCTCACCAGGCCTTCCTGGTTATGAGCTCCCACTTATTGTGGTCGCCAGGTTACAGGCCTCACCAGGCCTTCCTGGTTATGAGCTCCCACATGCTGTGGTCGCTGGGTTACAGGCTTCACCAGGCCTTCCTGGTTATGAGCTCCCACATACTGTGGTCACCAGGATACGAGCTCTCACGTACTGTGGTCGCCAGGTTAAAGGCCTCACCAGGCCTTCCTGGTTATGAGCTCCCACACATTGTGGTCGCCAGGTTACAGGCCTCACCAGGCCTTCCTGTTTATGAGCTCCCACATACTGTGGTCGACAGGTTACAGGCCTCACCAGGCCTTCCTGGTTATGAGCTCCCACACATTGTGGTTGCTAGGTTACAGGCCTCAAAGGGGCCTTCCTGGTTATGAGTTCCCACATACTGTGGTGGTCAGGTTATAGGCCTCACCAGGCCTTCCTGGTGATGAGCTCCCACACATGGTGGTTGCTAGGTTACAGGCCTCAAAGGGGCCTTCCTGGTTATGAGTTCCCACATACTGTGGTAGTCAGTTTACAGGCCTCACCCAGCCTTCCTGAATGTGGGCTCCCACATGATGCGGTAGCCAGACTACAGCCTCACCACCTTCCCTGAGCACTTTGCTCCCACTCTGTGGTCACCAGGCTTCAGGCTTCATTGGCCTTCCTGGTTGTGAGTTGTCACATGTCAGGTTGCAGGCTTCACCAGGCCTTCCTGAATGTGAAACCCCCACTTTTCGTGGTCGCTAAGTTGTAGTGGTGAGTCTTCACATGTCAGGCTGCAGGCCTCAGCGGCCTTCCTGAATGTGAGCTCCCCATGCATTGGGACTATCGGGTGTTAGGCCTTGTCAGGCCTTCCTGATTATGGGTTCCCACTTGTTGTGGCTGCCAGGTTACAGGCCTCAAGTTCGGCCTTTCTGAATTCAGAGTGAAGTACACTAACCCCTACTTCACCTATTATTGTGGTAAATCACATGACGGGATGTCTTGTGTACTTTCTAAAATCCATTTTGTATGGTAAGGGTCACGCGTGGTATGCTTCGGTCCCTTCTTATGTGGCTCAGACCCCGGTCTTCCCTTGGGTCCCACTTTAAGTGGCGTCCTGTCACTGGCTACAGGGACGCCCTTCTCTGGCTAACTTCTGGAAGAAGTAGCTTCCACTTGGTGGAGTAAGCTCCCACAGGTTGTGGTCACCAGGCTGGGTCTCACTGACCTTCCTGAGTACGAGCTCCCACCCAATGTGGTCGCCAGGTTACAGGCCTTACCAGGCCTTCCTGGTCATGAGCTCCCACACACTGTGGTCGCCAGGTTACAGGCCTCAACAGGCCTTCCTGGGTATGAGCTCCCACATATTGTGGTTGCTGGGTTACAGGCCTCACCAGGCCTTCCTGAATTCAGAGTGAAGTACACAAACCCATACTTCACCTATTATTGTGGTAAGTCACCCGACGAGATGTCTTGTGCACTTTTCAAAATCCATTTCTTATGGTGAGGGTCACGCGCAGTATGCTTCGGTCCCTTCTTATGTGGTTCAGACTCCGGTTCTTCACTTTGGGTCCCACTCTAGATGTGTCTTTGTCGCAATACATTACGACAGGCACTTCCCTTGTTCGAGCTATCTCCCACAACTGGTGGTTTTAGGTCTCATTAGACCTTTTTCGAAGGTAGCCCCACATTGTGGGTCTGTCAGGTTCTAGCCTCTGGCTTCCCTGAAGGATGAGCTTCCACATGCTGTGGTCGTTGGGTTTCATGTATCGGAGCTCCCCACACATGGGGTCATCAGGTCTTAGGTCTCTTTGACCTTCCTGATTTTGATCCCTCTCTTACTTCCTCAGTGCTCAAAAGCGAGCACTGGGTGGAAACTCGTGGATTGAGTGTACGATTCCCATTGGTTCGAGGTTGAGTCACACTCTCCGGAGGATCCCGTCTCTGTGATCCGAAACTCGATGGTTTCCGCCAGCTTCGCGGGCCTTCAGTTTTTGGATGCCTTTTCTAGGCAATTTCCAGAGGCTCTGTCTTGGACGGACAGGCTATGGCCAGACTGTGTGTCTTAGTACAGATCACCAGGCCAGCCTGGGGGCATTTCAGGAGGAGTGTTCTCCTGAATAGTGACTGGCTGGGGGTCCCTTTGGCCCCCTAGCCACACTCCCTAGAAGGGACCCCTTCTATTTTGAAGTTGTGGTCCTAAAGCCTTTGAGCTGGCCCTGATTTACTCACGTTATTACGTTCTGGTTTTTCTTGGTTCATTAGCTTGGGCTATGACCGGTAGGGAGTGCTGTCACTGACAGCCCGATGTAACATAGGGTGAGTGATTTCAGTGTTCCTTGGAATTACTGGTTCTGACAGTTGTCACTGCCTTTCGGCATGCACTCCCCTCAGCATGGCGGAGTGGGTATTTCGTTCCCCATAGCGTCATTCGACGTATTGTTGAGTTCCCTTCGAAAGGGAACGTCTCAGGTTACGACTGTAACCTATGTTCCCTGAGAACAGGGAACGAGACAATACGTCTCGTTGCCATGCCTCGGGGCCTGCCTGCAACAGTCCCTTCAGACGATAGGATGTTGTCACGGTTTCAAGGCGCCCTTCTTATACATCCAGATTGACGCGCTCATCATTCAAGCTGATGATGCACGGGCTGTCGCCGGTCAACCTGATTACTGTGAGTTGATATTTGATTTCAGACACCTGTCACGCCTGAGGCGTTCCCCATAGCGTCATTCGACGTATTGTCTCGTTCCCTGTTCTCAGGGAACATAGGTTACAGTCGTAACCTGAGACGTTCAGGTGTGTCTAGTTAGTTTCTCCCTTCGGTTTCCGAGTATTTAAGCCCTGTGTTTAGTACTGTCTGTTGTTGTTGCTGTGTATTTCTGTTAGTTTGATTTTGTTTTCATTCAAAACTCCAGTATTAAGATCTAGTAATCTTTGCTGCAATCAGCCTGTGACAATTGTGTAGTGTTTGATAACTTTATTAAATTTACGTATACAGTATATTCTTCCAGTATTATAATGGGTTTATGTGAAGATTGTTTTAAGTTTTTTTTTTAATTTAGACATCAGTGGTGGTTTTGGAATTGGTGATGCCTTCTTTCATAAAAATGACATTAAACAAACATTTAAAATATAGGATACTGTTGTTTCTACATTAATTTGGAGATTAAATGGGACATTAATACAATATAAAAATACATTAAACACTTGAATGTTTGATTTTATTAATCGTGATTAATTGCTGCAACCAGCAGCAATACTGCAGTTTATACAGTAGTGCTGTTGTAAAGGCATGGAATTGTACAATGCACGTGTCAAATACATTTACAGGTAAGTATACCACTGTAAGATGTACTGTAAGTTGTGAGCTGAGGAAAACTCATCTTTCTTTTTTCTTTTCTTTATTAATCTATGATGTGGCATTATTCTGTAATGTGTCATGTTTCCAATCGAAACAGTATATTCAGTTGGAAATAATGTTGGCTGGGATTTTATTTTATGCATGAGGATTTGTTTTGATCGTGAGGGGGTGGAACATGTTATGCTGGGATATTATTGGTTAATATTAGTCTATTTTTCCTCACCCACACAGCCTTATATGTCAACAGAAAATAAAAGTTGTATCATATGAAGAGAAATGTATTGCATTTTGATGAAAGATTGTGAAAGAGTAAAAATGATGTGGAATAACGTACTGATGAATAATGCACAATATGACACATTTATTTAGAAAGTCAATTTTGATTGCATGTTCTTAAATAAACATTATGTATTTAAAAATATGCTTAAACATGTTTATAAATGTAGTAAAATATGTGCTCTCAGTTTAACATTTTATCAGCATTCACTGACAACACTGTGTTTTTCCTTGATTGATTATTTTAGAAAGATTGCCAATACAACAAAAATGAGTAATTAGTGTCCTCCTTCTTTTCGCCTGCCTTTGCTAACGTGACTCATTGTGAATCACTCATTGCAGCAGTATGAGAATGAATGCACAATGTGAAGGCAAAGAACCGCCCGATGTGAAGCCTCCGCAAAGTGCATTCATATGGTTTAAAGCACAACTAGCTGTGGATTATCCCGCTTATACCATGGCCATTTGCCAGCACTGGCAATTTAAAGCTGATATTGATGTTTGCAGCAAAAAAAGATTTATCGGAAGATTTACCAGTTATTTATCAAATTACTGATTGTTATTTTCGTCAGTTACGGCTTGTTAGATCTAGCATTCTTACAGCTTTGAATCAGACCCAGAGATAAAGTAGAGTGTAAGATTACATTTATTTGAATTAATTAACTAATTAATTATAGCATTTATTTAAATTAATTATTGAGAAATAGAGGATGAGAGAAATGCATACCTGCATCTGTTCAGTGTCTCTCTCTATTAACAACAAAGCTATGACTTTAATTACTTCAAAAAATGTGATGTCCTTGCTGAGAAAAATAATGTAAAAGCTTTTTTATTACTAAAAGTCGGAGGGCAGCATTGATAACAAGTGTAAGTGAACGTGTGTGTCATTCAACCCGGTCTCATCCCAAGACGTCATCTAACTGACGTTTTGGGACGTCTTTTGACCATACGTCAATATTCGCCTTTTTAGGGCCCCCTTAAACGTCGGTAGATGAGGTTATGGGATCCTAACTCTACCCCATACCTAAACCTAACCCTAAACCTAACCCGTCACCTAACTGACGTTAAAGATAAAGCGTCAGTTGTATGACGGCCCGGGATCGCCATCTACCGACGTTTAAGGGGGCCCTAAAAAGGCGGATATTGACGTATGGTCAAAATACGTCCCAAAACGTCAGTTATATGACTTTTTGGGATGAGACTGTGTTATGTCATTCAATGAAAACTGTGCATTACAAACAGTACAACCCGATCTCACGACCAAGTCGTACGAATTCGACGAATGATTAAAAAGTGGCTAATTCGTAACAATTCATACGACCTCACTCGTACGAATTAATACGATTTTGCTAAATCGTACATATTTTACGAATTGGCCAATTCGTATGAATTCGTACGAATGACCTACCCCTTACCCCGCCCCTAAACTTAACCATCACGTGGGTTTAGACAAATCGTACGAATTAGTACGAGTGAGGTCGTACGAATTAGTACGAATTAGCCACTTTTTAATCATGCGTCGAATTCGTACGAATTGGTCGTGAGATAGTGTTGAACAGTACATGTGCATGAAACGATTTTATAGAACGGTTAGATCTGGTCCTTGATTCTAATTGGTTGAACCGTGTTCAAAGTCATTGTATCCAGAAAACATACAGCTTACCCCATTACATAAGTATCGCTGCGACCCTGAGTGTCTGTGTTGCTGTGTCTGTGTTGCTTGGCAATCATTCCCCTAGTATTACTGAGCAAAATAAACTGTTTCAATATGTCAGATTTTGTTGTGAATTTTGGATGAGTTAAAGCGTGGATGAGTGGTGGAAAGAGATGGACAGAACAGAGGAAGATGACAAAAAACAAAGCAGACATGCTGAATTCAATGAGAGAGAAATTGAAGAGATGGAAAAGTCAAGAAAGTTGGTACTCTTAAACAGACTATGTGGGCTTTCTGCTGTTTTCAGTCCTGGTGTGCCAAAAAAAAAAAAAAAGATCGTTTTCGATTTTAAAACAAGAACTAACTTAAACTCTTCATCAGTTTTATGCCACGGTGAAAGGTGAAGCCTACGGTTTCAGCATCTATGTTGGGCTCTGCGCTGGCCTTAACTAGTACATCAATGACCCACCAATCAGCCAGTCCTGGTGTCTTTTAAAAGATCCTGAGTTCATCACTAGCAACAACGTTTTCGTTTGAGTAGTGAAAAAACTTTGCCGAGATGGACGTGACAAAACATCCCACCATCCTGTGTTAAAAGAGGCAGACTTCAAGCACTCATGCACTCTCCTCCAGCACTATATCCAAATACACCTGAAGGTCTCTTCAATAAAGACTGGTTTGATGTGAAACACTGTCTTTCAACAAATGCACAAAAAAAACACAAAGATGTCAGCGAAAGAAACGAAGCAAGTCTACAGGGATTTATGTTTGCTCAGCCGGGGAATCCACTGTGCCCTGTCGCTTCACTGGAGCTCCTGTCATTGCTGCCACCCAATCCAACAGCCTTTTATCTTCATCCAAAGCGCACAAACTACACAAAGGATGAAGGGTAACTTAACAATTTAACTTTAGATAGTTTACATTTTATTTTTTATTTTGGCTCATATTGTGTTCACATTTTTATCATCAGTTGCAAGCAATATATATATATATATATATACGTATACTGTATATATATTGTGTGTGGCTTATCCATAGACTGTAAAAAAATATGGACGTAGTATCCGTGACGTCACCCGTAGGTTTCTGAAGAGCGTTTTGAAGCCTAAAGTGGGTGGGGCCTGCCGTCGCCATCTTGGCAGTGCGTCACCTCTCGTCACTACCGGATCAATTAAAATGGGAAAAGAGGCGGGACGTGGGTGGAGCTGAGGTGCTAATGATATGCAACTGCCCTCACGCTGAAGTGACAGCCGATTGAAAAAGTAAAGCCAATTGTTAAAGTTCATGTTTTTGCCCTTCGAAATATTATAATTTTTAAGACGTACCTAAAAGTGAGACTATTTACTTTTTTATCAACTTTATTTATCTCACAAGGGGCAATTAGTTAAGAGCATGTAATAACACAGATCACACACATTTCTCACAACATACAAGCAGTTAACTTGTGTATCGTGATGCATTATTATTCTGCTTGTCAAAAATGTATTAATAACTTACAATATTGCTCTAAGCTTGTGCATGTGACAGTGATTCAAGCACATGTCAGTCGGCATCTCACGTCAAGTTTGTAAAGAGCTTTAATTCAGTCCATTTTACAATCTGATTTTGGCCGCCTCTCGGTTTCTCAGATGGGTCAAACCAAAGATATGTACTAGAAAGAATGTACTAGAACTCCACGCTAATTCAAGGGTGTGCATCTATTGCATGGACGGAGAGTACGCACTGAAATCATCAGACATCCATTATTATCATCATTTTATTGGAGGATAACCCCTTGAGATGGAACATCTCATTTTCGAGGGGGTCCTCAAGATAACACCAAACACTTACACACATACTAAAGCTCTTCCACCCAACCAACACCCAACCTGTCCCAACTCTGTCCAAAGCATATCACATAAACAATATACTATGACATTAAGATATTACAGGAGAAAACCATAATTGACGAAACCACAAAAACAAACAAATATAACCTACATATACATACAAATACAAAAATACATACCTATATACACATGCACACAAACATACATACCACATACCTACATACATACCACATACCTACATACGCATGTACACATCCCTCACACATGCTCTCATATATATTTCTTACTAAGGGCATTAATGAGAAAGAATTTGAAAAAAAGTGCATTAGTGAAGGAAAAAACAAATAACAAACAAAAATAAATAAATAAATAAAGCAAATTAAAACACAGCTCATATACTAGGAAAACATATACATTGGTCTCAAGATTGCAAATAAGTTAAAAGGGCTGACTTAAAGAGTGGAAAGGAAGAGATGGACCTTAAGGAACAAGGTAAGCTGTTCCAATCAGAGGGGGCTTTGAATTTGAAAGCACGTCTTCCAATTTCTTTAGATATATTTGGGACAGAAAAAAAGAGATGATCAAGGTGTCTAAGGCCATAAGTTGACCTATATAGAACTAAATGTAGCTTCAAATAAAAAGGATAATTAAAAAACATACATGTATAAACAAGTTGAAACCAGTGTAGCCAACGCATTCTCACCCCAAGGCGTCACCTTTGACCATGCTTCAATATTTGACGTTTTAGGCGCACTTACATGACGCGATCCTACGGCGTCATCTAACTGACGCTAAAGGAAAGCGTCAGTTAGAGGACGCGGTTAGGTTTAGGTGTGGGGTGGGGGTAGGGTACACGCGATCCTAGGGCGTCATCTAACTGACGCTAAAGGGCGCCTAAAGCGTCAGATATTGAATCATGTCCAAATGCTTCCCAAGGCGTCAGTTAAGTGACGCCTTGGGGGTGAGAATGGGCTGGTGTAGCTGACCTCTAGCCTTTGGTGATAAAAGATTCAATTGTTGGTACATATGACAATGATGGGTTAGAAACGGACATCTCAACACAAATCGACAGAGACTGTTATAAACAATATTTAAGGGTTTAAGGTGTGATTCTGTTGTACTTAGACAAAGTCAGCATAATCAATAATAGGAAATACAAGCTGAGTTACAATTAGGGTTGGGTATCGTTTGAATTTGAACGATTCTGATTACGATTCTGATTCCTTGTTTTGATTCCGGTTCCTAACGATTCTCGATTGTGATTCTTTTAAGAGGCAGGGTCAAAAAAGTTTAGCTAACCTTGCTTACCAACGGCCTTTCTGAAGGAAATAATCCTTTCTGAAGGAAATACTCCTTCTGTAAAAATACTCCTTTTGTCACAAACTTTGCAGAGATTTCGTTATTTTTAGAAAAGTGAAGCCACACCTTGGATCGCCGACGTAAGGTACTCATGTTCGACTCGCGCGGTTATGCCAACACTTCCGGTAGACGCTTCTTCGTTGGTGTTGTTCAGCGGTTTCTTCTTCCGCTCAGCGGACTGTGAATATCGAAACTAGGAATCAAATTTGAACTTTTGAACGATTCCGGGAAAAACGAAAAGTTAACGAAAAACGAAAAGTCGAAAAGTCTCGGTTCCAATCGATACTCGATTCTCGATACCCAACCCTAGTTACAATTCTTAATCTCATCGATTGTGTAAAGCAATTAATTGAACAATATAATAGTCTTAAATTATAATTTACTCTTTGCACTATAGAGTCAATATGAGGCCTAAGGGAGAGGCTGGAGTCAAGCCAGAGGCCCAAGTATTTCAATTCCTCAACATTCTCCATAAATGTACCATCTGAGAATTTAATTGTTAAGTTATTACCATGGTTATGTCGGGCAGATCTAGTTGAGAATAACATACTATAAGACTTACTTTTATTCAATATAAGTCCATTATTCGAAAACCACTTTTGAACAGTATTAAAATCAAGTTGCAGTGATGATTGGATTGAAATAATATCACGTTTTGAAGAATAAATAACTGTATCATCAGCATACAAGAGAATTTGACTATCAGAGCACATTTGTGGGAGGTCATTAATGAAAATAGAAAATAAAAGAGGGCCTAAACCAGAACCTTGAGGAACACCCTTATCCATTATCATAAACTGAGAGAGAGCACCATTGAAATTCACACACTGATGTCTGTAATGAAGATATGAATTAAACCATAGAATGGACTGTTCAGAGAGACCAATGTTATATAGTTTATCAAGGAGAATATAATGATCAACCAGATCAAACGCTTTGGTAAGATCTATAAATATTGCTCCAGTGGACATATTATTGTCCAAAGAAGATGTAACATCGTTAACAAACTTTGTAAGAGCAGTAGTGGTGGAGAAATTGGGCCTAAAACCTGATTGATTTGGAGAAAAAAATAGAAAACTCATTAATGTATTTAAACAGTCTCTTGAATATAATTTTTTCAAATACTTTTACTACATTGCTAATAATTGAGAGTCCATCCGAGGGAAACAACTGGAAATACAGCGCTGGTTGTTCTCTCCATACTCAACAAGACGGAATCCCACGGCGTGCACGGGCGATTGTATAATACATGTATTAAATTGTATGAAATAATCCCGGAAAAAGCACAAACACAGCTGAGGCAGGGCCAGATTCAGCCAGACCCACTAGGGGGTGCAGGTAGAATATCAGGGGGGGCAAGTCATTTAATGGAAAATTTTAATTTGACAAATATAGTGATTTGATTTATATTGTGATATATATCGATATGGCCAGAAATGAAAAAAATATATTGTGAAAATAAAAAATCCTATATTGCCCAGCTCTAATCTATCAGCTCCTTTGATCCATTTGATTTTATGTTGGATGCCCTTCCTGACACTACCCTCTGCATTTACCCGGGCTTGGGACCGGCACAAATAGGACACTGGCTTGTGCGCTGTTGAGGCTGCATTTATCTTTCTTTTTTTTTTTCATCTGTCTGTCTGTCCTTTCGTGTTTTATTTCAATCTTCTTCTTTTTTTTCCTTCTTTTTTTCTTTAGCTCTGTACACAGCTTATATCAGTCATTATAGCATCTGTCGTCTGCTTTTCTGTGCAAAAGTCCTAACAAATGCGTCCATATCTAGACCTGTTGTTATGGCCTTCTCGTGAGCAGGAATAACTAAATTTCTTTTTCTCTCATGTAGCATAGTGCGGCGGAAGGGGGTAAGAACACGAGACAAAGTGGAGAAAGAGCTCTCGCATGGCTCACACCACACCCCCGATTTCTCACGCTAAAGTGTCAAGCCAGTCAGCAAAATACCTAAAAGATAAGTTTATCTTTAGATCCACTAGTTGAGCCACTCGTGAGCGACTAGTTTTAACGCAAATTAGTTAAAATGTTCTCTAATCTAGAGCGATCATGCATGCGAGACAGATATTGAACTTGAGCTCCTAATGGCGTGGACGCAAAACCAGGACTGGAGCCAAAGCACATTACTCTCTGCACTCTAAGCGTTCTGTTATCACTCCGATTTCGTCCACTACAGGTTTTCCGGCTCCGTGTTCAATCAATTTTAAAAGATAATCTTATGTTTTACTGACTTTTACTGACTGCTCCCCCGCAAGAATTTTTTTTGAATTTTAAGGTTAAATGCATCAGTCTCATGCTCTTTGCGAGATCAAAATTAAGAGCTTCAACCCATGAACTGCACCTTAAACAAAGATAAAGCATTGATTTGTACAATGACAATAAAGAATGACAATCTTTTTAATTATGAGAGTCTCAGTCTACATTACATTATCAATGGTGTTTTAGGATGCCAAACAATTATTATAATAATGTAATAATGATTTATATAATTATTCCCATGACGTAAAATTCTTATCCTATTTAGGCTACTATATGAAAATGTATATTTTAAAAGTATATTTTAGTCTGCATTAGACTATAATATAGGAAAATTAAAATACTTTTGTCCTTATTTCTACACTTGCAAGAAATAAACCCTTGAGCTTGTATTTAGGAGGAAAAAAACACCAGAGCTGATCGCGTGAGCAAAGTGGCAACACTATCTCACGACCAATTCATTCAATTCCATTCACGAATTCGATGAATGATTAAAAATTGTCTAATTCGTACTAATTCGTACGACCTCACTCATACGAATTTGTACGATTTGTCTAAACCCTCGTGATGGTTAGGTTTAGGGCCGGGGTAAGGGGTAGGTCAATCGTATGAATTCATACGAGTTGGCCAATTCGTAAAATATGTACGATTTAGCAAAATCGTACTAATTCGTACGAGTGAGGTCGTATGAATTGTTACGATTTAGCCACTTTTTAATCATTCGTCGAATTCGTATGACTTGGTCGTGAGATCGGGTTGAAAGTGCACACGTTTCTCTAAATACCCAGCACAAACAGAATGCCTATTCTTAAAGTCTTAAAGTCTTGTGCTGTTTTATGAAGACAAAAAGCCATATCATGGTTTCGATTTTAGTTCATTGGCAAAATATAACGCTTGAGACCTTCATGTTAGTTTATACATTTTATGTCTCATATTTTCGGCAAAAGGCGGATTCGAACTCGCGTCCGAGCGAAAAAGCGCATTCACGAACAACTCGCTCTATCATCTACGCCACTGTAGCTGTTCCGTGATGGGCATGTTTTCCTAAAAAGACAGATCCCTATCGGCCTTTGCGAGATTGCGACCAGTAGCTACTTTGAATGAGGGATAGAGAGCAGAGAGCGCTCACTCTAACCATTTTTCTTGAAATATTTTTTACATTTCGGATCTTTGCATGCCATCACGTTTGGGGGGGAGTCACGGCATTTGGGGGGGCATTGCCCCTCCTTGCCCATGCCTATATCTGGCCCCCGAGCTGAGGGTGACGCTAACAGACAGCAGACAAACGACTAGCAGTGGAAGCAGCTGGAATCCACCTGTCACTCAAGTGAGCCCCCTCACAGTCGTCATGAAGGGCAAAATTAGCACATAGACCAAAACAACTATTTGCCACCAGGCTGTAAACAATTTTTTATTTTTTCTGCTGTGAAGTTGGAGATTTTAACTTGGGGGAGATGCAGATTTGACTCGCTTCTGCAGCCAGCCTCATGCGGCCACTCGATGAATTGCAGTTTAATTCACTTCCGTGTTGGCTTCAAGAGAAAGACGGGGAGGTTGCCCCTTGGGCTTATCGCTGTAAAAATTACATTGCCATTTGAAAACCGTCACAATGCAACAAGGCACCTTTTTTTCATTTTCCTAACGGAAGGTTATGCTAGAGAGTCCATAGGGGTGGACTTTCTTGGCTCTATGTTGCCACTGATTTGTAAAGCTGAGACGATCTACACCAACCACTGCTTGCGAAGCACGACTGTACAAAAACTCTTTGATGCCAGCCTAGAGGCGAGGGAAATCATGTCAGTGACGGGGAACACCCATAAATGTGAATCGTCCGTGCAATCTTACTGGCGCCTAAACTACAGCGACAGGAGCAACAGCATTGCCTCTGGGAGAGCGCTAATAAAGACCTTTACAGAATCGAAAACTCCTCTTTCAGCAAACATATTTGATTCATTCTTAAACAATTGCACAATATAAATGTTGGTTTATAAAAATAGGCAAACATTGATCTATAAAAAACAAACACCCAAGTCTAAAAAAAGCAATAAACCCCATGAAGCCGTGGTTTACAGCGAATTCATAACAGCTAAGGGGTTTTTAACGGCCCTTAGCTGTCAAACATTCACTGTAAACCACGGCTTTCTGGGGCTTATTGCTTTATTATTGCACACCTTCCAGCCAGTCAGAATCGAGTATTCAGACAGACCATGATATAAAGAAAATGACAGGTTCAGAGACCCTTAACCTATCGGTCCAGGATGGGGTATCATTTTACTCATTCCAACAGGTTGATGATGCAGGCAATTCTCGCAAACATTTATTCACTATAGCATGTACAGCAGGTTGATGAAATGAATCCACACAGATTAATTGATCAGATCAGTTATTTGAAAACAAAATATCAAACACAATTTTACAAACAGCATGAAGGATTCAGAGCTGCATCTTCTCTCTCAAAATGTGCAAAATGGCTTCTCATCAGCACATCGAGCTAACTGAACGCTGCGTTACAAGACTTTCTGAGAACTGTCCCGAAACATGAGCGAATTGTCAGATTTGCATGCATTGTCAATAAAGTTCATCATTTTTATCTTCAATATAGTTTATCATTTGCAAATCATTTCATTTCTGTAGTATTTCTTTCCTGAAAACTACTGTTAGACCTACCTGAAAAAACTTAAAGTCGGCATGAAATCAAATTTGACAAATCTTCTTTTTATATGTTTTATTGTAGTGTTGATTATAAATGATTTATCTGTGCACTTCATTATTTTTTTTTAAAAAATCATGTACCCTTATAATCTTTAATCAAATACATTACCCTGCCCTCCCCCATCAAAACGACCTCTCTTCTATTTCGGTCACGTGGGATGGCGAAAGGGTGCGGCCAGATCCGATGAGGGTGCGGCTATCGGTGCACCGCCTCTCAGAGAATCCCATTCAAATCTGCCTCCATTTTGTTTGCGACGCCCAACCTCCTACGATCCAATCAATTCCCGAAGGACAAAATCAAGACCTGCCCTACATTTTTTTTCTAATTTCAGAAGCCGTTTTACTCGGATATACGTCACAAGGAAAAAAATGACAATCTCAACTTCCGTTTCACGCAGACTAAGCCACTGTTTATTTCCTTCAGTGTTGGGCAGTAGCGTCGCTACAAGTAGTGACACTACTAGTTTAACTATATTTCTCAGTAGTGTGGTGGTAAAGTCGCTGTTTTCTGAATCAAATAGCTTTTTAGTAAGCTCTGTTTTTGATCAAGTAGTGCTGTAGCGTCCACACACTACACACAAGCTACATTTTCCCAAGCATTTCTAAAGCTCAAGCTGAAATCGGAAATACAACTGGTAAATATTGCTGATCCAAATAAATGATGATGACTTCATGTTTTTTTTTTGTTTTTTTTACGGCGGATGGCAACCATATATGTATTATTCCTGCGATGCAGAAAACATGGACAGAATCACAGAATCCAGACATTTAGAGCCTATAATGCATTAATGGTTATAAACCACTTATTATCATTTTATTTTAGTTTTATGGTTTTATATAGTTATGTTAGTTATTTATATATATATTTTTTTTCCCCAAACTTTGGAACAGTTTGTGAATCAGCAATTGAACTGATAAATTATGCCTGCCTATCTGTTTGACTGACACGATAATAAAAATGATAATATATATATATATATATATATATATAAATGAATAATAATAATAAAAAAATAGCTTAGATGTAGTAAGCTGTGTTTGCCATATTGCTGTAGCTTAGCTTGCTACATTTCCCAGGGAGATAGCTTCAGTGTAGTGAAGCTGAATTTAATGTAGAGTAACTGCTAGCTTTAGCTCACTACATTTTCCAAGTAGCTTGTCCAACACTGATTTCCTTTTATCTTTATTCTGTTGTACTTATGTGTGCTACTGCTTATAATTTGTTTACTTATTCATGTTTTATTTATAACTGTTTACTTGTCTTTTTTTGTAAATTCAAAGTTTGAAATCAAGCTTCCTTGTGCACAACAACATTGCTTTATTGTAAGAACACATACATTGAGTAAGCATACATTTAGGTGAGATAATTGTTTTGTTTTTTTAGATAAATAAAGGCACACAACCTCTTAAAAAAACAAAACAAAACAAAAAAAATCCTCCATAATAGTCATTGGTAATACTTTACAATAAGGTTCATTAATGTATTAACGAACACAAACTAACAATGAACAATACATTTTACAGTGCATTAATGTTAACAAATACCACCTTTGATGTATCAGTAAATGTTGAAATTAAATATTAAGATAAGTATACGTAGAAATAATGAAGCAATGTAGAAGTTAACTAATGAACCTTATTGTAAAGTGTTACCGAGTCATCTAAAGCCCGGAACACACCGATGGTTGGCCGTCGGGTAGGTTTTGTGTGTCGGCCGACTAAGTTTCCTCTGTGTTTCGCACGGTTCCATGCCGTCGGCTGAAGCTGGTCCTTGTCCGCTTTGTTTCGCCCGATTCGACATGTTGAATCGGCGTCGGGCCGTCAGGGAGAGAGAGAACTCTCAATGGCTGTTCAGCTTATTGAAAGAGTCAATGCACGAGAATAAAATCAAAACGGCAGGCAAAGAAGTTAGATAAAACATTAAAGATAGAGGGCTTTTCTTATGTTACGTCATCTTACCTGAGTGTTCCTTGGCAGATATTTCAATATTAACATGAGCGTGGAATAAAGAAAGCGTTTAGCAGGATTGATATTCAAAACGATAAGCGAGCGCTGCTTTGTTTACGGTATGTTTATCTGCAGCCGGCAGCGTCGGATTTCCTTTTTGAATGACGAATATTATCGGCAGAAATAGACAGTTGGCTCATTTACACGCAGGCGCAAAACGCACATTCTAGCTGACCGTTGCCTGTAGTTCTCTTGGTGTGTTCAAGTGCAGCTTTTTACCCCGAAGAGAGGCGACAACACAGTCGGCTTTCATCAGCTCTAGTTCCTCGGCGTCGGAGCTTGGTGTTTTCCGAGCTTAAGGGGGGAATCGCCCCACCAACACCCCTCTTTTATTTATTAACCAAAATTAAATTCATTACCTGCCTATTACTCGCATAACTCTAACATTTGCCATTGTTTGTACTTATGGAAATATATATATATATATATATATATATATATATATATATATATATATATATTTTTTTTTTTTCTTTCAGGAAAGTGGATTCAGCTCTTTTTAATACACTGATGCAGCAACAGTGATGTTAGAAATTTTGGTCCCACTTTATATTAAGTGGCTTTAAGTACTATGTACTTACATTGAAATTAATAATTTGATACAATGGACTTATTGTGTACATACATTGTACTTACATTTTAAAAACACCAGCATGCAATTACAGCTGTAATTAATTCATGTAATTACATTTGTAATTACACTGTTGACCCTACCCTTGCACCTTAACCCACCCTTAAACCGACCCATACCACCACACCTGTCCCTAACCTTACCCGTATCATACCCCAATAGCAGCAAAAGTGTTTTACAATACAGCAGGAACACAATAACACTTTGTACTTATTTTTAGATGTAAGTACGTAATACTTAAAGCCACTTAATATAAAGTGGAACCGAAATTTTTTTCTCTGACTTTAGAAATAACAGATTTTTGTGAGATAATTGCAGTTTAAAAGTCATCTACTGTATGTCTCCCCCAACATTTTTCAGAGATGACGTTTTGCTTATATTTGCCTTCATTTTGCTTACTTGCATAACTCCAAGAGCTGGTATTATTCAAAGAAAGAGTTGTGTTTGTTCTTACAGGAAATATATAGTTTACACTCTTGGACTATTGAGACAATTCAGATTGATATGTAAGGGTTTTAGCAGCGAAAGCTTCACACAAATGGGAACCCAGTAGTAACGGGCGAGTGGGCAGCGTCCTCTTCTATGAACGTTCTCATCAATGGACGCTTTCATACTTATCAAGCCTCTTCATTCGCATGCAAATGGCCCATCTTGAACAAAAAAGTTGGATGGACTTCCTGGAAGGATCAATGAGCCCCAAAGAAGAGGTTGGGTGTTTGAGTCGGACAGGCATGTGATGAGATAGCACTCTGCACCATCTCTGGGCCACAAACAGAGGGAGGGAGAAGTTTGCCTGCAGAAAAAAAAGGAAAGAAAACGTCAAAAGGGATTTGTGCAGATCCCCAAAAAAGCTCAAGAAGCATGAATGTAATCAGATCCTTGCTTGTTGTAGGACAGCTGTATTTCCATACAAATACATTTTGCTTTATTTTTCATTTCTAGAGTTACCCTGCCGGGCTGTAGTTGCCCTGCTTTTTCAGTAGCTCATCTGTTGTCTGATCCTTTTCTAATGTAACAATAAGAAGAGCTTTAGGATAATTTTATGTAGCTGGCTGTATATGTGAATGTAGAAAAAGCTCCAAAATTGAAAGAATTGATATAAACAGATTGTGGCAGTTCTGAAACGGAACTAGCATTAAACCAATTCATTCAAGTATTGTATTTATTTTCTAACACATGCATTCCTCTAATTTGTGAAGCTTGGAGACTTCTTTCCCTAAAGATTTGCAGTTGGAACTGATGACATACTGCTAAAACGCCAACAGTGATATTGGCGAGTCAGAGATAGTCAAGTCACCTTTATTTATATAGCGCTTTTTACAATACAGATTGTATCTAAGATTGCAACAGTGTGATGTCCTGGTTTAATTGAATATGAATGCCACTCTGAGAATCAAAACCCATAAACAATAGAATCCACATATAATCCGATAGAATCAATCAATGATTGATTCATGAATGAACAAATTAATCAATACATGGATTTTATTGTTATATACAACAGTTGCACACAAGCATGTAATTAAATAAGAAACAAAAATAAAAGCTGCAGTTGATTGTGTAACAGATCACAAGCCCCCATTACTGATTCTAAGACGTCACTTTAAAACTAGCAGCTATAGACTCTGCTGTGTCTGTGAAGTATTACACTATTATTGAGTATTATGAGATAGAAAATGAAAGAAAGAGAAGGGGAGAGAGTGTATGTGATTACCTGTGTCTGTTAGAGCTTTCCTTCTCTAGGTCAAGTCATAAATTCGTGAAAATAATTCAGTTTGCCATGTCCGTGTCTGCTGATACTTCGGGTTCATTGTTCAGTTTACCTGGCACTGTGTTGCTTTTCGGCTGTGCCTTGTGAGGTAGTGTGCAAACTTGTTTAAATCCTTGTTTTGAACGAATAAGCATTTTTTTTAATGAACTGGCTGAATGAATGGTCTCACACATAAAGACAGACCCTTGCTGCTACCTACTGGTATAACAATATAACAATCATAGCTCTGCTGCAACGCATTCCCACCCCAAGGCGTCACTGCTTCAATATTTGACGTTTCAGGCGCCCTTTAGCGTCAGTTACATGACGCGATCCTACGGCGTCATCTAACTGACACTAAAGGAAAGCGTCAGTTAGATGACGCCGTTAGGTTTAGGTCTGGGTTGGGGGTAGGGTTACACGCGATCCTAGGGCGTCATCTAACTGACGCTAAAGGGCGCCTAAAGCGTCAGATATTGAAGCATGGTCAAAATGCTTCCCAAGGCATCAGTTAGGTGACGCCTTGGGGGTGAGAATGGGCTTTCTACTAACACCACATACCATTTCTCAAGGTATGTTGATATTTTTTTAATAGATGTTTTATAATTATTACAGGCGACACCTACGCTTTAGGCGCCCTTTAGCGTCAATTAGATGACGCCCTAGGATCGTGTGTAACCCTACCCCTACCCCAGACCTAAACCTACCCGCGTCATCTAAGTAAAGCTTTTCCTTTAGCGTCAGTTAGATGGCGCCGTAGGATCGCGTCATGTAACTGACGCTAAAGGGTGCCTAAAGCGTCAAATATTGAATCATGGTCAATGGTGACGCCTTGGGGTGAGAATGCGTTGAATATTTAAACGCGATTAATCGCATTAATGTCATAGTTAACTCGTGATTAATCACATCTGTTCTAATCTGTCTCTTGATTTATTTTTGTCCCATTATTTTTTTCTCAATTTAATGCTTTTATCAACATGGAAAAGTGGACCGGCTTGCTTTGTGCAATTGTTTTTTATTGAAAACAATTAAACATTGGCATATACGGTGTTCAATTTCACACTAACATTCTTACTTGGAGCAAATAATCTCTCACACAATGCAACACTGTCCATCAATAAAAGGGTGAAAGAAATATTGACAGGTCCTGATATTGGCGAGGGGGCGAAGAGTTCACACCAGGTGGCATTTCACACTGGACGTGCTGCGATGATAATAGCTCAGTTCACAACGGCAAAACACACAGATCACTCTGGTCTTGTCAGTGGAATTTGGCAAATTTTAAAAGTAAAATTTACATTCAGAATCTTATTATCCACTCAATGTAAGTGTGTTAGGCCTTGCGCTTTGGTCGACGAAGCAACAAAACCTCGTCGCGAAAGGTCCTGTTGCAAAAGCATGTGAAAAAAACTACAAAGGCCAAAAAGACCGCGTGATAAAAACATTGACACCACTAAAATGGGTTTGCGTTAACGCCGTTAATAACGCATTTAACTGACAGCTCTAATAGATATATATATTTCTAACTTAACTTTGCCCTCAGTTAAAACGAGTTGCCGGGGAATAAATAACATATTTATGAGACCAAAGATTGTCTTTTAGATATACCCAAAATTAATTGTGTTTCATGTTTAACCGCTACAAAGACATCAGAGCCGGCGGCAAATGCCAGAATGACTTGCAAAGATCAGGATATTCTTGGTGGGATATATTAGCGCTGATTCCCCGGAGATCACCCGGACCTCTTAACTTCGCTCTGACCAAATTGACTCCTCTCACCACTCTGACCAAATTTTCAAATATGTGCTTTCTTTATAAATAAACTGCAGATTTGAGGTTTAAACAATTATATTTTCACATGAAAAAGTCTTAAAACTACATTCCATGACAACAGTAGCATTTAAAAAATGATAGTGGGTTTTCTCTTCCACCATTGGGTAATTACTTGGTAAGAGGGTATTCTGTTCAGTGGTATTTCAGAAAACAGGATATGTGACGTACTGTCATAATCTGTCAGTTTTGGTTTAAAGGGCACCTATTATGTAAAATTCACTTTTACATGGTGTTTGAACATAAATGTGTGTTGGCAGTGTGTGAGCAAAACCACCCTAGAATGATAAAAATCCACCCAGTGTTTTTTTTACAATCTCAATAAATCATATGCACTGTCTCAGAACGAGCTGTTCTGAGATCCAGGTCTTTGTGACGTAGAACGGGAGACAGGGGGTTGATTGACAGTGTGGCTGTGGCCTAGACCCCGCCCTCGGTGATCTGTACACACCATCCTTCATTGTTTCAACGTCGACAGCCGGAAATGTCTCTTGGAAACGTAAATTTATGTTCTGTCGTGGACTCGTGGGTTAATCCTGTTGTTGTGGCTTAAAAGTTAATCCTCAAGTGTGGATTGTCGTCTACTGTTTGCGATCCACCGTCACCTCCAGTAACAGTAAGTGTATTTTATGATTTTTGAGCAAATAGTCTTTTCAGTCAATGTCAGCCAATTCAACAACAAATGCGTCTAAAGTTATTGCCGTCATAGGATGTCTGTGTATATAATTTAAAACCTTGTTTGTATAGTGTGTAACCACACATTTATAAATATATATATATTTTTAAAGATATTGTATTAAAAACTGCATATATGTTGGTGTTCTGTAAGTTAGCCATCTCCTCACATTTGCCACAGAAGCACCTGTATGACAAGTAAACATGACGCCACAGGTCCCTCGCATAAATGTAATTTCGCTTGTACGTAGCAAACTTTATCACAGAATGTGTATGTAGTTTCAAAAAATTGCGCTAGTGTCTGTGTGTGTGTGTTGGACATCCATCATTTCAAATGGGACGCTATTACAACTCTAAAGTACATAAAAGTATCAAATAACCATACCGAGACGTACTGGTCCATTCTCATTTGTTTATTCTGCCGGAGTCTCTTCATACTATTTATATATTCCGATTCAAACGTACTCTGAATGACATTCAATACGGCGCGTCTCTTCACTCTCTCAGTTCCGACTGCCTGCCATAGGTATCAAGTTACGCCCTCATCCAAAGGCAGGGCGGGGATATGCAGCTCATTTGCATTTAAGGTGGAATACCCCCTGAAACAGCTCATTTTTAAGCAGGCCCCAAAATGACATGTTCAAATGGTTATAATAAATTAACTATGGGGTATTTTGAGCTGAAACTTCACAAATACATTCTGGGGACACCTGAGACCAATATTACATCTTGTAAAAAGGGGCATAATAGGTGCCCTTTAAGTTTGGACTGTTAGTTTACCTTCCTTGTTTTCATGTTTAATTTGGCTTCCTGTGGTAATTGTTATAGAAACTAATAATGTTGTGCACCTGGTTCTTGTTAAGTTTAACATTATCATTAATAAATAAGCCCTAAATCTGGTAATTTATTGTTCTGTGTTGTTGTTACGTTTGAAGTGAAATTGTTGGATTACTGTCTGTTGGATTGCCTTAGTTTAGAAAGTGTGTAAACTGCTTAGAGATCCGTATTCTCATCTCCTCATCCATCCTCTTGTAAACACTGTGACAGAACACTGAACCAAACAGTAAGGAATAAGGATCACAAAGAAGCAATTTACCTCCACCCAGAGGACTGGATTATGAAGTTAATCCAGGTGCCATGTTCTCTGGAAGATTAAGTGGAGGACTTTTTGGACTGTGTCATTGGGTGTATATATATATATATATATATATATATATACAGAGACATATACATAAAGAATGACAGATATATGTAAAATGCTTGAAAAATAAAGTATACATGAATTACTCGTGGCAGATCTACACAGGAGCTGGGGGAGATGTATGGTTTCTAAAAGCACGCTGCACTTCTACAGCAATGCTAACCAAATATTTGAATGCTGAGCACACAAGCTCATTGGCTACTTATACAGGAGGTACCAATCAGCTGTGCCCTATAGAAAATGGTTTGATTGCAAGCAAATTGATTTAAGGACCTATTAACCTGTCCAATCTAGAGTTTTATGACTTAACTTTGTATTTACACAGACTGCAGAAGATATAGAATATTAGGTTGCTGTCACTTTAAGAGCAAATGCACAGATCTTAAAAGCAGAATACACAGAAGAACATACATATACACATCTGATTGTCTCCTAACCGAACAAAACAAGATAGGCTATACAGTTCACTATTTCACTAGTTCACTAGTTCACTATTTCTTTACACAAAAGTATTATAATACAAAAGGCTCCAATAGAGAGCGGCACAATTTACGCAGAATGATACGCTATAGAAGCAAGATGGAGTCACAGCCCGTAACGTCTCTCATTGTTCATAACACAAAAGAAGATTATAGATGCATAGTGTATTATATCTATGCAACATTTTTTGAGCTATCAAATGACTTTAGAAAACTAGAATATAGAATATAGTGCACGAAAATTGTATGATGATTTATGATATATTTTGCCTTTTGTAGAGCTTATACAGTAACAATTATGAGTACACATGGTACTGGATTTGTATCAGTCATGGCTGAAAAAAAAAAAAAATTGCAGCTTCGGAGCCGATACCGCTAGCGAATATTGGATCGATGCATTTCTAGTTCAGGATTTATGCTGACATAAGTCAACCCTGCTTTCTGTAATATCCCCCAACTTCCACTCGGAGAATTTTAGACCCCTGCTCTGAACTGTGATAAAATAATTTTCAATATCTTGAGTGGTTTATTGCTTTAATAAATCAATGGCGACAAAAATAATTTAAAAGCCACCAGTTTTTATTTTTAAGAATAGAAAATAAGAACTTTAAGAAAAGTTCATTAGTCTCACTGAATGATGTTTACAATTTAAGAGCAACGTAATGCTTTAATATAGAATGTGCAGTCACAGGTTAGTGTTTATCTGCATTTTACAACAACTTTGAATGCTGTTTATCCAGTCAGAACTATTGGCTTTTTAATAGAAATTAGGAAATAATTAGCTTTTTCCATGTGTTCATGCCAAACTATGATAGGATATGTATCGTGGCAACAATCAAAGTCTAGGAATCATTACAAATATAGCTGTAGTGTATGATAATAAGATCAGTACTTTTTTTTTCCTCGTGTAAATTCATCCTTATATATATATATATATATATATATATATATATATATATATGAAGAGTTCAGATGCAAAAGCCTCTAAATGCCATTTGAAATTTTCTTCTTTAATAATGATTTTTATCAAACTTGTATATTTAAGTTCAGTAATTTCACCTAAATAACAATTAATAGGTAATTATCATTGACATTTAAGTGAAATCACTGAACTTAAATATACAAGCTTGATAAAAATTATCATTCTAGAAGAAAATTTCAAATGGCACTTAGAGGTTTTTGCATCTGAACTCTTCATATATATATATATATATATATATATATATATATATATATATGTCTGCCATTTATAAGTGCTGGGGCTTATTTATAGATATTGAATGCCAATACATGATATTCATGAATTTATTAATTCATGATTCATATTTGCTCACCGAGTCAGAACACTATTTAATATTGCAGCCGAAACATTTCATTGGCCCGGACATGCATCTCAGCAGACAATTTTATGAATATGTACAGGTAATGGAGTTCCTAATTCATGTTGATGTGTGCGGGTGTTATAACCCGCTTGACAGTGTTTTTTTGAAAAAGGAAGACAAATGCATTTCTTTAAATCAGACACAGACAGCAGAAATGCTTCCTGCAGTGTGCCTTTTCATCTTCTTTTCAATTGCATCTTCTTTGGCTCTGCATGCCAGGCGCATCATACAGACTGGAAATAGAGGTCTGATGCTGCTGTCAGTACCGGGAGAAAAGGCACTGAAGCACCTTGACAACATGCTCATAAGAGCAACACAATTCAACTCTGGTTTTAGCAGGCAAGGTGCTTTGTCATATCAGCTAGACGTGGGCTAATGTTGAACATGCAGATAAGCGAGCTTCCTCCTAAGAGCGACATTAGCAGGCCTGACTGTGAACATGTCAAGCCTGACTTCTGCAGTTCCATCACCCATGAAGATCTACTAATCACACTGTTTAAACACCAAGCATGCTCATCCTGCTGTTGATTTAACTGTAGGGGCTTTGCCTTCTTAACAACAATCTTTGGTGAAAAACATTTGTCTCTGTAAAAGCAGAATTGCTGAAATATACAATGGAGCATAATTCACAATGTAAAATATGCACTCCCCTAAAGGATTATTAGGAACACCTGTTCAATTTCTCATGAATGCATATATCTAATCAACCAATCACATGACAGTTGCTTCAATGCATTTAGGGGTGTGGTCCTGGTCAAGACAATCTCCTGGACTCCAAACTGAATGTCAGAATGGGAAAGAAAGGTGATTTAAGCAATTCTGAGCGTGGCGTGGTTGTTGGTGCCAGATGAGTTTTTTCACAATCTGCTCAGTTACTGGGATTTTCATGCACAGCCATTTCTAGGGTTTACAAAGAATGGTGTGAAAAGGAAAAAACATTGAGTTCTATGCAGCAGTCCTGTGGGCGAAAATGCCTTGTTGATGCTAGAGGTCAGAGGAGAATGGACCGACTGATTCAAGCTGATAGAAGAGCAACTTTGACTGAAATAACCACTCGTTACTACAGAGGTATGCGGCAAAGCATTTGTGAAGCCACAACACACACAACCTTGAGGCGGATGAGCTACAATTGCAGAAGACCCCACTGGGTACTACTACAAATAAGAAAAAGGCTACAATTTGCAAGAGCTCACCAAAATTGGACAGTTGAAAACTGGAAAAATGTTGCCTGTTCTGATGAGTCTCATTTTCTGTTTAGACATTCAGATAGTAGAGTCAGAATTTGGCGTGAACAGAATGAGAACATGGATCCATCATGCCTTTTTACCACTGTGCAGGGTGCTGGTGGTGGTGTAATGGTGTGGTTGGTGGATGTTTTTTTGGCACACTTTAAGGCCCCTATGTGCCAATTGGGCATCATTTAAATGCCACAGCCTACCTGAGCATTGTTTCTAATGTCTATCCCTTTATGGCCACATGTACCCATCCTCTGATGGCTACTTCCAGCTGGATAATGCACCATGTCACCAAGCTTGAATCATTTCAAATTGGTTTCTTGAACATGACAATGAGTTCACTGTACTAAAATGGCCCCCTGGGTGTGCATCCCACAAATCTCCATCAACTGCAAGATGCAATCCTATCAATATGGGCCAACATTTCTAAAGAATGCTTTCAGCACCTTGTTGAATCAATCCCACGTAGAATTAAAAAGAAAAGAGGATCAAACACACAATTAGTATGGTGTTCCTAATAATCCTATAGGTGAGTGTAGGCTGCAGACAACAAACAAAAAACAAAAAAAACAAAAACGGTTGGAGTCACTTGTCTGCTGCTTGCTTGAGAAATAAGTAGTGATGCTTATAGCACATGCTGAAAAGACCTGCATCGACAGCACAAATTGAGCTTGATTTTGATACATGCAAGTATCTGACCATATATATATATATAAAAAAATTAAAAATCCTGAAAAACTTTGTACATACAAGGTTTCCCCAACATACATACTGTACATGGCTTCACCATGTGCTATTTTCACTTGGGTTAGCTAAACGTTGCCTAGACAACGGATAACGTTACAACAAAATAACAGACTTTACGTGATAGACACTTTTACTTGATTAACGTTCAAACATCAGCTATTATTCAATCAACATAAAAAAATAAAATACATCAAGTTAAAACCCACACATCGTGCAGCTCTTCTACCAGGAGTGGATTCAAAATTGGGCTTGCGCGATTAGAATATGCGCGCCGTGTGTGATACCTGGAGTTGTCCTAGACGTGGCGTGGTGCGGTGCTGCGCTTCTCGTCCGGTGTGCGACCCCCTTTAGTGGGTGGTATCGCACAATCTACATCGTGCTATGCAAAGGTCTGGCTATGCATCAAACCTAGTCTATGGTCAGTTCATTCAGCAAATCCATAAATGGAAATATTCCAGTTCTTTCATTGTCATTTCAAAAAGCTTAATTCACTGTCTAATTACAATCTAATTGAACTTTGCTAAAGCTGTTTTACAGACCATGAATATCTTATCTTTCTGAGAGCTGCACACACAGTCTAACACAAAAAGAGTAGCGTCTCACCTCTGCTGTGCTGAGTGACTCAGCAGCCTGATTATGCTGCATTGTTTCACACTGAGGAAATGACAAAAAACAGCTGCTCTGTCCCGACGACCTGAGTGTCCAGGGTTCATCCCCAACTGGGGCAGCCTATCTGCAGTCCTCAGTTGCAGTACTTAATCTTATGCACTTTTGCATAAATCATGTCCCTGTTTTACCGCTTGGAGAAAATTCATTGAAATTTTAAAGGTTAGCTGTGGTCCATGTCCTGTCAATTTAAGGATTGTATAAGATTAAAGCAATAAGCCACATGAGGCAAAGTGTAAATTTAAAGTAATTTATCTTAAGCATGAGCTCTTACAGTGATTTAACTACATTAATCTTAAAATTTGATTTTTTTTTTTAAAAATCACTAATTATTATAGTTTATTAGTCCAACTATAGGCTGTTTTTAATGTACAGGGCTCCAAAATTACATTTGAGAGCCGAGGAGCCTTTGTCGCCAAGTTCTAAAGATGGTGGCACCAGTATCTTATTTGGCATATAGTGGATTAGTAATATTGCATGTTTTGTCTATTGGATAGACACTTTTAACTTGAGTTGAGAGTAGCATTAGCTTGAGCTGGGATGTAGATATACATTTTTTTTTTTCAATAACAAAAAATTGTAACAATTAGTGACCTATTTTTTTTTTTTATAGGGTAAATTGCAAATATGCAGACTTTAAAAAATTTAGGACTCCACTCTTATTACAATCGGTCTTACACATACCTTTGTAGGTCAAGATAACCACTGGTAAAATCATGCATGACACCCCATTACCTTGATATAAAGTGTGTTTTTTATGGTATTTTTTATGATAAAACAGTAGCCTAAAGACATTTAGTATAATTACAAATTCACACAAAAAACTGCTTACTAACAAAAAGTACCATTATTATATTACATTACTCCAATACATGTCTACATTAATAATATAATAATAAAAAAAATCTCCACATTCATGCCACAATATCATGGCTTCATTAAATCTATGGTAAATGTTGGTGATTTGTGGATTGAAAAGTCTTCTAACTAGATTTTTTGTGACACAATGTTTCTTCTGTTTTCCTAGTTGAAATCACAGAAACATTTGTGGTTTGTGGTTCACTGTGAAGCTGCTTTGATAGAATCTGTATTGTAAAAAGCGCTATATAAATAAAGGTGACTTGACTTGACTTGTTTTCGGAAAACTGTGCCAAACTCGTAACTCTCACAGTGTTGTTTAGTGATCACGTGATCGAGACCGGTCAGTGAGTAAATAGGTGTATTCATGCCATGTTCTACTTATCGAACGAGATTTAAACTTTTAAAAAGTGTTCACATATGTGTTCTTGATATAGAGGATGATAAGTGGTCTGTGTGGCGCGGTTGGCATGAGAAGCTGTGTTTCATTCCGCTTTTGGCAAGTTTGTAATGTTTTCATATGTAACAGAAATGGCAGTGCTTATCATTGATGGTGGTACCAGTGTGACCTCTAACAAACCAGCACCAGCAGGAATTTTATTTTATTTTTTATTTTTTTTATTTTTTGGTCACAGTCTAGAGCCCTGAGGGTAGCAACTTGTTGCAGTAAAGGGTTAGTTCAAATGAAAATTAAAAAAAGTTAAAAAAAAAAAAAAATGAGATGAGGGGGTAAATTCTGATTGGCTGACATATGCATGCAGATTTCCCAAAAGAACAAATCCATACAACTCGTACTATATTTGAAGTCCTCTGGAAGCATTTGCTTTATTAAACAGACTGAAATTGATGTAAATATTCATATTTTTGAAACTGCAAATAGCCCGCCTTGTTGGCATATGCAATTTACACTTACTCCACCCACTAATTTTCAGATTGAGCTGGACAAAATTACAATAGAAATCCAGCTGATAACAGGATCAGTAGCGTGGATGACAAGATGGATGGTGTTAGCTTTTGACGTGACCAACTCAAATTCAAATCCGCCCTTTTCCGGATTCATTCTTCTCCCTTTTCCTATTGCATATCAGCTCAGAGAAGAGTTTATTTTAAATATAAATAAATAAATTATTGTGAATAATTATTATAAGTGGAAATAAGGTGTTTTTCGGGTAGGGTTGGGGGTAGGTGTTGGGACAGTGGGCAATGTACCAATAGAGCAGTATCAATGTATGATTTTAATACATATAATATTATACACTGAATATGTTGGTATTATTGTTCTCTTTTAACTGCAATCCACTGAGGTGCAAATAGTATATGCCACTACTTTCACTAATTTAAAATAATAAATAATTGTGCTTTATTATTTAAAGAACACTTTGAGTACTTACAGTATCACAGCAAAAGCTACTAGCCTAACTTTAAAAATCAAATATTGTATTTTCTCAGTTTTTTTCATACTGCATCATCAACTGTCGGTTCATTTACTACTGTATTCTCAAGAACACAATTACAGAGGACACAGTGATCGAATGCAGACTTGAGAGACTTGAATCGAACCTTTAGAAATCCCAGAAGATGGTCTGGGCAACAACGTATGGAAGCCTGTGAGCTTTAAACTTCTCACTTAAAGGGCACCTATTATGGAAAATTCACTTTTACATGGTGTTTGAACATAAATGTGTGTTGGCAGTGTGTGATCAAAACCACCCTAGAATGATAAAAAATCCACCCAGTAGTTTTTTTACAATCTCAATAAATCATATGCACTGTCTCAGAACGAGCTGTTCTAAGATTCAGCACTTTGTGACGTAGAAAGTGAGAAAGGGGTTTGATTGACAGTGTGGTTGTGGCATAGACCCCGCCCTCGGTGATCTGTACACCATCCTCCATTGTTTCAACGTCAGCCGGTAATGTCTCTTGGAAACATAAATGTTCTGTTGTGGACTCGTGGGTTAATCCTGTTGTTGTGGCTTAAAAGTTAATCCTCAACTGTGGATTGTCATCTACTGTTTGCGATCCAACGACACCTTCAGTAACAGTAAGTGTATTTTATGATTTTTGAGCAAATAGTCTTTTCAGTCGATGTCAAATGCATCTAAAGTTGTCGTCGTCATCGTAGGATGTCTGTTCATATAATTTAAACCTTGTTTGTATAGTGTGTAACCACACGTTTATAAATATATATATATATATATATATATATACTGTATATATATATATATATATATATATATATATATATTTGTAAAGATATTGTATTAAAAATTGCATATATGTTGTTGTTCTGTAAGTTAGCCATCTCCTCACATTTGCCACAGAAGCACCTGTATGACAAGTAAACATGACGCCACAGGTCCCTCGCATAAATGTAATTTCGCTTGTACGTAGCAAACTTTATCACAGAAAGTGTATGTAGTTTCAAAATATTGCGCCAGCGTTAGTATTTGTGTGTCTGTGTGTGTGTGCATGTGTGTTGCACACCCATACTTGGAAAGGCGACGCGATTACAACTCTATATGTACATAAATGTATCAAATAACCATACCGAGACGTACTGGTCCATTCTCATTTGTGTTTATTCTGCCGGAGTCTCTTCGTACTATTTATATATTCCGATTCAAACGTACGCTGAATGACATTCAAAACAGCGCGTCTCTCACTCTCTTAGCCCTTCTGCTTAGACCGACTGCCAAAGGTATCAAGTTACGCCCTCATCCAAAGGCAGGGCGGGGATATGCAGCTCATTTGCATTTAAGGTGGCAGGCCTCAAAACAGCTCATTTTAAAACAGGGCCCAAAAATGACATTTTCAAATGGTTATAATAAATTAACTGTGGGGTATTTTGAGCTGAAACTTAACAAATACATTCTGGGGACACCCGAGACCAATATTACATCTTCTAAAAAGGGGCATAATAGGTGCCCTTTAAGAGACTTTTAAGAATCTAGCCTGGTTAAAACTAGACCATTCTCAGTTGTAACTGAGTTAGGGTCTGGCAAAGCATCATAGACAAATCATTTCCAGAGGGGCGTCACCAACGGACATCCAAACGGATAGACCTAAAACCAATCAGAGCAATGAAGGAGATGACATATGCAGAGCGGCGGCTGGCAGAGAAACATCTCCGAGTGTTATTCTTTGCTCGGTTTTTAACAAAAAGGAAACGTTCAAATCGCTTAAAACAGACACAATAGCTGATTCAAACGAATGATGTTTGACGGCGACATCCATCTTTGTAATGTAGGCTACAAAATCTGCTTCAAAATCCCAGCGCTGTCGTCATGGTGTAAAGCCCGCCCCAACGTTTCTGATTGGTGCCGTGATTTCGGCGGATTGGAAATGGGCTTGAATGAGCTCTTTGCCAGACTAACTTTCAGAGCTAATCTAAATATGCCAGAAGTTGTCTGGGTTTTCCCAGGCTAGCCTGAACTCAGAGTACTCTCCAAAAAAGCCAATGAATTTGGGACAGCGGCCAGACTAAAATAATAATAATTTAAAAAAAAATACCCCTTATTAAAAAAAAGAGCGTCCTTTCAGGAAGTCTAGTCGCTTGATCGGGAAGGCCCATGCAACTTCCTATGGGAGCAGGTAACGGCATCAGACGGGTGAGCCCTACCGGCCCTGACGGGAGCCTGCAGCTCATGTCACCAGACAGGCGAGCCCCATTGGCCAGACGAAAATGGGGGGTGCAAGTGAATTAACTTCCTGATCGGGAAGGCTCACGCTTTATACAATGAGAGCCTGGAGCTCACAGCATCAGACAGGAAAGTTCTGTCAACGGTCGGGCCGGTGTATGAAACTCCAATCTCCTGACCGACAGATCCCACACAGCGTCTGACGGGAGCCTGCTGCTCACAGCCTCAGACTGGTGAGCCCTGTCAGCCTTTTGATACAGGGCACAAGTGTTTTTACTGCCCGACTGGGAAGGCTCGCACGGCATTCAATGGGAGCCTTCAGCTCACAGAATCGGTGAGCTGAAGGGAGCCTGCTCTGATGGGAGCCTGCAGCCAATTGACCTATGGCTAAGCCACGCCCTCAAATGCGATGAGCCAATCACAGTGCGCAGTTAAACCCAATACATTCGGACATTGTCTGCTTCCACTTCCATTGAAATGCATTGGAGTTAGTCAGTTTTCATTTGTTTTTTTCTTGTTATTTTAAATTTAAAATGGTCAAACGGTGTGCATGGGGTACATGCAACTCTGACAATAGGTTCCTGAGAGACTGGGCAACGGTGTGTATTTTTTTACCATTTCCCAAGCCACATCTCAATCGAGATAAGTGTGTGCTCTGGATAAAGTTATGCGGTTGCTAGACCACAACACCAACTAAGCGCGGATAAATTAAACAAGGATCTCTACATCTGTTCTCAGTTAAGTCAACAACGTATTTGAACGTTATCTTTAAAATCTCTAACGTAACGTTAGGCTAACGTTAGACGTAGCCTACATTAGCTTCTAGCTGCGTTTGTACATCATGTCAATTAGCTTCATTAACGTATATCTGTAAATAACCGAGATAACAAATGTTAACAATGATTCATGTAAATACTGTAGCACCAAACGGTGATGGCGGGTTATCATGTTTACAATGTGACCTGTACATCTCTGCATGGAGCTGAAGCTTTTCATCGACCTTCTCAACAATAAAATTATTAATGTAACCCTCCGATGCATAGTTAATGCCCTTTAGGTGACTTCAAGATGATATATAATTTTTCTGTCTCCAAAAATCACCAATTGCCTGCTGTGAAATGTCTCCTACTGTGACAGCTGCCATAGCTCCCATGCCGCGTTTGTCCGAGTGAGTGGAGTGGGCGTGGCTTAGCCATAGGTCAATTGAAACGGGCTCAAGTAACAAGGTCTCAAGCCCGAACACAAGGATTCAAGTCTGTGTGTAAAATACAGCTCTCTGTGTGCATGCTTTGTATATATGCACACAGAAAACAGTGTGTGAGTCCCAAATTGAGTTCTCTTTCGTGTCTTCTTGTACTTGAATGGTTTAAAATGGCTTGAATGTTTAAATTGACAGGACACACAAAGACATGCAGATTTTACTCTATGATGGCAAAACTCAGTTAAGCTTTGCAACTGATCCGCGAATCAGGTTAGGGTTAGGGTTCCAAATCGTGGGGTCTGGTCCGTACAGATCACGGATTAACTATGATCCATTACGCCCTAGCATTTAACGCTATTTGCACTTAGTTCAAATATCCACTGCCATTATTTAATGTTACTGAAACTCAGTTCCTGGTTATCCAGCTTGATTTTTTAACTCTAATTGAATATGCCAGTGGACTCAAATATTTGGCTTTTTCATATATTTTTTATTCATTTTGATTGCATGTGACAGGGGAATTGTGCAAGATATTTTTGGCTTGTTGATTACTTCTGTCGAGCCTCGGAGAGCGCAAAACAGATTATATCCATAACATCCCCCATCTGCAACATCTGTAACCAAGGTATAGCACAGCAACTATGCATTGTTCTCATTGAGTTGTGCCGGTCATAAATTTTTAACATGCTAATTAGATCTTCAGTCATTTCTTTTGAGACAAAGCAAAACCAAATGGCACATAACACTGCTTAGGGTCGCCCTATGTTGGTTCAGTAAAGGCGGGCATACACTGTGCGATTTTCGTCCGATTTTGAGCCGAATTCAGACTCGTGCGACTCATTTTCGTGTCGGACCGATTTTCAGCTTTGTCGTGCGTCGTTTGTCGTGCAGTGTTCGTGCAGTGTACAGGGAGAAACGAGAGGCGATTAACCTCTCACGATCGACAATCGGATGGTCGGATGAATTTCTGGCATGTCAGAAATTTTGGTCGCTCCTCGTGACTATCGCACAGTTGAAGCAAAGCTACGAACCGATTGCTCTAAACTCAGTGTTTTTTCCCTCACTGCACCTGCGCGAAAACATAAGTTTAACCATTTCATCTGCAGCAAAAATAAAATTAAAATAAAAACGAGCTACAAATTACTGTTGCTTAGCTCCAGTTCGTGTTGCAAAATGGATAATATTACCCACCGTCTTCAAGCCACCTGATATGTAACACCTCTTTTATTATTTTGTCAAACAATGTTTTTGAAATAAACCTGTTTTTAATTTTCATTGATGACTAATAATGGCAATGTTCGGACATATTATAGACTGTTAATAGTTATTTTATATATATTCATTGTAATCGACCTAAATGTTTTAGACAATTTTTAATGAGGAGTAAGATTAATATTTTATTATCCTCACAGCACGTTGGTTATGTGAAAATATTGCGTGGCAAATTAATTATAATAGCGGATCAATTTAATAGTAAAATTAGCCTATAGGCCTCCCCTAATAATGATAATAATAATAATAATTAAATGCATAAATTGAAAATACTAAATCATCTTGATACTGATAGCAGATGCTTGTTTTGACAATATCTCTGGATACATACACGTAAATAGGCGCAATCCAGGGGGTTATCGCAGATATTACACGTATAGTGTGAGCAGTGAAGTCGCAGCTCGACGATCGGACCGTACAGTGTGAGCACATAAATCCTGAACTTTGGCTTTGCATCGCATGCGATTTACTCGTTCAGTGTGAGTAGGTACCTTGCTGAAATCGCACAGACATCGCACAGTGTATGCCCGCCTTAAGTGCGAACCACAAGGGAACACACTGCGAGAAAAGGTAAAACAGGTCAATGGGGAGATCTCAGTTGCATAAATCTCAGCCAGTCGTTTATAACACCTGAGCCACATTACAAAACAGTGACATTAGCAAGAATGAAACATGGCATCTGTTGCTCTGCCAATGGCTGTGGGATTGTCCACTCCAGAGATTTACAATCCAGATCACTTCTCACTCAGCTGCAATCGGAATCCCCCACCCAAAAGACTTTCTATTCATGGAGCAATGGCACAATCATAAATATCTCTTTGAGCCGCTTGATGTCTGTTGTGAATTTGCCTCTGCGTCTTTGTGGCCAGGCACAAAACATTGATAAGGAATAGAGTTTCTTTCTCAGCTTGAAAATGAATGCCCATTATGTTCATTCCTAGTGTTATGCATGAATTGTCTTGTCGATAAATCCCAGCACAAGCCGAGAAAAATAGCAGCGTGTGAACTGAGAGATAGTTCAATGCACCCTAAAAAGTATTTATACCCCAGCGTTTACAAGCTACCTGCGAAAGGCAGGGAGATGCAGGTTGTATCGATTACACTAAAATGTTACATTGATCTGTAACGTTCCCATTGGAAGACATTACTGTATATGTGTACTTGGTGGGCACCTTTCCAATACTTTGCAGGATGTCTCTTTGACCCTAGACCAGCCTGAACTCTTTGCAGTGTGGATTCAGCAAGGATCTAGAGTCATTCCTTAGAGATTCTATGTTGACATGACTGCATCTCACAGTTTCTGCAGACTTGTTGGTTGCACCTACAAGCTGCAAATCTGCTCTTCCGCATTCTTATGTGCTCTAATGGATTGAAATCCGCCAACTGAAGGGCGGTGAAGTACAATGAACACAATAGATCTGTTCCAAAACCTTGTCTACTGCCTACATAGGTAGCTAAGGCATCATCCTAACTGTCACAGCTTAAGTAACTGATTTTGAAATGCTGGGAACAACTCTCAGATAATACTGCAGTATTTTTGTGATTTATTATTATTATTATTATTATTATTATTAATAAACGGTTAAATATCAAAATAATAGCCTAATACATACATTACAATACAATATACTGTATACCCCACCCCTACTCCCCATGTAGACTTATACTGTTCTGGTGAATTGAAAGACATTGCAGAGGAGAAAGTAAAAAATAAAATAAAATAATAATCATAATAATCAACTGTAAATAGAAAGTATAAATAAATACAAATACATTTTACTTTAAAAGAATCAAAGGATTTAACTAAATCAAAAGCAGATAATACTGCAGTGTTAACAACCACCCTTACATCTGTTTTAGGCATAAAGCATTGTGACATTTGTTAATGATTAAAAAAAAACAAAAACAAAAAAACATACTGTTTAAATTGCACAAGTGGCACTGTGTTTACTGGGCATGCATTTGACAAGGTTCAGGTGTATTAGATGTACAGTATTTATGTATTAGACATGAAAAAAAAGATCACATTATAAAAGAAATTTTAAAAAGCACAGTGAGATTGTTCGGTTTTAACAAGTAGTGCTGGGTAATGGCATAGTAAGAGCGTTGTACTATGAATAAACTTTCTGCTTTATGTTTTCATAGTAACTTTACAAAGGTTTGTCCATTCGGAATTTAGAAAGTGAACTATTCGTTTCATTACTCCCTAGTCTAATGATTCCTGACTACACACATGAAATGGCACACAGGCTTTTGTTTGCTAACATTGAGTAATATACTGCTGGCTTGTGATTGGATTGAGTCCCTCTAGGAAAAGTGATCATTGAAGTCGTTCTAAGCTTACCCACGGTAATGGAATTTCATTGAGTTGGAGGACTGACATGGGTAACTTTGCATCGATGACCTCACAGCCCACTCTTTACTTGCAGTGTCTTTGAGGCAGTTTACTCAAGTGTGACAGCTGCCATGGCAGTAACTGATGACATCCCTACAACTCATTGAACACTGGTTTGACTCATTCTGTGAAATGCAATGTACTGCAAAATGCGGTTACACTTTATTTGAAAGTGTCCTTGTTATAGTGTACTGTAACTATACAGGTAAGTACTGAGTAATTTGAATTAACAATATGTGTTAGAATTAGGATTTGGTTTAGGATTAGTTGCATGTAATAATGCATACTTAACTCTCATTAGTATTATAAGTACTTTAAACATGTGTAAAGGACACTGTAAAAAGAAGTGTGACCCAAGATGTCAGTAAGATGAAAGCAATCCCCTGAGACGTGTGTTTAGTCCCATAATGCTGTGCAGGCAACATACATTTGCAGAACATGTTTTTCTCTGTCTCTGAAAATGGAAAATGCATTATGCAGTGGTGAAATGGATTTGTTGTGTTTTAGAAATGTAAGAAGCCTCGTGGTCATGTTTATGTTTATGTGAAAGCTTAAATGCATGTTTTATCCATTTGAATAAGTCAATGAATAACATTGTTGAATATATAATTCTGACATTTTTCATAGTTGCATAAATGGCTGTATAAATAGCTAAAGGTTGACATTATGGATTTTGATGCAGCTACCCTTAGTCTGGAGTTGAGGCAGATCATGGGATGCATCTCATGAAGTACGTGAAAGAAGGAGATGTAGAGAAATCAACAAAACATTCTTCAGGAAAAATTTGGGGTTAGATAGAACTCCAACAGATACTCTAAAGAATGACAGCTAAATATTTAAGACTTTTCCTCAAGTCATTTCAGTTTATTTGTTAATGCGAGTGTAGGTTAAAGGATTAGTTCACTTTTGAAAAAACTTTTGCTGATAATTTACTCACCCCCATGTCATCCAAGATGTCCATGTCTTTCTTTCCTCAGTTGAAAAGAAATTTAGGTTTTTGATGAAAACATTCCAGGATTTTTCTCCATATAATGGACTTCAATGGGAACCGGATGGTTCAAGGTCCAAAAGACAGTTAATAACTGTTTCAGATGCAGCTTCAAATGTCTTTAAACGATATCAGACGATGAATAAGGGTCTTATCATGCGAAACGATCGGTTATTTCAAAACTTATTCCAAAAATGTAACTTTTCTAAGGACAAATGCTAGCCTTGCTCTATTCTGTGAGGCGCGTTTGCAACGTCACGTATTACGTAATTACGTTCAAAAGGTCACGGGCGACGTAGCCGAAAGTACAGAGTCAGTGTTTACAAGTTGAACGCATAGGTTGAACGTGCAAACTAACTCAAACGCCGTTTACAAAAAAAGGAATTAAAAGGAAAAACAACGATGTCGGACGATTTTGATTCTGTACTTCCGGCTACGTCGCCCGTGACCTTTTGAACGTAATTACGTATTACGTGACGTTACAAACGCGCCTCAGAGAATATAGCAAGGCTAGCATTTGTCCTTAGAAAAGTTACATTTTTGGAATAAGTTTTGAAATAACCGATCGTTTCGCATGATAAGACCCTTATTCATCGTCTGGTGTCGTTTAAAGACATTTGAAGCTGCATCTAAAACTGTTATTAACACTATCTTTTGGACCTTGAACCATCCGGTTCCAATTGAAGTCCATTATATGGACTATAAATCCTGGAATGTTTTCATCAAAAACCTTAATTTCTTTTCGACTGAGGAAAGAAAGACATGGACATCTTGGATGACATGGGGGTGAGTAAATTATCAGCAAAAGTTTTTTTTCAAAAGTGAACTAATCCTTTAAGTTACTGTTTATATGAATAAGCAAAGAGAATGCTGTAGCGTCAGATCAGGCATCTGGTGTGACTTCAAAATGAATATGGAAAAAAAAAATAATAATAAAGTGATATGAAACACACTTGCTGTTTGCACAGTCAGTGGCATGACCACTTCAACATAAATAAATCCAAGTGTATAGATCCCAGTTCCAATGAATTATTCACACTCGTCTTTTTTTTCTTTTTCTCCCCCCAACTACAGTGTTTGTAAATATGTTTAAAGCTAAACTAAAGTTCAGAGGCATAATGGGAATTGACTACCTCAGTAGTTTAGATGTAAGATATAGACCCAACTTATAATTAAAATAAAAAAAATATTGATAATGATTATTGATTATTAATGAATAAAATTAAATGAATTTCATAAACCATTCAAGCTGTAGCTTTATCACTTTTACTCAACTTTATAGATTAAAAAGACATCAACAGCATTCAGTATTTCCAGTCTTAAAATCCACATAGACCTTCATAGGAATGAATGATGATTTATAAATAAACCCAAAAAGTAGAAAAAAAAGGTCTAAATAGAATTACACTCTGCCCAAAATGTGTGTTTTGCTACAATTATGCGTATTAGATTATCATGTTGTTATATTAGCAACATCCTAACATCAAACTCTTGATATTAGCTCATGTGCTTTATTTTAATTGTTGCTTGTAAATGAAAAAAAAAAAAAAAAAACCCTACTGACTGACTTTAATTCTCTGTGGAAGGAATATCATAACATCACCAAAGTCATAATAAAAAGGCAAGGTCACTGTGAAACAGAATTTTTAGCGCTTATAACTTTATAGAAGCTTCAAAGGGTAATCTGATGCTTCAAAGAATCGATCGTGAAGAAAATGCTATAAATGACATGAACAACATAGATAATAATTATGACCCACTTATGGTGTCCTTTGAACGGCAGATATTTGCATGTGCCTCTCTCTGTGAGCCTTTTAATCATGTCATGCTGTATTAACGCTGTAGGTAACAGTACAGATAACTGCATAACTAAGGGATTCGGGACACCTTCCTGTCTGTGGCAATTCACAATGTTGACTAGCTTCTTGTGCCCAGGGGCTTTAGTTTTTATTAGATGCATGTAAATAAATGTAGAGGCATAAATTGACTGATAATGACAGATGAACAAAAACCCCTGCTCACTCTCCAGGCAAGAGAAAGTTAAATATCTGTGAGAAATGATTATAAAAATCTGACTATATTAACATATCTGCTATAATTAGATGGCAGTTAGAAATCATAAATCAGTTGGGTTTAAAAAGCAGAATACATTAATTGTCAAAAGCATTTTGTTGAGGATGAGCAAATGTTGTGTGATGTGTTTGCTTTGTGCAAAGCTTGATGAATTTTGCATTCACAGCCTAGGAGGAGTTTGAAAAAGAAGGGTTTTTGTTGTTAAAAATTAGACATTTTATGGGCTTTATTTTTGGGCTTGACTCAAAATGATTCACCTAATGTCAAATGGATGTGTGAGTATTGGTTGTTCTGATCATCCCACCAAGTCTGGTTTATCTACAACCTATGGTCTCTGGCACTCAGATATTTTTACAGAAACAAAACCAAAAACAATAAGGTTCCAGCACCTAAAAATATAATACTTGCAAAATTATTTAAATTTAGACAGACTGGAAAAAAATATTGTGTGGGGTTGCTGGGTAGTGTGTGAAATGTCAATGTAGACACAGGGGTGATTATGGAAACTATCCACAAGTCTTACAACAGACCTAGCATGCATGTTCTTGAAAAATTGTTTTCATTATTTCACCAGGTCTTATTCTCAGTCTACATTTTTCACAGCAACACTTACATTGTCAGGGGCTGAAACTGTCATTGTGTCATAATAAGAAAAAGGTAAATAGTGGGGAAGACAAACAAAAACACACAATCAACGAGTGGAAAATGTCCAAAAATGCTTTAAATCTTTGATAATCATTCAGGGACATGGTTCACAGACATAAAATATTTGTTTTTACGCCATATAACCATCATAATTTGTAAGTGAAAACCCATCATATCCGGCATTTCGTTGTTTTTGAGGCCTAATCTGACTTCGCTCTTTATTCGATTTCCTAGTCTTAGTCCTGAGGCTAGCCATTCATAAAAGTCCTTCAAAACCTGGATACATAGACAGATGTATTATTGTATTGATTTGATTTTCTCTAGGTCTGACCTGATATCATTTGTTGAGCTTTGAAGGATGTGGTAAAAAAAAAAATAATAAAAAAAAAAGATTAGGCTTTGCTAGAGGAAGATATGGTGAAACATAAAATGTGCAGTTCTTAGCTAACCATCCATGAATATATAACACATCCTCAGAGACCTGCAGCTGATCCATATTTATTGTTTCGATTTGACATCAACCCTTAAATAAACCCACCTTATCCAGTAACAGTAAACCTTGATTAGCTTGTCTCTGAGCCTGAGATTTACATTTAATTTAGGTGTAAACTGACAGCCTGTCTGCTAATACGACGTGTTACCATTAAAGATACTAGGGCTGCCCCATAATTCATTCAACCAAATGTTAGTTGACACAGGAAGTGGCGAAGTCATGAAGTCTGTGACAGAGAGATTGTTAACACTGTAGATATGTGTATGGTTAACACAGCTGGTCTATGTAATTACCGTATGTCAGGCAGGAAATCCAAATGTTCCCCTATCAATCATCAACATCAAACATGGCTGATCATTTGAAACACGCAAGTAGCCAAGTGTAAGTCACATTACATGGCCATTCGCTCTAACGTTGCTCTCTAAAAACCATTGGGTTGGTTTTTAACCCACTGCTGGATCCCACTAGCCTGGATGCCAGCCCGAACTCCGCCCACAACATTTTTTGGTCAGCTGGAGAATTGAGACCTCTGTCGCGTCTGTTTTAAAATAAGTCGACAGCGCATTCATTTTAATAGACAAACAGAGAACTGCAATCAAGGCAGTTGTCGATTGGAAAAATATTTTTGCCATGATTTGTCAAAAGTGTAACTTATCAGCTGGCTCTGACGGTCGCTAAGAATATGGGACGTAATGAAAAGCCTGTGGTTGTTGTGGTTTCTCCTTTGGTCGCACTCATGGAGGAGTAAGTAAAAGATGCAATACTTGTTATTTAACTTCTAAAATAATTAAGTTCTATAGTTAAAAAGTATTTAACTTACTGCGTTGCTCTGATTGGTTGTAGGTCTACCGACCAGTGGTGGAATGTAACGAAGTACAAATACTTCGTTACTTTACTTAAGTACATTTTTCACGTATCTTCACTTTACTTAAGTAGAATAAATAGTGCATACTTTTTACTTTTACTTTGTTACATTTTGCAGCAATTATTATACTTTCTACTCCACTACATTTCTACAACTTCTGTTACATTTTCATTACATTTTTTGATCAGTTTTTCCCCTGCCACAACGTAATCTGACCGTCCGTTCGTTGCACGTTTGTCTCACCAGTGACGTTTGGTTGCCATATATACATCAACTAAATGCGTCTCGCACGCAGTGTGTTTATCGTGCAATTTATACGCGAAAATTTGTTTTTACATGCATGGAAACACACCGTGTGTAATATACGTTTGGGATTATGGCAAGCCAAGAGGTTCAGAATTACACCATAAATGAATCGCGTTTACTGCCAAACATAGTTATTAAAGGGTTAGTTCACCCAAAAATGAAAATTAAGTCATTAATTACTCACCCCCATGCTGTACCAACCCCGTAAGACCTTCGTTCGTCTTCGGAACACAAATGAAGATATTTTTGATTAAATTTGAGAGCTGTATAACTACCACATTGGCTCCTAAGGGACTGCCTCTTGACGGCCCAAAAAGTCAATGAAGAAAATGTTTAAATATCCCAAGTGACTACCGTGGCTCAACTATATGTTTACAAAGCGACGCGAATACTTTTTGTGCGAAAAAACAAACAAAAATAACGAGTTTATTCGACTATTTTTTTCTTCCTTGTAGGCCAGAACGAGACTTCCTTATAGATTTCCACGACGCATGCGCGAGATTTGCGATCTGCGTACACAGCTTACACTACTTCAGATCGCAATTCTCGCGCATGCGTCGTGGAAATCTATAAGGAAGTCTCGTTCTGGCCTACAAGGAAGAAAAAAATAGTCGAATAAACTCGTTATTTTTGTTTGTTTTTTCGCACAAAAAGTATTCGCGTCGCTTTGTAAACATATAGTTGAGCCACGGTAGTCACTTGGGATATTTAAACATTTTCTTCATTGACTTTTTGGGCCGTCAAGAGGCAGTCCCTTAGGAGCCAATGTGGTAGTTATACAGCTCTCAAATTTAATCAAAAATATCTTCCTTTGTGTTCCGAAGACGAACGAAGGTCTTACGGGGTTGGTACAGCATGGGGGTGAGTAATTAATGACTTAATTTTCATTTTTGGGTGAACTAACCCTTTAACATATAGTAAGGATATGGCTTATATTGCCTAATTGCAAGCTTGTTTCAGAAATGGTGACATTTTTTTCCATCATTATTGAACATCATTATAGGAGTATTAGGTTGAATGAGTTAGAATTAAATGTTTTATTAATCATTAGAAAATAGTCATTAAGAGAATCAATTATTATGCAAGTACTTTTACTTTTAATACTTAAAGTACATTTAAAAATCAGGTACGTTTTACTTTTTACTTAAGTATGGTTGTCATTGTGTTACTTCTACTTTTACTAAAGTAAATATTGATCTGGTTATTTGTACTTTTACTTAAGTACTGGGATTCAGTACTTCCTCCACCACTGCTACCGACTATCCAATTGAGTACAGAGTTTATTTTTTTCCCTGGTTCGATTAAGACACGCCTCATAATCAAACCCCAATGAAGCAGTTTCAGACTCATATTCCGACAAGAATATGAGTATGACGAAGTCAGGCTAGGATCCCACCGTATGTTATTCAATTCAATTCTATTCAGTTCAATTTAAAAGCTTTATTGTTTATCCTAACACAGTCTCATCCCAAAAAGTCATATAACTGACGTCTTGGGACGTCTTTTGACCATACGTCAATATCCGCCTTTTTAGGGCCCCCTTAAACGTCGGTAGATGGCGATCCCGGGCCGTCATACAACTGACGCTTTACCTTTAACGTCAGTTAGGTGACGGGTTAGGTTTAGGGTTAGGTTTAGGTATGGGGTAGAGTTAGGATCCCATAACCTCATCTACCGACGTTTAAGGGGGCCCTTAACCTAATAAAGGCGAATATTGACGTATGGTCAAAAGACGTCCCAAAACGTCAGTTATATGACGTCTTGGGATGAGACCGGGTTGCCACAGTGAAATAATTGAAACTGTTATGAATACAGCATATTCCATAAAATTATATGTATGTAATGTAATTAAATACAATATCACCTATACTGAAACTCATAAAAATGCAATTTCTTACATAAATGTAACATTTAAAAGAAACATTTCTATTCTCATGTTGTGTTGCCGAAATCTGAATGGGTGATGAGCTGCTTTTCTGAGAGGGAACCGCAAACCTCATGCCTGTTTCACACTGGACTGCGTAAGCAGAAGCTGTACGTATGCAGAGTGTGAGTAACACACACTCACGCTGGCAGTTGAACCACAGCTTGTGTAGTGAGAATACAGTACAGGTGAGTATCGTCCATCGTGCACCTGTCCCACACATGCGTATAACATGCTGTATTTATGAAGGATTTAAAGTTAAGTTACTTCTAGTTTTAATCAACCCATTGAAGTTTGCGGAAAAACTGCCAATGATCAAGGATGTGTTTTTGTCTATTTTGTTTTCCACGGTGTTGCATGTCAAATGGTGACTGTGAAGCAGCATCTATGATTTTACAATTTTTTTATGTTAATGCAGGTGTATTTTGACCAAAAACAATGCACTGTGGCTTTAACTCAGCATGAGCAGCGCAGAAAAAAAATAGACTTGACGCGGAAACCATTACACGGCACTTCTGCTCCTGCTATGCAATGCTGCGCCGTCTCGCCATGCAGTGCGAATGTCTAATCTGATAACATGGGCGACAGAAGAAAAAGAAAAATGCTGTTTAAGCTTTGCTTGCATAGTCAAAGTGAAAGACTCCTTATCACCTGCGCATAAACAAACAGTGCAGAGTTCTTACAAGTAAGAGATAATCCACGGCTAGCTGTGCATTAAATTATTTTAATGGACAAATTGGAGGCAAACACAATTGCTTCTGCAAAGTGCATGAAAATTGTTTAATGCACAGCTAGCAGTGGACAATTCTGCTTATACCATAGTCAGTTGCCAGCACTGACAACTTAAAGGTGAGATAGCCAAAAATCGGCATTCTTCGGAGCTAATGTTTCCACATCACATAATATATTGTCTGCTGGATGGAGATGAAAGAAGCTCCTTAGTCTGTATCAGCTGAAAAAAGACTCCCAGTTTGAATAGCAAATTGTTAAGTTGTACAGGTACAGTTCACTTGTGCATTGCAGTGGTAAAAAGTCCAAGATAATTCTCTTCATCTCTGCTGATGCATGGAAATGCATGAGTCATCACAGCCTTGCACTCATACAAACTACTCTTTGTTTCACTATTAAGCACCATGCAAAAGTATAGCTTTTGACCAAACTTGTCTCACAGGTACTGTCCAAGCCAGTGATTTTGAAAGAAAATTGAGGCGATAGTGCTTTTTCTTTGTTCTCTTGCTTTGAAAGATGTCAAAGATGTTTATGCTCTCTGTACAGTGCATATCTGTCCAATGATGCAAAAAGTAGAGGATGAGATCATGTCTGTGGAGTATGCAGTGTTGGGAAGGTTAGCCTAAGTTTACTTTTAAAATGTAATAAGTAATGTAACTATTTTAAGTACTTCATTAATGTAGATTAATACATTTGATTACTTTTTGAATCATTTTTTTTTTTAAATTTCTAATGAATGTTTTCAACTGTTAATCAAACTACACGCCCAACATTCCTAGCACTACTGCGACATAGTCTTAATGGTCTCAAATGCAAAATTGTAAGCATTTAATGCAACACACCATATAAGGCCTAATATTGATTTCTCTCTAACAGAAGCAAGAATAGATTTTAGTTTCATTCTCACTGGCAACCCAAACGACTCCCCCAGTGTAGCTGTCATAACATGCATGGGATTATTTTGTTTTGTTGTTTAATAAAGTTATATTCCTAAAAATTCTCAATGACCAATCATTATGTATGTTAGTAGTTAAATAGCTCTAGTTCTTTTACAAGTCAAAAAGGGCCAAACTAATAGAGAGATTTGTCCACTTCTGGTTCAGTCCACATTCATCATAAGAGATGCTCAGAGTCAACATTTGAAACCTTCAATGTCGGTAGCATTTTAGTAGTTGGCAAACATATTTTTCACTGAACTGTAATATTTGCACCCTTTTCTGATTTCTGTATGAAAAGGTTTTTAAATTTCCAGCACTGGAACACATTTTTATCACTCACCATGGTGGTAACTCTCAGACAGTTTGTAGCCTAAAGCTTTCAATGGCAATGTGGAGTGGATTGATGTAATTGCAGACATGGTGCGCTGCAAATTCAAACAAGAGAACCAATCAAAAGCATAAGAATAGCATCACTTTACTAAACGGCCTTTAAAGCCAGAAGGCAAAGTGCACATCAAAAACAGGCAACGAATTAATATTATTCAGCTTATTCTATCTATCATAATTTACTGTAGTTTAATTACACATTTTTCCCATTAATGTAATTACTGAATTAAACTGAATAGGAATGTACACTGTACATATTACCCTATTGACTGGCAGCACCTGTCCCAGATGAATATCAGCTCAATAATGTGGTTAAACAGTAATTACGCGAAAAGGTTGTAGAGGGCATACTATATTGTAATGGTTAAGGCTGTTCACAATATATAAAATATTATGAACACAAATTTCATTAAATCATAATTTTATTAAAGGGATAGTTCACCTCAAGGGCATCCAAGATGTAGGTGGCTTTGTTTCCACGGTAGTTTCAATTTTGATATTTTTAGGCCAAACCGTTCTTGTCTGTCAGTCATATAATGGAGGTATGTGGTCACCACCTCAAGAAGCATGCACAGAGAAGTTCAAATTAAACATGATTTAATGACTGTTAAATATAAGTACACATTGATGGCCTAAGACACTAAACGAGCGGTTTGTGTGAGAAAACGAACAGTATTTATATCGTTTTTACCTCTTGTAACCACAGCCACGTCCAAGTGATCCGAAAGCACGGGCGCTTCGGTATACGCAAGGTCTACGCAACAATCTCTCGCACGGTTGCGGGAAAAAATTCAACGTTGTTGATATATCAAAATCGTCTTCCATTGCGATTTCTTGTATATCTAAATATGTTTAGATCTTCACAGTGAAATGTAACTCTTTCGAAATCTCTGTGTAAACAATGAGTGACGTACACACGCGTGAGAGATCACCTATGGCGCTTTCCGGCTCTTGCGCAGACCGAAGCGTCCGCACCAAATACCGCCTTGTTTTAACTGGAGATACTTTTAGCAAACTTTTGTTTGAAAAAAAATTGTGTCGACTTGTTTTGGTGCAAAAACTCAAAGATAATTTTTTTGGTTGCAATAATTTAAAGATTAAACATTTAGTGGAGTTACTTTCGATTTGAAGTGAAGTATCCTGCTCATTTTAGGCAGTGTCTAAAGGCTTACAAATCATAATCATAAATATGGAGAGAACACAGCAATGGCAAATCTGAAAAAAAAAAAAAAACCACACAAAAAAAAAATGTGTTTGTAATCAACATTTTAAACTGGATGACCACGAACTCAGTTTTTTGGCTAAATGGAGTGGAAAAACTGAAAGAAACTGCTGTTCTGTCAGTTCCGCTGAACACCCTGAAGCAAACCGGCATCTCGTACATGTAAGGCAGCTGTTGCCATAGTGTTCCAATTTTATCATAAGGCTGTTTAAAGAGTAGATACAGTTTTCAGTGATAAACCTACATTAACTATTAGTCAATAACCTCTGTCGATCCTGTCTGTGGTCGGGAAACAAGAATGTATAAGTATATAGTTCATGTTCAGTTATGTCTAGTTTTCACGAAAGACCTGGAGCTGTCAAAAATGAATAAACGTGAATTTCTCTGTCCAGGTAACATGGAGAGTGAAAAACATTGTTCAATTGCATATATTAACAACATTGTAACAATACAAGCATGTTGAACATCAGGGAATTCTTTTTAGGAATATCTCGGGTATATATATATATATATATATAAAGCCAGCTCATAAATGGCATCATACTCCAGGAGTTGACATTCCAACACTCACGACCAATTCGTACAAATTTGACGCATGATTAAAAAGTGTCTAATTCGTACTAATTCGTACGACCTCACTCGTACTAATTCGTACGATTTGTGTAAACCCACGTGATGGTTAGGTTTAGGGGCGGGGTAAGGAGTAGGTCATTCGTACGAATTCATACGAATTGGCCAATTCGTAAAATATGTACGATTTAGCAAAATCGTATTAATTCGTACGAGTGAGCTCGTATGAATTGTTACGAATTAGCCACTTTTTAATCATTCGTCGAATTCGTACGACTTGGTCGTGAGATCGGGTTGTACATTCACATTGTTTTTGGGCAACAGCATACAGTATGAGCACATTAGAACTGGGTTTGTCTGTGAAATGTTGTCATGTTTACTGGTTTGTCACTCTAAACCATTCCACTGGGTTAGGGAGGAAGATATAAATCATTTAATAATATCAACATGTCAAAAGGGGATTCAGTCACAATATTGGAATTCAAAGGCAAAATACAGTAACTATGACAACAATGTAACATAAAAATGGGAGATTTTATGTCACAAGGCCGATCATTTTGATAGAATGTGTTATTGTGCTTTCCTTTGCACTGCGGTATTGGGGTGATGTGTTGTCTAGCTGTTCACAATTTGGTGACAGTGTTGTACATAGCATACAATGACTGTTGCTATTGAGTGTGTTTACCTCTTTATACAATTGACTATCAAATAAATGGTCCCAAGATATGACAGAGCTTAGAGACACTGGTCATTAATTCAGACGGAATGGCCTATATTGATTTTTGGTTCCTTCTGGTGAAATATTATTGTCAGTAGAGTTGGCATGTTATGACCTGGCAAGTAAACAATTGCTTGGTCAAGTCCCGAAGTTATCGTAAAAATGTGGAATGCTCAATACTCTAGAAAAATAGGAATCCAAATGACATATTTTTATAGCTTTACACCAGAAACACCACTATGGTTTTTTTTTTCTTTGTTTTTTGTCGTTCAAATAATGTTTATTGAATTATTTTAGTGTTTGTGTGTTGCCTGTTTGTGCATGACACCATGGATTGATATTTACTTCAACTTGTGGAAGTGCTACTTGTGAAAAACTTTGATTTATCATGTGGCTTTATCTTTACCAACTGTGTTTCATAATCACAGCTGTTTTTTTTGTTGTTGTTTTTTTTACAGTAAGTCATATACTGTATCTGAATAACTGATGTGGTTCACTTAATATGTTTCACTTTATTTTTGATGGTCCCTTTGACATTCTGTTGAATACAAGTAATGCCTACATGTCTACTAACCCTCATTAGAGTTTTAGAAGAGTAGTAGATTGGTAGGGTAAGGGTTAAAATAAGTTGACATACTGTACATGCAAAGTTACAGTTACAAAGTTACAGCTTTTCGATTGTTGGATTGGAGGTACCCTACAAACTGTGTTAATTACTTATACATTGCCAAGTTTGAACATTACAGAGAAATACTAAAGCGTAATAATGAGCCTTTAAAACATTAAGCACTTAAGTGCACGCATAAAGCCTGCCACAGAGCACAGGCAAAACTAATGATTATGAATGTGTTGGAAAAAAACCAGCAAAGAGCTGTCTGAATATTTCATCATTTATTAATAAACGTGTTTTCTCAGTCAGTGTGGCTGCAAAGATGTTGATGATGCTGACTCATCATTTTCTCAGTATAGTGGATGCCCCTATAGAGAGCAATGCATGTTAAGCTAAACATCATGCAGTAAGTGCAGTACTGATTTATTTAGGTTAAGTGAGTGAGCAGCCATGTAAAGTGGTTTCTACTGACATGTTTCAAATGATATGCCATGTTGGGGTCGAAGAATGAACGCCAAACATTTCGGTTACTGCCTGACATAATTACCACATGGACCAGCCGTGATAACATCTGTTCAGCACAGACTGCTTGACTTCACAACAGATAAAAAAAAAAAAAAAAAAAAAAAAAAAAAATGACGTAGTTCACTTTTCAAAAAACTTTTGCTGATAATTTACTCAACCCCATGTCGTCCAAGATGTCCGTATCTTTCTTTCTTCAGTAGAAAATAAATTAAGGTTTTTGATGAAAACATTCCAGCATTTTTCTTCATATAATGGACTTCAGTGGGAACCAAAAAGTTCAAGGTCCAAAAGACACTTTCAGTACAAACTGCAAACTGTTCAAAGGGCTTTAAACGATTCCAGACGATGAATAAGGGTCTTATCAAGCGAAACAATCGCTCATTAAAAAAAAAAAAGTTTGATTAGCTCAAATGCTCGCCTTGCTCTGTACTGCGATGCACGTTCGTGACTCTCCTGTTCAAACTCGTTCATCAAAATGAACAAATCTTTTCCTGAGTCAATTCGTTCATTTCGTTCGTTGAATGAACCAAATGACTCGAAAAAAGAATTGTTCATTTTGAAGAACGAGTTCGAAACAGGAGAGTCACAAACGTGCGTCACAGAACAGATCAAGGCGAGCATTTGAGCTTATAAAACCTAAACTTTGTTCTTTATTATTAAATGAGCGATCGTTTCGCTTGATAAGACTGAATTCATCATCGTTCATTGATTCATCGTCTGAAATCATTTAAAGCCCTTTGAACAGTTTGCAGTTTGTACTGAAAGTGTCTTTTGGACCTTGAACCGTTTGGTTCCCACTAAAGTTCATTATGGAGAAAAATGCTGGAATTTTTTCATCAAAAACCTTAATTTCTTTTCAACTGAAGAAAGGATGACAGGAAAATATTGAAAAAAAAGTTGTTGTTTTTTTCAAAAGTGAACTACTCCTTTAAATTTGGTCGAATATTAGGGAGTAGTCCTGTAGGTTTCCCAGGACTATACTATTCATCAAGAAAATCTAGAAAATTGGTATGTAAGACTTCAGAAATAACCTGTAAATTGATATTAAACTTTTGTCATTGACAAAACTGAAACTACTTCATAGTCATGCGCATAGAAATTAGAAAACTTCTTTGAACATCTGTCAATTGATCAGAATCATGCATTCAACTGCATGAAATGAAAAGAACCATGACAGATTAAATATAGCAACAGTAATTTTGCAACTCATTCCAAGGACAGATAATGATTATTTGTTGTGTAATTAAGGATGTCTAATGTGCTGTTTATATCCTCACTCAATCTTATAGACTGACTGTTATATTCAGTTAATTGTGTTGTGTTTCAGCTAGTGCAGCTACTCGTGCTGTGGGTTTGAGCCCTGTCAGCCCGATCTCATCACAAAGCGTCATATACAGACTCTTTTGACATTGCATCTACAACCGACGCACATGGCACCCTTTAGCGTCAATATAAAACGCAGATATATATGGGCCAGAAGGCGACTCCTATTGGTCTAACCCAAACCCTACCCCAGGCCTAAACCTACCCATAACCGAAGCGTGTATTGACGCTAAAGGGTCCCATGTGTGTCGGTTGTAGATGCAATGCCAAAAGCAAATAACTTTTATCTCACTGTTGATGTCGCTCCCTCTCTGTCTGTGATCTCTCAAGATGGTGGTCAACATGTTTGGGGCATTTAGATTTTTCTTCGCTGCACCTTTCCACTTTCACAACCCAAACCTCCTGATCTGTGTCCCTCTCCTGCCAGGAGGTTTCAGCTTTTCTCATCCATCCCTTCAGTTCCGATGAAGGAAATCGGAAATGGGTTTTAGGCCCTGAGTGTCAGCCCTTAACTACTCTATTGATCTCTCTCAATGTCACAGGAAGAGAGAGGCTCAATTAGGTGTTGATCTTATGAGACACTAATCAGTGCCGGAACTGTCATTCACAAAGCCTTCTAAGAGCACCGCTGAGGAGTGTTGGAGGAGTAATTCACAAAAAATGCTATTCAAGACAAAAAGATGTAAGAAAAAAAAAATATATAAACATAAAATACATTCAGATTAAACATTCTCAAATTGTACTTTTTACTCAATATGTGTGCGCACTATTTTTATTAGAGTATTAGTTGTAGTTCACACAGAATACCTTTTTGCATTTATTAAAAACATGATTTGCAGAGCAGTGGAATTATTATTTTTTATGTATTTATTTATTTATTTTTTTTAGTTGAACTTTCAATTTCATATGGATTTCTAAATACACTGCAAATATAATAAAAGCCATTATATGTTCAGTCTAAAACGCAACTGTTCTCATGTTTTGCTGCTTGAAAGCAAGTTCGAGTTACACAAGCAGTATTACACAAATATTTCAATTCCAAAATTAAACAAGCATGGTATACTTGGTATCACGCTATTTAAATCACCTCAAAATTTTGTCCTAGGCTGACATGGCTTAGTTGGAACAAGATGCGTCAAACACAGCTCTTTTTAGCACAACTGTACATTCATTTTCATGGTTTTACAGTTAAAATGTACTCAGCTCCAGTCAAAAAGCTCTGTCCCAGGAGAAGGCCTATGCAAATGTTGTCTGTCTGTCTGCTTGCTGTATTTTAAGCATTTAGGACTTTCAATTGAGTTAATCTAGAATCATTTGTTGCGGAAATGTCTGCCCACTGAGATCCCAGTCTTCTGGAATAGCTCTTTTCATTAATCATATTTTCAAATTGACAATGTAGCCCGCTGTGCCGGATTCAGAGGGAGTTTGGTAAATATTTGATTTATTATCTGATTAATAATATGTGAAGGCCAAATTGATGACATTTGAGTGAAGAATTAAGAAACGTGTTTTTTTTATTATTATTATTCAAATTTGTTTGTTGCCTGGTCGTTGAGTATCTGATCGTGAATAAGGAATGTTATTTATTTTTAACCACCAACACGACTTGATGTTTATCAGATGTGTTGATCTCATTTCTTTTGCCAAAACATCAAAAGAAAGTTTTGTCAGTGATACACCTACCATGAAACCCAACTTAACATGTCAAGGACTATTTTCTAGCAGAAAGACGAAACAATACATTTAATATTATAATAGTTTAACATTTAATTATTGCAGGTTAGCAAATTATTCAGAGTTCACATTTCACTGTTTTATGTATTTTGAGGAATACTGAATCAGTTTTCGTGAGATGTGTAAATGCTCACACTTTTAAAACTGCAATAACCATCATGTTTACACGCAACTCACACAACGCCTCTGCACAATTTTTCTCTTCATGGGGACAATAAATGAGAAAACAGTAACTTGCGTTACATTTTTGAAAAAGTAACTCCAATATTTTATTGTAAATTCAAAAATAATGAGTTGATTTACTAGTTACTCCTTAAAAGTAATCTGATCATGTAACTTGCATGGCTCGTAATGCCTTACCCCCAACACTGTTAAGAACCAATGCCATCAAGAAAGACAGAATCCTGAGACATTCTGCAGCAGTTTTATCTGAATAAACAGAATAAACATTCAGCTCTTAAATGTCAACTCTAGATTTAGATGTGTAAGTTGCCACAGGGGTTATATAACATCTCCGCCAATTCCTCCAGGCGCCTTTCATATTTGGAGGATCACAATGGTTTTTTTTTGAAAATAGAAACGGTTTCTTTTTTTTTCAAGGACCCTCCCATTACTCATAAAGCTTGTAAATCAAAGTCTCATATGAACATGTTCATCAAATTACACTATTCTGTCAGTACACTTTTTTCATAACATAAATTTAGGATTTGTCTTTTAACAAATTCAGATCTTCAAATGCAACATCTTTTTTTAAAATATTTAATATTGTATGAAATTAAAATTTAATTAGAATTAACTAAATTTAGAAGGACTTGTTCACCCCAAAATGACTCTTCAACAAGCGTTTTTAAAAACAAACAAGCAAACACCGTGCTTGCACCATAAAACAGTCTGTAACACTTTACTTGAAGGGGTGTGCATAAGACTGACATGACACCTTCATAACCATGACATGACATATGTCTTGAATTTGAAGTAGGGTTTATGCATGTTTCTGGCAACTGTGTCTTTCGCTCAATAATGACATTTTGAAAGCAAATATGACAATGTTTAAGATATCTTTGTTATGACATCTTGATATAAACCATAACATCATAACCTGTCAGTGTCTTTGTCGTGACAACTTGACATAAAATTAAAGGACAACTCCGGCGCAAAATGAACCTTTGGTCTAATTACACATTGCTACCTAGTCAACCGTTATCTGAGATTTGTTTTCATGATTGCCGAATGTAAATAGTTTTATCTCTAAAAACAGTTTAGCCTATAGTGCTAGTATAATAGTAGTATATAGGGCATAGAGTAATGACAAATAAAAATCGCTTGTTATTACCACTAACAAGGCTCAAAATAGCCCCACACCAACACGACAGCCTAACAAGGGTCCCTACACTCAAACCGAAGCATTGAGAACTTTGTCAGTGGCCATACAGTTTAATAAGAAGATATTTTATACACACAATCAACTTCGCTAATACAGGAAGAAGCCATCTTTGAAAAATAGTCTCTATCAGTCGATCTACGAACGCCGATCCAAGTGCGCTGAACTGTGCAGAATCTCATATGGTCCGTTGTTTCCAGAAGAAACACAAACCGTTTACTTCTCTTCAATATGTACACGTAGCCTACTGTTCGCGCTCACCTTATCACCTTATTCACATCTCACCAGCACACTTGGATCGGCGTTCGTAGATCGACTGGTAGAGACTATTTTTTCCAAGATGGCTTCTTCCTGTATTCGCGAAGTTGACTGTGTGTATAAAATATCTGCTTATTAAACTGTATGGACACTGACAAAGTTCTCAATGCTTCGGTTTGAATGTTGTTATGCTGTCGTGTTACTGTGGGGCTATTTTGAGCCTTTTTAGTGGTAATAGCAAGCGATTTTTATTTGTCATTACTCTATGCCCCATATACTAGCATTATACTAGTGGTATAGACTAAACTGTTTTTAGAGATAAAAATATTTACAATCGGCAATCATGAAAATAAATCTCAGATAACGGTTTACTTGGTAACAATGTGTAATTCGACTAAAGGTTCATTTTGCGCCGGAGTTGTCCTTTAAGTTAAACTGTCATCTGGTTGGCTTTGACATTGGCTGTCATGAGGCCATTATAACTGTCATGAACATTTTTCTTGACCTCGACTACAGTGGTACACATTGAACTTGTCATTAAAAAGTTATAATGGCTTCATGACAGCCAATGTCAAAACCAACCACCCGACAGATTAATGTAATGTTAGATAGGTGGTTTCTTAAGTTTGATAATTAATCTGCTATGTCATGTTTATGACAGGTTGTGTTGTCTTAGTAATGTCAAGTTGTCCTGACAAAGACACTGACAGGTTATGATGTTTTGGTTTATGTCAAGGTGTCATGACAAAGACATCTCAAACAATGTCATATTTGCATTCAAAATGTCATAACTGAACGAATGAGACTTAATGTCAGTTGTCACAAACATGCATAAAACTTCCTTCATATTCATAACGTGTCATGTCATGATTATGAAGGTGTCATGTTAGTCTTATGCACACCCCTTCACAAGTAAAGTGTTACCAAACAGTCCATATGTTTACTACAAAATTTATTTTTCAAGTCTTCTGTTTGCACCTTCCGGCCAAAGTAAATTCCTTGTATGTACAAACATTCAGGGCGAATAAACCCATTCTGATTCTGATTCTGATTCTGATTCTGAAGTAATATGATAGCTTTGTGTGAGAAGCGAACTGAAACTTTAAGCCTTTATTTGTTGAAAATGTCTGTCACACTTGGCTTAACGTGTCACCATTCTAAATGTGAACCGTTAGATTGCATCAGAGCTTCACAGGGTGATGCTGTAGCCTAGCAGTTCCAGGCATGCTGAACCTCGGTGCTTGTGGGAGATACAGATTTAAATCTGCTCTGCCGCAATCCAATAATTTATTGTTTTGTTCTCAATTGGATTTATGAATTGTTTTGAAATATGTGTGGTGCTTGCCTGTGTAAAGGGTGCCACCACAATAAATATATTTTGTACCGAACTGTAAATAATGTACCTTGAACAATCAAACTAAATGTGGAGACTAAAAGTCCCCAAGACGGATTTACTCTCAGGGTAAACTTTCCTTTTAACACAGTTATTCTAACTCTGATGGGATACAGCAGATACACCATATCATTTTGGGGGGTCCTAAGCTGATTTTCAAAATGGGAACCCCTACATACGCATACACTTTAACTAACCACACCCTTTCTCCTGTTGTCAGTGGTGGAGGAAGTACTGAATCTTAAAAGTACAAATAACCAGAGGTGGAAAGAGTACTGAAAATTTGTACTCAAGTACAAGTACAAGTAGTTCCTAAAATAATACTCGATTACAAGCAAAAGTACTGGTGTTAAAAATGTACTTAAGTAAAAGTACAAAGTACCCCTCTCAAAAACTACTCAAGTACTAATTACTAATTACTTTTAGCCTGTGATATTTATTTACTTTTATGGAAACCAAGTTGTAAAAATGGTCTAATATGATTATTATTATTATTATAATGAATTATAATGCAAAATAAATAAGCTTATTGGGTTATTTTATGTATAAACTTCTTTTTTTCTCTTTTTTTTAAAATAAAGATTTCCAAAAGTGCCCTACTAATATTTCAAAAGTTTCAAAAGTTATCAGCATTTAGCACTGACACAAATGTACCATCTAGACAGACTGTCAATCAGTGCAGTTACACTGTTATGCCAGTGGATCATGGCCGGCAAGATACTTTTTATGAAAGAGTCATTATTAAACTCTTCATTCTAAGCTTAAAACACGGATTCAATATTAATAAAACAATGTGTTGACAATGACATACAATATAACTTTTTAATCTAAGTTTACAATGTTAAATCTTTATTATGGTGGGCTATATGTGCTTGTCACCTGAGTAATGCTGAAGCTCATGTTTCAAGTGATGTTTTTAGTCAAATTATCGTGAGGTCTTCCCAACTTTAAAAACAAAAACAACTGAACTATCACATATCACTGCAGAAACAAAGTTTCTGTAAAAAAAAACTAAACAAAAAAAAACACTGTCTTCTTTCCTTCCTCTGTATAAGAACAACTCCTCCATGTGGGGTCATGGGAAACTCGTCATCTGGTATTTCTTCTGAATTTTCAATGAATTTAGTGTCTCGAATGTCCATGTCCATTACGGCAAAGTTCTTTGATAACACTAAAATACAAACTGAAGGACGTGTGAGGACGAATATAGCTCTCCAGAAACCGGGCTTTTTTCCCGCTCTAAATACAAGGGTTTTTATTGGCCCGCCCACGATCAGTTATTTCCATTGGATACCCAAATGCTGGTCAAAGATTTGAATAATTGTTGAATTCAAATTGTACAAGTACTTTGTAATTAATGGGATTTTTAAAGTAGTGAAGTACATTACTTAACTTAATTTGTACTCAAGTACAAGGAAAATTACAGACTAAAAAATGTACTCATAAAAGTACAAGTACACGAAAAAACTACTTAATTACAGTAATCTGAGTAGTTGTAATTCGTTACTTCCACCTCTGCAAATAACCAGATAAATATTTACTTTAGTAAAAGTAGAAGTAACACAATGACAACCATACTTAAGTAAAAAGTAAAAAGTACCTGATTTTAAATGTACTTTAAGTATTAAAAGTAAAAGTACTTGCATAATTTATTCTCTTAATGTCTATTTTCTAATGATTAATAAAACATTTAATTCTAACTCATTCAACCTAATACTCCTATAATGATGTTCAATAATGATGGAAAAAAAATGTTGTCATAATTTCTGAAACAAGCTTGCAATTAGGCAATATGCACATCATGCTTATCCTTACTATATGTTAATAACTATGTTTGGCAGTAGACGCAATTCATTTATGGTGTAATTCTGAATCTCTTGGCTTGCCATAATCCTAAACAAACGTATATTACACACGGTGCGTTTCCTATGCACATACAGACAAATTTCCGCGTATAAATCACACGATAAACGCACATTTAGTGTGACCGGGTTGATATATCTATGGCAACCAAACGTCACTGGTGAGACAAACGTGCAACGAACGGACGGTCAGATTACGTTTTGGCAGGGGAAAAACTGATCAGAAAATGTAATGAAAATGTAACAGAAGTTGTAGAAATGTATAGTGGAGTAGAAAGTATAATAATTGCTGTAAAATGTAACGAAGTAAAAGTAAAAAGTATGCACTATTTATTCTACTTAAGTAAAGTAAAGATACGTGAAAAATGTACTTATGTAAAGTAACAAAGTATTTGTACTTCGTTACATTCCACCACTGCCTGTTGTACAGTATATGTCCCACACTGACGGCCAACATATTTTATGCACAAATATGTTGGCACATTTCTTTTTGTTGTACTATTCAATTGGATGTTCTGTAGTAATGTGAGTAATGTTCTATTTCAAAATGTTTGAAGACATTGAAAAGAGTTAGGATTTCACTTTGCTACATTTTTCACTCTTAAAATGTTCCGCATGGATTCTGTTTGAACAGTTGACACGGATGAACCGAGCACATTCATGTTGCGATTGTGTTGTCAACATGAAATACATACCTTCAAACAGCATCATGATCAGAGAAGCGCACGACTAACATGTAGGGGTTTCTCCGCAGTCCCATGAATGAGTGCTGGGCCAGCTTCAGATGTGCGTGCTTCGTAGCAAAGACTCGCACTGACAGACATCTCAAGAGCCTAGCTCAGTATGTGTATGATGATGAGAAAGAACAAACAGAGAAGAGTGAAAGGCACAGCATGATCCAGAAACTTACTTCTGACCTGTTTTCTTGTCTTCTGTTCCAGTTCTACCAAGTCACACATGTGGAAATCCAGGGTTGATACCCAGAGGGATTATCCACGGGACCAGGTACAACGTCGGCGACAAGATCCGCTACAGTTGTGTGATTGGATATGTTTTGGAGGGGCATGCAGTGCTCACGTGTATAGTGAGCCCAGGAAGTGGTGCATCGTGGGATTTCCCAGCACCATTTTGTAGAGGTAAGGTGCTCTTTGCTTACATGGATGGATGGGTTAAAAAGCACACAGTTATGGAATATTCTGGCTACTATACATGTTCTTGCAAAAACATGCTACTCTTACATTTTCTGTTGTGTAGTATACTTAAATGGATAATGTATGGCTTGATTATCAGTAACATTTGTACGTATTAACATTTGTACACAACATTGACTTAAAAATACACCAATCCATCCATTCTCTAAACAGCTTATACTATGTAGGGTCGAGAGAAGACTAGGATGGGTACTGTATCTTGTAATTGCCCTTCCATTTTCAGTTTGACAAATGAACCACCAAGTACCATATATACCCGAATATAAGACAACCCTGAATATAAGACGACCACCCTATTTTCCAGACTTTATTTTTGGAAAAAAATAGATTTTTTTTTTTTTTTCTGGAAAAATCTGGTTTTCAACAAAAAATAATTTTAAGAGCAAATTTACGAGGCGTTTATCCAAATGCCTCGCATCACCTGTGCCTCGTGTAGAGTGCCTCATGTAGTAAAGATGCCAGAGTGGATGGAGACAAGCGAGCAGAGACCGGCACCCTTCTTCCCGGAGGTACATGACGAGCTGAAGTCATGGAAGGCGCCATATTCAGTGTGTCTGAATCCCTCTTTCGCGGGAGAAAAAGGCTATCAATCGGTTCCTCCACTCGAATATAGGACGACCCTGAATATAAGACAATCCCCCATTTTTCATCCTATTTTTAGGACAAAAACCTTGTCTTATTTTCGGGTATATATGGTAATATTTACCACCTTTTTAACATTTGTACACAATGTTGACTTAAAAATTCTCCCATCCATCCATTCTCTAAACAGCTTACCCTATGTAGGGTCGAGGGGATGCTGGAGCGTCTCAGACCATATGCGCGGAAACACCCTGGACGAATGGCCTGACTTAAAAAATAAAATAAAAATAAATAGGGCTGTCAAACAATTAATCGCATCCAAAATAAAAGTTTGTGTTACATAATATATGTGGATGCACTGTTCGAAGTAAACAAGCGAGACATGACGCTCATTTATTCATTTGACTATTGATTAATCATTAATATTTATACTAAATTGTATTATCTAATTTGTTTAACTTGTTATCAATTAAAAATGCAATGAAAATACAAAAATATAACGTGTTTTTCCACAATGAGTTCTTTATTACAAGATCAACTTGTGGCAGTTACACTGGACGTTCGGTTATGGCTAAATTTGAAGATATGCGCTGTGGTTCTCTGGACTACAGCTGCGAGCCGGCGTTTATTTAACAGAGACCCTCGTTTGTTCCTAAATAATAATAAAAAAGAATCATGTTAAATAAAACCGAAATCGCGATACTCAGATCCACAAACCTGTATATGAGGAAAATACACGAGGGACGTGACACAAAAAAAACAATCTTTAACTTTTGGGTGGCAAACTATTTTTTTAGTAATTCTGTGAAATGTGTGAATTACTCTGCACAAACCTAAAGTAATACTACCCACCGGATGAAGAAGGCTTGGCTCTCCACAGAACATAAATTATTCATTTAATTTTATTTTGTATCTTCGCATTTATGAGGAAAAAAAACAATGTTATGGACGTGACAGTTCCCTGAAAGTCGCACTTAAAGACTGCTTTGAAAGTCAGAAAGCACTGAGCCTTAATTTAAAGATAATTTGTGTTCTATTAATTGTATTTTAATTTTAATGATCAATGTTTCATCTACAAATTACCCTGGATTTAATAATAAGTACATATAGCAGACAATAATTAAGACACAGAGGCGCCGGTGCAGCCTATATATTATATTATATTATATTATATTATATTATATTATATTATATTATATTATATTATATTATATTATATTATATTATATTATATTATATTATGAAATGTTTTCTGTGTGTCATGTTCTGAATATGTTGCTTCAGTAGCCTTCACTTAAAACCTTTAGTCCAAGATGGTTGGATAATAAAATTTGCCACTGAATTAGTTTAGTCCGGTTATAGGCGTATGCACAACCGCGAAGAGCACATGTTGTCCATGAGCTCTCATAAAGGTTTGCGACTTGTTGCACCCACTTTATTTTTTACAGCAGCGCCCCCTGAAAACGGGTGGATATTATTAAGGTTTTTACTGAGGGGTTTGTTTATATATCATTTGATGGTTTGATGGAATGTCAACATGATTATTTTGGTATTGGCGAGTATTCACATAAACAGTCAGCTATGTTTTAAGTGAGTAAGAAAACGCATGTGTAACAGTATAATGGATCTGTAGGTCAGGTAGAGATGACAGCAAGTGACAGCAGCCTAATATACATTAGCATTAAATGCCAAATTATAAGATACTATTAAAAATATCTATATGGCAGTTTTCCCCCATGGTATTGATGTCAAAATTGTTGCCAGAGAAAATGCTGAGTGGCTAGTAACTGTGGAAAACCACAAGCCACAGTGGCTGGTGAGCAAAAAAAGTACATTTCAAGCCCTGCTGACAAACATCTAATTTTCTCCCAAATGTTTGAGTTTACTTAACACATAAACTGACTGTGTTAATCGTCACAGTCTGCGTCTGCACCGTCCTGTCTTGTCATCAGCACTACACTTCCCAGGATCCTCTTGTCTCCACTCCTGAACTCACTCCCTCATCAGCCACCTGTTCCTCGTCTTGTTCATCAGTATCACCTGTCTTCACATCGTTATGTTTGATTCCTCCCTGTATTTAGTTCCCTCTGTTTCATTCAGTTATTGTCGGTCAATGTTTGATGTTAGCCTGTGTGGTGCCCGTATTCCTGTCTTCCAGCCTGTGTTTGTATATTAAAAGTAAGCTTTGCTGATATTCCAGACTCCTCGTCCTCTGCCTGAACCACACCCTGACATTAATGAGGATAATTGCCATGATTTGCATTTTAACATAATTTTGTGTGTATTTGCACGTCTGTTCAATCATGATAAGATGTGAAAGAGAAGTAAATGAATTGCAACCTTAAAAATGTAATGTTTAATTCTTTTTAGTTTTAAACTGACTAATTGTAACTGATAGTTTTGAACTTTTATGCTTTTTTTTTCAGCTGAAGGATCATGTGGGGGAACGTTAAGAGGCACAACAGGGACAATATCAAGTCCACACTTCCCTTCAGAGTATGAGAACAATGCTGACTGCACGTGGAGTATCCTTGCCGAGCCGGGAGACACCATTGCCCTAGTCTTCACAGACTTCCAACTGGAAGATAGATATGACTTTCTTGAGATCAGTGGTACAGAAGCACCCTCAATATGGTGAGTTAACTGGCCTCTGTTGTTTCATTACATCACAAACTGTTTTCATCTAGGCTCATGTTGAACAGCATCATCCTAGGATCCTTTTCATAAAAGCAATTAGCTGAGCGACTCTTTTTGTAGCTTTATTCAGACAGGATTTGCTTTGTAAATGACATTTGATCTACAATTGTTAATAAAGCAACGTCTGTGATTTTATATACCGACCCAGACGGGATTGGGATCTCTGTAGTTTTTGATGAAAACATTCCAGGATTTTCTCCATATAATGAACTTCAATGGGAACCAAACGTTTCAAGGTCCAAATGAGAGTTTCAGTGCAGCTCCAAACGGCTTTAAACGACACCAGACGATAAATAACAACGCATTCTCACCCCAAGGCGTCACCTTTGACCATGCTTCAATATTTGACGTTTTAGGCGCCCTTTAGCGTCACTTACATGACGCGATCCTACGGCGTCATCTAACTGACTCTAAAGGAAAGTGACGCCTTGACGTCAGTTAAGTGACGCCTTGGGGGTGAGAATGGGCTGTAAATAAGGGTCTTATCAAGGACCCTTTCGAGTCATGACTCGAAAAAAGATTTGTTCATTTTTATGAACGAGTTTGAACAGGAGAGTCACGAACGCTCGTCACAGAAAAGAGCAAGGCGAACATTTGTGCTTATAAAACTTAAACTTTTTTATTTCTTTTTTAAATGACCAATCGTTTCGCTAGATAAGACCCTTATTCATTGTCTGGTGTCATTTGAAGCTGCACTGAAACTCTCATCTGGACATTGAACTATTTGGTTCCCATTGAAGTCCATTACATGGATTAAATCTTGGAATGTTTTCATCAAAAACCTTCATTTCTTTTCGACTGAAGAAAGAAAGACTTGGGGATGACATGGGGATGAGTAAATTATCAGCAAAAGTTTTTTTTTATTTTATTTTTTTTTATAAGTGAACTACTCCTTTAAGACATTCTTTTTCATTTTATTTTATTTTTATGGGGAGTAGTTATGACATAAAATTAATTTAAAAAAAGAGTTCTGTAGTATAGGTCACAAATCAAATAAACACATTTGTGGTATTGAGAATGTGAACTTGTATAAAAGGTCAGGTGCAGTTTTGCCAAGTCTGAGACTTCCCTGTGAAATTGAGGTACTTTTAAGTTGTCACAAAATTATTTGTATCTGTATTCTGATAAAACCAGAAGTGGGGTGGGTCAAATTACATGAGAAGCCAGTTTTAAGTGTAAAACCGTTTCCATAATTTTCACTTACCACATATGCATTACTCTTTTTCATTTTAATTATATCAAATCTTTAAATATCTTCCAAAACAATATATATATATATATATATATATATATATATATGAAGAGTTCAGATGCAAAAGCCTCTAAGTGTCATTTGAAATTTTCTTCTAGAATCATTTTTATCAAGCTTGTATATTTAAGTTCAGTGATTTCACTTAAATGGCAATGATAATTACCTATTAATTGTTATTTAAGGGAAATTACTGAACTTAATATACAAGTTTGATAAAAATCATCATTAAAGAAGAAAATTTGGGGCTTTTGCATCTGAACTCTTCATATATATATATATATATATATATATATATATATAAATTAGCTCATTATTGAAAATATTTAGTGGTTGAAAATGGCTCAAATAACTTTTACTATGCAGTTAAATGCAAATCATTTATAAAGAATCCATGAATCTTTGTCGTCCCCAGAAGAGAGTGAGACAGAGAAACATAATGCATATAGACATATCAAGTAGAAAAGTGGTATTATCTAGCCTAGTATCATGGAGATGGCAACATGTCTATTTGAATTGCAATCATGCTGTGCGCATTTCGCTCCGAGAGTTTACACTCATTCACGTCACAATTGATTATAGAGGTTTATGCACTGTATAATATGTTATCCCCTGGCTCACCTGTAATTCAGCAAACAAAAGGAGGGAATGTGTCTGCCGAATGTTGTTTCCTTTTATTTGGTAAAATACAGTACGTTATTCGTTCTTGAAGCCATTACTGGCTTTTGGCACACCCCTGCCATTGATGCATAATAAGCCCTTTGGAACTCGAATCATACCGGATAACTTGATCATCACGTTTAGCACAAACTTAATTGCTGCTCTCATTAAAGCAAATGGGTGAGGTACCAAAGACATTTGGAAAATCTTGGAATCTTTTCTCTCAGGCAATCATGGTGATATAGTATATTTTATAATAAAAGATGTTTTGTATCAAGTATTGCATTTTTTTTTTTTTAGTATTGAACTCCCTGTTTATGATTCAGTTGTCTTTTTACTTAGCCGTATTGTTATTTTACACAGACATTTGTCAGAAAATTTGATGTTCAAAATGAACATGGAAAAAAATATACCCCAATCAGAGACAAATTTCTCAATTTCTCATTTCTCAAAGGATGAGTTAACTGAAAAACAGAATTTAATAATCCCTTTAGTTTTTACAGTGACTGCAAGAGAGAGAGAGAGAGAGCAACAGGCATTTTTGATTCTGAGGGGATTAAAGGAATTATTCACACAAAAATGAAAGCATTTTATTTACTCATCCTCATGTCAAATGGAAATAACTGTTTTTTAAGACAAACAAAAGCAAGACATTTTAAGGATCTTTATGCTGCTTTCCCCCCATACATTGACAGTTCATAGTTTAAGGACTGTCAAGCTCCAAGACTAAAATGTATGTTTCCATACACTGTATAAATGTATGAGCCAGCATAAGGTATGCGTTGCATGCTGATACCATAATGGACTGCATGGTTTGCTGGTCCTCAGAATAGGAAGTGGGAGTGCTGATGGACCAACTACACCAGCTCAGTTTTGTTTGAGAACAGCACGGCCCCACGTTCCACTTGCTAGGCCAGCTCTAACCAGCATGCTGGATATTTCAGCAGGTTTATGGACTAATTATATGGTGGTTTTTTTGATACTTTTTGGAGAAATGTACACAAATTTACTTGCACATGGCAAACTAGTCTCATCAGAAAAGGGCTTTGTCTGTCTTTCAGATATTGATCTAGAATACTCTCAGATGGAAACTAGATACTATTGATCTCACTGATAATTTACGAAACATATTACTTTATCTCTGACTCTTTGAATTTGTCCCTGCAGCTGTCAACTTGATGACCGCCATGCTTTAATGCTTTCCTTTGTTTTCTCTCCTCACCTGTTTCTGTCTGCCTCCTTTCATCCGATGCTTCTCTGTTTTCAAAGGTTTGCAATTGTGACCAAATTGTAAATCATAGCCTAGTGAGAGAGTATTGTACAGAAGGCTCTGCCTGAACTCTATTAACTTCAAGCTCTGTGAATAAACATGTCCTCGCTCTTGATGTGTGGAGCATCGATGCTGTGTAGTCGCACAGGCACCCTCACAAATTAGCTTTTCCTCTTCACCAAAATACAGGCTTGAAATTACACAAACTTGGTGTAAGAGAGCAATGACATTACTTCACATGGCTGGTGATGAAATAACAGCACAAGGTATTTACACTGCATCAGAAAGCTAATATTACAATGTTTATTCTTATAAACAGCACCAGCATTCTATGTACATGTAGCATAAACAGGAATCTCATGCTATATATATATATATATATATATATATATATATATATATATATATATATATATATAATCCAGATGTGAATGGTAATGTTGTTGAACATTGCAGGGAAGGCAATTTTGTGTTATTGTAACACTTTTTTTATTAAACATGTAGCATACAATTTTGCTATTTATTATTTATTGCTTATCCATTTAATGTCTGATTTAATTGCGTTAGATTTAATTACACTAAAATTATACAAAGGCCAAAGTTAACAATTAACAACAATTAACAATGCCACATGCCGCTCAACCGCACAAAACAGGGTCTGGTGGCTCGAGAACTCGAGAAGTATAAGACTTGAAAAAATGTTAGGAAAAAAAGGTTATCTCTGCGCAAACCTCAGAAACGCAAACCTGCAAATTCTCTAAAGCCGGGTGTATCATCATGTGTTTAGTCTATAGGTATACGTTTTTGAATAGATGCATTGACGTCACTTTCTTTCCGGAACAACCCCCCTCAGCCTGACTGAGTGGCAAGAGATCTGTTGCGTGACTGGATTTAATAGGGGAAACTGCGAAAATGCGACTAAAACGAACAATTTTATCAATTTAAACTGAATGTTGGACTCAATATAGTGTTCCTTACAACTTACTGAAGATCCAGTGATCCATGGATATTGACATGCAGCCAGGAATCGTGTTGCCTGACATTTATGTTTGCCTGATTTGGACACTGGGGAAATAAAACCAATATAGACCTAAACATAAAGCAAATTTGCCTCTGAACGCTTTATATAAATACAATATAGGTAGGTCTAAATCCGGGTGATCACTTATATAAGTGTTATATATAGCTTATATATCATCATATCGTCCAGCCCTAAAACTTTATAGTTTTTTTTTTTTTTGGTTAGTGTTTTATTTAAAAAGCACATCCAATAATGGAGAATATGCTATGATGAATATTTAATTGTTAATAAAATATATGGGTATGGTTTTACACCTAAATTCAGCATATTGACACAAAATGATAACTGCAAATACACCTTTCGCTGACTGGAGTCCAGATGTTTCTGTGAATTGCAGTGATCTATTTGCTCCTCTTTCTATAGCAGTCTGTAAAAAAATACCTCAGATTTTTTGTCAGTCAGTGCAGTCGCAAAAGCTCTGTACAGTCAGTCGCAAAGCTCTTTCCCACTTTATATGTGTTGTGTTTGTTTTTCACGGCATTCACGCTGAAAACGTATACAGCCGCTCAGTCATTTTGCCACTCACTGTGGGTAACTGCAGGCACTCCGGCCGACGGTGACGTCATGCGCATACCCTCTTTATATATATATATATATATATATATATATATATATGTCAGTGGAGTGTATTTCTTCTTTACAAACCAACCTTCAACAAACTACTTTATAATACAAATTAGTATAATATAATATAATAATACAGTATAATACAGCTTTTTTATCGCTTCCCCTGTGAACCAGAATTATCCCGACAACGTTTTATCTGTACAGAGGTAAAGGTTCCCTCTTCACAGGGAAGAGACTTGTGACTCTTCAGAACTGTGTCGTTGTCGTGTCCAGGCTCACATCCTTCATCCGATCTGGATACGGCCTGGATCCGGCAGATTGCGGTAAACCTCGGGTTAAACAGAGACTAATATTAGCTTAGACAAGCACATCTTATGATGCAGAAATATCGTGCATGTGTGAACATTTCATGTTAGGTGCACACACAAACACATGCTCTTAGTTGTCCCTTGCATGTACATACAGTAATGCAAAGAACTCAGAGACTGGAAAAGTATTGGTGCTGTGCTATCAAAGTTGTATTGATTTCCGTGTATGTATTTCCCCAACACTTCTGGGAGTTTAAGTAACTTTTCCTGTCCAAGAGGATGTCTGAGAGCTTTATGGTCATGTGACACAGGTGAGAAGACAATGCAGCAAGTTATTCTAGCCTCACAGGCACAGCTATGGCATTTAACAAACAGGTCTGCTATGATTTTATATGGATTACTGAAACACTGGCTCAGTGAGCAGCCTCTAGGCCGAGTCTCTTCCATGACATTCAGAAGCATTTTCAGCATTGATCCCATTTCAGTGGCATTAAAAAGAAACCCTGGCCAGTTTTTTAAATGGGATGAGCAGTATATTTTGACCGCAGAAATCTCGCTGCATGTATTTTGAGATGCCAAATCAATCAAAACAACTCCAAAAGGGCAGTGAGTAATTATTCCCTGATCGATGTTCAGTCTGAAGCTGCTGAATGTGATGGGCGGCACTATATGTTTTTTATGTCTTTAGAATCATTAAAATGTTCCGATTATTTGATTTGTGGCTCCATAGCCTGCATTTGATGCTTTATTGTAGAACTGTTTTGAACTATAGCAACAATCGCTTGGGCTGCTCTCCAGATAGCCTGTGCTATACACTCTGACTCTACACTAGTGTTGGGTATCATTTTAAAGGGTGAGTTCACCCAAAAATGAAAATTCTGTCAGTATTTCTCACCCTCATGTTGTTCCAACCCCGTAAGACCTTCGTTCATCTTCGGAACACAAATAAAGATATTTACGATATTAAGATCGCTCCTGCATACTAGTCCATAGGCTTCTTGAGGGAATGACTCTTGCTGGCATCGAAAAGTCATTAAAGACATTGTTAAAATAGTCCAAGTGACTACAATGGCTCAATTGTAACTTTATCAAACGACGAGAATACTTTTTGTGCGCAAAAACAAACAAAAATAACGACTTTATTTCAACTATTCACTTCCTTCTCTATGGGCCTGTAGTCAGTTAACGTAGTGTGATAGCGTAAAGCTACGTCACACGTAGGCTCACTATTGGCCGACGCTGGTCATGTGTGTGATGCGTGTGACGTACAATAACAGAAGCTTACGCTATTAAACTGAGGGAGAGGGAGAAATAAACGAATAGTTGAAATAAAGTCGTTATTTTTGTTGTTGTTTTTTGCGCACAAAAGTGTTCTCGTCGTTTGATAAACCTTAGATTGAGCCCCTGTAGTCACTTGGACTATTTTAATTATGTCTTTAATGACTTTTCGAGGACAGCAAGTCATTCCCTCAAGAAGCTTATGGACTAGTATGCAGGAGTCATCTTAATATCTTAAATATCTTAATTTGTGTTCCGAAGATGAACGAAGGTCTTACGGGGTTGGAACAACATGAGGGTGAGTAAATACTGACAGAATTTTCATTTTTGGGTGAACTAACCCTTTAATGATAGATTTTGAATCTGCTGATCGATTCCCAGTTTCGATTACAATAAGGTACAAAAAAAAAATCTTTATTCAGATTTTTTGCAAAACATTTTGTTGAAGCTTAATAACATGAGCAAAAATCAGCAGCCTACAGAATCAACAAATATACCACAGGATGTTTTTGCTGTGGTATATTTGTTGATTCTGTTGGCTGCTGATTTTACTAGCCAAACTACCAGGGCTGGACTGGGACAAAACATCAGCCCTGTCATTTTGGCCCAGCACTACATATGATCATAAACACAACCGATCTTTGGCTTTTTTCACAATCATTTTGGAGGTTCATAGAAAAATGTATTCCTAGCGAAGGGAGGGTCAAGACTATTTTGACTATAGATCTCAAAACTCCTCCGGTAGCCCCTTAAAGGGGTGGTTCATAATTTTGGACATCGGGCCTCATTTCCAAGTGAGCCTTTGTGTTATTTATTAGTGGAGACAGTTTAAAAAAAAAAAAATCATCCAGTCGTTTCAGTTGCATAGTTCACCAGTGCTAGTCTAGCACAAGTCAATGGTATCTTTTAGCATGCCATAAAAACAGTTTTACCCACTCCACAATTCACAAAAAAGCAAATCAATTATGACTCTAGACTATTGATGTAAGTGTTTGTTGAGTGAATAATGTTAGAAATCAAACTATCCTTTTCATCTCAATTGCATCACATTTACAGGAACTAGTTTCTCAGCAGCGGCAGAATTTTACTTCGCTCGGGTTAGTAGAAACGTTACTGAGTCAAAAAGTAAACACAAAACAGAAGCGCATTACAGTTGGGATGTCTAGCTAGCTTTGTAATAATTGTTGAGGTAAACAAAGGCAACACGGTGTGCATTTTGCAATTGCAAGAACAAACCTAATAAATGTTCATCGCAAAGTTTTCACAAATTTCCTTTTGAAGATCCAGAAAGGATTCAACTTTGGATTATTTCTGCAGGCTTGGACAATGAGTCACCGGCAGAGACGGCAGATTTGCAGTGACCATATTAGACCAGACAACTTTAAAGAACCATTTAATCGAAACGGTCACATGTTTATGACAAGGATTATATTTTGTTAGGCTACTCTAGCTAGCTAATGAAGCTAGCCCTTTCATAACTGATAGATCAACACTGACAACGTTAGTGGAGAATATGTTCCAGTTCAATGCGTTGTGTAGTGACAGTGCAACTAAAAGTATAGTGTAACTAAATGTATACCGTAAAAGTAAGAGTCCCTAGATGTCTGGCTTTTACAAGCCTGGTGTGGCTGTAGGTTTGGATAAATAAAGGCCGGTCTCAAATAGATGCCGGGTCTGTTTTTTCGTTTCGGGTTGTATTAAATCTTAAATCATTTTTGAGGCCACAAAAGCAAATGTTCTGTCCTGCCAAAGCTTATTTTAATCGGTCAGTGATGTAGAATAGAGACGGCTGCACTTGACTGGTCCGGTAACGAGCAGAGAGAGAGAGAGAGAGAGCGCCCCGGCCGACCGCGCACACTCTCACGTCTTCTCACAACACATCATAAATTATACTTTTTCTGTTGTGATGAGTGTCAGTGGCAGATAAATACACTTGAGTTATTGTCGTGTGGACCGACTCTCTCGGTTGCCTAGGTAACTCCATATCACTCCGCCACTGCTGTAGACCGTGCTACTAAATATAGGTAAAACAATATAACTATTGCAATGCGATGAAAGGATAGTTTGATTAACATTATTATCTCAACAGACACTTACATCGATAGTCTGGTGTTATAATTGATTTGGTGTGCTTTGGAAAACTGTTTTTAATGGCATGCTAAAAGTTCGCCATTGACGGTAATTTAAAAAAAAAAAAAAAAAAAAAAAAACAGTCCCTAATTGTATATATAAATCGGGTCCGCACTATGTAAGTATGGGATTTTAAGGATTTTAAATCTAATGTTAAAGTCCAGTCATTAAAAAAGAAAAACTACATCTCTCCTCAACAAGGCATCAAAAAAACATGCTACATATACTATGCTAGACCAACTGGGACTAGTCTCTGCACTTGCATATTGGACTTGCCATAATGTTGGCTTGATTGCTTCAATTGCTATCCTCATTTTTAAGCCGCTTTGGACAAAAGCGTCTCCTAAATGATTAAATGTAAATGTAATGTAAATGCTAATATCTAGTTATGCATGTCACCTCTTTACCCTGATATAGGGAACAAGACATTAGTCATGTATCTGAAGTTATGTGGAAACCCTTTCTCCTGATCAATCCTGATGCCATCAATCATGAATAAACAGAGACATTTCCTTTCGTTTGAGGTTAACTCGACATTGCATCAGTAGCTGATGCTATGAGGAACGTGTCTCCACGGTGCATTACTGACAGAGAACCTGAACCAGCCCTGGTTTAGTGGAGTAATCAATGCTCAATGAGAGTGAGGAAGTGGTTAGGAGGAGCAGAGAGAGAAAGGTCTCCAAAAATAGCCAGCGAAATGTGCTTCAATTACAGGTCAGTTTGATCTGTAAACAAGCTACAGTTTTGTCTTTATTAACTTGTCTTTATTAAATGTTAGCATTAGCACCCAATTACTATCTCAGTCAAAATAATGTCTTTTGCTAAATTACATCATCATTGTAATGTTACATTGGTAATTTAACAGACAGATATTCACATCGTTTTATAGTATAGGGAGAGGCAGACAACACAAAAACATGAGTCAAAATAATGCAATAACATGTTCAGTATTAGGATTTTTCTATGAAGATATTGCTATGATGTATAGGCAATTTAGAACATTAGTTTTAATAAATTGGTAGGAAATATAAGCTGTGTTGAAGATTAAACAACAACACCACACTGTCCTAATACAATTCTTGTAATCCAAAAATGAAAAAAAAAAAACAAATGTCATCAATTACTAAATGCCTAAATTTAATATTAAAATCATTATATAAAGTGATCAAGTATCTTCAGAAAATTCGGACTTAACCGCTCAATTCATATGGATTAGTTTTATGATCTTTTTATGCAGTTCTGTAGACTGTCAATGGAAGGACAGAAATCTCTCAGGTTCATTTAATTTGTGTTTTAAAGATAAACACAAGTCTTATGAGTTTGGAACAAGATGAGGGTGAGTAAATTATGAGAGAATTTTCATTTTTTTGTGTGAACTAACCCTTTATATTTTGTCTCAGTCTGGCACTGATTGGGAAGATAATATCACAAGCACTTCACAATGATGCCAGCACTGATTTAATTCTCTGCCTGCATCGGGCACTGCATGTGAAGAGACCGTTCTTCCTCTGAGCTGAAAGGCGGGTATCCTGTAATGTAACCACATGAGCCCTAAAGGGGGTGAAAAACACTTTAAGTACATAACTAGTCATAGGCTTCAGTACAGCTCTACAAGTATGTGGCCTAAACTACAAACAAAACATTAAACAATGACCAATAGAGCCTGTAAGCCAACTACTTTATTGGTGCCAAAGCTGGTAAAATCACAGTTTTAAAAGAGGACCTATGTACATCCATTGTTTCTAGAGGCTCAAATATAGGTCCCATGAGAGTCTTCAGCACAAATACCTAGTTCCAGGTTGGAACAGTAGACCAGTGAGGGCGGTTCACTCACCTCTGGCAGGTGAGAAACTTGATCACCAAATCATGTTTGCCCACAGAATGGCCATATTAGGCGCATGATTACCCAAGATAGCTGCAATATAAACTTTCCATTTTAGCACATCCTTAGGGGCAGCATATAGCTACTCCATCATCTCCAGAAACCATCAATGTTTGGGCCATTTTTACGCAACTAGCAATACCTGATTCACCCCGATCCAATCCCTGAAATGCTGCTGGCCATTCGTGAGCAAGCACTTCCACCAACAGAGAAATACATTGGACAGTTGGACAGTCTCCACGTGGAACAACTGGTCCACGTCCACGTTTACCAAAAACCTCTTATATCCTCAACACTGTCTCACAATTTTCCTCCTACGTCATAGAAGGTTTGTCCTGTAATTCAAATGGCCAGACAGGTGCACGTGTGCAACGGTACAAGGTGTTATTAAAAGGTGTTCTTCCAAAGGAAGGTGTTGTTCCAAAGGAAGAGACGGACGTAATCTGATCCAATTACCGTCATGTTATCTGTTTCAGTGACAACATGGCAGTTGTTCATCTGTGAGAAAAGCGTTCAGAGAAAAAAATGGGTTGAGCCAAAGTCCCCACCAAAAAGCATGCACAGAGAAGTCAAAATTAAACATGATTTAATGACTCGTAAGTGTAAGTACACATTGATGGCCTAAGACACGAAACAAGCAGTTTTTGTGAGAAAACGAACAGTATTTATATCGTTTTTACCTCGTGTAATCCAAGTGATCTGAATCAGTTGTTCAATGTCCAACTGAACCGAACTGAATCAGTTCAATGTTAAGCCGGAAGTGATCGCTTGCGTGTGACGTCACTCAATATTTACACGGAGATTTCGGAAGTTTTACCTTTTACTAAATATATTTAGATATACCGAAATCGTCTTTCATTGCGGTTTCCCGTATATCTAAATATGTTTAGTGAAAGGTAAAACTTCCAAAATCTCTGTATAAACAAAGAGTGACGTAGGCGCGCAAGCGATCACTTCCAGCGCATGTGCAGACCGAAGCGCCCGTGCCGTCAGATCATTTTGTCATGGCTATGATTACAAGAGGTAAAACTGTTCGTTTTCTCACTCAAACCACTCGTTTCGTGTCTTAGGCCATCAATGTGTATGTACGAGTCAATAAATCATGTTTAATTTTGACTTCTCTGTGCATGCTCTTTGAGGTGAACTGATTGAGGACCCCCTTCACCCCCCTTATATATATATATATATATATATATATATATATATATATATATATATATATATATACGTATAATCAAAATAAAGAGTTGGAAACATAGGCCTATAGGCTACATATTTCAAAGTTAAGGATTCTTTATTTTGATATAGGTTGCATTGGACCACAGTTTATTTTTTACAAAACATTCTACATATTTAACATATTAGCAGAAACTGTCTAACTAAAGCTTATTTGATGTCTATTTAGTAAAAAACTTTATAATCTATTTCGTCTGTAACAGTAGGCTATGCATATGTGCGTTCGTTCGTTGTTCACACACCCAGATACCCGATTCATATTTAAACAGTCTTTTTGGTTTTACAGACACTATTCTATATCGCGATTAGACCAAATCTCAGTAGGCTATAGCAATATAGTTTGGATGTGTTCATGTAAAATAATGTTTACTTATGAAGGAGCAAGAGTGAATTAATGCACAGCACGTGCGTCAGTTATTTTTACAGCAAATGTCAATAGCTCTTTTTTTGATTTTTCAGTTTGTTTTTGGCTTATTTGAAAATTGCCATAGTTGTAGTATTTCATCCTAACTGTTAATGGACATTAGCCTCACTTATGTTTCAAAATAGGGCAATTGCAACTGTCGCTACCTGGCGGTCATTTCGCGAGCGACTTTGAAATGGGACTGGTTTATTTTTGCTGCAACGGTAATAGGCATTCTGGTTGACTATCTACTGTAACAGCCAATAAACAAAGAGTGATTTCATTATTTAAGAGTATTTTAATGTGTTCCATTCAAGATCTGTGAGTGCCTTTTCTCTTTCACAACTTTACTGTTTGATTATTACCGATGACATCTTAGACAGCGGGAGAATAAGCTGCGTTCACACCAATGCACAGATGTCTTTTGAAATATAAGTTTAATCCATCGAGACACAACTGACTGTGTTAACATTAATTTTGTGTCATAAAACCATTTTGAGATCCAAGTAGCTACATTTAACAACTTACATGGAGTCGTACTCAGCTGCACGTGCGAGCGCTATTCACAAAGCGCACATGAGCATTTGAAATTGAATTGAAAGCAGCCCTTTATCAGGGAGTTTCATATTTTTAATATAGCCCACTATTGAAGGTTTGAGTGTGTTTGTGTATGTGTGAGGAATTGAAGCAAGCAGAATATGGATGTTTTTAATACACGCAGTGTCATTGCACATCTGTGGTTAAAAATAAGCTCAGAATTGATTCTGAAATTCTCAGAATAGACCCTTTTCACGGACTGTGATGATGTGTTTTTTGAAAGTTGTGAACACTCTTGTGGATTTTTATCCAAATATATCTGGAATTGTGAAAAGGGTCTATCGATACAGAATCAGAGAGAGAATCGGGATGGATCAATTGTTTTTCCGACGTTGACTAATTGCTGATGACATCATTAATGAACAAAAAGCCTTAACATCGAGCCAAGACTCGATTGTGGGTTGCCTTGTGCACAGATATGCATAAGGCAACCCACAAAGCGATTGCTCCTACATAACAGCTTATTTTTATTTGAATCCTATAGGCCATAATCAGCGGCTATTCAACGTCAAGGATAAAGTGTCATAGTAGAGCATTGAAGTTGACTAGTCTACTCTGTGCAACCCCTAATATATATATATATATATATATATATAATTATTTCTATTACACAAGAGTAGATGTCGTGTATGTCGTGAGCTCATTCATATGGATTGTCTCAAATAGGAAGTGTAATGTCCATTAAAAAAAATGAATGCCGGGGTTTAGTTGAGAGATGGACAGCTGACGGGCAGATTTGAAAGCTAGTACATTATCTTCCGACTAAACCTATTGATTACTTTGACTTCTGCAAAGCAATTTCCAGAACAAAGGCCTTACGGACAGACACTGGCTGACCTGCCATGTCAAGTTTTATCGAATAGGAAGAAACGACTCAGGTGTCTCTTCTGTCAATGTCAAATTGTGCATAAAAGTACATTTAAGTGAGACTGTGTTAATGATTACTGGGGCTGCTTCTGTCAAGTTATTGGTGTATAGTATTACTCAATAGAGTATTATGAGAGAGAAAAATAGATAATGATAATGCCATTGTCTGCGTCTGGTATAGCTTTCATTCTCTAGGTCAATTCATGAATTCATCAAAATAATAAATCAGTTTGTCATGTCCGTGGGCAGTGATGAAAGCAATATTTTTGTCATAGCCTCCTTTCAACAGGGATTTAACATGACAAGCATCAGCGCTGGTCAATGCAATGATCTCTATGAAGTGAAGTGTCAAATTCAGCATTAACACTTCAATGTGTCAAATGTCATTTGAGCCTCACTCAAGGTGGTGTGCAAAGTTCATATAATCTATTTGTTTAAATCCTTGTTTCATTTTTGAATTGACTTGATGTTCTACTAACTCACTCATAAAGACAGTTCCTTGCTGCCACCTTAGATCCATGTTTATCCAACGCATTCTCATCTATGACAAAACGGTGAAATACTACGTACATGGCACCCGTTATCGTTAATATAGCACGCGCTGTGATGGGTAGGTTTAGGTGTGGGGTAGGGTAGGGTAGTCTCATATTAACGCTAAAGGATTTATGACGCCTTGGGTTCACGTGTTATATTAACAATAAAGGGTGCCATGTGCGTAGTATTTCGCCGTTTTGTCATATAGCGTCAGCTATATGACTCTAAAGGATGAGAACGGGCTGGTTTATCCCTTAGGCCTCCATAATTAGGGTTGGGAATCGAGAATCGAGTATCGATTGGAACCGAGACTAACTTTTAGTTTTTCCCGGAATCGTTCAAAAGTAAAAATTTCGATTCCTAGTTTCGATATTCACAGTCCGCCGAGCGGAAGAAGAAACTGCTGAACAACACCAACGAAGAAGCGTCTACCGGAAGTGTTGGCATAACCGAGTCGAACATGAGTACCTTACGTCGGCGGTCCAAAATGTGGCTTCGCTTTTCTAAAAATAACGAAATCTCGGCAAAATGCAAAATTTGTGACAAAAGGAGTATTTTTACAGAAGGAGTATTTCCTTGAGAAAGGATTATTTCCTTTAGAAAGGCCGTTGGTTAGCAAGGTTAGCTAAACTTTTTTGACCCTGCCTCTTAAAAGAATCGCAATCGAGAATCGTTAGGAACCGGAATCGAAACAAGGAATCGGAATCAGAATCAGAATCGTTCAAATTCAAACGATACCCAACCCTATCCATAATACACAAGTTGTTTTGTGTTTGTCACATTTGACTGTAGGTTAACAGCAACAACAACAAAATTAACCAGTTTAAATCATCAAAATTAAACCAGACTTTAAAGGGTACATATCATGCTTTTAAATCATTCATTTTAGCATATAAATCATAAATTTGTGGTCTATATAAAGCATAACTGCAATGCTTGGGTCTGAATTCCTCATTATTATACTCCACAGGCCTCTTTTCTACCCCCTTTTTGATGTGTGTCTGTGAGCAACCCGTTATGAAGCGGCCCCTTTAAATAAAAAGGAGATGTGTCACACCCTGCCCACTCTCCAGGTCGCTCAGTTCACGGTCGGTTCAACTCCCCCCGTTCGGCCATTCTTGTAGTTTGATTAGAGATATTCGATTATATACTATAGCTTCTAAGAACATTTGTATTCACACGTTAACAACGGAAGATTTGTCCATCAAGCCTTACATGTTTGAGCCAGAGCGAGAGAGACGACGACGAACCTGCAGAACAGTGTCTTCATATGGATGTATTGCAGTGCTATGTAACTGTATTGTGTTATAAGTGAAAGTCGATTATTTCTCTTGTTAAAACAAGCACACTTACAAGATAAATTACTACGGTCTAATCTTACCACTAAAAAATCTGTATTGATAATATGATACGTTTAGAAAAGCATCAGAAACTCAATCAGCATCAGATGAAACTCAAGAACAATAATACTACAGACGTGTAACGTTACTTTCAAAACGAAAACAAAGACAAAAGTACTGCTAAACCATGACCACCATGTGTTTTAAGAAAGTAAAGTACTTTATTTTTATTAACGATATTTACAGCTTATCGAAATGCTCTGTTCGTCATCTCCAAAGATAGAAGGAATATACCCCTTCATTCAGACGAAGTCGATCGGCAAACCCTTCTTTATACTGGCGGAGGATGTTGAAGTGGGAATCCTTGAAGTGCTTCGGGTCACTACATCCAACATTTTGACTTGCCCTCTCGTAACTTCTGCATCATTGAGCTTGGGCTACAAAATCAGAGCGAAAAATAATAATGGCGGATTGCTTGAAGTGCCGGTAGTCAGTGTCCTTATTTGTCAGTTCCGCTGCAAATAGCAGCACAGTCTCATCTCAAGACGTCATATAACTAGGGTACCCTTTAACATCGGTTAGATGACGTTATCGGATCCTAACCCTACCTCAGACCAAAACCTTCCCCTAAACCTACCCCGTCACCTAACTGACGTTAAAGGTAAAGCGTCAGTTGTATGACGTCCCAGGATCGTCATGTAACTGACGTTAAAGTGACGTATGGTCAAAAGACATCCCAAGACGTCAGTTATATGATGTCTTGGGATGAGACTGCATCAATCCCAACAAATGGGACAAGTACTGTCACGTAATTGTTCAAAAATTGTCATAGAGAACAGAAAAATCTGAACAGGTTGAAAAATATGACCAAAACAGAATATAAAGATATAAACAAAGCACCTGAAGAGAATAATTTCATCTTTTCTGTGCTTATAAACACTCCAAATATACAACAAAATGCATTTAAGGGCTAAAAAAGTGGATTTTGCATGATATGTCCCCTTTAATAAACCATCACTGTTACTTCTATCCACAGAAACGAATTTATTAATACTGTTCAAAGGCAATAAATCTTATTTAATGCCAAAAGAAAGTCTCAATCATAATAAGAGTTTTAAAAGAACATGGACACTGAATCTGCAATTCATGTCATTCTTTTTTACTCACCCACCCTCCTCCCCCTCCGCCGCCAGTGCTGCTCATGGTGTTGTCTGTGGACTTCATTTTCAGCAGTTATTGCCAGCAGTCATCAAAGTGGGCCTGCTCTCTTGACCTCTCTGACTCCGTTGCCAGAGCTTGAATAAATTTGGCTACAACTTGTGAATAAAATAAAGGCCATTCTCTTTGAAGACCTTAGATCTTTTCAGCTGCTCAATGTAATCTTTATTTATGACTTCCCTAAACCCAGCATACTAATTTATCAGGAGGTGATCTAGTCTATATAATAATAATAATAGCAACAATAACAACAACAACAGCCGCTACTTTAGAAACTGAAGACCATTATACTGATCTGAAGAACTTATAATGATCATCATTGACTTTTTAATTTCACAAGAACCATACAGAAACTTAAACCAGTATGCAGGGCAACCCTCTACAATGTGAGTAAATCACCCGCAACTAAATTTTCTTGCTCGACGACTAAACAATGTCTATCATCAGCCATTGGCTAATACATTTTTAGAAATCACTGGCCAGTGTTTAAGTTAGACAAGTATGCTATCAGTTTAGAAAATATATATATTTTCACTATCCTTGTCTTGAATCTGAGTGACATGTAATAATGACTTAATTTTCATTTTTGGGTGAACTAACCCTTTAATATTTTTGGGATTCAAAATTGTCAGTTCAGAACCAGTTTATTTTTCTCGATAAACACAATATTTTGACGCTTTTAATCTGTCAGATTTAATTGAAGTGTGGAAACTGAACTGTTCAATTTGAATTTATAATGTCAGATTTTGATATAAAACAGTCCCACCCTTATTTTTATATTCCATATTTAGCCGTTGTCCTCCCAGTGATTCAGCTCTTGTGTTATCTGAACAGATCTCTTCAAACAGACCTTGCTTATTTTGTCAGGTTTATTCTCACTGTTGCCTGCCTCTTGTAAAGCACGCTCATTTTGCTTTCTTACTCCTTTGCCTCCTCAGCTCAACCTGGTTTTCATGCACTGTTGAACTCCACTTTCTTGAAAAGAAATGAGGGCTTCACACAGCAGCCTGCATCAATTGCAAGTCACTGTTATTTTGTGCCAGACAGGCTTTACCTCACTTGCGGGATTCAGCTCCACCAAACACACCGTCAGCTCAATGTTTGGAACATAGGCCTGCCTCTTGTTTGCCCACCACACACACAACCACACAATTTAATTTATCTTTAGTAAACAAGCAAATAAATAAATACACACTAATTTGCATCTTGCAAACCAAAATCAAAATAAAGATGAAATTTGATTTTGTTTGTTTGTGTGTGTTTATTTATTTATTTTTCACTACCTTTATGCCTTCATGAATTTTAATTGTATCATTTCAATTTGATTCTTGGTGTAGCGTAGTTTTTTTTTAAAAATTAATGTTTGCTTGATTATCATTACATTAACAATAAACAAACAAACAACAACACATTGCTAATAATCCTAAAAACCGGGTTCATTTTCTTTAAGAAATGTGACCTAGACATGTTCTCGTCAGGTTTCATGAGATTCTCTCATGTACACACTACACAGAGAATATATCAGACTCCTCTCAGCTCTCAGTGCCAAAAACAAAATAGTCTCATCATCAAGGAGATGAAGCTCTGATTTGGGATGGAATATTAAATTATACGCTAATGACTGTGCTGTAGCTGCCATCATTAATGCTTGTTAAGGATATGAATGATTGTTGTCAAGACTGTGTAGCATTTGATTGGATTTAGTTTCATCTTTGATTTGTGACCATTTCTCCTTGCTTTAGAATGTCGGATTTAGTATTTCAGATAAATATCCTCTGCAGTCATTCAGTTCGAATGTTTAGCAAGCACCAAGACCAAATAACCTGAAAAACAAATATAAAAGATATATAAAAAAAATTTGCTCCGGGACTTTAGCTGTGCCAAACCATTACTGTCACGGCTTCAAACTAAGGGCACTTGCAGGAAAATTCCTTACACTGAGCACACACGCAACAGGGAACATGAAGTTTACACACCTTGAGTTTCACAAAGAGAAGGTGAAGAGAAGGTTTAATAGGCACCTTGGAATATGTTTTTAAAAAAGTGAAGAAAAGAATAGCAGCAGGTAAAAAACAGAAGAAATGACACCAAGTGTGTATTGAGGAAAATAAGGAAAGATTGTTCACTCTCACAATAAAGTAGTTGGTATTGAGAGATAGATGTTGTTTTACCAATAACTTCTTCAAGGGCCTCATTTATCAACAATGCATTGGAAAGGTTTTATGTTTAGCGAATGAAATTAAGACAAGTACAAAAGAAATCTGTATTTATCAAACAAGAGCACACGGTTCTTACGCACACCAAGTAATTGTTGATAAATCCTAAATGTTCTTAAGCACCATGCTCATTCAGAAAAGCCTCTAATGAACCATATATATGGTCACAACACCGTGAAAATAGAATATATATACATATATATATATATATATATATATATATATATATATATATATATATATATATATATACTCACTGGAATCATGGCAAGGGGGAAAAAAAGAGAAAAAGAGAAACTTCTCAGAAACACAAACTTAAAGTACTGGTGAGCCAAGTGGAAGAGAACCAAAAGTGTTATTTGGGTCACTCGCTTAAGGCATAACTAACAAAAGAAAAAAATTGTAAATGGGAGAAAATAATGGCTGCTGTTAATTCTGTTGGGTCAGAGGAAAGAACACCGCCAGAAAAAAGAAAGAAATGGTTTGACATTAAAATTGCTGCCAAAAAAGGGTCACATCGTACAATTGGGAAATATATGCTACTGGAGGAGGATAAAAAAAAAAAAAAATAAAAAAAAACACGTTCTCTGCATAGCGCTTGGTTTGCCAAATCTTCCTGCAAAGCGAGATCAGCTATAGATACATTTCAAATGAATTCCCAGTTGTCTTTTATAGCTTTTCACATACATTAATGTCAATGTCTAGCAAATGTCTAGCTTGAATTATGAAATTACTATTTTAGTTTTTTGCAATTAAAGGATACAGCAAACAGTGCGGCACTTTGTTTTTGTAATATCACCATTCTACCACTAGATTCTCTGCGTAAGCACACTCAGAGTTCTGCTTATATTTACACACATTCCTAAATACAAGTTGGTAGATCCCACACTTTTACGTAGGCACTGTTGACAAATGAGGCCCCAGGTGAAAAGAAGTAGAGAAGCCCTTGTGTGTCCATGTCTCACAAAGGAAATTGACTGCTTGCTGGAATAATTTTCTTCACAATCTTGGTTATTTTTTTGTAAAACCAGACCATATCAACAATGGATTGATGCCATAGAAAATGGACACAATCTAATTGCAACATATGAGAACAGGTATGGTTCTAATGCTGTCAAATTAACCGCTTGGAAATTAACTACAGAGATGAAATCAATATTGTACATGAGCACCATCTTCCTGAGGCCATGGTAAACAACGAAAAAAAAAAAAAAACTATTATTAACTATTGCATTAATTTGCTTTGTTTGTGCCGCAGTCATTTTCTTCATGGTCTTGGTTATTTGTAGTAAGACCAGACTAAATTGCTGTACTCTACAGATGTTGTTTTTTTTTTTTTTTTCAGGCATTTGCAGCATTAAAATTATTTAGTTGTGTAAAGCAGTCTTTACATGTTGTTACATACATATGTCTTATTGAAGATTGATAATCTTATCATTTAATGTTGTTTTTAGTACTATCATTACTTTTTATTAATATTCATAATCAGAAGTATTATGTAACTGTTTTATACTTTCATATACATTCATAATCATTTGTAATCATTGCATTTTGTGAATTATAATGTTTTAAAGATGTGGGAGAGAGAGATACTTTAGGAGACTTTGTGATAAGTTAGACTGTATGAGAGAATGTATGTTGGAGTGAGACCGAAAGTTTATGTAGTGTTTAGTTTCCACCGGGATTGGATATATAGTACATTCCATTGTTGGGAACCACATGTTCTTGTGGTAATGTATGTGTTACTATGGCGATATAGTTTTTCTTTTCTTGGTCAGTAGGGGAAAGCAAAAGTTTTTTTATTATGATTTTTTTTTTTTTTATCTACACTTATGTTGTTATAGTCTGCTTAGTTTCATTGTGTTTTGGTTTCCCTGTTCCCATTTTTTTGTTCCTGCCTGGTCATTAGTTTCTTTGGTTTCTGAATATCTGTTTTCCCTTGTGTATAACCCTTTAGTTTATTCAGTTCTTGGTTTGGTGTTGTTTTGGTTTTATGTTGTTTGTGTTTTCCCCTATGTTTCCGTTTACATCTCCTGAGGGTTTATAAATCTAACTAAAGACTTTGTGGAAATCCATTGTCGTGCGTACTGCAGACCACCACCGTTACGACACATGACATAACAAAAAAGCAGTTAAATTTTCATTGCTCAAAACTAGACAGCATACATAAGACATATAGTTTATATTTGCATATAAATAAGTATGTATTTTAATTGGTTAGCAGTTGCAGTTATAGGCTAATGTGAAAACTGCCCTGTAATCAGCATGAACAGTGAAATGCAGAAATATATTAACATGATCAATGTGGATATATATATATATATATATATATATATATATATATATATATTCTTACTTTGAGTTGTAATCTAAATTATTTTTTTTTTAATTGGGCAAATATTGCAATTCCCCAAAATTCTTCTACTTTGTTATTTTTGAAGCAATGGATGTTTTTAGTACACCATAGGGAATTATCACGCTTCCGGGTTTCATGGGCGTGATTTGTCAACTTTGTGCATGTCCACTTCCGACGCAGTTCAACAATGGCTGAGACGAAGGCTATATATGTCACTGCTCTGTTCCACTTTGTAAATCTAACCAACAACGCCAACCCTACTTAAGTTTTCATGGGTTCCCGACTGAATTGAGTATAAGGAAGAAGTGGATTAAAACTTTAAAATAAAACAAGGTAGCACGTTTGTTTGCAGCCGGCACTTCAATGAATCAGAGTAATTTACCAGGGATGACGTATAAATAAACTTAGTGTAGTCCATCAGTTCGCCAGTGAGATCGGTAATTCAACGGAAGTGGCAGTGCACAAAAATCACTGAATCCGGAAGTACTACATATCAGCATGATAATCCCCTATTGTCGTGTAAACGCGCCCTCTTGCTTGTTTCCTTGGTTTCTCATTAGTTACACCTGCATCTCATTTAGTTTCCTTGTTTGCTTATGTGTACTGTATATTCCTGTCTTGTTCCATTCAGAGTCAGTCATCATCTTGTATGTGAAAAGTATATGTCGTTACTCGCCTGAGGTTCTCCTCCATGCTCTGTAAGTTTAATAAAGACTGTGTATGTTTATACATCTGCGTCAAGCGGATTTAGATGACTACTACATGTGATACATGTGACAATATAGGGAGTGTTTAAATAGTTACATTTGAAATGTTTATGTGAAACTACTTCTGTGTTTATTTATTCAAATGTAATTTTGTAACGAAACTTTTTTTTTTTTCAGCTGATTGTACATTTGATTTTTAATCATATTTTTGTTTTATGAATTTCAGGCTGACTGGAATGAATTTGCCATCCCCTGTCATCAGTAGCAAGAATTGGCTGCGGCTTCACTTCACGTCTGACAGCAACCATCGGAGGAAAGGATTTAGTGCCCAATATCAAGGTAAGGGGTCACCGTGTGTAGGACACTAGAGGAGAGGAGCGCTCATTATTGGCAGATGTGGGACAGTTGTCAGTGAAAGACAGCATATCCCTTGGTGTGTTCTGCTGTAGCTAACAATTACATCTTGGCTTGTCTGTGACTCAATAAGCAGACATATGATGATTACAGCGTCCCACCATACCCCCCCTTTAAATTGGGAAATCAGTCACGACAGTAGTGAGGGAATTCATGTTCCCAACATGAATAACACAAGATGAGGCCCTTTTAAATCATTTTCATGATATGCATTTATGATCGTGAATTCTATTTGCATAATAAGCGAGGGATGCTGTGAATCTCCGGGGAAGCTCAAGGGATTTGTTGAATTTGTTACATTTTAGAGTGTCGTACATAAATGCACTTTCTTTGTATCAATATATATATATATATATATATATATATATATATATATATATATGTGCTGTTGAAATAATGCAATTGGTGTAGGCTACAAATTATGTGCACAAGAAAATTGTCACAATCGTACTGCATGAATAGGTGAGAATGGAAATGGTTGTAATGCTGTCAGTTTAACCGCTTAGAAAGAAGCTGCAGAGATGAAATCACTATCATACTGACTGATGGGGGTTATGGGGGGCTGTCATACAGAGTTAAAATTATGCAAATTGAATTTATTTCATGATTCCCAGGTCATAATTGGCATCCTTCATGACATAATTACAGAACTGCTTTCAGAATTACTTTGAAATCTAAATTGGCTCCACATGATGAAAATATTGGTAGCACATTCAGATGCCTGAATGGTAGTTGTGTCTCGGATAACAAAGTGGACGTCATTCACTAACCTCTCCCTCATTATTTATTCTTTTAGACATTAACCTTCTTAGTATTCCTCAATCTTTTCATTATAAACAATATAACAGGAAATCAAAATTCTAAAAGAATGTCTGTTTTCTAATAATGTTTTTGTAAAAAGCATATAGCATCCTTATTTTTTTTCTATGCAACAATATTTCAATCTCTGATGACTGCACTTCACCTTTAGTTTTCAATGTGGCAATGTATGATATGCAATATAAGTATGTTTCACTCATGATTACTGCAGGTATAAAACAAAAGAATACTCTAGTACTGTATCATCAGCAAAACTTAAAAAAAATGGCTCAGCGATTTACTGCAGAGACAATAATGGCCAAATAGTCTCACTGTCTCTTGATGGTGGATCTGGTGAAGACGCTGTCATCGATCAAAATATTGATTTTGAAAATTATAGTTTTGAGAATAGTCAAACTGAACCCTCCCATGTTCCAAAAGGAATACAATATGCTTTATTGTATTATTTTGTAATTGGTATTCAAATTCAAAAGTTCAAATTCAAAAAAATTCAAATACAATTGACAATTAGCATACAGCATGGATTCGCGGTATGGATCCGTTCTGGGCGAGAACTCCCTGTGCATCCATGCAGCCTAGTGTGGATAAGAGGATGGAGAACAGCAATAACCCCCCTTAGGGTAAACAGTTATCATTAATTCAAGATTTTAAAGTACAACATAATTCAAGAATTTATTCTGATTCAAGGGGAATCAGAAGGCCAAATCCTGACTGAACGAGAGGAGGAGCTAGGAATGGAGGAGGGTAATTAGCTCCAGAGAAACTCAATAGCTGCTGATGATACTGAAGGAGCTTATACAATATATGTACACAGTGATAGGCGATGTATTCCTATAAGTAGACGTGGATCTCCTGAGAGTCAGCTGATACGAGCTTGACTAACGTGACCTAACTGACGCTATGCTTGATTGTTATGCTATTGCTGCAGTTAGAGATCAATCCATGTTAGATATAGATATGGGTTGCAAAAGATCTGAATTTGTAATAATGATTAGCAAAATATCATACATTTAAAGGCATTAAGAAAATACCTCTGGCCATCAGAATGCTCTCATTTTGATGTCCCCTGCAAGACTAATTCATAGAGGGTTGCTAGAATTCAATGAGGTGTTGGCACTCTTGGGCACTCAACAGGCTTTGGTAACTGTATAAATGGATTGTGATATCTACTTCTACACACTTCACCTCTACCCTCTCTCAACAGTGAAGAAGGCCATCGAGCTGAAATCCAGAGGGGTGAAAATGCTTCCGAGCAAGGATACAAGTCACAAAAACACAGTCTGTAAGTGCACTTCAAGTCAGTTGAATTTAGAACCTCACAGCTGGACCTAATAAGTCAAATTAATAAGTTTTTATTTATATAGAGCTTTTTTACGATACAGATTGTTTCAAAGCAGCTTTACAGAGATAACTGGAAAATAATGCAACAAAGCTTGTTCTGGCTGTACAGCAGTATCAAAGTATCATTGTCCAGCTTAAGTTCAGTGTTGATTAATTTCTGCTGTAAAACCATTAGTTATTAACTTAGTTAATTTATCTATAAAGCAGCTCTGGAGAAAACAGTGATGTCATCATCTAGCTTAGTTCAGTTGGTGTTCATTTTTCAATATTATGTGTCCCCGACTAAGCTTCTTTGACTGTGGGCCATGAAGTCTTGCTAGAGATTAAACATAAAATGGTGAAATGTGAAATCTTTACACCCCTTACGTACACATTCTTCCTAATCTGACTCATTTGGGACACATCTGTATTTTTGCATTACTCTATGTATAAAATCTCCACTGTTTGTCAGTTTTACTACAGGCAGCCATCCCTCCCTAGCATAGACTTTATTACACAGCTCTCTGGAAGACTTGATTCTGATTGGCCAGACATGATCCCAGACTGTGTAATTGTCAGATTTCCTATGTCCCTGCTGAAAAATCCAGCTAAAACCAGCCTAGGTTGGTTGGCTGGTCTTAGCTGGTTTAATCTGGAAGTAGCTGGTTTTAGTTGGTCTTAGCTGGTCAAGCTGGTCTCCCAGCCTGGCTTAGCTGGTCAAGCTGGTCTCCCAGCCTGACAAGCTAAGACCAGCCTGACCAGCTAAAACCAACTTGACCAGCTAAGACCAGCCTGACCAGCTGAAAAAGTGTTCAAAACCCCTCTAAAACCAGCCTGATAAACCAACTATAACCAGGCTGGGAGACCAGCCAAAACCAGCCAACCAGCCTTGGCTGGTTTTAGCTGGATTTTTCAGCAGGGGTATCTGTGTATCTGTATGTTTTTTATAAAATTGTGTGGAAGGCACAATGCTGGCAGTTCATGGAACACTTTTTGGGTGGTTCAAACCTACAACCATTACCATCATATATCATAAACCACCACAGTCCACAATCCAAAAGTTCAGTAATACTATTGGCTGAAGGAATACTAATATGGGTAAAGCACAGCGGTGCTCCTGAAAATTTGAATAGAAGCATGGATTAAATAAAGCTGAACTGTTCCATTCTCTTCAGCACAACCGTACTCTTCTCAGTCAGTATTGTGGTCTTGCTTGTTTTCATTATGAATTTAATAAAGATGCCCTTGATGATATTCTTAATAGGATGGAGGAAGCTACGCAACGTTATGTTGCATGGATGATTTCGCCCGCTCTGCGCTCCGTTGAACATGTTCTGTGGTAATTAGCATCACAAAAGCTGCTGACTCTGTGAAGTACACCACTTCAGTTGAGCTTCTGCAAAATATACACAGTGTGTGCGTGATGACAATAGCTTGTTTATGGACATCCATTCAGTCATTACATACAACATGAGAGAGGTTGCCTAGGATTTTCATGACAAACGGCCCAGTTTACTTACAGCAGATGAAGAGATTTTACTAAAATTAACCACACAGACAGTCATTTCAGTTACTCGCATGGATAGGTTTTTTAATTGAATGAATCATATGGCATACAATGTAACTTTTATAGTGGCATATAATATAATGTAACTGTTTTATAGTGTACATTAAGTTCTAAGTTTTTTGACTATCTCCATAAAAAATCTGGTCCACTTTGTATTCTGACCAAGAACAGCCCACTTAACATCAGACAATTACATTGGAATGGTTGATTTCAGCATTTTTTAAGCACAATGGTACAACATTTTATTAGAAGTTAAAATAAATAATACAAATATACTGTTATATATAGCATATTTTAACTTAATAATCCAATAAAGTGTCGCAAATATGGTGCAAAACTACTGACTATGTGCTGTATAATACAATGTATTTGACTTTTATTGCAAAATATTATGGTATATTTATACATATATTAGTTTTTCTTTAGACTCTACAGACCTTTTTGCACGTGTATCCGGAGTTAACAGGAATTTGATGATTAAAATTGTTAAAAAGTTGAAATCATACTAGATTATTACAGAAGCACAAGCCTTTCCTCAACCTCAAAGCTCATGACAGATATATGTTAAGAGATTTATACACTGCTACATTTCTCTGAAGAATGAATGTGATTTTTACACTTGGTAAAACACTTGGGTTGCTAAGTTAGCAAAGTGCCTTACAGCGCCTTTAAGAGCAGCCCTTAGATATTTGATTGGATTGGAAGTACACTTGGCATTTATGTATTAAACGTTTACATGTGCATTATAAGAAAGTCTTTGACGCATATTGAGGTGATCGCAGGGCACTACTGGAGAAAAATACATGCTCAAGAAATAGATCAGAAAAAAATGGACACCCGCTTTGATCAGACAGACTAACTTTGGAGACTGATCTCAACAATCAAAAGAAATGACATTTGAAGACCACATCAAAAAGAAGGACATGACAGGTGATCAAAAAGCCTCACTCCACAAGCGAAAAGCTTACACACACACACACACACACACACCACTTGCAAATGCATTGACCTTACCCATGTCCCTTTCAAGGAAAGTCTGTTCACTCGGCGAGCATATTTGCAATGCCTCGTGGCTGCTACGGTGGCCCAAGACCAAGTCCTATATACTTGAATGGTGGAATCCTGGAATCTCCAAAAACTGCCACAAAATCTGACATTAACTGTCCCATAAACATGATTTTTTTATGCTCAAATAGCTATAAAAAGCATATTTCTGTTTTCAGGCTAGACTCGCTAATGTGCATGTGCAAGTCCTAAGTGAACACCTGAAAACACTGATTGTTTATAGCAACTGGAGATTCTAATGGCATCTGCAGTGACACGATGATTTTACCAGTAATCACGTGTTTTATCTAGAAGGAGGAACTAAATTCACCACATTGCATGTTGCACCATCTTTGTAAAAATCTAAACTTTTTGCCTTACCTCATGATCAAAGTGCTCATGAAGAGACTATAAGAAAGCAAGTTTACCTAAAAATGGTATCAATCAATCAATCAATCAATCAATCAATCAATCAATCAATCAGTGCACATTGATGGTCTATGGATATGTTGACAATAAGATTTTTTTTTTTTTTAATCTGACAACTTTTTATCTCCCCTGAACTAATAATTAATAACCAGCAGCCATATCACCCTGTAGCCCAAGACTGGTTGCCCATTAAAGCTAAGCAGGGCTGAGCCTGGTTAGTACCTGGATGGGAGACCTTCTGAGAAAGCCAGGTTGCTGCTGGAAGAGGTGTTAGTGAGGCCAGCAGGGGGTGCTCACCCTGTGGTCTGTGTGGGTCCTAACGCCCCAGTAAAGTGATGGGGACACTATGCTGTCAAAAAGAGCACCGTCCTTCGGATGAGACGTTAAACCGAGGTCCTGACTCTCTGTGGTCATAAAAAATCCCAGGATGTCTTTCGAAAGAGTAGGGGTGTAACCCCGGCATCCTGGCCAAATTTGCCCAGTGGCCTCTGTCCATCATGGCCTCCTAATCATCCCCATATACACCAATTGGCTTCATCACTGTCTCCTCTCCACCAGTAAGCTGGTGTGTGGTGAGCGTTCTGGCGCAATATGGCTGCCGTCGCATCATCCAGGTGGATGCTGCACATTGGTGGTGGTTGAGGAGATCCCCCCCTCTTTGTGAAGCGCTTTGAGTGTCCAGAAAAGCGCTATATAAATGTAACGAATTATTATATTATTATTATAATAATTACAGGCACATCTCAAAAAAAAAAAAAAAAAAAAAAAACAATATGCGGTTTTGGTCTTGTTTATCTAGGTTACTAAGTGTTTCAGACATAATTTATTAATCAAAGTGCCTTTGATTAATCTTCGCACACAATCTTTGTAGATTGTGTGCGTAATATCCATCAGCTGATTGTTGAATGGACTGTGGATGTACCAGCTGAGGCTGAGACTAAGATCAAGCAAACCTTTTAATTATAAAATGTCTTTCTCAAAACAGTTCCTATAAGGAAACTATTCAAGCAATTCATACAGTATTTATCATTAAAAATACTGACATTGTTGAGCTGACATTGACCTTATTAATGTTATACACCAATCTAAAGAGTTATTACACTGTAAAAACTAATCTATAGAATTTACCCAAAAAATGTGAGGTAACAATTTGCATCGACTTTGGTGGGGTACATTTAATCCATATTAGTGAGTATAAACTATCTGAAGTAAAAAGCTATTAAATACTTGCATAAATTGGGTAACAATTACCTCCATTTATCAACAGCTACTTACTCATTAAAATTAGGTAAAAATTATCTATTCAAATCAAAGCTAATTACTTATTCAGAGAAGGTAAAATGTACCCCCCACAATAAAGACATTCACATGGTTCATCAGATCAATGTTTTTAATCCAAAAATTCATATGAAACACTCAAAATACAGTGCAGCACAATAACTTTACACAACATTTCAAGTAATGAACATGTTAACTCACTGGACTATCAAATGTTGTTTCAATAATGTTGGATAATAAAACATTGCTGTTTTAGGAGGAGGAGAGAGTAGAAAATAAAACTAGAAGCGAGGAGATCAGAGCAGTACTGGAAGAAGTCCAATCACATTTTGTTGTATCTAAACTCTGTGATTCCATTACTTGGTTTCCCTCGATCACAATAGACAAATCTGGATCCTCCTCAGCCATGACATTGTGCTTCACAATCACCTTCATGTTTTTGTCTGTGTAGTCCTCACATTCCTACATGTAAAAAAACAAACAAAAAGCATGCACATTTTTATTTAATGTAAGATGCTGTTTCAATATATTTCAGTTTATCTAAAAGGAGAGCAGAGGGGGAGTGGAAGGCAAAAGGAGAAGGTGGATACAAGAAGAGAGGAGGATCCTTTGAGTTAATCAAAAATCTGTTATGAATATGACATACCTGGTAGTAATGGAAAAGATCTTCTTGATTTTCACCAAGGTAGTCTTGTCTTTAATGAGGCAGCAGACAACAGCATCTCATGTTTCTCAATGTTCTGTGTCTGTAGGGAGATACAATTTAGTGATGTTAGAATGTTAGCGAAGTGGGGAGTGATTTACATATACTAAGACCGAATTACGGCCCTGCAACAGACTGGCGACCTATCCAGAATGAACACTGCCCCTTCACCTGATAAATGCTGGGTTGGCTCAAAAATCTTGTGACCCGAATGGACAAAGCAGTAAAGAAAATAGATGGATAAGACCGAATTCACACATTGATGTTAAAAGGTTTAAGTTGGTAAGGAGCTCAACTTTGCGCACAACAAATCAATTGTTTACAAATTACTTTAGTTTTAATTCACTCATATCAATAATTACATATTTGTGAAAAAATAAAATTACATACGTCATTTAAAGTGTCCAGCAGAGGACACATCTTGCAACCAGCTACTTCTCCTTTGGCGCGCATTAGCCGCAAAAGACCTCGTGAGTACTCATCAAGCTTCCGTGTGAATGTCTCCTCCAAGGAATATGTTGTGATGCGTCTAAACTCCTCCTTGATCTAGGAAGTTAAATGACCAAAATGTACATTTTAAATTAAAGACCAGCTCTCATAGTATTCACATGAATGTATACTAGTGGTAAGTAAAAATTACAAGAAATTCTCACCTGAGCTTCAGTGAATAATGCTGGCCACTTTAGAATAAACACACCCACAGAGGGGCTGAGGCTGACCACTTCAATTTCTTTGATCCGTTTTCACTTCTGTTGACACTGTAGGCTATCAACTGTAAATTAAAAAAAGAAACATTTCAGTAAACATCCTATTAAAAAAAAAACACATAAATCTAACAGCTATATATGGCAGGTGCATTCTGAGGGTTAGGTAGCATGTTAGCTTAGCACACATCAATACACTACAATTTATGAGATTATAAAACCATGTTTTTGCTCCAAAATTACTTTATAATGCATGTCGATTGCTTTAAATAACCTTCTGTGATCTGACTTGGCTTCGGATAAAAAAAAACGGACATAAAATATTGTATTTTATAGTATTCTGGACTATCAAGATTATATCGATTAACATTAACTTACATTATAAATGTAATATATTATGAAGTTATCTGCATGGCTTGAAGAACACAAATAATGCGTCATATATCGTTGCAATCATGTTATCTGCAAGTATTCAGCGATCTTTGGAAACTTTGTTGTGGTTTCAGGTGTCACAGGTCATGTGGCTCTTCTTCGTGATATATTATGTAGTAGCGTTATAAATTATGTGCACACGACGCCCGCCGGCTGCCAGTGTGTATTGAAAACACACTACATCCGAGGAGTATCCAGCGCTATGATTACATCGGCCCATTTTGGTGTATTCAATAAATATAATTCCTCTAACGTTATACAGAAATCTGACAGAAACCTAAGATAATCAATAAATATTTCTCAGAATCTGCATATTTTTGAGCTGAAAGCACTTGTTTGGTCGAGCTCTTTCATGACGACGACAGAGGTATTTATGAATGGGAGCGGATGAATGACGCACATAATTCATATTAAAAACGCCATCGACTGTTTTTTATTGCATTCTCCTGAAATTAATTAATATGGTCACTATAAGTTTCTCAGAAACAGTGGTCAAATACTGAAACCTGAGTCTTATATGTTTAATAATGTATAATTTGTCAAGGTAATCACATTAAATCTGATAGTAACTTTGAAATCTGTGCCCAACGGCCGACCGTCGGCTTGATGTGTTCCGCCATGGTGACGCCATCGACAGATTCAAACTTTAATTTCAAGTAATGACATGTTAAACAAACGAAAGCCCAATAAAAGCGAAGTGTAATGTCTCATAATTAAAAATATATATATGCACTCCTATATGTTAATAGCTTACCTTCACTTCTGCTGTTCGATGGCAGCCAGAGAGAGGATCCAGCGTCGCCCACACTCACTCAAAAAGAAACCGCGGGCATACGCATGCGCGATTTAAAGCAAAAAACTCACGTTTTGGGGGTATATTTTACTCCATTTTTCTATGTGATGATTCTTACTGTTGATGAATGGGTAGCATATGTAGAATTTACCCATTACTTTAGGATTCGTTGGCTGCCTGCAATAATCATGTACATTTTATATGGTTTCCACAGATTATATTTACCACTCGACAAAATCACTTTTTTCAGTGTAGGAGCACCATACTAATATTGTGTTTGATCCCATTTTGACTTCAGAACTGCCTTAATTTTACCTGGCAGCATTCTTTAGAAATGTTGGACAATATTTATATAATGAAATATTGATAGGATAGCATCTTGCAGTTGATGGAGATTTGTGGGATGCACATCCAGGACACAAACCTCCCGTTCCACCACATCCCAAATATGCTCTATTGGGTTGAGATCTAGTGACTGTGGGGCCATTTGACTATAGTGAACTCATTGTCATGTTTAAGAAACCAATTTGAAATGATTCAAGCTTTGTGACATGGTGCATTATCCTGCTGGAACTAGCCATCAGTGGATGGGTATATGGTGGCCATAAAGGGATAGAAATGTTCAGAAACAATGCTCAGGTAGGCCGTGGCAAAACGATGATTAAACAATGTCCAATTGGCACTAAGGGGGCTAAAATGTGCCAAGAAAATATCCCCCACACCATTATACCACCACCACCAGCCTGCACAGTGGTAACAAGGCATGATGGATCCATGTTCTCCTTCTGTTTACGCCAAATCTACCATCAGACTCTACCATCAATGGCTCAACAGAAATTGAGATTCATCAGACCATGCAACATTTTTTTAGTCTTCAACTGTCCAATTTTGGTGAGCTCTTGCAAATTGTAGCCTCTTTTTCCTATTTGTAGTGTAGATGAGTAGTACCAGGTGGGGTCTAACAAGTGGTTATTTCTGTCAAAGTTGCTCTTCTATCAGCTTGAATCAGTTGGCCCATTCACCTTCAGGGATGCAAACAGTTTTCGGCGCCTTCCACATTTTTCACGTCAGTTTGGGTGACTTGTGTGAATCGTGCAGATCCGAAGAGATTTTTTTGTGGGAGTGGGGGATGTCTGATTATAATTCTGGATTATAATTCACCAACAATAATTCTGGATTGCCTCAACCAAACAAGTAAATAGGAAATCAGAACATTGCGGGCCAAAACAAGCGTGAACCACTAGTGTTTCTTCCACTAACTTGTGGCCTGATTGGAGGTAGCTCATCAAATGGCCACGCGCATGGATGGCATCGTGTGCGCTAACTGTGCAGAAACCGCCCACGAGTGGATAGCATTCTGCGTGTGTATACTATTTTTTTCCCTCGTTTCCTGTGCGTGAGTTTTGAGACTAAACAAACGCCGTAGAGCCGTTTCTTTTGCACTCTCAAGCTATTTCAAATGTATGAGCGCTCTCATAATTTAAGCGATTTTCTACAGGCAAAACCGAGATGAAAACTTCAACTTTTCAGAATGCCGCAAGCGCATTGTAAATTTCTGATAAAAACTTTAGTTCAGGAAATGTGCTACCAGGATGGTGTGTCCATTAAAACACAGGGATCCAATACTCAGTCCATAATCATTTATTGAAAGGCCACAGGGTGAATTGGAATCAGATAGAGTTGTATGATTTCTATAAACAAAAAAAAACAAACAGAATCTTAAATATAATTAACACCATAGAACTTCAACTAATAAATCCTTAATCACATAATCCAATCCTACATCAAAATAATAAGAAACAAAAGAATCAATCACATAACAAATTTCAGAATTAAACAAACAGAATCTCAGGAATTAACATAATAAAACAAAGCAAACGAACTTACATTGTCAGGAACACATAAACTCTTCAAAGGCTCTCATTAGGAGAGAAAGGAAGGACAATCTGTTTCCATTGCATGTGCCACACACCAAACAATAGCACCTTATCACTCATTAAGTGCATCTGAGGAGACTTAGCTCCTCCCATGATTGGCTATATTGGCTATGCTTCTCAACACGCATCACATTTCATGTGACAAGAACCAACCACCATTGAAAGCTCAGTAAACATGAAGGATGGGGGTGCGCCCAAATGCTACCACTGTTTTTCTCCATAAATAAATCTTGTAGCAGACCTACAGCAAGTGTTTTTTGGTGGTGAAAATCTATTAGCTACTAAAACTTCTTTGTCATTGTGTTATGTAGAGTGCAGTGCATGGATGCTTAGCAACGACAGACACCATTGGAAAATCGGACCAAATTTTAATAGTAAATGATTTAATGATTTAAAGGCTGAAACATATTTACTATATGTGTGGTAAGGGTAAGGGTGGGCTGGGGATGGTAGGGGTTGATGGCAATGCAATTTTCTGGATATTTTCCGCGGGGCGAGGGCTTCGATTACCTCTCTCTTTTTTGACCATACATGTGTTTGCATCCCTGCACTTCTGATCTCTATCATCAACAAGTTTGTGAAGTTTGTGAAGTTTGTGAAATACTCAGACCGGCCCGTCTGGCACCAACAACTATGGCACCCTCAAAATTGCTTAAATCACCTTTTTTTCCCATTCTGACATTCAATTTGGAGTTCATGAGATTTTGACCAGGACCACACCCCTAAATGCATCAAAGCAACTGTCATGTGATTGGTTGATTAGATAATTGCATTAATGATAAATTGAACAGGTGTTCCTAATAATCCTTTAGGTGAGTATATTTCACTAGCCTAAATAATGTTTGGTATGTTAATCCTTAATGTTTTATTTGAAAAGATGCAATAGGATGTAATTTATGGATGTTACATCAAGGAAATATATTTATTTAGAACCATATATATTACTGACCGCATTTAGCTTTGGCTAGGGTGTCGTGGAGTTGTGTTAGACTACTTGCCATAATAATAAAAAAGACAAAAGAGTCAAAAATAGGGACCATGAATTTGGCCAATGCTACACCTGAAGTGAGGTCATCCATGAACTCACCTAATGTGATTTTGGCCAGTAATTGAACTCAGAGGGATGTCAGCAAGTGAGGCTGTGTGAACACAAACTCACTGTGGCTTAAGAGGAACAAGAGAGTGGGGAAAGAGGAAACCTTGGACATGCTTTGACCTTTCTTTGCTTTTTATGGGAAATAGCCTTAAGCTTAACTAAATCCCCTGTCAGGTCTACAGGCATAGATATTCCACCTGTAAATGCAATCTTTGCTGGCATTCTGATGAGCATTGTACGTGTGTTTAATTTCATAGGAACGTGTTATGGATGTCAAAATTAAAGCAGCATTTGTTCCCTTTCGGTCACTTCGTATTCCGTAGCTATACGCAGTGGGGAAACTCCTTTTCCTCGATTTACCGAAGCCTACATGTAAAACACATTTGCAGATGCACAGCTAGCACACTGAGCATCTGGCACGCTCATAGGCTGTGCTGTAGCAACTGCACATCCAATAGTGCAGGTGACTCTAATGTGCGACCAATGAGCTACAGGTAGCCCAACGTCAGAGCCCACCGAGGGACAAAGCCTAGCCTATATAGACCATTTCACAAGATGTAAACAACACTGGTCCAGAAGCACTTCCTGTTTCAGTTTTTTAACACTTCATAAAAGCTGGGATAAAATACAACCAACAGAACATTTAAAACTGAATCAAAAAGTTAAACAATCTTAAGATGTTTTCTTTACATGTGAAATAAAGAAAACAGTTACAAACTGAAACAGGAAGTGTTTCTGGACCAGTGTTGTTTACATCTTGTGAAATGGTCTATAGACCCACAAATTTGCACAAGGCAGACCAACACTCGAGCTGCATTTCCTGCCTGGGGATCGCCACACGGAGAATGCACTCTCTGCCGGCAGATGTGTCAGTCAAGACCGGCGAAGCGCTACCTGCTCCCCCAGCGTCAAGGCCCGCGAGCCAACGCCGTGAACGACCAGGTACCTACGAAATCGAAGCACGAAGTGGAAAGAGAGAGGGCTCGTGTCTTGCACTAGCTGGACCACCCTCGAAAAAAACAGCAAAACTTCCCACAGCTCCCTGTTCAGATCAGGCGGCTGGGGATATAATTATTGTAAACAGGCCCGCAGCACTAAGCGCGTCTTTGCAAACAAACACCGTTTTCACCCTGACCCAAATACATCGCAAAAAGAGCGTGTTTCACAATCACAATACACAGGTTCACGACCCCCTCTTCACTAGGTGGCCCTCCCTGTTGTAACACTCACTTCCCCCCGGGCAAAAGCCTGTATAGTCAGTTAAACACTCAGTATATGCACAAATCACATTATAAGGGTATCAGATCCCCCTATGTTTGGCAGCCTGTCCCATTCAGTGTGTCAAACCCTAGCCACAAGGGCCATGGCCTGGCAAGCGTTCTCCGGTGTGTTGAGTTGGGTCATAAACACTATTAAGCAAGGCTACTCACTTCAATTCACACGCAGACCCCCAAAATTCAAGGCGGTTATCGAGACATCGATGAGAGGCAGCGTGTGTCACGTGCTTTGCACCGAAGTTTAGAATTTATTTGCAAATGGAGCGATAGAATCAGTCCCTCTCATGCTAATGTATTCGGGGTTTTACAGCCACTATTTTCTAATCCCAAAGAAAGACGGCGGTCTTTACAGAAAAATTTGGTTTTTACAGACGCGTCCAACCTGGGTTGGGGAGCACTGCACGAGGGCAAGCCTGCCTCCGTCTTCTGGTCGAGCACGGAGCAGAGCTTACATTTCAACTGTCTGGAAATGAAAAAAGTTGATTTGGGTCAAGGGTCACCATGTCCTAGTCCGTATGGACAACATGTCAGCGGTGGCCTACATAAATCAGATAAAACAGTCAGTCTACACAAATCAGTCAGACAACTTGCATGCTATGGCGAGGGACGGCCTCCTGTGGGCACACGCCAGTCTGAGCTCTCTGAGAGGAGTGTAGATCCCGGGCGTCCAAAATCTGGGCACAATATGCTCTCACAGGGCAACACTCCCCTAAGAGAGTGGTCCCTGAACCCTCAGACGGTCAGTCTAATATGGGAGATGTTCGGCAAGGCCAATGTCGACCTTTTTGCCTTGAGAGCCAACACCCACTGCAGGGTGTTCTTCTCGAAGAACAGGGACGTGCTGGCTCATTCCTTGCCCAGCCGCCCCCTTCATGCATTTCCCCCCCCATCTCGATGATCCCACAGGTCAGGGAGAACAGATGCCCAGTCCTTCTGGTGACTCCTCTCTGGAAACCTAGACCATGGTTTCCGGATCTGGTTTAGTTGACATCCCCTGGCCTGTTTCAATAAGGAAGGATCTCCTCGCACAGGCCAAAGGAACGATATGGCATCCCAGAACGATTTATGGTCCCTCCACTTGTTCCCGAGGACCTTCCTGGCAGGGTCTTAAGCACTATCTCTGAAGCAAGGGCCCCGTTTACTCAGCGCCTTTATGCTTTGAAGTGGTCGGGTTTTTCCAGCTGGTGCTCGAAAAGTCTAGTTGATCCATGTGAGAGTCATGTGAGGTATCTGTGCTACTCTCCTTCCTGCAGGAGCTACTGTACGTGGGCCGCACCCCGTCCATGCTCAAAGTTTACGTGGCAGCCATCGCAGCCCATCATGCTTTGGTGGCTGGCCAATCACTGGGAAGAAATAACCTGGTGGCAACGTTTCTGAAAGGCGCTAGGAGGATTAACCCCCCCCCCCAGGCCCCTTCGGTGTGACCTTGGGACCTCTCCATGGTCCTTAGGGCCCTGAGGGGACCATCTTTTGAGCTGCTCCAGTCGGTTGATCTAAGACCACTCTGCCTAAAGACTGCTCTCCTGTTGGCATTGGCATCTATCAAGTGAGTGGGAGATCTGCAGGCTCTCTCTTTGAGTCCTGCATGTTTGGAATTTGGAACGGATGACTCCAGAGTCATTCTCAAACCCAGGCATGATTACGTACCAAAGGTGCTCTCAATGCCGTTTAGAGCACAAGTTATTACGCTATTAGCCCTTCCCCCTTCAGCCGAGGATGGGGAGGTTAATCTTCTCCGCCCTGTCGGTGCTGAGAATCTATCTGGAGCGTTCTGCATCTTTTAGACAGTCAGAACAGCTGTTTGTCTGCTTTGGTGGTCAAGCTGTTATCTAGTCACTAAGCAAAGACTGTTGAGATGGATTGTGGATGCCATTTATATGGCCTATATGGAGATTAGATTTTATTTTTAGGCCATATCGCCCAGCCCTACAGCAAACTATTGCATAAACAAAATAGTAAAAGTTACAGCGTTATGAGCCTAAAATTTGTCCCTATGTTTCACTAATAAGGGAGGGTTGTACATGTGAACCTATTTCCCCTGCTAGATTACATAGTTATATTGTTTTTAAATTAATTTGGGGATTAAATTATTGGATATTAATGGAGATTAAATTATCATAATGTAAAAATATATTAAATATTTTAATTTTAGGTGTGATTAATTGTGATTAATTACAGAAAAAATTTGTGAATTAGTTATTCTATTTTTTTTTTTAATTGATTAACAACACTAGAACATACAATTGTTTTTGTTCCTAATTGGTTCTATAGGGTTTGTTCTTAGTATGTAATATTCAATGTATTCACTTTGATGCTTTTTTTTATTTTTTATTTTTTTTTTTGTCATGCGCTGTGTAAAAGTGCAGTTCCCCCAAAAAAGTATTTGGACACTTAAGCCACATTTAAAAATGGATTAGATAACACAAATCAAAGCAAGTGTCATTGATTTTTCTTTTATAAATAGGTACAGTAAGTCCAATATCTGCATAATTGAATGGTGAATACGCTCATTGCATCCAGATGTGTAATTTTCATTATTTTCAATATTCTCATTACTGTTATACAATATTTTTACTTTTTTTTATCAGCTTAAATGAAATGTAATTACAATGATATATAGGTGCTAATATGTTTGTCACAAATATAATAATGGGACTAAAATAGGTTTTATTTGCTTTAAACAATATTATTCCAATTTGTTTCTTTAGATTTTTGGGTGAAATTTAACCAAAATAACTTGCATGTTATTGTTGAAATTTTATAAACGTTCAAATCTGGTGAGATCCTGCTGATACGCTGTCTTGGATTTGAATACCACACACACCAGTTGACTATCACATGTACTGTCTTATTTATTTTGTTTATGTATTCTTTTCTTTCTCTTACACGCTCTCGCTCTCATGCAGTAAGCCAAGGGGGGATGGCTGCAGACATTTGTCCAGATCCGGGGATTCCTGAGAATGGGAAAAAAATTGGCTCCAGCTTCCAGTAGGTCCTCTTTTCTGTTCTCTTATCTGCTGCATTTATCCTTTTAACTGCATGACACGGCTTTAATCAGGACTGGGCCTGCTGTTTGACACGACTGTCTGAACTCCTATACCGATAGGCCATTACCACCAAGGCCTTTGGTCACAGCTACTAAGTGGGTTTCTAATGCCCTTAAAGGAAAAACCAAGGGCTGTTACATGTTCTGCATTTAATGTGAGTGATTCTGAAAATAGAAGAAACAAGCGGTTTAAAGATGTTTGACAGAAACCGCTTTCATCTAACAAAAGAAGGAATGGGTCAGGGACATAGAGGGTCTGGGGCTGATGTGACTCATATAGCTGATTATTCTCTGACGGTCATTTCAACTTTGGCAGGATCGGCGCCAGCATCCAGTTTTCCTGTGACGACAGCTACGTACTGCAGGGATCAAAGAGCATCACTTGCCAGAGAGTGACTGAAACCCTGGCGGCCTGGAGTGACCACAGGCCTATCTGTCGGAGTAAGTGCAAATATGGGTCTCCTTTCCCCTGCTCAGACACTTTCTGTTGGGAGGTTGTCAGATCATGTTAAGTGAGATGTTTAGCGCATGGCAGTGGGGAGTAAGGCCACAAAACTCATAGGACGTTTGTGCCACACAGATTTAACAAAGACCTCACTAGCACATGTAAATTTGTCAAAGAACATGTCTGCTTTTGAATTATACATTTAAGATATTTTATTGACGACTATAGCACTGTTCCAAAACCTGGGGAACTCCCTACTCCCTACACGACAGTATTTAAGACCTCAGAGGAATGCTTCCAACACAAAAGCGGTTCCAAAATGTACTCAGCATTACAGAAATGGGCAGAATTAATATATTCTTATGTAGCAGAGAAGTTAATTCCACAATGCATTTGTGATGATTTTAAGTTGAATGGGGGAGGGGCATAGGTTTAGTGTAGGCATGACGTTTTATTTATAATTAAAAATATTTATAATTCATTAAAAGTCAAATAGTTTAAATGTATTATACGGTATTGCCATCGCATATAAACTCTGTTGAAATCGATTGAGTCGAATCCCACAAATTGCAAAACATTCACTTATGAGATTCTATTTCAGGATGCATTAATTAGAAGGCAATAAAGAGCAGAGAAGCTTATTAGGTTTTGGAACAGAGCTATTGTGTAGAAATCACTGCAGCAAAAGTTAGCACCCAGAAGCAGCTTTTAAATTAAAATTGTGTTTTCTTTTTTTATCTTCTATTTTTCTTTGTCTCTTTAAATTTCATCAGGAAGAATGAGGAGTCATGTTTGCTTTTACTAGGCACTGTCATTCACTAAACTCCTATATCCACATAAAATAATAATAATAATAATTAAAATAAATAACCTAGAAAGGAACTCCTAGTAGAGTGGGCTCGGACTGATATAGGAGAAGGTTGTCTGGCCGACTCATATGCACAAGAGATAGCCTCAACTATCCACTTTCTCGTTCTCTGTTTTGATGCCGGGGACCCCTCCTTGCTGGTTGATGAAAAGATGAACAGCTCTGCGGACATAAGCATCGAATGCCTGAACTGGACATGGCAGATTGTTTCTTTCCTAGTCTGGATCCCAGAATGGAGGAGGACAGAAGGCCTGCAGCACAATAGATGAAGAATGGGATCAACGGCCTAAGTTGAGAGACTGGAATCTATGAGATGAGGCGAGGCCCACAGCTTCCACAGTTCTGGGTGGGGGTGAAGAATTGACCCCCCCCCCCCCCCTGAGTGGGAATCTCCCGGAATCTCCCAAGGAGAGCCGTTGAGGAGAGACACAAATCCGAGAACCACACTCTGGCCAGCTACCATGGGACAATTAAGGTGAGATGAACCTTTTCATAGCGAACTCTCTCCAAAACTCCTGGGAGCAGAGCGATCGAGGGAAAAGCGTACAGATCTATCCATGGCCATGTCTGAACAATAGCATCCAGTCCCAGAGGAGCAAGAAGTGTGACAGAGTACCAGAGTGGACAGTGAGACGTCTGTGCCTGGCTGAACACCCTCCATATTTGCTCCATCACCTTGGGGTGAAGCCTCCATTCCCCGGGCCTCAGCTCCTGCCTCCTTTGTTTTGGCACCATGGGATGTACGCTGCCCTGAGTGAAAGCAGCTTTCCCTGGGACCACAGGAAGATTTGGTGTGGCAGTTTAATCTACAGTGAGTGAATGGCCTAGATGTATTCAGTTTACGGCTGACATGATTCATTCAATGTGCGCAGGAGAAAGATGTGTCACACATTACACTTTGCCCCCGAAAGCGAGCCTGTGAACAAAAGTGTCGTGGAAGTATGGATACATGGAAGTATGCGTCCTTGAGATATATCACCACAAAACCCATCCTCAGATCTAATCTGTGGCAGAATCTGTGTCAGGGTTAACATTTTGAACTTGAGCTGCATGGCAGACTGGTTCAGATGACGCAGATCCAAAATGCGACGCAACCCCTCATCCTTCTTTGTCCCCCATTCCCCCTCATAAGCTTTGCCCACCAATGCCGAAGTTGTTCTGACAGGCTTGGGGGGCTATGTTGGGGCCTTTAGGAATGATGCAGCCTGAGGGGAGAGATAGCTGGCTAGCATCTCTTCCACTTTAGGCATCGCTCCATAACTGTGCTCTTTATAGCTAACTATCAAAGAATAGTGTGATGTTTGTGCATTATACACAAAGACTCATGTCCTGCTCCTCAGCTGGCCAGTTGATGTTTAACCTGGCAACAGCATGGAGAGTGTAGGAGAGCGAGGTGCAAGTCCTGAACATCTCCTGCATCAATGCTTGCAATATCTAACTCCTCAGAGGAGTTAACGCCTTACTAACGCCTTACTACTTTGGGTGGAAGAAACCCCAGCCTGTCATTCCGAACCCTAAGAGAAGGCACTGAATCTAGCAGGTGAGGGCAGAGTTAAGGCCAGGTCCTTTTCTAACCCCTCTATTAGATCCAATTGCGATCTTCGTGACTTAGATTGCCGCTGTGCCCTGAGTTCACAGTGTGCGTCCTCCACTCCTAGACAAACAACACATAAGTCATGTGTATCCCTACCCGTGATGTAGCGTGGGTAGGGATGAACATACAATATAAATGACTGCTTGCTCGCCATAATGCTACACACTCACATAAAAGTTATTAGGAACACCATCCTAATACTGTGTTTGACCCCCTTTCACCTTCAGAACTGCCTTAATTCTATGTGGCATTGATTCAACAAGGTGCTGAAAGCATTCTTTAGAAATGTTACCCCATTTTGTTAGGATAGCATCTTGCTGGAGATTTGTGGGATGCACATCCAGGACACAAAGCTCCCATTCCAACACATCCCAAAGATGCTCTTATGGGTTGAGATCTGGTGACTGTGGGGGCCATTTTAGTACAGTGAACTCATTGTCATGTTCAAAAAAAAACAATTTGAAATGATTCAAGATTTGTGACATGGTGCATTATCCTGCTGGAAGTAGCCATCAGAGGATGGGGACATGGTGGCCTTAAAGGGATGGACATGGTCAGAAACAAGGCTCAGGTAGGCCGTAGCATATGAAAGATGCCCAACTGGCACTAAGGGGCCTAAAGTGTGCCAAGAAAACATCTCCCACACCATTACACCACCACCACCAGCCTGCACAGTGGTAACAAGGCATGTTAGATCCATGTTCTCAATCTTTTTACGCCAAATTCTGACTCTATCTGAATCAGTCGGCCCGTTCTCCTCTGACCTCTAGCATCAACAAAGCATTTTCGCCCACACTGACAGACAACACCAAATAGGATGATCAGACAAAATCACATATAGTGCTTACTGAAGACAGAGAAGCTAGCATTGTACTGTTTGAGCATGCTTTATACAGTAGTATCCTGGTTTGTGACATCATCACCTCTGATGCCCTTCAAAACCATTGGACTGATTTCAAATGAACTGCACAACGCAATCACACAGAGTTTCCACAGCGTCAATCGAAGCAGTGCAAGTTACTTTGAAAGGGAACGATACATATGTCATCATCATCAATCCTTGTTTTGTTTGGGATGTTTCCACATTATTTTCATTATCTTGCAAAGGCACTGTTCACTGCAGTCACTGATAGTTCTGGCAGAGGGTGATACATTCACATGGAGCCTGCTCTCATTTGCCAAAGAGTGCCAAAGCCCTGTTTTAATAAACAATTATCCCAGACACAAACTTAATTTTGCATCCCTTCATTCTACATATTGTTATAAACTTCCCCTGTCTTTTATATTTGTGTCACATTCATGGGAATGAACTGCTTCCTTACTTGTTATTGTAACATTGAGAACATGCAAATGTGTTAAATTTTTTAAATATCCTAAAATCTCAAGTGACTTCAAGTAAATATTTTATGTCAACTGAGTTTGGCTAAAGTCAACTTAAACAATACCTGCCTTATAATGTTGAAGATCACATGTATTTGTTTAACATATTCTGCTTGTAGAATAAGAAAAACACCCTTGAATAAGATTATAAAATGTGAAACACGATTAATGTAATTGTCGCCATATTGTTTCAAATCTGTATGCCTTTATTTCTTCTGTGAAACATAAAATAATATAATTTGAGATTATAAGAGGTAGGTAAAAAAAATACAGGTTTAGAACTACAGTATAGTCTAGACATACAGTATATTCTAAACCAGGGGTACAGTATGTGGAAAGATTTTAGGCTTATTTGTTCGCTTGAGAAATACTGGATATCTACAAAATAAGCGAGAAATGAAGGGTGACACAGAATAATCACACTAGGGTAGCTTGCATGCATTTTTTAGGCAGAGACCCTGTACACTTGTGGAAGTTGTTTTTAGTCATTTTTGTTGACACAAACTATTAAAATGAATATTAAAGCCTCACAATTTTAAAAAATGCCAAACACGTAAAAGATTAAAGGTAAAATGTATTAGCTTAGACTAGCACCGTAGGTTATTCACTCATATTTACTCTGCTGTATCCTTGCGTTACCTGATTTCCTGTACGTAATCAGGCAAAACAGCTCAGGTGATTTATCATATTACAAAAACTATGAATTGTTTTGAAAATGTAAACAGTTGCAGTTTATGATTAACTTTGAAACTTTATTACCCTTTAAAAATAATCCATTAAACAAAGTTTGACTTGAGGACCATGCATTAATATTTTCAGTTCCATTCGTTTGCGGGTTGTCTCAAGGACACTGCCATAACAGGGAATTCATCAATATCCATGCAAGCACCATCAAATGTGACCAAATATATTATAACTGAATAAGTGAAATATAACTAAAATAAATACATATATTGTAACACTGTTTTATGAGTTCTGCCCAACCCTCTGAGTAAAGTGTTGTGTCATACAGGTAATAAAGCTGTTGGGATAGCTTTCAATTTTTACCAAAAGGCTGTTTAAAGATTAAGAAATAGTTCGATAACATTTTTAGTAAACGTACCCTCAAAACAGCTCTGTTAATAACACTCTGTCGAATCAACTTTCTGTGGGCGGGGATGCAAGGGAAGTATAATAGTTTCAGTCAGTCTCTCAATATTGTGTAATTTGATGATGCTGAGGAAACACCTTTTTCCTAGAAATATTGAAGCCTGATTAAATCACGCTATTGCCTTGCAATAGCCAATGGTATTCAAGCACGTGAATCTGGGGTGGCAGTGACCTCATAAGTTATAACACTGCGCTGAACAGCATTTCTTCCAAATGTTTCTCCTTCAAATCTGCAAGTCTGAAGCCTATTTTCTTGAACCATCGTCGGTTGTATGCAGTATGACGGTACACAATTCTCAGAAGTTGTGAATGGTACCAAATTACCGGACTGTACCTTACCACTATTTTGGGACCCTTCCATTAAGGTACTTATCTTAGTAGTCTGGTACCTAAAGGGTGGAGCTGGTACTAGAGAATTGTCGCATGCGCATGCTACAAGGGGAATCACAACACAAGAGGTGCCGCTTTGCTGAGCACACTTCGCAAGAACATGCTGTGATTGGATTATGTTCCCCATAGCAGATGATGCAACGTTGAGAAACCAATATTGAAAGGGAACCTCTCCAGTACGGTTTACATTTTAGGACATCCTCAGACCTCAGCCATATGAAGACAAGGCATCATGCCTCAGACGGAAAAGCTTCAGGTCTCAGGAAAAACAATGTCAGGTATCGTACAATTGGGCATCAAACGAAACAGCCTCCGAAAAAAAGGCATCAGAAATAAAGGCCTTGGGCGAAACGGACTCAGACTAACAGGCATTTTTAACGAAAAGGCATCAGTCATAAGAAACAATTCAGAGAAACGGACTCAGGTGGAGGTTCACAGGTTCATTTTTTCCCACCCCATGTGATGTCACATGTACACGGCTCATAGCTCGAAAGAACGCTTTAACTTCACATTAGTAGTATATATAGTGTGTGTGTATATATATATATATATATATATATATATATATACGTATATTAGTGCTGTCAAATGATTAAAATATTTAATCGTGATTAATCGCATTAATGTCATAGTTAACTCGCGATTAATCACACATTTTTAACTATTCTAAATGTCTCTTTGATTTCTTTTTGTCCCATTATTTTTTCTCATTTTAATGCTCGTATCAACATGGAAAAGTGGATTGGCTTACTTTGTGCAAATATTTTTTTTTTTAATGAAAACAACATTGGCATACTGTGTTCACAATAAAAAATTCTCACTTGGAGCAAATAATCTCTCACACAATGCAACACTGTCCATTACGGAGCCCCTAAAGGGACGTGGTGCTGGAAAAATGTTTTAGGATGGGATAATTTTTTTTTTCATTTTAAAAGTTTTGCATTTCATCGCAAAGATAATTGTGTTCCCTCGCAAAGATATTTGCGTTCCCACGCAAAACCTGTTGGCAGCTCGGACAGACACTTCCTGTTTAATGCCCCGCTGGCAGTGTTTCAGAGCTCCATACATTAATGGAGCGTTTCATGGTGTTTGAACTTGGACTCAAATCTAAAGAAATCTAATCTAATCCACACAACAACAAAACACACAGATCACTTTGGTCTTGTCAATGGAACCATTTGGCAACTTTTTAAAAGTAAACTTTCCATTCAGAATCTTATTGGCATCCATTTCTGCGTCTCACGCTCGTCATCCACTCAGAACGTAATGTTAACCTACTATTTGGCCGGCTGGCAAGCCTAAACAAGTGTGTGTGGCATCGTGCCTGTTGTTTTGTTTACAGTCTAGCTAGATCCGCTTGCACTTTGGTTGACGAAGCAACAAAACATCCTTGCACTGTCTTCATATTGATGAGGTCTGAGGATGTCCTAAAATGTACACCGTACTATGGTTATTGATGTGACCTTGGTTCCCTGAAATGAGGGAATGAGACATTGCATTCATGTCATGTTGCTTATGCTCAGAGTTTTTGTGACTGGCTTAATCAGTTGAAACATTCTGAGGAAATGCAATTTAGCGCCATGTTATATAGGAGTCAAGCCAGTTTTGTGGGCTTGAACGCCATTGGCTATTGAAAGGCGACAGCGTCATTCATTTAGACTTCATTATTTCTAGGAGAAAGGTGTTTTCCCATTGTGACAACAGCTGACTCAATGTCTCGTTTCCTCATTTCTGGAAACCGGGGTTTAAGGCCCTTCCACACTACTGCGTTTTCGTTTAAAAACGGAGAATTAAAACGAATACGATCTCCGTCCACACCAGCGTTTTGTCTGCGTATTAGAATTGATCTCCGTCCACATTAAAATGACTGAAAACGCAGATCACGTGACCATTCACCAACACTGGGCATGCGCGCGCCGGTGTAAACAGTGGTTGGCGAATCAGGGAAGGATACGTCATGACTGATGACACCCAATCATAGAGCCGAGCGTAAGCCTCTGCGTCATCGTTTGTAAACTCCTCCGTTTTGTCTCGTCCACACTAAAACGCCCTCCAGAGTTTCAAAACGCAAAACGCAGCTGCAGCGTTTCTAAACTTCTCCGTTTTAGGTCTTCGTTTTTCCCGTTTTAGTGTGGACGGGAGGTGCAAACGTAGCAAAAGGTCTCCGTTTTTAAACGAAAACGCAGTAGTGTGGACGGGGCCTAAGTCAGAAACTGTTTTTCACAAAAGCCCCTGAGCTGTCAAAAGTGAATAAACGTTAATTTATTGGTCCTGATAACATGGAGATCGAGTAAACATTGTTAATTTACAAATAGGCCTACATTGACACATTAACAATATAAAGCGGGTTGAAAATCGGCAAAGTTACACTTTAATGATGCATTCTACAATGCAATGTATTGTTTGTAAAAATAGTTTATGAACGGTAATTATTGATGTAAGGAAAACATGAATTTAAATATATATGATTCTTTACATTGAGAGCCTAATTCATCTGATAACATCAGCTATATAATATGAGTAAAGGTTTTAATACTTGTGATCTCATAGTTATGGTAATTCTGACATGACTTTAACACACTATGAGACCCGGGGAATACAAAAAGGTTGATACAATTCAGCCGTCTTCATAAGTAATATTTTGAACTTATTGTTTTATTTATTATTATTATTATTTATTTTTTTTGACATTCCAAAAGCCTTATCTCATGCAGCTAGATGAACGCGGTCATGTGGCTAGATGTACACTTAAGATGAGACCTGGAGTGTGCTGTTTTGAAAGGCATAGAGGACACAGGCCTCCAAATGACATTAATCAAAATGAAATAAGGCAGTGTGTCAGAGCGGCAGACGGAAGAGTAACCATGTTTGACAATTTCCTCGCACAATTCTCGCCGATCGCTGATTGATCCAGACACTTTTTGTTTCAGCAGTGCCAAGTAACCTTTTTAAAGACAAGCCTTAATGCTTTCCATTCCTTTTTTTCTGTTATTTCTTAAGGGAGTGATGGGATAAAACCGGAAGTTAAAGACCCTTTAGCCTTGTGATTTAGCAGTTCTCTGTTGTTTTTTCTTCTTAGTGGTGGTCTTAAAGAGAATCTCAAGAGATGTTTTGAGTTAATTATAGAGTACCTGTAAATGAAAGAGAAGCTCAATCTGATCACTCCGCTACTTCGATAATTAAGTTGCACTTATTTCACCAATTTGCAAGTGTACAGACCATGAAAGTGGTCATTGTACATGCCAGACACGTCACAGCTATTCATGTTTTTAAAGCTCATCTTTAACCACAGTCACTAATTTGAAGTGAGCGTGACTCCTTATTGATTTCAAACAGTACGCTCTGCAAAAAGAAACCTTAAAAGAAATTGCTATATTTATGACAGTGTTTGCAAAGCAGAGCAGTACTCGTATTCGTAAAAACATTCTCTCATTCTGTTTCTCCAAACCCCTGACCATTAAACATCTGCAGTTAATTAAGCTTGAGCCATTTAAGCCTGCTTACAGAGACTCCCTTCATACTCTGTTTAGGAGTTAATTTCATGCTTAGGTGTTACTTAAAGATACCCCAAACTTGTTCAACATGATGTATGAAAATGATTTGCTTTTTGATGATTTGTTTTCCTTGCATATATTTAACCATTTGACCCGAGATGAATGCATATATTTGCATGTGTTCAACCATTTTTTTTTTTGTTAGCTAAAACCTTAAAGGATTAGTTCACTTTTGAAAAAACTTTTGCGGATAATTTACTCACCCCCATGTCATCCAAGATGTCCATGTCTTTCTTTCCTCAGTCGAAAAGAAATTTAGGTTTTTGATGAAAACATTCCAGGATTTTTCTCCATATAATGGACTTCAATGGGAACCGGATGGTTCAAGTATCAAAAGACGGTTAAAAACTGTTTCAGATGCAGCTTCAAATGTCTTTAAACGACACCAGACGATGAATAAGGGTCTTATCATGCGAAACGATCGGTTATTTCAAAACTTATTCCAAAAATGTAACTTTTATAAGGACAAATGCTAGCCTAGCTCTATTCTCTGAGGCGCGTTTGTAACGTCACGTAATACGTAATTACGTTCAAAAGGTCACGGGCGACGTAGCCGGAAGTACAGAATCAAAATCGTCCGACATCGTTGTTTTTCCTTTTAATTCCTTTTTTTGTAAACGGTGTTTGAGTTAGTTTGCACGTTCAACCTATGCGTTCAACTTGTAAACACTGACTCTGTACTTTCGGCTACGTCGCCCGTGACCTTTTGAACGTAATTACGTATTACGTGACGTTACAAACGCGCCTCAGAGAATAGAGCTAGGCTAGCATTTGTCCTTATAAAAGTTACATTTTTGGAATAAGTTTTGAAATAACCGATCGTTTCGCATGATAAGACCCTTATTCATCGTCTGATATCGTTTAAAGACATTTGAAGCTGCATCTGAAACAGTTTTTAACCGTCTTTTGATACTTGAACCATCCGGTTCCCATTGAAGTCCATTATATGGAGAAAAATCCTGGAATGTTTTCATCAAAAACCTTAATTTCTTTTCGACTGAGGAAAGAAAGACATGGACATCTTGGATGACATGGGGGTGAGTAAATTATCAGCAAAAGTTTTTTCAAAAGTGAACTAATCCTTTAACTTAAAACTTAAACTTTAACACTGTTCTTTTCCTGCAATGCAAGCACTTCTATTTCCTTGAGGATAGTCTAGTTTGGTGGTTGATGTTTCTGAGACCATAACTGTCTGTAGGTGTGTTTGGTTGGAAAACATTCTGAAATAATTTCCACACAGTAGTTTCTGCAGTAAAGAACCCAGCAATTTCCCTGTTTGAGAATACCTGCTACGTCGTAATCTCTTCACATCTCTACCAATCCAAATGTTCCTTAGTACCCTGTGGAGAAGCCAGTGAATCCACAGTAATGGAGCAGGGCTGCTCTTTTAAGCTGTCAAAGAAAATCCCTGACTAAACACAGGGGAGAAGCAGTTAATATCCTGGCACAGTATAGGGTTGGAAAAAAATACCCAGAATTTGTCAATGATTGAGTCAAGTTATTCTGAGGCATGAACTTAAATAGATTAGCTCATGTCCTGAGATCTGGATCTGTTCAAAGGAAGTGTTTTTAGTGTGGGGCGGGATGGAAATATCTATTCGAAAACCCAGTGAGCTGTGTATGTAGGAAGCATTTCAGGCATCGTAGGTGCACTTTTCAACTCAGACTGTTCTCAAAGGTAGGCAGCTTTATAAGCTGTATGCCTTCTAAGACACCTAGTGTTGGCTAAATTTTAATACAATGCGACAAGCTCAGTGCGGAAAAAAAGGGTTAAGCAAGGGAAATTTCATTAAATATATAAAAATGTTCTGACAAAAATCATATTCTTCTCTAATTATGCTTATTGAATTACCGCTTTCTTAGTAGGGGTGTGCAACAGAGCCAATATATGTGTATCTATATCTGTAACAATATCAAAATTATTTGTACCTGTATTTGGATAAAACTGGAAGTGGGATGGGGCTTTACCCAGAAGCCCTTTACCCTCATACAATTACTTGAGAAGACCATTATGTCTATGGTTTTCTTCTTATAGTTATCAATGAACACATATGCCTTGTATAAGTGATAAAATAATAGGCTATTTTTTATAATGACTATACTTTATACATTAGCTGGGGACCACCAGTCATGGATGTTTCACTCCTTTAACCGCAGTACATCTCCTGGTGACAGTGCAATGGCAGGGATCACTCCCTGCCGATGTCCTGGGTGTTACTTGGGTGGCCCCAATCCCCTATGCTTCCTCCTTAGCCACAGCCAAAAGCTGCACCTCTCTGTCGCCTCTGCCAGTTCTTTAATGGCTTTTCTACACCCTGCTCCTGTACATCCCATTTTGTGGAGCAGGCAAACCGTTGAGGAATCAACAAAGCCCCAGCATCCCACTTTAACAGGACACGTGGTGGCTCTCCCTCCAGCCAGCCTCTCTGCAGTCTTCTACCAGGCCTGCATACTTGACACACTCCTGCACGTTGGTAGCTTCCATTCCCTTCTCCCATGGGACAGTAAGGTCAACGAACAAGATTTTCTTGCTTGGCTCTGACCACATGATCAGGTCTGGGCAGAGCAAAGTTTCTACAATCTCCCTGGGGAATTGGAGATGCCTCCCCAGGTCGACCCTCATGTTCCACTACCTGCCAGTTGAGAGGACTTTTTTCTCCGGCCCTTCGGACCGTTCTTAGTACAGCAAAGTAGCAACTCTACTGTAACCAATTGTTAGCTGTGACTGAGTTTAACATTAGCATTTTGCTAAGTTAAAAACACAATACTTCTAAAAACACACATAGTAGTTGCATCCCAAATGATGCTTATGCACTATGCACTTATACTCTATGTATGCATTATGTGTGAATTTTGTAAGGTTATTTTGTAATTCAACATTGGAGTCTGATGCCCCTCCGCTCCGCTACGCAATTAAAGCTGCAACAGTTTTCTTTTTTGGAATTTTCAGTGTGAACACACTACTCTCACTATTAATACTTAAAGGGTAACTAAACCCTGGTCAGAGCCTGATACTTACCCACTGGCAATATTTGAAAAATGTTGAAAAAATGGGCAGACCCCAGTGGAGATAGAGGGGATGAGCCAGCTGCTGTCAGACTTTAAAATGAAAATGACGCAAGTAGCTTTGCAACAGAGCGGTCATTTGAAGTCGAGGACTTTTCTCCCCGCCTTCACCTGAAGTGGAGGAGGGTGAATTGTCTGTGGACACAGGGCCATATCAATTCCAGCCGCTGGCTCAAACTGCAGTCTTAACTCCCGCATCGAGATCGGCATATGATGAGTTTTGTCGTGTTGATGTCAATAGCGCACTCTGTAGGCATATATTCATATTGATATTTTGACGCTATGTGAAAAAATCCAGCAAAATGTGCCGGCACGTTTGTCGACCCCAGAGGATTAACTTTTGCCTAACCATAAATTGTGATTAATATATACATGATCACTCACATCAAGACCCCGCCGCGGTGATGGAGTCCATACAGGAGGAGCAGTGTTTGGCACTGCGTCGCTTTTCACCGCGAGCTGTGTGGAGAAGCCCATGTCCACCTCCGTTACCATCCTGACCACTGAACACGGATAAATCTATGCTAACTTGAAGCTATCCTAACTGTACTATGCTACTAACTAACTAGGCTACACAAAATAAATCAAAATAACTATGCTATGCTAAATGCTATGCTAAATAGTTGCTACTCTATCCTGATCGTTTTCAAAACTCGTAATTCCAACTCTTGACTCGCACAGGTTTTGACAAAAAAGATGACTTTTAAACTGCCGAGGGCGTGGTAGCTCGTACCAAGGGCGTGGTGAGCTGAAACCTGCATACAGTACGTCACGAAGAACCCCAAACATCCAATAGGAAAATTCAACTGCAGTAGCCACCGTTCAACCAGAAGATGACATAACTCACCATATATAACACCATATATTGTAGAGATAAAACACTTTATACCCAGATGTCAAAAAAGTTACTCGAATTGATGATCAGCATTAAAAAAGCCCCATTTTTACAGATTGTTTACTACAAAAAGTTGGTTTAGGGTTTAGTTACCCTTTAAAGAGTAACTAAACACTTAACCAACTTTTTTTAGTTAATGATCTGTAAGAATGGATCTTTATTAATACCAGTCATTGATTCGAGTAACTTTTTTTGGCATTTGTTTATAAAGTGTTCTATTTCTACAAAATATGGTGTAAAAACGTCTTAGTGCTGCCCTCTTCAGGTTGAACGGTGGCTACTGCAGTTGAATTTTCCTATTGGATGTTTGTGGTAGTACGTGACACAGCGGTTGTTGGTGACGTAGGCAAGTTCCATACAAAGAGATGCGTCTCAGGTGCACGCCCCCCTCCGCTGGGCTCTGCCCACTTTTCCAGCATTTTTCAAATATTGCCAGTGGGTGGAGTCAGGCTCTGACCAGGGGTTTAGTTACCCTTTAAAAAGTCATAGAATAGGGCATAAGTACGCAAATTGGGACACTTCTTTTGATATTTTCAATTAGACTGCACTATTGTTTTATCTATACATTTTCAGTATTCAAATAATTAATTTTCTAATCAACATTTATTAATCATTAATTTAAAAAAAAAAAAATCTCATCGTTGTGCATTACCATCGCAGAGGTTGCCTTCTAAAGCTTCTTTGGGCGTCTGACAAAGCTGTAGTGATGACATTCTGGTTGTTTTTTAGGTAGATTCTGGTATAATAAATCCTGTAGATTTATTTCTACTGATGTTTATATGTCTGCAAAACATTTTGTCTTATCACTCATTTTGAGTTGCATTCCTTTCAACAGCAACAGCTATGACTACAAAACACAAAACAATAGTTACATTTACATACTCTTTGTTGTACTGTTTACCTCTCTCAACAGCTAGGACCTGTGGCTCTAATCTGCGGGGCCCCAAAGGCATCATAACATCTCCAAATTATCCCGTCCAGTATGAGAATAACGCACACTGCGTGTGGGTCATAACAGCGGTGGATCCAGAGAAGGTACGTTTGTAATTTAAATCTAAATTGAGACCTAAGGCTGACTCCAAGTTATATGAGTACAATTCAACAAAACACGCTTATGGTTCATTTTTTATCTGCCAAAACAAAATATGATATGCTTTTGAATAGCCTCCAAGGCATAATTGAATGGGACCTTACATAAATGTCAAAAATAATCTTAAAGATAATTTGTGAGGGAATTTGCATTGCAGTCCACAGTGTTTGCATAATTGTCAACCTCTTGCCCTGGTTGTCTCTGGCTATTACTGCGTCTCCAGAATTGATTAGGTTCAGCCACACATCTTCAGCTCGATGGCAAGAGTGACAGTTAATGCAATCCAGCATGAACTCAACACACACACCACCAGAGTGACTCATGCTTTTGTTACTAAATCGAGACCAAACAAAGACAGTCAATATAGCATTTGAGTAAAAAGGAGCTATCCTGCTCCCCATGATTTGCACCTTTTTTGGCAGATTTTAATGTTGGAAATGTGTGTGTATGTGTTACCTTATTGAGTTTACACACTGATCTTGGAATTACTGTAAAATGATGTAACATTATAACACTGTTTACATTTTAGATATTCAGCTTTGTGCTTTGGGCAGTATGAAATAAGTCTCTTATGTACAGTAGAAGCAGTAATATTGTGAAATAGTATTGCAGTTTGAAAATGTCATAGAATTTATTCCAATATTTGGTGCTCTAGAAACATTTCTTATCTTAAAACCGTTTTTTTTTTCTGCTTAACATTTTTGTTAAAACTGAGACCTAATGATGAATAGAAAATATTTTAAGTAATATTTTAAGTGTCTTTATCACATTTGATGAATTTAATGCATAATTGCTGAACGAAAGTATTTACTGAAACAAAGAAACACAGCTATTACTAAGCCCGACCTTTTGAATGTTAGTGGATATTTGATATTTATAATGTATGTATCACATCTCTGATTTAAAAATCATGATCAAAAATGGCGAAATAAGTCTGTGAACGAGTAGAAATCTGAGTAAATTCTGATTTAGGGTTAGGGTTAGAACACATAATGTCTCTTGGTTTGAGGACATTTACTTTCTAAAACTGATTTTTAGAACATGTTGTCTTGGTATCCATGAAATTCTGCTGCAAACTGTAGTTTTCCCAGAACAGCTGAATTTGTTCAACATTCAGATCCTACAGTGCTGTAGGAAACAAAAACAACTAAAAAAACATTTGATGTATAAAATCCATCCCTCTGGAACTGGATGTGTATAATTAGTCATACAGATGATAGACTACTGTAAAATCTTAGTGACATGCCAGTAAATTGAAAGTACCTGTTGGCGACCGTCATAAACAGACTTGACTATCGTATGCATAAAATCCCAGTCATGTCACAACCAATATATTTTTACTCCTGGTCACATGTTTTCGCTTTGATCTTATGATGAAACGATGTGACTTTAATTTATCTCACATTGTGCATTTTTTTCTGTTTTTGCTGAACTGAAAGGCTCTGTTCCAAAACCTAGTAAGCTGTCTATCTAGACAGGCGTCATAACAGAAACATATAATTTCTTCAGAATTGTAGTTTCTTTTGCCAGCATTACCTGTATCCTCCTTGTGATAGTCTATCCCAGAATGAACTACAATGAATATTTATCTCAATATTTCTGCGCAATGTACTTTTATCTTTTTTTATTATTATTATAATAAACTGTGCACATTTATTTACAACTTCACACAGGACTGGCAAGTGCATTATGCCGCTGTGTTTAAAGGTCTTTAAAAGTAAAATAGTGAGAAAATAAAAAGTGTATATATATATATATATATATATATATATATATATATATACCAGATTGGAACAGACAAACACAATGTGTATTATTCTGACATATTTAGTAATGCTAATCTTAAAGCTATATTCTGTAATGTTAATTACAATAAAACTGATTCAAAATATAGACTCCATTTTTTGCATTTAAATAGTAAATCTGCTGCATGTAACATTTAGACTTCTGTTTATCTGAGAAATGTTACATCCAATCCG